>NC_090927.1:1029008528-1029621824 GCF_040938575.1 Ambystoma mexicanum | reverse complement strand
ACTAGAGAAATGACACAAAAAGGAAACTAACGAGTGGTGGGAAATAAAATCCCTACAGAACTATTTGGATAATCAGAGAATACCTAGAGTTCTTAGAATCTTCACCATACCGACATATGAGGACCCTGATCCTGCAATGTTGAATGAATGGGGGAAGCAACCCGTGAATGTTCTTTTAAAATGCTGACAATTTTAGTCAAATATGCCAAAAGATACATAATTAAAGCACTCAATGAGATTGAAGTACTTGAACAAGATGTATACAATGGTACAGATGCAGAGTCAGCAAATAATATAAAAATCCAAATGCAGACAAATATAAGCAAATATGAAGAAGAAATAAAAGTACGGAAACAGAGAAAAATCTTGAGAGATAAGGAAGACTATGCCACAGGTTGTATATATACACACCTTTGCAAGAAAATATGATAATGTCCGTGAAGTTATTCAAAAGAAAGTAGATGCCAAAGATGAAAGCACAATTCTTACTGAATCGGACAAAGAGGAAAATGCCAGCACTTACACAGATGTCTCAAATTCCAGAAATGAAGATACCCCTATTAGGTTACATTTTTTAGAAGAAATGAGACTATTACATCAGGTGGGCAAAACAACACAAGTGTGAAATACAAACAAAGACAAACAATTCCAAAAATCAATGCCAGCAAAAGGAGGTCAACATGGGGGCGCCGGGGACAGAGGAGGAAAACGGGACCAATCAACAGGCCGTCAGACACGCTCTGGAAGAAACAAGAAGAACACACAGTCAAAGACGTAATGCAAGTAATCAATTTGTCGGACAGAAACCTAACACAATATGAACATGAAGTATTAGGAAAGGGTCTCTCTTTCTGCCCCACCGTGAATTCGATTATTCCCAAGCAAGAATTGATTTATATTGTTTCATTCGTAAACCAAGACTAACAAAATTCTACGCCAACTTGGTCCATATACAAACTCCAAGTGAAAAGATAATTCCCTCAGATCTCAACATCTGTGACATACCGGCACTAAGGGACCTAGCAAAGCTATGAGAAGAGGAAGCTACTATCATGTCCCCCCTAGAAGCACAAGATAAGTGGCAAATGGAATTATCAACAGAAATTGATACCGGCATGGCCGCTCCAAGCAAAATGAAAAATAAATCAAGATTCAATCCCTCCAATATTCTATGTTCTACAATAGATTTATTTGAGGACCTTGTTGTGGACAACCTCAAAAAAATGACGGTTGGACCTGGAACAGTCAAACTGAAATGCAATCTAACTAAACTACAACACACAGCCATGGAAAATCTACAAGCAGACAACTCCATCACAATAATATCATCAGACAAAGGTGGCAATGTTGTAGTCCTTAATACCAAGGATTATCAGAGGGAGGCAGAAAGACAATTGAAAGACACCAGTAGCTATGTCAGATTACTCAGTGATCCGTATCCTGAATACAAAGTGCAGTATGATACTATGTTGGGAAAATGGTACAATTTGGATCTCATTACAATCAAAGAGAAACAATTTTTAACTAAAAACTACCCAAAGACTCCAATCATACATTTCATACCGAAAATCCATAAATCAATGTCCCGACCTCCAGGAAGACCGATTATGGCATCAATAGACTCCTTACTAGAAAACACCTCGAAATATGTAGATAATTTTCTGTTCCCTTTTGTGGAAACTTTACCTTCTTACACCAAGGACACAACAGTCTTTTTGAATCAAATTGCACACATCCCTTGGCAACCGGATTTCCTTCTGGTTACATTGGATGTAGTTTCCCTATACACCTGTATTTCACATTCCAAGGGCATAGATGCGGTCAAAAGATTTCTGTCCACCAGATCGCTAAGCTATCGAGAACACTCACGTATGCTTTTGGACATGCTGTCCTTCATTCTGACCCACCATTCTTTTATGTTCGATTCCACGTAATATAATCAAATCTGTGGAACAGCAATGGGCACAGCAGTAGCCCCAACCTTTGCAAATTTGTATATGGGTGCGTGGGAGGAAGAACTCTTTTCCAGTGACAACCAGAAGAAACATACAGACAAAATAATTATGTGGCAAAGATATATTGATGATTTAGTCATCATCTGGAATGGATCGGCAAATGCATGGACTTGTTTTTTTCAGAGCTTGAACCAAAACCATCAGAATCTGATCTGAAATTTACAGAAAAACATAACAAGTCGGAAATAGTCTATGCAGACATAAAAGTGAAAGTTATTGGAAACAGTATAAGTACAGAGTTACATAGAAAAGAAACAAGCACCAATACACTTTTACATGCGACAAGTGCTCACCCACAATGCCTCAAAAATATAATTCCGTATGGTGAGTTCTTACGGATTAAAAGGAATTGCAATGAGAATGAAGTGTGGGAGATCAACGCAAAAAAGACTGCAGCAAGATTCCTAATGCGATGATATAAGAAAGGA
The DNA here is from genome assembly GCF_040938575.1 of Ambystoma mexicanum. Lineage (NCBI taxonomy): Eukaryota > Metazoa > Chordata > Amphibia > Caudata > Ambystomatidae > Ambystoma > Ambystoma mexicanum. Next base: position 1,029,619,381 of record NC_090927.1, on the reverse strand, counting down.
ATCATAAGTGAAGCCTATGAACATAGCTGCAATAAAAGTCTGGAGATGATTCTAGCAAAAAAGAGCTTGCATAAAGAACAGACAAAAGAACAACAGAATGAGGACTCCACTATTAGATTCATCACTAGATACAATTGCGGAGCCAAAGCGACAAAACAGATTTTGAACAAGCATTGGTATCTTTTGAAACGAGATCATGATATCAGTCCACACCTGCCGTCACATGCCACAATAACCTATACAAAGCCATCATCAATACAAACAAAATTGTCAACCAGTATGTTTCAGTCACCTAAAAAACAGAGCAGAAGTACCTGGTTAACAAAAAGATTATCAGGTTTCTACACTAGTGCTAAATGCAAAGCGCGTCGTTATGGAATGAACACCAAAGTTTTCTTACACCCTCGGACCAAAAAGGAAATCAAGATTAAACAAGATTTGAGGTGTTCTACACAATTTGTTATTAATGTGATGACATGCACATGTAATTTGCGATACATTGGTAGCACAAAACTGGAAGACAAGTTACGGATATTACAACATTTACGTGCAATTAAGAATCATGACATGTCCTATCCACTTACCAAAAATTTTGAAGACATTCATCAGAATGATATTGGATCATTCAAATATTTCATTATTGACTCAGTGGGAGTACACCCAAGAGGTGGGGACAGATTATGAAAATTGAGACAAACGGAATCAAGATACATAGTGGATTTCAACACCAAGTTTCTGGGAGGTCACAATCGTGACGAAGAATTATATGTATTCTTGGGATTCTGAAACTATGACCACCACGATAATCACACTGTGTTCCCACAATTAGATCCAAAAAAGATGAATGAAATGCATTTTGAATATTTAGGCAAATATGAAAATAAGGTGTATTTTAAACTTCTATTCTTTATTCTTCACTTCTAAAGTTTCATCAAGTATACACTTTGTTTATACTTGGTTGTTGACAATGAATCTCTTAGAAATCTCAAGTTCTGTATTTTGTGTGCAAAAAGAAAAAGTTAAGGTTTATAGTAAGTATGAATTAGACGTCTAAACATCTGGTTGCAGTTTTTGCACCCTTTTTTCTTATTGGTTTTCTTATTGGTTTTCCTTAAAAGTTTTTTCATATTATTGATTTATCACTTGTAAATAGGAGGGAATAATGTGCACTTATAGACAAAGGCCCTCATTAGGACTCCGGCGCTAAACCATGGTGCTATTAGCACCATGATCCATGCCGGAGTCCGCCATGGAGAAAGGGGGAATTACCACCCCATTCCAAGGTTGGCGGGGCGGTAATTCCCCCTTTCTCCATGGCCCTTCCCCATTCCCATTTTTGCCCCATAGGGCTCAATGGGAATGCTGAAGGCCGCAATTACGGTAGCACAAATTGCGGTACCGTAATTGCCATCAAGGTCCCTTTGCGGGTCCCTTCTTTAACGGCTGGTCCAGACCAGCCATTCAGGTCGGGAGCCGCAAAGGGACCTCGTAGTAAGGCGTTAAGGGGTTAACGGCACCGCAGCCTTTTACGGCGCCGTTAACCCCTTAACGCCGGGGCCGTAATGACCCCTAAAGTATGCTGCATTTGCATGTTTGCAATGTACCACAATCTTACATCTATGAATTTCATAAAAATGTCCAACAATGTGAATAGATTTGACGGGATTTTAAAGCTATGACCAACGCTATTATGAAAAAGTGGCAATTCTACCTTTGGAGGCAATTTCGTTAATATGTTTAACTCCTTGGTTTTAACATGCGATTTGATTACAAAGCACTATGCACTTTAACCTTTTTTACCACAAAGTGACCCATTTGTGACACTGTGAGTTAAACAAATAAGTATGTTTTACCTTTTGGTTTTAACATGTGATCCGGGTACAACGCACTGTCCACTTAAAGCTTTTTTACTACAAAGCAACCCATTAGGGACATTGCATGTCCTATGAATTATAAGGATGACATGTAAGGGTAACACACAGTCCCCCACTTTAAATTGCCACATATTCAAATATTTTTTAAATATATGATTCGAGCGAGACGCCCGCAAGGGTAACACACAGTCGCCAATGCGAATTAATGATCTATCTAAAGATCCCTTTTTTAAATGTTAAAATCAAGTTGGTCAAGTTATACTATAGAGGCACTCGCAAGGGCAACGCACAGTCTCCATTTTAAATCAATGATTCATTCAAAGATCCCTTTTTATAAAAAATGTTAAAATCAAGTTGGTCAAGTAATACTACACTACAGAGGCACCCGCAAAGGCAACACACAATCTCCAATTCCAACATATGATCTACCCACAGATTTGTAATATTCACATTGAAAGCACATAGCACTTTATTGTTTAGTAGTCCAACTGTGTTCTCATAGTACATAGCACTTTAGTATATAACATCAACTGTAATAACACTGTGCACTTTACAATAGTTATATAAACAAGCGGCTCTGAAGGGTCACTTTCTAAGGAAAGTAATGAAAGAACATGTGAGAATAGCAATATCTATAAATGTAATAGCTTTTGAAAGTTAAGTTTCTGACTGTCAATAAATAAACCCACCTGGCCTACATATGGCAGTGAACAAAAAAGAAGGGCCTAGACATGTGATGTCATCAGTGATGTCATCAATGATATTTCTGATGTCATCTTTGATGTCCTGGTTGTTAGTTTCAGCAGTGCACGGTGGCGGCGCAAGTTATGGTTGCTTAGCTGACCATAACTGGCGAATTTCAAGGGTTTTTCGGTTGTACTTGGAACCATAATGTCCCTTTAACAAAGTTTTTATACTGAATTTCACAGGTTTTTAGGAACGCAATTTAACCATAACGTCCCTTTAACAAAGTTTGTTTTACTGAATATACACTTTCGTCATGTGAATTTAAGAGATATTTAGTAGTATTCCCTTACTTTATATACATGTAACATAGAACATACTGAACCCCCCCGCTAATGATATTTGAAGGCCACGGACTGAGTGTATTTCTGCGGACGGGCGCGGACGATATCAACACTACCCAAACACTCAGGGGGTATCTGAAATTGTTCTATCATGCCATATAAAAACTGAACAAGTTTAAAAAGCAGCACATAAACACATTATAAGTAATAATAAATACGCAATGGAAACTACACGTCTAACACATCACCCATCCATTTAAATACCATATATAATGAAATGGATTATACCATAACAAAATAAGATATGCCTCCAACGTAATTACTTCACAGAAACTGCACAGCTAGGAGCGACAGTAGACGAACACAACACAACGAATACAAAGTGCAAGAAAGTAGTAAGTGAACTTCATTTTTCTTATATGTTTGTATACTTTTTGTATGAGGTGCAGAACAAATAATGTATTTCTATTGTTTTCACAGAGAAATGTGCAGTACTTTAGAGTGGCTGGATCAGAATTTTCCGCATGACGAAATAATGGTACACACTTCTCTGCATAAGCAAAGTAATAGTCAGTACTTTATGTGTACTTAACATATATATATTTATTTTTAACAGACCAGAAATTCAACCAGAAGACACAGTGCAAGACACCTTGAAATGTATAGAAGAGAAAGTGGACATGCTGAAAGATAATTTCAATGGTTTAAGGCAATTTGTGGAGGACCACGTCAAAGGAAAAATTAGATACCACTGTACTACCTGTACCTGTCCCCCTTCTCCATTTCCCAGTCAACTATCCCCAAACCCTCAAGAACAACAAACGTTTCGACGAAACTTCCATCCCTTCATCCCCTCACAACCAGCCTGTGCAAACCCCTAATTCCCCTATATTTGTTTCAGCTTCTGCTTCCCCCTCTCTCTCTTAATTGCTGTATATGTGTTTAATAAAAAGAAATGTTATGTTAGTTTTAATGGAATTGTTTGTTGTTTGCGTCTAATTTTTTTTTTTTTAAAGAGTTACAATGTCCGCAGACAGTAGGCCTGTCCGGCCTGTCCGTAATTAACAAAATATGGATGTCCTAAGGACAATACACCTACCAGTACCATTCGCAACCAAGATGGAACTGTTTTATCAGCTGTCCGAGATGTCCGTAAATCAACAAAATGGGGGCATCATAAGGACATTATACCTCTCCGTACTGTTCGCAACCAAGATTAAACTGTTCTTAGAACACACCAGGTGTCCGGGATGTCCGTAAATGAACAAAATGGGAGTGTCCTAAGGACACTATACCTGTCCGTACCGTCCGCAGCCAAGATGGAATTGTCCATAGAAAAGGCACGGTGTCCGGGATGTCTGTAGTCAAACAAAATGGAGGTGTCCTAAGGACACTATACCTGGCCATAGAGTCAGCAGAACATCTAGGCACATGCGCACACCATCCGTAAGTCCTGCGAACATCACGCCTGTCCGTAACTGTCCGTCTCACTTGTGTCGCACTTTTAATTAGTTTCAGGACCCGAACACTGTCCGTAGAACACCCAAGCGCATGCGCACGACCGTTCCTGTGCATTTGGTGTCCTGCGAGCACCCATTTCATTCGCGGATGTGTTCACGACATCATCATGTGACCGCACCCACACTGAGCGTGTGTCCTAATTTGCGCACTTTGTCCGCTTCCCCAACATTTCAAAAGAACTTATGCAGAGAAGCCAAATAATTTTACAGTAAAAAATCACCATTTCACATGTCCCATACAATGGCCCTAGCTTTCCACATATTGTTTGGAACTTTTTTGACCGCTTTTGAGTGATTGATATGGTCACGAGGCGCACCCCTCGACCCCTATAAAAGGACACACCCCCGAGCTCATCTACATTGTACTTCTGGCGATTGCAGATTGACTTTTGCTGCCTTTAGTGCTCTAGCAGAGATTACCTCACCAACCATGATGGCATCCATGGCTGCTGTTGCTACATCAACCTCAGCACCACCCGCAAACCCTCCACCACCACCACCTCCCCAAGGGCCTGCAGAGGGGAATACGCATTGAGGATGTAGAGAGCGAGGATGAAGAGGATGAAGAGAATGAGGTGGAGGAACTCCCTACTACCAGCACTCGCCGGGAGTCGTGGGTGTGGCGGTTGTTTACCGTTTATGGTAACGTAAAGCACGTACGAACCAGGTCACCTGTAACCTGTGCAAGTTGGTGCTGATTCGTGGGAGACCTGGTGCGTACAGCTTTGGTACGACAACCATGAAGCGACACCTAACTTCGTTCCACGGTGCGGACATTCGCAAGGTTATACCATATAAAGAACATAGTAGGTTGAGTTCCTCCGCAGCATCCTCCATTTCTGATCCTCTCATCACAAGAGACACTCTTGCGGGAGAGCGCATCCCTCAAGCTGCTTCACAGGCCATTCGCGAAGCTGTTGACCCTTACTTTTCAAGGGTCACAATATTGTGTATGTACTGTGACGCAGTACTCTGCAGGGGGAGCGTCTTCGAAGTGCTTTCGAGACTATGGTCACGGAGCACCAGAAGAACTGCTACCTACCTAAATAAGGGCCACCCTACATCTTTCGCTCTCCAACTGCCCTTTCTTATCCCTGTGGTTGGTGTCCCTTACTCTCCATTGCCCTCCTGTCGGGTGTAGAAAAAGCCAAAAAAATATATAAAACAATGAAAAAAAAAAGGCTCTTTTCACAGTTTAAAAATAAAACTATCAAGTAAACGGTGCAGGCCCCAGCGCATTTTTTAAAAGTCCGCGGACAGTCCTAGGACAGATAAAATTTTGGGGTGCAACCCTAGTAAAACCAATGCACTTTTCTGTGGGAGTAAGTGCTGGCTCTGAAAAGAGCCTTTTGGTGGTGTTTTGTGTGTTTGAAAAACTGGGAATCCTCAGCATGTAATGGAAAATATATAAATATATTTTCAAAAAAGGGCACAATGCATTTTGTATATTTCGAATAAAAATCTGATTGCCAGCATATGTAAGATGGACTCCATCTCTGCGAAAAATGAATGTGCTACGAAACATAATATTTTCATGGTGGAAAGAGGACGTGCCAACATCTCTTAGAAAGGAACAAACAGCCTTATTGACATTGCGCCTCACTTTCTCCATTTGTGGACCAAATAAAGAAGAACGGAGCCACATTTGTCTTTGCGCAATACGAGAAAAAATTAGTTGGCAATTTGGAAACATGTCCATGACCTTCTCAAGTCCTTGCTTCATTGCAAATTGCAAAGAAATTCCAGACGCATGCCCTAATCTATTTCCTCCACAATTAATGATAATTATATCAGGATGACGCTCTGTCTGTAAAGTGGCACAGGGAGGTACCAAGTCCAGCCACTTCATTCCACGCACTCCATGCCAGTGCACTTCCACATGAGGGAATCCAAGATCTGCAGATATACCGCAACGTTCTGCATGCACCTTCAACAAATGTATCCATGAGTCTCCCAAAATCCAGATAATCTGTTTTCGAGCACACACCGCCATAGCTGTCTGTTCTGCTCTCAGGAAAAATACGTTCTCACTAAATCTCTCCGTTCACAACACACCCACTGAACTTTACTGACCAATCCCTAGCTCCGCTCATTCTCATTTGCATGCCTCTCCACCCCAGAATCCCTGTATGTAATACGCGTTGCCTGCAGACTACCGCCATGTCCGCGGACATGTAGAGGATCAAAGCATGACAACTGTACATTTAAATAGTGTTCCCATTTCCCCTTTAAGGTGTGCTCTGAAAAGAGCCGGTTTTTTTGTTTTTTTGCAGATGCCTGACAGACACCTGTTATTTTGTATTTTTTTTTCTTATTACTTTACTCCTACAATCATCACATAACCTGCTCCAAAGCAAGCCTTACATTCCAAAAGAACATGGCATTTCCCAAAAAAGATAAAGAAACACCATCTGCTTCAAAATAAGCCGCATTACTGGAAACAATGTTCTCGTGGCTACAGAAAAACATGCCAGCTCTTAACATGAAAACACGCATGCCGGGATTGATTGCACACCTACCAATACTTTGATCAGGACAAAAAACAGAACTGTTGTCCCATTTTGCTCTAGGAAGTAATCCAGAAAAAAATACTTTCGCAGTTGGAAAGATGTTGATGACTGCTTGAACCAACTGTTCCAAATCTCCCAACAAAGTAGGTGAACTCACGTAGCCCAAATGGAAAGCACCATAGTGCAAAACTACCACATGGGGACTGTTCCTCCTACGTATATCTCTGCAAACTTGGAGAATTGCCTCTACATTGCGGTCAGTCGCAGCGCTCCACACCACCTCCACTCCTCTTACATCTAAATTGTTTGCCACATGCCTACATTGATAATAGTGCTGTAAACCATGGACAAAAATAAATCTGAGCACCAACACGCTGACTGTTTCAACCTCTGCCATCTTCACAACACACACTCTCTTTCTACACAAATCAAAAATGTCAACATCTGATTGGCTGATCCCTACAGTCCCCTTTCCATGCTGGATATGCTGTAAAACCCCGTATGTGGCATGCTCTACCCACGGACAGGTGTGGCGTCTGCGCGGCACATAACTCTTAGCCAACCCTTCTACCCTTTCCACATCACTCGCAAATCCATTCCCTCATTGGACACAGCTAAGCAGTCATACAACCATCCACCAATCACATCCAAGTCCTCTAAATCTAACTCCATCATCAGAGTTCCGCACTTCAAATGTACTGTTGATCACTCTGAATACAAGTCTCATATCATTGCAAAGCACCTACTACAAAAACTACTGTGCAAGTCTCGAGGATTTCTACTTACAGCTCCATGCATACCCACATGCATGATTACAAAGTACAGGTATGCATATTTTATTCAGAGTACATGTACAACTCTTATGATTCCATCTAAACAAATTAATGCCACAAAATCTGCATAGCCAATACATAAATACGAACGCTCCCGCTTTAAATGCGAGACTCCTGATTTTTCATTGAAAAATCACACTACTTCTTACTATCTCCCGCATAACCTATACATACGTACCGATTTTTCATTAAAAAAGTCACCATTTTTTACTGTCTTCCACCTAAATGAATGCTACTCCCAATGCGATCGTATGAGAAAAATAAACTTTCCTGATTGCTGTGGTGACATCTCCCTCTCAGGTGCTCCCGATTTTACGCATGCCTACTTATAATATGGAAGTATTCAAATTTTTCCCATCTACTATAATGACCTATTACTTCCAAACCTCTGCTATCTACAACACAGCTGCAAAAAAACAAGGGATTTTCATGAGCTTAAAATTGTACTAATTTGCGAAGAAGGTTGAACTAATATACTGCAAATAACATATAAAGGCTGCACATAGTCAAATGAAATGCACGCATACACTGTGTTGAGATATCAAAAGGGAATACACGAAAGCATAAAAATGAATGTGTACATTAACATCACTGCTATAAACACAACATTACTAACTTCTTCCTTTTACAATTGCAGTGAAGACCACTGTCCTGAAAATCAACAGCATCTACACTACAAACAACATATCCGAAGAAACCTGCTCATTCCACAAAAAAAAAAAGTAAGTACAATACTACCTTTATATTCTTACTGTTCCTCAAAGAGACTGTGTGGGTCATTCATGTAATTTGCGCACCATAAAAAAAAACATCGATTTCTAAACCATTCTGCCCACAAATCCTCATTTATTAAACACAGATTAACAGGCAGAATAGCACACAAATCCCAATTTTTTTTGGAACACAAATAACATACACAAGCCTTGGAATGTTAGTACTACAAAACAAATACCCGTTTTAATTTTATACGATTACATTTACTATTAATGCTTCTCCTCACCACTAGCTCACTTTCTACTCTCATCTGAAGCACAGTGTAGTAACCTGCAAACAGATAAATAGCCTGCCCAACTCATTGTAACTGCCCAATCCACATTCACACACCACCATAAACATCTTCCCCATCGAACTCATACACACATGCACACAGCACACATAGACTGTAAAACAGACCAACCCATACCTTCTTTTTTTTCAACAGACCCCAAAGAATGCCTACCAAAAAGCAAGTCCGTAGAAAGGAACGCAGAAATAGAGAAAATGAAAATAAAAGTTTCCAAAGTAAGCATCCATCTCTACCAGAGTTTGTACAAAACGTTGAAACAAAACAGCTAATGCAATCATTTAGCGAAACAAAAGAAGCTTCAACTACAGAAACTTTGCCTCCTCTATCAAAATGTAGCACGAAACAGAAAATTCTTAACAAGAATTCGGGTACCACTACTGCTAACACTGCTCCTATAAATCCTCATATACTAGCAAGAAACCATAGAAAAAAAGTATTTTAGCAAAAATGTTCCACCACAGAGTCCTCCAGAATCTAATAAGAAGAGGAGCAAAATCATCCACAACCCTTAAAACCTACCGTAGAAAATTAATTCTAGAAGCTCTCGTAGACAGTGGAATCCTTCTCAAAAGGAAGTTTATTTTAGTTTTAAACAGGATGAAACCACTACCAAAACTAAGTACTAAACTACAAAAGAAACTTCTCAATAAACGGAATGTCAACAAAAATAGTTTTTAAATGTTTGTGGAGGTGAATGGAGTCACACGACGACCACAGAACCATATTTTAATGAAGAAGCATACAAAAAAAATCAAACAAACACAATTGCCATCCATAGCAGTGAACGAGGATATGACAAAATCAATAATACCATCATGGAACAAGAAACACTGCTTACAAAAGTATCCCCAGAAAACTCAGAATTACCTCTCCATTCGACTGAACCAGAACGTCCAGTAAACAAATGGCCGTGCACCTCAATGTGTAACATTCCCAACAAATCTTTCAAATCTTTATGCCAGTTCCTCAATCAGTATGTGAAAGGTAAAGACAAAATCAAAATGAAAGTGCTGCAAAATATGGATACCTGTCCAGTGCACAAATACACAGGACTACAAGGACATTCATTAGGCTGCATTTCAGGACCTATTTACAATATCAAAATGATATCAACACATCATTCAAATGTAAGAAATCTAGTGTATAAACTGTACTATGCAAAAGTCCAGCTTTAGAACTAGCCAATTTAAATAACACTCTTCTGCATGGTACACCTAAATACCTACAAGAAGAAATCAACCATATCCAGAGAAACTTTTTTGGAAGTGAAAGCCACATACAAAATGCAATAGCTTTAGAACAAACTAGCAACAATTCTGCACATGGCAACCTTCTATTACACACATGCAAAAAAGAAATACTAAAATTTAAAAGTACTTCCGCTTAAGTACCAAACTATGTGTGTGTGTGTTGCCGCAGAACAGAACTTTTTACAAAAGTGACACAAAAACTATAGACGTAACATACAAAATAGAAGACAATGAATATTCCAAAGGGTTTGAATTAGCACTCTACCTTTTAGCAGAAACCAAATACAAAATAAATGAACCCTTAATATGTTGCAGTTACTGCACTACAAAGCTTGACAACAACCAAACTCCTTCATGTGCTATCACAAATAACTTGGAATTATTCCCACTACCAAAACCCCTGCAACAACTCAATTTGTATGAGAGCACCATCATTCAAACAGTGCACCCATTTCAAGCAATAATATGCCTTCAACCAAAAACAGCAAAATTACCTCCCTCTTAATTGGTGAAAGGAATTTGTGGCAAAGTAGTTTATTTGCCATTAGATCTGACAGAAAATGTGCACACTCTAGGAGTGCAACGTCCAATAGAGCATTCTTTAATTGTCTTAGTAAACGGTGTACCAACAAAAGACAAAAAAAATTGGCAACAACTCATGGACATACATAAAGTTAGACAAGCCTTGCAATATCTGAAAGACAATAATGAATACTACAAAGAAATAAATATTGAAGAAAGCTTAAGGGAAACAACTGAATTAATTCAAGAATCATCAGAAACTGGTCAATTTGAACTTCTGGATCCTGCTGCAGTATCTACTCTTTTGGACCATTATACAATTCATCTATTGCATTCTAATGAGAGCATAAATGATACACTAGAAACTTACCAAATGCGACAAACCAAAGGTTCACCAATGAGCATATGGAAAAAAAGTATAGAAGCACATGCTTTTCCACTACTATTTCCTACTGGCAAAGGAGGAAGATACGATGATAGACCCACTCAGATACCAGCATCAGAATACCGCTCATTACGAATGTATTCTGAAGATCCACATTTTGTCTAAATCTGGGAATACATATTCCACCTACTCTTTGAAAGTAAACTAGCAACCCTATGTTACGGAGTTGCACACATATTGAAATCTGGAACCCACTTTCAAAATATGTCAGCTACGCAATTAATACAAAAAGTGCAAGAAAAAGATGACGTTTTACAATCAATCAAGCATAACTAATCTGTTTGCAAACATGCGTGGTACGAAAGAATGCTGGTTCCGACGTCATGGAGATGTACGTTGTATGATCAGAAACCTTGGACCACCCACTTGGTTTGTTACATTAAGTTGTGCAGAATATGCATGGGAAGATTTACATAATTTCCTACGCATATCAAACAACAACAAAACCAACATAGATATACTAACATCTGGAGAACTTTGCTCTCTAGATCCTGTTAATGTTTCAAGATATTTCCACCATCGTTTCATTGCTGTGCTACACTTTATTTGTAATAAAACTGTTCCTCCCCTCGGAGAAGTGCAACACTTCTTTTGGATAAAAGAATACCAAGCCAGAGGAGCACCACATATCCACATGCTTTTATTGATTAAAAGGTGCACCTAAATTTGGTCAGGACAGTGATGCCATTGTTTTGCAGTTCATCCAAAAATATGTCAATTGTGATATCCCTTGACAAACGACACATAGTGACCTTCATGGACAAATTGTACAATTTCAAAGACACAAATGTGGCAAATATTGTCATTGCAAATACAAAAACAAAGGGAAATACAACACCAAATGCCGCTTTGGTTTCCCTAGACCAGTTACAGAAACAGGTGAAGTGAACAACTTCATGTCTTCAGTTCAACATAGTGTTAAAGGTAAATCACCTAAAAACACGTATTACATAAAAAGAACAGAAGAATCAAAATATATCCATGATTACAATGCAATCATTGCCCTCTTATGGAATGCAAACATAGATGTGCAGTACATTGCAGACATTTCCACTGCAGTTGCACGATATGTTACAGCCTACTTAACAAAAGCAGAAAAAACAGAGCTGCAAGACCTCTGGAATGACCTAGCATCAGACAAAACACTATCTCAGAAATTGTACAGCCTAGGCATAAATCTCAGAGAATGTGGCACCTATGAAGCTGCAGATCGTTTAACCAGTACTGCTTTGTGTGGAAAATCTGAAAATATAGTATGGCTAAGTCTTGGTCCTGCTAAATCTAGAAAAAGAGTTCTCAAATCATATGAGGACATAAAAACAATAGCCAAAAATGATCCCAACAGCCAAGAAATTTGCTGGACACATACTACCCGAACAGGAGTACCACTTTGGAAACCATGTGTCTATACCACATAGCCCAAAACCTTGCATACAAAAATAATATAAAACCCAATGAAAGCAAAGGTAGATATAGAGTGACAGACTGTGAAGGCAGCTTAGTGAAACTTACCAAATGAAGCTTAATTAAGCATGTTAAATTGTCATTAAAAACATCTCAACAGAAAGAACTATATTACAAGTCCCAGCTACAACTTTTTAAGCCATGGAGAAAAGAAGAAGAGATACCAGATAACTATGACTGCTATGAAGACGCGTTCATAGCAAATTAAAGCACTATCACTGATGTGAACTTTACGCAGTACAAAACAATGTTGCACAATAAACAGCAACATGAAGAAGAACTCCAGGCCCAACTAGATAAGGGCACTTCCGACAGTAGTCAACCTTCTGTCAGAGGAAGCCAAGAACCACTAGGACAGCCGCTAATATCAAATGAGGCAGAATTAGCTATGACAGATGTGGAAAACACCATGTGTCACTATGAAGAAGATACAGAAGACTTAACTGTACTACAATCAAAACATAACAAAGACCAGCGCACCATTTTTGAAGAAGTAACAAAAGAAATTGCACATGGTGTACAACACGAAAATAAAGAATGTACCTGCCAAAATTACAAACCTATACTGCTGTATGTCAGTGGTGAAGCTGAGTCAGGCAAAACATTCTTAATCATAATCATCAGCAAGTTCCTTAAACAATTGACACTGTCAGCTGTTGTAACTGCCCCCACAGGTTTAGCTGCCTACAACATAGGCGGTGTCACTTTACACCGATTACTACTCATTCCAATAGAATACCAAAACAAATTAGTCTATTACAAACTTTCTACAAAAGCTGCAATAGAACTATGCAGAGTATTAAAACAAATGAAAATGCTACTAATAGATGAAGTGAACATGGTTTCCAAAATAATGATTGCTTTGAATCACCTGAGATTGCAAGAAGTACTTAAAACAAACTACGAAGAACTCTTTTCAGGAAAACATATTATCGTTTTCGGAGATCTTCTACAATTGACACTAGTGAAAGGTGAACCTATTTTTAAAACCTTAGGACACAAACTCTGCCATAAAACTGTTGGCAGCATAGGAAATGACAACCTTTGGCAACATTTCCAATACAGAGAATTAACAGAAAACATGTGTCAATTTGCAGACCTCACTTTTGCCAACATTTTAAAAAGTATTAGAATTGGTGTGCTATCTCAAGAAGCACAAGCAATATTGAAAACCCGGCACATTCATGCACTTTATGGTGATAACGCATGTGCTACTTATGTTATAGAACAATTAGCGCAAAAAATTGTCAATTGTATGGCCTTAATGCCAACTCTTGCAAGCTGTTCCAAATTCAATGAAACAATGTTAAAAAAAGAAATGCAACCAATAATTGAAGTTTGCTCCACAGACAAACTGGACGTACATGGTATGACAACACCCATGTGTCAGCAAGCCACAACAAGACTAAATACCTTAGAAAATTCAATCTCCAACACAGCTGGGTTGGAAAACATATTAAAATTATCCTTAAATTGTAGAGTAATGCTTAAGCGTAACCTTGCCATGGAGCAAGGACTAGTTAATGGGGCACTGGGTACAGTTGTTATTTTTTAAACATACCCACATGACAACAACATTCAGTTTGTCAATATTCTCTTTGACAAAATTTCAGAAGTAAAAAGGATAGGGCGCTCAACAGCTCGATTCCTTCTCTTCAAAGACATGTATGTACGTAGAGAACAATTTTCTCAAACTCTTGCATATGCAGTCACCATTCATAAATCCCAGGGTCTGCCCCTAGACAAAGCATTGTTAGATATTGGAAACACAGTCTTTAAAGAAGGCATGAGCTATGTAGCACTATCACGCTTACGTACATTTGACGGTCTATTTCTAATCAACTTTGATGCAAGTAAAGTGAACACTGATATTCCTTGCATTTTAGAATACAATAGACTACGTTCACTGTACACCCCCCATCTGAAATCATATCCTGTTCCAAAAAATGGAAATCGTTGTAAAAGAAAACAAATTCAAACAGAAATGCAACAGGATCTGACTGCAAATCGTTCAAAGAGAGTAAAAGAAGCTAATACTTCATCAATTACCACAACCAAAGAAGAACCTATTAGTGAAAGTAAATCAGGTACTTCTTCAAAGAAGGAACACAACTTCCAAAAAAATCATTCGGACACAGAACTATCTGGTCCATTCAAATTTTCAAATGAAACTGGTGTAAGTTGCTACACAATTGTAGCAATGAATATTCTATTTCAATTGCCACCAATTGTTAACAACATTTACTTACACAGTACAGACCAATTGTGTTTGCAAATGTTAGTCCTTCATAGAAACGCAACAATCAATCCTGACAACACGTATAGTGTTCACGGAATAAGACAAGAATTGGACTACTGTGCTGGAATGGTGAGGTTCACTATAAACTCACAAGAAGATCCACAAGAACTTCTATTGTACTTACTACAAGTACTGGAAAACAAAAACATACCTATAAATGAAATCTTCCAGATTTCCAGATTTCATGTTGAAACATACATGCACTCTCTGCAGCAATGTGACACAGGAACAAATCCCTAATGAGCGATTTGTGTATGTATCCATACCTAATTGTGAATCCATTCCATTTCAGCAACTTGTACAAAATGCAAACCATGGCAGATTATGTACTATCTGCAATTCAGATAATCGCTCCACCTTACTGATACAAACACATAGTAACTACATTATACTAATGCTTCTACGTTACAATGCAGATGGTACCAAAAACAACTGCAAGCTGACTGGATTCACACATGGTCAAGTGTCACTTGGTACGAAAACCTTCACAACAATAGATATAATCGACCACGCAGGAGCCACAACCAATGCAGGTCACTACACTGCATATATAAAAAAGAAATGTGGGTGGTTCGAATGTAATGATAGTAGCATTACTCCAAAGCAGATATTACCAGCAAATCTTACAAACGCGTATTTAATATTTTTAAAGCCAAAATTTTATAACTAATGTATACTTCAACATTAACAAAAATTCAATTAAAAGACTATAAACAGAATACGCCAACAGGTATCTAACTGCCCAAGATTGTATAACAACCACACATATAAATGAATACCACTGAATTGTAACAAAACATACACAGTTAGAATACGCCAACAGGTATCTAACTGTTTAAAAAATCTGCAACAAGTCAACATATAGAACATTAACAAAGAAATAGTGTGTAGCTTAGCAAAGAAAAGGGATTTTTTCCCCCCAGTCAAAATGATTTGAAAAATGCACAGTACACTGGTTTGTAAACTAAATATGAGGGTCAAAAAAACACTAAAATGTCTATTATACAATGTAATAAGTCTTTTTAAAATACAAACACTAACATGCTCTTTTCTTTTATCACAGAAATTGAATAAGAATATGTCCCCCAAGTACTAAAGTCATGTAAAAAATATATTGAATCTTAACAAATGAAACAGTAAATATAATTCCACACATTTCAAACGTATTCGAATCTATACGTGTGATCTGTGGCTGTAATATGGTGCAGTGGCTGTGGCCAGGGCCTAGAGTCTTGGATGTGTAACCTACGGCCTACGGCCTGCACCCATGTAACCAAGACTGTAGGTCCTACCCACACCACCGCATCATATCAAACCCATGGTGGCTTATAACTTCACTGCTTATAACTTTGGTTTTGGGTGCATGGCCTGCGGCCATGCACCTAAGACTCTAGGTCGTGCACACAACCACCACACCACATAACACCCATGCTGACATACAACTTCAGTGCTTATAACTTCGGCCATGCACCCAAGAGTCTAGGTCCTGGCCACATCCACTGCAGCATATCACACACATTGTGGCTTATAACTTCAGTACTTACAACTTTGGTCTTGGGTGCATGGCCTTTGGCCTTTGGCCATGCACCCAAGACTCTACATTCTGGCCACAACCACCACATTATATAAAACCCATGCTGGCTTATAACTTCACAGCTTATAACTTTGCTCTTGGGTGCAGGTCCTGGCCACAACCACTACAGAATATCAAGTGCATTGTGCCTTATAACTTCAGTACTTCGGCCATGCACGAACACTCTAGGTCCTGGACACAACCAGTGCAGTATATGAAATCCATGGTAGCTTATAACTTCAGGGCTTATAACTTTGGTCTTGGGTGCATGTCCTTTGGCCATGCATCGAAGACTGTAGGTCCTGGCCAAAACTACCGCAACATATCACACCCATTGTGGCTTATAACTTTAGTACTTAGAATTTTGGTCTTGTGTACATGGCCCTCGGCCATGCACCCAAGACTCTAGGTCCTAGACACAACCATGGCAGTATATGGTATTCAATTCTATGGCTGTATCTATGGGTGTGATATGCTGCGGTGGTTGTGGCCAGGGCCTAGAGTGTTGGGTATATGGCCTGCGGCCATGCACCCAAGACTCTAGGCCCTGGCCACAACCACTGCAGCATATCAGATCCATGGTGGCTTATGACTCATTGTCACACCCATACAATGAAACATTTTAACTGCGGCATATAATCAATTTGCACCCAGGACTCTAGGCCCTGCCCACACCTACCAGATAGATATTCGATTGTATGGGTGTGAATATAAGGGGTGATATGCTGCGGTGGTTGTGGGCAGGGCCTAGAGTCTTGCGTGTATGCCCTACGGCCTACAGCCTGCGGCCATGCACCCAAAACTTTACGTCCTGCCCACAACCACCGCTCTATATAAAACACATGGTGGCTTATAACTTCAGCACTTATAACTCTAGGCCCTGCCACAACCACCACAGCATATCACACCCATTGTGGCTTAGAACTTCACTACGTATAAATTTGGTCTTGGGTTCTAGGCCCCCCCCACAACCACCTGATCGATATTCGATACTACGGGTGTACCTATTGCTGTGATATGCTGCGGTGGTTGTGGCCAGGGCCTAGAATCTTGTTTGTATGGCCTACGGCCTACGGCCATGCACCCAAGACTCTAGGCCCTGGCCACAACCACTGCAGCATATCACACCCATGGCGGCTTATAAGTCAGTACAACACCCATAGAAACAAAAATTTTAACTGCAGCATGTACTCAATTTTAATGTTCGCTAACACCACGCATGTCCTTAGAACAGTTTCAACTTGCCTGCGTACAGCACGGACGGAAATACTATCCTTATGAGACCCCTCATTTTCAGTAATTACAAACATGCCGGACAGCGCGGGCATGGCAAATACATCATTAGCACCTGCCGCCTAACCAAATACAGTATTTCACCCATCTCTTACTCTCTAAACCTCCCCAAGCACTCTGACACACCAAAACACTCCCCTAAACAGCATTTCGCCTCTGTTCGCCGCCGCGCTGTCAGCGGATCCAAGATGTCGGGCGCATCCAAACAATCTGATGCACATCACGCCTCACTCCAGCCAATTAGAGGACACATCGTGTGGCCACGGTCTTGATGCTAGCCCCTTAGCCAATCGTTATCTTGTCTGCAGAGCGAACAGGGAAGTGTGACCGCGGAGCGGACATAGATATCACAAATTTTTTGAGACATACTTTTTGGTCATTTTAAAGAAAACTACTGGACCGATAGGCACCAGATTTACAAAAGCACGCTTTCGGGACCAAGCTCCTGCTGCAAATTTGGTGAAAATCCGTCCAGCGGTTTGGGCTGTAGGCGTGCGCAAAGTTTTTCCCCCATTCAGTCTATGGGGAAAAAAATACGTTTTGGGACCCCCCCTATAACTTTTCCCCTCCTGGACCAAACATCACCAAACTTTGCAAAACAATTCACAGTGGCCCATATACTTTTTTTTACAAAGTTTGGTGTGGATTCGTCCAGGGAGAGCAGAGTTATAAGCCGCCAAGAAAGTGCTCTTCCTATGGAAACTACCGTGGCTGTGTGATATATATATATATATATATATATATATATATATATTCAGTGAAAAAACTTTGTTAAAGGGACGTTATGGTTAAGTTGCGCTACTAAAAACCTATGAAATTCAGTGAAAAAACTTTGTTAAAGGGATGTTATGGTTCCAAGTAAAACCGAAAAACCCTTGAAATTCGCCAGTTATGGTAAGCTAAGCAACCATAACTCGCACCACCACCGTGCACTGCTAAGACTAACACCCACGACATCAAAGATGACATCACAAATGTCATTGATGACATCACTGATGACATCACATGTGTATGTACTTTTCATGAAATATGTGTACAAGGATTCTTATTATAATGTTGCGAAAAACGTGTCAAGGATCATTGCAATAAATATCATACCCTATTTAGTGCATTGAACGATGCATTGATATAAATAGCATTCTATTATGGGGTTCTATCTAGTATACTAAGCTACTCATGCAGAAACATAGCATTGTGTGCAGCGTACAAGATGAAGGTATAATATTCGTAATGTTAAAATGTTGAATAATGAAATGATAATTGTTTTCTTAATAGATTTTTGTGTACTGTGAAATATGTAATAAGTAGCTAATAAAACCCATGTATTACATAATTGCATTACTATAGACAAAACACAAAGAGACAAGAACACATACCAATATGGGTATATACAGGGAAAGTGAAGTTAGCAAAAAAGCACAAGTAGTAGCAGAAACAATTCATAACCTAACTGATTATTTTCATGCAAATAAATGATTGCTGTTTCAAAGCTGCTATTTACCCTATGTATGTTTCACTTGATATGATTGGACCCTAAGGAAAGTAGTGCGAGTACAATGTATACAAATATGACCATATACAGGGAAAGTACAGCCATAAAAAAACAACAGAACTATCAGAAAGTGCTGATAAGTCTATTGATTATCTTTATGCACGAAAAGGATTGCTGTCTTTCAAGCTTGTGTCTTCCCCTATGTATATGTTTCATATGATGTGACTGGACTCTAGGGAATTACTGTAAGAACCTACTTGAAGGATATGTCTACAAATAAAATACATTTTTTAGTTTCTGACTGTTACTGAAGAAAACCATGTGGCCTAGATATGTCAGCAAAAGAAAAAAGAGTGAGACAGACATGTGATGTCATCAGTGATGTATAGAGACACACGGGGCATGAGCGGGGGGTGAGTGGGAGGGCTAGAGACACACGGGGCATGAGCGGGGGCTGGGGGGAGGGGAGAGACATGTGCGAGGCATGTGCGGGGGGTGGGTGGTAGGGATAGAGACACACGGGGCATGAGCAGGGGGTGGGGGGAGGGATAGAGACACGGGGCATGAGCGGGGGGTGGGTGGGTGGTATACAGACACGGGGCATGAGCGGGGTGAGTGGGAGGGATACAGACACACGGGGAAGGGCGGGGGTGGGAGGGAGGGATAGAGACACGGGGCATGAGCGGGGGTGGGTGGATAGCGGTGGGTGAGCGGGAGGGATAGAGATACATGGGGCATGAGCAAGGGGTGGGGGAGGGGAGAGATACACGGGGCATGAGCAGGTGGTGGGGGGAGGAGAGAGACACACGGGGCATGAGCAGGGGGTGGGTGGGAGGGGTAGGGACACACGGGGCATGAGCGGGGGGTGGGTAGGAGGGATCGAGACACACGGGGCATGAGCGGAGGGTGAGTGGGAGGGCTAGAGACACACGAGGCATGAGTGGAGGGTGGGTGGGAGGGAGGGCTAGAGACACACAGGGCATGAGCGGAGGGTGGGTGGGAGGTTCGGGCTAGAGACACACGGGGCATGAACAGGGGGTGGGGGGAGAGACACACGGGGCATGAGCTGGGGGTGGGGGGGAGGGAGAGACACACGGGGCATGAGCGGGGGTGGAGGGGAGGGAGAGAGACACGGGGCATGAGCGGGGGTGGGGGAGGGAGAAGAGAGACACGGGGCATGAGCGGGGAGTGGGGGAGAGACACACGGGGCATGAGCAGGGGGTGGGGGGAGGAGAGAGACACACGGGGCATGAGCGGGGGGTGGGTGGGAGGGATAGAGACACACGGGGCATGTGCGGGGGGTGGGTGGGAGGGATAGAGACACACGGGGCATGAGCAGGAGGTCGGTGGGACGGGTAGGGACACACGGGGCATGAGCGGGGGGTGGGTAGGAGGGATCGACACACACGGGGCATGAGCGAAGGGTGAGTGGGAGGGCTAGAGACACACGAGGCATGAGTGGAGGGTGAGTGGGAGGGAGGGCTAGAGACACACGGGTCATGAGCGGAGGGTGGGTGGGAGGTTCGGGCTAGAGACACACAGGGCATGAACAGGGGGTGGGGGGAGAGACACACGGGGCATGAGCTGGGGGTGGGGGGGAGGGAGAGACACACGGGGCATGAGCGGGGGTGGGGGGGAGGGAGAGAGACACGCGGCATGAGCGGGGGGTGGACGGGAGGGAGAGAGACACACGGGGCATGAGCGGGGGGTGGGGGAGGGAGAAGAGAGACACACGGGGCATGAGCAGGGAGTGGGGGGGAGACACACGGGGCATGAGCGGGGGTGGGAGGGAGACACACGGGGCATGAGCGGGGGTGGGCGGGAGGGAGACACACGGGGCATGAGCGGGGTTTGGGGGGAGCTTTGAGACACACACGGGGCATGAGCGGGGGTGGGGGGGAGGGAGAGACACACGAGGCATGAGCGGGGGGTGGGTGGAGGGAGAGAGACACATGAGGCATGAGCGGGGGGGTGGGTGGAGGGATAGAGACACACGGGGCATGAGCGGGGGGGTGGGCGGGAGGGAGAGAGACACGGGGCATGAGCGGGGGGTGGGGGGAGGGAGAGAGACACGGGGCATGAGCAGGGGGTGGGGGGGAGAGAGACACACGAGGCATGAGCGGGGGGAAGGATAGAGACACGGGGCATGAGCGGGGGTTGGCGGTAGGGAGAGAGAGAGACACACGGGGCAGGGGTGGGGGGGAGGGGGAGAGACACGAGGCATGAGCGGGGGGTGGGTGGAGGGAGAGAGACACACGGGGCATGAGCGGGGGTGGGGGGAGGGAGAGAGACACACGGGGCATGAGCGGGGTGGGGGGAAGGAGAGAGACACACAGGGCATGAGTGGGGGTGGGGGGGAGGGAGAGAGACACACGGGGCATGAGTGGGGGTGGGGGGGAGGGAGAGACACACACGGGGCATGAGCGGGGGTGGGTGGGAGGGCTAGAGACACACGGGGAATGAGCAGGGGGTGGGCGGGAGGGAGAGAGAGACACACGAGGCATGAGCGGTGGGTGGGGGAGGGAGAGAGACACACGGGGCATGAGCACGGGGCATGAGCGGGGGTGGGGGAGGGAGAGAGACACACAGGGCATGAGCGGGGGGTGGGGGGACAAACAAAAACACGGACATGCCGCACGGACATGAGTTCATGCGGCGGATCCCGCTCCTTGGCCCTCCGCTGGCCACCTTGTGCGATGGTGTGAGCGGGGGGCTGGAGGAACAGGGGACACACGGAGCATGAGAGGGGGCGGGGGGACAGGAAGGACACACGGGGCATGAGCGGGGGTGGGGGACAGAAAGGACACAGGGCATGAGCGGGGGCTGGGGCAGACACAGGGCATGAGCGGGGGTGGGAGGAACAGGAGACAGACACGCTCCTACTGACCTGACAAAGCCTCTCATGCGGGAAAGAAAGATGGCGGGCGTCTCGGAAGCCAGACGCACTGCACACTTTCACCGCATCCAATGAGAGAGCACGTCAGATGTCCGCGGACATCACACAGGCTGCTGGCCCAATCACCGTCCTGTCCGCGGAGCAAACAGGGAAGTCCGTCCGCGGACCGAACACAGATATCACTAATTTTTTTTGCCCTACTTTTTGGTCATTTAAAAAAAAACTACTGGACGGATTGTCACCAAATTTGCAAAAGCACGCTTTCGGGACCAAGCCGCTGCTCCTGGTCCAAATTTGGTGAAAATCTGTCCAGCGGTTTGGGCTGTAGGCACAAGCAAAATTTTTTTCCCATTCAGTCTATGGGAAAAACAGACATTTTGGGACCCCCCCTATAACTTTTCCCCCCCCTGCACGAATCCTCACTAAACTTTGCACAAAAATTCAGAGTGGCCATGTACTTGTTTTGCAAAGTTTGGTGAGGATTCGTCCAGGGGGAGCGAAGTTATAAGCCGGCCAAAAAGTGCTCTTCCTATGGAAACAGCAACTTAACCATAACTACACTGCCACTATCGTGTATCGTCATGTAGTTCCATGAAGGTAAAGTGTAAGTGCTAATAGGAGTTCAGGATTGGTCAAAATCAGATACAATTAGCAAAGGTGGCAGTGTAATATATATATATATATATATATATATATATATATATATATATATCAATAAAAGAACTTTATTAGAGGGATGTTATGGTTAAGTTGCGCTACTAAAAACCTATGAAATTCACAAAAAAAAATGTTGTTAACGGGACGTTATGGTTTGAAGATTTGTGATGTCATCTTTGATGCCCTGGGTGTTAGTCTTAGCAGTGCACTGTGGTGGCGCGAGTTATGGTTGCTTAGCTTACCATAACTGGCGAATTTCAAGGGTTTTTCGGTTTTACTACGAACCATAACGTCCCGTTAACAAAGTGTTTTTTACTGAATTTGATAGGGTTTTAGTAGCGCAACTTAACCATAACATCGCTTTAACACAGTTTTTTTTAAAAGGTTCATCGGTTTCTAGTAGTGGCACGTAACCATAATGTAAACTAACATCTGACTTCATTGCACACCTTGCGGAGAATGCCACATGACCATATGCTGGCGCACAGCACAGTGAAGTGTCGGAAAATCCGTACACACTTAACAATAAGATCTATGCCTTGGGGACAGTGTGGAAATACAATTTTTACTCATGTAGGAACTTCCACCTCAACATTTCCCTTGCACGGCTCCAACACCTATTCGTAGTCAGCCATTAACATTGTAGTACACAGTACATACTTTTAGCAAAAGTACTATTTATCTGAAAACGACATGAACTAAGGCCATCCCTCCTCCCCAAGAAACAGCACCACTGCTGTAATGAAGGAGCATGAGAAACACTGCCCCTACCTTACAAATAACACATGCACAACATTTTCCCCGTGCACCTACCCCCCGCCTCTTTGCTCATTTCCATCCGCAACTTTCCTTCGTAGCTGTCCTTCCATAAAAAAAGTAATCCGTAAACAAAGTAAATGTTCCTTTAAGAACCACCTTTCACAGTTTAAAAATATATCTAAAAAAGTTGCATACACTCCATCTACTTTATATTTCTCAGTAAAGGACCTAGACGTAATAAGATTTTTCAACATTTCCATTTGCAGTTTGTGTTATGCTAATGGAAATATTGTAGCATTCTTCCTCCGTTCCAGGGACTGGAACGGTGAATAAAGGGCCAGCAGGCCAAGTTATCAGGCCAATCGAAGCGAGAGTGCATAACGCGATCTCTGGATCATTACCCTCCCTTCCACGCCTACAATGGGGGATGAATGCCATTAACAATCTAGATTTGCAAAGCAGTAACGTGTGCTACTAAAAAAGAGGATTTGTTGTTCTAATCCGGGATGCCTGTGGCATCCCGGATTAGAAAACAAAATCCTTTTCCCAGATGGCCACCATAGAAAGGGAAAGCGGTTGTTCTATACATGGCCCCTCTTTGCTTTCCATGGCAGCCTGCAAAAAGTAAAAAGGAAACCCTGTTAACATATTACCACAAGCACTTTTTTCTTCTAATTCAAATGTATCCTAATGTCGAACAACTTTACCACAAAGCCACTCCCAGGTGGACATGGCCACTGTAATCCTATCTTTTATCCCTTCTGGTCACGGCCAGTAGCCACATTGTGCGGATCATGACCTTATACCATGACCCTAACATTCTGCCCACTCCCCATGGCTGCAGCCTACCCCTCAGTCAATAAACGTATACTGCTATGTTTTTTAACTACATTACGACACTTGTGTAATACGAAAACACTCCCACATCTCGTCACAGAACCAACCCTAATGATATTGTACACCTTTTTTGGATGACGTTCCTCTCCAACGTAGCCAAATGCTCCCATAAGCACCTACGTGCCGTGACGCACAACCTGAAAATGAACACACAGCGACGTACAACGTAGCATGTTACATTTTGAAATAATAAACTGTTTTTTAAAAGAAAACATTAATATTTTAGAATTTGTAAAGTACTTTTATTTCACAATAAACGGTCCGAGACCATCGGACTATTCCCATTTTCAATCAAATAGTAACTTTGTTTCTTCAGTCGTCATCGAAAATGTTAATCGTGAGGCACACGTTGTTCTTTTCGCATACACAGAGTATTTGTTTTCGATAAAGCAACCGCTTCGGTCGTACAGTGATTTCCAAGACGTCGGCATGAACTTCGGCCTACACCACCATAAACGATGTTATGTTACTCCTAAAGGCCACAGCAGCGAGTGGACATATGGGTCCTGGCAGATCGTCCCACAAAACAGTGAAGGTTAGGCAGCCGGTCACCAGTACGTGCATCTGGCTTGCAAAGAAGCCATCACTTGGCATCTGGAATCCATGGCAATCACAGTACGGCAGAATGTAGCTTTTTGGAAAACGCAACAGAAAATACATATCAATACCCAACCTTTACCAAACTATTTCAAAAAAGACAAAAGGAACGTGGAAACTGATACACAAATCGATGTGGTCATACATGACATTTTAAAGAAATATTAGCATTGAACATGGCTGAGTTTAGTGATAGCCTACAAACGCAGAGAATCTACACTCTCCATAACAAAACAAAAAAAGGACAACTACACAGAAAGATACTACTTCAGTTTCATTGCCAAAATGAATGCTCAGGTAATAAAAACATTAAATCTTGTGATTTCAAAAAAGACAAAAAGAACGTGGAAATTGATACACAAATCAATGTGGTCATACATGACATTTTAAAGAAATATTAGCATTGAACATGGGTGAATCTAGTGATAGCCTACAAACGCATAGAATCTGCACTCTCCATAAGTAAAAACAAAAATGACAACTACACAGAAAGATAGTACTTCAGTTAGATTGCCAAAATTATTCTTCTGGTAATAAAAAATTAAAACTTGTTCCGTTGTAGAGTCGTCAAAAGTAAACTTACACGATATTTACCATCTCCATTATCTTCGTTAAACTCAGACAGCAATGTACTTGCACCAAAGAATCTTCTTGAACTGATATTACATGTGTCTTACAAACGTTTTGAATACATAACCTTATTAAATGGTATTTTTTGCAAACTTTCACTCCCTGCATTCTTACTGAATTTTCCCTTTCGCTCAAGGTCAAAAAACAATTGACCCTTATGGGTTCAGTCGGATGCGTGGGGCGACTGAGCTCACGACCAAAAAAGCAAAGCAAGTGATCTTCACTCAGAATGAAAATACATTCTGACTTTGCAACAACATATCTGAATACATTCATGAGAACTGCTACTCACATACACTTGCAGACCCTCTGTTTCCATCAAACAGTGCAGGTGGCTGCCTCAGATTTCAAACTCTAGGACACCAGTCTGACTGCAATATTATTTTAAATACGTTGGGCCTCATTAAAACCTTTGCGGAATGGGTTAACGGGCTCCACTAATGGAGGCGGACCCGTTAAACCCGTTCCGCGAAATTACGAGGTCCCCTCACGGGACCCGGTAGGGACGCCTGGTAAAACCAGAAAAGTCGTTACCGGGTCCCATGAGGGGAAGAGGGAGCTAACAACGGGCCGGTCGTAATCGGGCCGTTGTTAGCTCCCTCTCCCATTCCCATTGAGCCCTATGGGGGCTCAGATGGGAATGGGGAAGGTCTTGGCCCGGGTTCCCAGAGGGAGGAATTACCGGGCCCTCCGTACTCGGAATGGCCCAGTAATTCCCCATTCTGGGAACCCGGTAAAGGAGCCCGGTTTGGCGGCAGCCATGGAGCTATTAGCTCCATGGCTGCCGCCAAACTCGTAATGAGGCCCATTGTAACACAGACGCAGTAAATCTTCGCCTGTACTTAATGGACACTATATTGAGCAGCAGCTTCCAATTTACCGTATGACTTTGGTGACAAGAAAACACCACATTTTGACTTCCTGCTGCCACATCCCATCCCAGCCTCATTAGCCCTCACCTTCCGAAACAGTATTTCATAAGTTTAACAAGTTCAATGGTGTGTTGTTTTATATGTGTTAGCGGCGATGTCCGTGTACACCAAAACACGAATGAAAGATGGCGGGCGCAGTGAAAGAATTTGACGCACTTCACGCCGTTCAACATCCAATCAGTGAACGTGTCACATGTCCGCGGACATGACGCTACGGATTAGCCAATCGGTATCTTGTCTGCGGAGCGAACAGGGAAGTGTGTCCGCTGAGCGGGCATAGATATCACTAATTGTTTGAGACATACTTTTTGGTCGTTTTAAAGAAAACTACTGGACCGATTGGCACCAAATTTACAAAAGCACGCTTTCGGGACCAAGCTCCTGCTCCTGCCGCAAATTTGCCAAAAATCCGTACAGCGGTTTGGGCTGTAGGCGTGCGCAATGTTTTTCCCCCATTCAGTCTATGGGAAAAAAAGACGTTTTTGGACCCCCCCCTATAACTTTTCCCCAACACACACACACACACACACCGCACTCCGGGGTCTGGAGATACCAAGAAAAATGCAATACTTTGGGTCGGATGACACAGAAGTTATTTATTAACAAACAATTCATACAGCAGAGGCAGGACTACACAGTGACTGAGTTCTGTATGACACGTTTCACGCTAACGTAGCGCTTGTTTACATGCAGGATTACATGATGGGCTAAGAAATACAGAATAAGTCCTTTCTCAATTTTTACAATTGATGTCAGTATCCAAGAACAACGTGCAAAGCTGGCAGAAATCTTGGAGTTGGCATGCAAGTGCATAATGCATGATAAGTATCAATATATGTAAAATACAGTATATATAGAAGCAAAAACACACTGTGCGACGAAATTAAAAGACACATTACCCTCAATATTGAATGAAATGCAGTTGGCCCGACAGGACAAAACGGGCGGGGGAAGCGGTTTGCTGTTAATCCCCTGTTTGGACCTGGTGTCAATATATACTCAGAAAGCCTGGCTCGTACGGTGCAAGTGCTTTCAGGGCTGGCACATAGTGTTCAATGGAAACGCTTGTCTTAAAAAGCAGATACAAACACTTACAAAAGATTGGTGCAACAGAACACAAAATGTAACACAATTTAAATGGTCTGCGACACCATATGATGTGGTCATGTAGTTGCATGAAGGTAAAGTGTAAGTGCTAATAGGAGTTCAGGATTGGTCACAATCAGATACAATTAGCAAAGGTGGCAGTGCAATGGATGGATGTATAGGAAGCAGTAATTTCATAAAGTGCAAATGCAGATGACATGTTACATGATGAAGTGTAAGTGCTCACAATTACCAAAAAGTTGCAGCAATATCAGAGCTAGAAAACTATATATGTATATCGCCCAGGGTAAAAATGGATGCATTCATGTCGATAAAAATAGTTGTATAAGTCACAGCATCACAAATCAATGCATCAAATGACATGTGATGAATGTATTTATAATTTGTTACATAATAAAGTGCAAGTGATCACAATATTAATGAAACTGCAGAAGCAGTCAGAAGTATCCAAAGAGACTGCATGGATTATAAATCAAAATTAAGCAATTAAAGAGTCATAAGAGTGAAGATAAACGCTGCAATGAAAACTTGAACTGACATATCAGGAGAAAAATACATCATATGATTCAAATAAAGTGCAAGCACTAGAAGCAATGACAGTACTGGAAGAACAGTACCAGCTTCCTAAAAGACAGACACCATAATGACACAGCTCAAAGTAAACTATGGCGGTTGTAAACAGAAAATACTATAATGCGAGCCTACTAGACCCGAACTGGAAAATTTTTACGAATGTAATCTGGAGGTCTAAATTATTGCGAAATCCCACAAGGTATACATAAAATACCAACACTGTAATCAGAAACGGACGAGAGATTAAAAACAGCCCAATGGACAGAGACAAAAAACAGTGAGCAAGATAAATGTTTCCCAAGGTATTAAGCAGCTTATTAAGAGTGGCAATGCCTGGACAGAAACACCAACAAAAAAAGAAAAGAAATAAATGGCACTGGAAGAATCCTAGATCATGTGTTGGTAAATTAAATTGTAAAGGTATAAAACAACAGAATGGAATACAGATACAGAAGACATAGCTAGATGACAAGATGGAGAAAAATTAGACACCTACAAAGGTGTACAATTCCTCGTCAACATTATGTCCCATCGGCACTTTAGTGTCAAAGTGCAGGATCATTTGGTCTAAAGCTGACGTAGTTGGAGCACCCTATCACACCCTCTGGGATGCTTAGCAACATGTGCCATCCCAAAAAAAGTGATCAACTGAAAATTATTATCATGATGTTCATTGAAATGCTTGGCCATGGGATACGCGGGATCAGATGTTTTTATGACCGTTAAGTATTGAGGTATCATTAGCTTTAGTTTACAAGTAGTGCTGCTCCCGTACCACTTGTCACATGGGTAACAGGGCACATATACAACAAATGCTATATCACAGGTAATTATCTGTTTGATGGCATGTGGCACGGCTGTGACCGGATGGACAAAGGATTTTTAATAAGCCCAGACTTTGCACTTGTGACATTTGGCAAAACCAGTAGGAGGCACAGAGAGCCATGCAGTCCAGATTGGATTCTTAATAGATGGATGCATAAAACTAGACACACACCTATCCTTTAATAATCAGGCCTGCTTTTTAACTAAGACCGGGCGGGTAGAAAGTAAAGGGGATAAATCCTTGTCCATGGTAAGGACATGCCAATGCTTCTGAATTATCCTTCTTACACTAGGCGTGGATGTGTCTAAGGTAATGATAAAATGTGGGTCATCACTCAAGGTAGACTTAGGAAGCTTATTCATATAAAGTAAGACATCTCTCTGTAATGATCTGGCCTAAATGTATGCACTTTCTATCACCACCTTTGAGTAGCCCTGTGCGAGAAAGTTAACAGAGGCAATGGCACAGCTTTTGTCAAATTGCTTGATGTCAGTGCAATTCCGTCTATTACAGACAGATTCGCCAAAGGGGATGCTCCTCTTGCAGCTGGCTGGATGGCTGCTTGTGGTATGTTGAGGAAGACCCGTATTGGTTGGTTTTTCATACATGGAGGTGTGTAATCCAAAGGTATCCAAAGTAATGGTAACGTCTCGATACACAATCTCACTGCAAATATGGCTCTCCGTGAACATCAGATTGACTCCATTGATGTTAATACTCTTGACAATGAATCAAACACATTATGTGCCCTTCCAAATGACAGAAACATTGTCAATGTACTTCCACCATGATACAATCTGTACAGGAAAATTCTCTAAGTGGTCTGACATGAAGGTGCCTTCCCACCAACCCATACTCAACTTGGCATAGGGCGGAGCAAAGGTACAGCCCATGGCAGGGCCTCGCACTTGCAGAAAAAAAGTTCCTGTAAAAATTATTGTTACATAGACAGAAATTCAACATTTCCAAAACCATAATGCTATGTGCCAGAGAATTTAACGATCATGTGTTCAGAAAGTATTTACTGGCATTCAAACCCACTTTATGATCAATAGAAGTATGTAAGGAAACAGCATCAATGGTGGCCAAAATCGTACCTTTTTACCCATGGTACTTCATTAATGTGCTGCAAAAGTCATTCGTGTCCTGTAAATAAGAGGGTAAACTGACACAAACAAAATCAATGTCTCAACAATAAAGCGGGCCAAGTTCTCCAACAGATAAGGTGACAATAGGCCTGCCGGGTGGATGAACTAAGGATTCATTGATTTTAGGCCAAAAAATAGATGCTGGGGATAGTGAAAAAAGAGGGAATCAATAATGTCACAGTGTCCTCGTCGAGTAGACCAATCTCACAACATCTGTTGCAGCTCTATGACAGAAAAGGGAATGGAGGACAAAGCAGAGTAACAAGTTCTGTCCTGAAGTTGTCTGTTTACCTCATCCACGTAATCACAACGATCCTGGGGGAAAATGTTTGAACCCTTGTTGGCTGGTTTGATGACAATGTCTTGCAGATTTTGTAATTTCTATAAATTGATATTGATATTTTATTTGTATTGCGCTCGTACACAAGTGTTTCAGAGCGTGACAAGGGAGAACAAAAAACAACAATCTTACTAGGCCTAGTGACATTGAGAAGGTGAAGTGCATGGCTGAGGGAAAGGGGAAAAGTGCATGGAAGGGGGGAGAAGTGGAAAGTGCTGAGCAAAGGAAAACAGATAAATAATACATAAATAAATAATAAAAAGCAACAAACAGTGGTATTGCAGCCATCAAGTGGCAAGTGCTAGGTTTAAGGCAAGACAGGGTGTGTCTGGCAAGTGCAGAAAGAAGGGGGGACTGTATGGTTACAGATACAGACCCCAGTACAAGGGATTGCCAGGAGGCAGTGCGAGTGGGCGGCAGGTTGAACAGGTACCTGGGCCCAGATGTCAGAGGGTAGACCAGGTGCACAGTGATGAGAGAGACCAGATCCGCAGCGGAGAGGAGGGGCACAGGCAGAAGCAAAGAGGAAGGTCTTGAGGTGCTTCTGGAACCGGAGAAGATTCTCCTCAAGTTTGAGAGTGGCAGGGATGCTGTTCCAGAGGGAGGCCCCAGCCAAAGACAGATCTACCCCCAGCTGGTTTCCTTGTAAAATGACTGACCCTGGGGGAGTTAGAGGTAGAGGAGAAAAGAGCTCAAGAGGGGAGGTATTTACGGAGGGACAGCTGAAGGTAAAGCAGTGTGTTGCTAAAAAGTTAAGTTCTGGTTGGTGGTGGATGTGGATGCCTTGCATAGTTTACTTAAATCAGCAAAGTATAGGTCATGGAAGGCCTCTAAACATCCCCCAATGGTCATAGGCAGAATTAACCTAGATATGTTTTTAGTTGTGTGGAGATTAACCAGTCAGAGTCAATGTCAAAATCAACAAAATGAATATTGGATGGATCAACTGAGGTAGAATCCAAGTTAGCCAAATCAAAGAGGGATGCGATATCCGATATAATAAGATTATTGCTGCCTATACGGGATATCGATTTGCTACTTTTAACAGGGTTGTTAACAAAAAACATTTTAAGTTTGATTTTACCGAAAAACTGATTGCAATCTAAGCGGGTTTGCGCATAATCAAAAGTGGTAGTGGGACAAAAGTTGAAGCCCAATGACAGGAGACCCAGCTGAGGATCAGCCATTATGAGCATAGATAGATTGATAATCTGTGTACTCTTCATGGGATTCACTTCTTGGATTTGGCCTGAGAGCATGTTTTTCTGTTTTGTAGATCCTTGCCTTAGCCATTTCCCATGTAGGCCTCCACAGGTTTTCTTCCTGCCAGCATATTGAGACCTCGTCCTTGTGCGCGACCCCTGCCTAGTTTTTTTTTTCCATCCTGACACAGAAGTCGCATTTCTTCAACAAAAGTAAGCCTTACTATGGGCTCATCATTTCTGAGTTAGATACATCGGATTCGGATGATGCAGTGCCGGCTTCCTTGGACTGAGATGGAATTTGTTGAAACCTGGAGGTTTCGCGTAAATTATCGAAACTTTTGGCAAAAGTGAAGACCCTGCCATATTCATAGTCAGCTTTATCTCTCATAAATGTTCTGTGTTTTCACAGTTTATTATTTTTTCATAGTTAACCAGATTGCGATCAGTTTTAGATCAAAATGTATTGCCATCTTCAGTAGCAGGAATAGCCTTAAGTTCAGTTTTTGCTGTTTTAATGAGCTTTAGAACAGCAGCAATATCCTGCTTGGTATATTTGACCAGAATGCACAAGAAGCACCTTGAAAACTCCCTACTGGCGACACCCCCATTCCTCAAGCCTCTCTGGATCTACCTATGTCAAGTTAGTTTTGTTGTGAATATTCCTCCCACCATTTGGAGATTTATTTCTTCCGAAGTTTTTCAATATCTCTAAGCAAGGTCAATTCCTTGCTAATTACTGAATCAGGCAGTTTGGCAATATTGATACTGGATGCTTGTGTAACATTCTGCTGCTCATTAAAAAGGGTTTGCTCCTGCGCAAGGCGAGCCTCTTCGCAAGCAAGCTGTTTGATATATAAAGAAAAAAGGAGTATACACTCCAATGGCACTCAACAGAGTCCCAACTGGCTGAACCAAATTAAGTAAAAATGCAGCTGTTTGGAAGTTGGTGAGGAGATTGTGTCTATATATATATGTATATATTTATTAAATTCAAAATAACACTGGACATTCTAATTACGATTGTATAGCTTGTTTTTTTAAATAAAACTATTTATTATTTTCACTGACAAAACTTGATGAAAGAAAGACCATTGCTTGACACAGTAGTGAGACAGCAGGTACCGATAAAAAGAGACATTTCCGATCATGCAGCCAGCAATCCAGTGAGCAATACGTAGAAACCATATCAGGCATTACATCTATTAAAACCACGGGCACCTCCCCTCAATTGCCCTACTCCTATTTGCCCCAAATGTTCACAAACCTCTTCAGGCACCCCCTTGCATTATACACCCTCCTCTCCAGAGCCATGCACATGTCCATCTATGCCAGCCACCGGACATCCGGGGGTGATCCGGGGGCCCCCCACAACAAGGCAATGGTCTTTTTAATTGGACCCATGGCAACCGATAGAAACAGTTTTTCAAATTTAATGAAGCTTGCCTCCCACCATATTCACAGCAATGCACATTTTGGGAACTTAGAAACTTCAGCATTCAATCTGGCTGACAGTCTTTCTATACATTCCTCCCAGAAAATCTGAACCTGTGGACAGTCCCATAAAATCTGGTAGAACGTGCCCCTATCTCTCCTGCATTGTAAGCATTTGTCATCATCCGCCATTCATGCAGCATTGTGTGGGAGTAATAGACTCAGTGTAGGATCTTCTACTGTATTAGGTGGAGCCTTGTAGATATACCCACCTCTCCGAGGAACATCATTGCCTCTACCCATTCCTCTGAATCCAAGTGACCTATGCCCTCCTCCCATCTATCCTTAAGGTGGATTAACTCTTATGTACTGAATGTGGATATAACTTGGGAAAGGGTGGAAGTGACTTTAGTTTCATGCAGGCCAGGATTATATTGGCCTCCAATGGAGAACATTGCAGGACATTATCTAAATCCGTGCATTGAGCCAGCATTGCATTTAAACTGCATGTATCTGAAGTGCTTGCAGCCCCGTAGATCAAACTTTTCCCACAATACCGCAAAGGGAAGAACGCCACCCGGGAGTACCATATCTGCTAGGACCAGGATCTTGCAGTTCTCCCAGGTCTTAAAATGACCCATCTTGATTACCTCTGGAAGATGAGAGTTAGCCAACAGGGGTTGAATTAAAGTGGGCCTTCCGCCCCATCCAATGAATTGCATAGCTTGTTGATACAAAAATATATCTCACAATGCATAACTTAATAAAAACATTTTTAAATGACATAAAATCCCATTTTGAATTATCATAATACAGTTTTCATTTTACCCAATGACACCTCCCATTACAATATCAGAACACTATTTCTACCATAGATGTATTACAGAGCTACAGGGGCTGCTAAACATGTGTTTTAAGATTTCAATCAACTTATAATCATTTGCCTTTCTATCTACGGATTTCCGGCTGGAGATGTACAATTCTACCTTGAAGGTAAAATGATATAAACAAGCTTACCTTTTCATATCAAACATAGGTCGAATTGCGTATTTCAGGTTCCGGAATTGTATGGGTTTTACACATTTGAACTATTTTGTGAGAACAGAAAGCAATCCTCTAAGTTGCATCTCATCCACGACACCTTTTTTGACTAAATCTCCGAACGGCGACACATTATACATAATATTTGGCAAGGCAGTGGAGTTTCATGACTGCACCATGGCATACAACAATGACTTTGCTGGTAGGACACATCAAATTGTTTTTAATTTCCTTTAATTCTGCAGAAACAAGCAGTATTTAATGTACACAAAATGCTTTCAGTTTTAGACTACTCTGCTCTAAACAAAAATGCATTGTAATTTATGGAAATGGCATTTCACTAATTACAATTAAAAACACAGTACATTTAATCATAAGCTGTGCTTGTGTCCCCTTAAAACTATTACCCACTTTGTTGCTTCCAGACCCTCCCTTACTCCCAAGAAGGTACTTCTACAATAATTTAGGGCAATCTGAAGTTATATCAGGGCTCGGTATTTACTTTGAAATGTTCTTTCTACATTTGGGAATCATCATGGACAATCCACGTTTGGTATTTTTCAATCGCAAGGTCTTTTAGCTGTTGAATAGGTTCCCATATGGACTTCCTATCTCCTTCTGAATAGAGATCATCCTTGCAGCCACATGGAAATATAGTCCTTGTGTTGGAGTCTGATCTACCCCATCCATCCCATTCTAATCTTATCCACAATAATCATGATGCTGTCCCTCTCTATCTGTGTGCAAGGTATTTTATAATCCAAACTCTTCCCTAATCTTGTGGTGGGGGCCATTCACTCCTCTAGTTTTATGACTGGAAAAGGTGGGAGGGTGAAATCCCTCCTAATCTTGTAGATGTAACTACAGTTTTTCACTTGTAACAGTTCATAGAATTGTGATAATTTCATCAGACAAAACCCATTACATGTTCTATGTTGCCCTGCACACAGACATTTTACTTTTTATAATTGTAAATTACGCACATGTTATATTGTGAGATATCTTTTAATCTATCAACTGAAATTGGTTTCAGATCCCTAACTCATTCTACCATAAAGTTTTCAATGTTTTAATCTATTTTACCTTGGGGCTGAAATGCAGCTCATTCAACCTTTTGTGCACTTCAACAAGAAGTACACGTCCAATGCATTTGCGAATATGCTCTTTTTTTATGACACTGATAAAGGGATCTCAAACTATGATGTTCTTGTGCAGTCATTATTATCTGAGATCTCACGTCAGTGAGTGCAGATCCTTTTCACTGTTACTGAACATTGAGCTGAACACTTGCAAGTTACATTGGTCTCACCACCATGTGCCCAATCCAATCCACTAGCCATCTCATTGGGAAAAGGCCACACAGGGACTCAAGCAAGTGAGTGATCTTTAAGTCATTGACACCCTCTATTATCCATCAACATATTGCTTTAACCAACATATACCGAGCATTGGCGAAAAGAACAAAAACTATGATTGTATCATAACTAATCAACTAGTTCACAATACATACCATATTTGCCATATCGTTATTTCCCAATTGAATTTGATGGAAGGCTTCAGCCATGCCCATCTAAACTTTTCATTTTCTTCCCTGATGCAATGCCTAATGCTGTATGTAGCTTTCAGCTCTGACCTTTCTCTAACCTTATAAACATGGATACATGGGCACCCTAAGGGTGTGTGCTGCTGGATTGAGAATGGAAACATTCTATACGAGGAGTCAGAATGTTTTAAAAATCCAAAACACTCAATGACAATGAAAATAATGAAGAAAGACCATACAACCCTGACTGTACTGGAAAACGTTACCACATATTTGCAAAATGTAACACATATGGACAGATTGACAAAGATTTTTTCAATAAGATTTTCTTATTGAAAAAAGCTTTGTGAATCAAGGACATTGGATTTGTTTGAACCAGTATGTTTTAACCCCTTAAGCGCCAGGCTATTATGCAAGTCGAGGCAAAAAGGATGAGCATACTCATCCTTGGCACTTAAAGGCAGCCTCTCATTCCTAACTCATCCTCAAAAACAAGACTTCTATATCATGGTTGACTGGAAATACTTACAGCCACATTCACTTTGGCATTGATATTCAAAGGCACTTTCTCCATTTAGAGAGAACAGATGTGAGTAGGGAAATTACTACAGTTGGGTCTACAAACATACATTTAAAGAGTTTTAACACAATTGATTTTACTGGTGCTTCTCAGCCGAGAGAGCTGTAACTAAGCAATATGCTGAGTAGGACCCCAACCTCTTTTCCTAGGAGAACCGTTCTGGGGAGAAGGAGTAGCGATAACAAGTTGTAAGACAACTACTTAGCACAACCCTCTGGTAGGGGGTTAAGGAACGATGGGAGAAAGAAAGAAAGAAAGAAAGAAAGAAAGAAAGAAAGAAAGAAAGAAAGAAAGAAAGAAAGAAAGAAAGAAAGAAAGAAAGAAAGAAAGAAAGAAAGAAAGAAAGAAAGAAAGTCAATCCATGTGGTACTTCAATATGTGTTTCTTTATGTTAGCAAGCATTCTTTGTATATGTTGTTGTACACCCAGGTATAACTGGTGATATGATTGTTTGTTTCTTTAAAATGAAAGTGATGCAGATGTGTGCCCCTTTCCGCCTTCTTTGCACAATGAAAAGCTTTGCTGTCCACATCACAGGGTCTATCCACCATGTAGTCCTGTTACTGACCTTTAGACATTAAATGAACATTGGTCAGAGTAGTTTTGCGACAAATATGACAGAGGCCACAGTGACATGACTTCAAGGTGGATGGTGCATACAAAATTAGGAGCATCCCAGACACAAAGAGAACAAACATTACTATGGCTTTCACCCCCGCAGTGGGGGGCAGACATGGCCTTTAAAAGCCTGCTAGCCTGGGCACAGGAAGGCAGAGCGAAGTAGTTGTCTTGGCATGGATGTAATTTTAGGGAGGGACAAGGGTGTTTGTCCCCCCAACTTTCATGGCACACAATTTTTCACCCTCATTTGGCAGGGGCACCTTTCTTTAAGATGTCATGTGCCACCCAACATTTTCAGCAAAGTTACTCTAGTTGGCCTCTGTGAGGGCTGTGGGCTGTTAAAGGCAAGGTCAGACCCCCACAGTGGGGGTGAAAACAATTCACACATCAGGGTTTATCCTGGGTGCAAATGGTTTCTTTTTTTTTGTCAGGAGATTGGCTGGGAATTTTTAAAAAACAGATGTCCGCCACCATAGGGAAAAGGGTGGTGGTTCAGAAGTGGGAAACGCACTTGGACTGCAGCACAGAGCTGTAGTCCAGCAGGTAAGTGGGGAGGGAGATGGAGGTAAAATGTTTGTTTTGTTTTTGGGGATGGGGAAGTGGGGAGGCAACAGGGATCCTTTCCCTGTTGCCTCCTCAAATTCGAAATGAAAAGAAAAATGGTGCCAGCCAGGGGTGTTGCTTGGTATGGAAAAGACCGGGGGCTAAGCTAATTGCGGACCTTTCGGGACTGGGGGCTAGCTAGCCTTTTGGCTGTAGCTCCTGAGATTCTATCCGGGGCTACAACCAAAAGACAAGAGGCTATAACATCAGGTGGAGAATTTGTATCCTCACCCGTTGTTCCTCTACCTGATTGGCTCAGCACACTTCCCCAGGTGCAAGTGCCACATTGAACACAATGAATAAGTCCCTAAAATGAATTCAAGAATGAAACTGACCTAACGATGCAACACATTCATTCACTAAAGTTGATGGAAGTGTTCAAAGAGATGGGGAACCTAATAAAAATAAAATATGGAGGTGCTTGCTGTACAGCAGCCCACATAATTCTGGATAAAGTAATTGAGATGAAAATGATGAATTTCTGGAAACATGCCTAGTTAAAGATCAGTCTGTCATATGAGGAGACTCATAAGAATCCTAAACTGTTACAGAATGCCCCCATAGAGAGAAAGTCGGTATCTGGAGAAAGGCTATCCATTGATCATACCAAACACAGAAGTGAGGCACAGTGAGATGGAATTCTGAAACAAGCCTGAGCAAAGCTGCACTACTCCAAAATACATCTGGTAGTTTCTGAGGTTTGCTAGTCCACAATAAGAAATTAACCATCTGTGGAGTTCATGAACAAGGCACATCAAGATTTTAGAACCCAAATATACACGCTTAATTTCTCCTGGATCTCTCTTCAACTGAAGAGGTACATATGCAATGTTAAGAGCTGCATATGGCGTGTCCCATTTACTTAGTCATAGTATAAGTGTTTAGAGAAAGTGCTTCCATTTTAATTAATTGTAGAGTAGCCAAAACGCCAAGAACTCATCTTTGACATATTGCACACATGTTATCAATCCATGAACAACAACACCCTTTATCAGGCTAAAACAAGAGAATAATATTGCTACATAATCTCTATCCTCTGAATCTGCACACTGCCCACCCATCTATGCACATTCTGAAATGATAATCACAGTATTTGTACCCATGTATGCTATGTTTATCTGTATCATCCGTTGCTTATGTCCCACACCCTCTAACCATCACATAGTAACTGTATCAACTAATGCATCCTAGACTCTTTCTCAATTGCTAGACATCAGGTCCTGGAATTGCTTCCTGAGATGGGTCAGAAATGTGAGATTGACACAAAGGTAAAGTTTTCTCAAGATTTGCCATTTTATTGAAAGAATGAACGTCTATCTTTCCCATACCTAATAAAGACGTACCTGCCTAGAAAACTAAAACTAAAGAAAAATTACTAAGAGGGTAATTCATAGAAATTCGCACAAAAGTGGCGCACGCGGCTGGCGCACAGTGTCCCCGTGCGATACACTGCGCCAGCCGTGTGCGAAAAAATTCTTTTCATCGCAAAGCGAATTCATGGGTTTTAGCCTCCGAAACCAGCCATGGCGCAGAGTGGCGCAGCGACCCTGCAGCAGCGCCAGTTACGCCCCCAAGAACGCCCTTGCGCAAGGAAAAGCCTACAAAATTCCCAAATCATCGCAAAGGGCTGCGCTAACCCTGGACCAGTTCACAGGGCTGCCAAACAGCAAACGCCAAGCGGGGAACGTGTATTTCAGTGGTTCTCGGGAAGTTTCACACGCAATTGTCCTGGGTACGTGTACATCAGGGGTGCGTGGGAAGTAACACACACGATTCCATCAGGGCACGTGTATTCCAGAGGTGCGCGGGAAGTATCACACGCAAAAACAGCAGGGTACGTGCATTTCAGGGGTACGCGGGAATTATCACACGCGATTCCATCAGGGTACGTGTATTCCAGGGGTGCGCGGGAAGTATCACATGCAAAAGCAGCAGTGTACGTGTATTTCAGGGGTGCGCAGGAAATATCACACGCAATTCCATCAGGGCACGTGTATTCCAGGGGTGCGCGGGAAGTATCACATGCAAAAACAGCAGGGTACGTGCATTTCAGGGGTGCACGGGAAGTATCACACGCGATTCCATCAGGGTACGTGTATTCCACGGGTGCGCGGGAAGTATCACACGCAAAAGCAGCAGGGTACATGTATTCCAGGGGTGCGCGGGAAGTACCACAAGCAAAAGCAGCAGGGTACGTGTATTTCAGGGGTGCGCAAGAAGTATCACACGCAATTCCATCATGGTACGTGTATTCCAGGGGTGTGCGGGGAGCACCACACGTGAATTGCACGTGTGGGTCATCCCAGGTGTACCCTCTACACCCTCCACGACCCCTGCAGGCGGCCCACACCACAGGGGCCTACCCTGCACATGTCCCGCAGGCAGCCCATCCACCATGCCCATGCCCCCCAGTCAACCCACATGTAACCTTGAACTACTGCCCACCAACGCATGTCCCCCTGCACCCCCAGCATCCAGGGGCACCCTCCACCAGGCCCCCACTCATGTCTTCCACCACCCCCACCCCCCAGCAGTGCAGGGAACCCTCCACCAGGCCCCCACTCATGTCCAATTCATGTCTCCCACCACTCCCCAGCAGTGCAGGGGCACCCTCCACCAGGCCCCCACTCATGTCTCCCACCACCCCCACCCCCCAGCAGTGCAGGGGCACCCTCCACCAGGCCCCCACTCATGTCTCCCACCACCCCCACCCCCCAGCATCCAGGGGCACCCTCCACCAGGCCCCCACTCATGTCTCCCACCACCCCCACCCCCCAGCAGTGCAGGGGCAGCCTCCACCAGGCCCCCGCTCATGTCTCCCATCACCCCCACCCCCCAGCAGTGCAGGGGCACCCTCCACCAGGCCCCCACTCATGTCTCCCACCACCCCCACACCCCAGCATCCAGGGGCACCCTCCACCAGGCCCCCACTCATGTCTCCCATCACCCCCACCCCCCAGCATCCAGGGGCACCCTCCACCAGGCCCCCACTCATGTCCAACTCATGTCTCCCACCACCCCCAGCCCCCAGCAGTTCAGGGGCACCCTCCATCAGGCCCCCACTCATGTCTCTTACCACCCCCAACCCCCAGCAGTGCAGGGGCACCCTCCACCAGGCCCCCACTCATGTCTCCCATCACCCCCACCCCCCAGCAGTGCAGGGGCACCATCCACCAGGCCCCCACTCATGTCTCCCACCACCCCCACCCCCCAGCAGTGCAGGGCTCCCTCCACCAGGCCCCCACTCATGTCCAACTCATGTCTCCCACCACCCCCAGCCCCCAGCAGTGCAGGGGCACCATCCACCAGGCCCCCACTCATTTCTCCCACCACCCCCAACCCCCAGCAGTGCAGGGCTCCCTCCACCAGGCCCCCACTCATGTCCAACTCATGTCTCCCACCACCCCCACCCCCCAGCAGTGCAGGGGCACCCTCCACCAGGCCCCCACTCATGTCTCCCACCACCCCCAACCCCCAGCAGTGCAGGGGCACCCTACACCAGGCCGCCACACATGTCTTCCATCACCCCCACCCCCCAGCATCCAGGGGCACCATCCACCAGGCCCCCACTCATGTCTCCCACCACCCCCAACCCCCAGCAGTGCAGGGGCACCCTCCACCAGGCCCCCACTCATGTCTCCCATCACCCCCACCCCCAGCATCCAGGGGCACCCTCCACCAGGCCCCCACTCATGTCTCCCACCACCCCCACCCCCCAGCAGTGCAGGGCACCCTCCACCAGGCCCCCACTCATGTCCAACTCATATCTCCCACCACCCCCACCCCCCAGCAGTGCAGGGGAACCCTCGACCAGGCCCCCACTAATGTCTCCCACCACCCCCACACCCCAGCAGTGCAGGGGCACCCTCCACCAGGCCCCCACACATGTCTCCCATCACCCCCACCCCCCAGCATCCAGGGGAACCCTCCACCAGGCCCCCACTCATGTCTCCCATCACCCCCACCCACCAGCATCCAGGGGCACCCTCCACCAGGCCTCCACTCATGTCTCCCTTCACCCCCACCCCCCAGCAGTGCAGGGCACCCTCCAACAGACCCCCACTCATGTCTCTCATCACCCCCACCCCCGAGCGGTGCAGGGCAACCTCCACCAGGCCCCCACTCATGTCCAACTCATGTCTCCCATCACCCCACCCCCAGCATCCAGGGGCACCCTCCACCAGGCCCCCACTCAGGTCTCCCATCACCTCCACCCCCCAGCAGTGCAGGGCACCCTCCACCAGGCCCCCACTCATGTCCCCTGCTCCCCCACCCACCAGCATCCAGGGGCACCCTCCACCAGGCCCCCACTCATGTCTCCCATCACCCCCACCCCCCAGCAGTGCAGGGGCACCCTCCACCAGGCCCCCACTCATGTCCAACTCATGTCTCCCACCACCCCCACCCCCCAGCAGTGCAGGGGCACCCTCCACGAGGCCCCCACTCATGTCTCCCAGCACCCCCACCCCCCAGCAGTGCAGGGGCACCCTCCACCAGGCTCCCACTCATGTCTCCCATCACCCCCACCCCCCAGCATCCAGGGGCACCATCCACCAGGCCCCCACTCATGTCTCCCATCACCCCCACCCCCCAGCATCCAGGGGCACCCTCCACCAGGCCCCCACTCATGTCCAAGTCATGTCTCCCATCAGCCCACCCCCCAGCATCCAGGGGCACCCTCCACCAGGCGCCCACTCATGTCTCCCATCACCCCCACCCCCCAGCAGTGCAGGGGCACCCTCCACCAGGCCCCCACTCATGTCTCCCACCACCCCCACCCCCCCAGCATCCAGGGGCACCCTCCACCAGGCCCCCACTCATGTCTTCCACCACCCCCACCCCCCAGCAGTGCAGGGGCACCCTCCACCAGGCCCCCACTCATGTCTTCCACCACCCCCACCCCCCAGCAGTGCAGGGGCACCCTCCACCAGGCCCCCACTCATGTCTCCAAACACCCCAACCCCCCAGCATCCAGGGGCACCCTCCACCAGGCCCCCACTCATGTCTCCCACCACCCCCACCCCCCAGTAGTGCAGGGCACCCTCCACCAGGCCCCCACTCATGTCCAACTCATGTCTCCCACCACCCCCACCCCCAGCAGTGCAGGGGCACCCTCCACCAGGCCCTCACTCATGTCCAACTCATGTCTCCCATCACCCCCACCCCCCAGCATCCAGGGGCACCCTCCACCAGACCCCCACTCATGTCTCCCATCACCCCCACACCCCAGCATCCAGGGGCACCCTCCACCAGGCCCCCACTAACCAGCCCCACCCCCCAGCAGTGCAGGGGCTCCCTCCACCAGGCCCCCACTCATATCGCCCATCACCCCCACCCCCCAGCATCCAGGGGCACCCTCCACCAGGCCCCCACTCATGTCCAACTCATGTCTCCCACCACCCCCACTCCCCAGCAGTGCAGGGGCACCCTCCACCAGGCCCCCACTCATGTCTCCCACCACCCCACCCCCCAGCAGTGCAAGGGCACCCTCCACCAGGCCCCCACTCATGTCTTCCATCACCCCCACCCCCCAGCATCCAGGGGCACCCTCCACCAGGCCCCCACTCATGTCTTCCACCACCCCCAGCCCCCAGCAGTGCAGGGGCACCCTCCACCAGGCCCCCACTCATGTCTCCCATCACCCCCACCCCCCAGCATCCAGGGGCACCCTCCACCAGGCCCCCACTCATGTCTCCCACCACCCCCACACCCCAGCAGTGCAGGGTACCCTCCACCAGGCCCCCACTCATGTCCAACTCATGTCTCCCACCACCCCCACCCCCCAGCAGTGCAGGGGCACCCTCCACCAGGCCCCCACTCATGTCTCCCACCACCCCCACCCCCCAGCAGTGCAGGGGCACCCTCCACCAGGCGCCCACTCATGTCTCCCATCACCCCCACCCCCCCAGCATCCAGGGGCACCCTCCACCAGGCCCCCACTCATGTCTCCCATCACCCCCACCCCCCAGCATCCAGGGGCACGCTCCACCAGGTCCCCACTCATGTCTCCCACCACCCCCACCCCCCAGCAGTGCAGGGGCATCCTCCGCCAGGCCCCCACTCATGTCTCCCATCACCCCCACACCCCAGCATCCAGGGGCATCCTCCACCAGGCCCCCACTCATGTCCAACTCATGTCTCCCACCACCCCCACCCCCGAGCATTGAAGGGGCACCCTCCATCAGGCCCCCACTCATGTCTCCCACCACCCCCACCCCCCAGCAGTGCAGGGGCACCCTCCACCAGGCCCCCACTCATGTCTCCTATCACCCCCACCCCCCGGCATCCAGGGGCACCCTCCACCAGGCCCCCACTCATGTCTCCCACCACCCCCACCCCCGAGCATTGAAGGGGCACCCTCCATCAGGCCCCCACTCATGTCTCCCACCACCCCCACCCCCCAGCAGTGCAGGGGCACCCTCCACCAGGCCCCCACTCATGTCTCCTATCACCCCCACCCCCCAGAATCCAGGGGCACCCTCCACCAGGCCCGCATTCATGTCTCCCATCACCCCCACCCCCCAGCATCCAGGGGCACCCTCCATAAGGCCCCCACTCATGTCTCCCACCACCCCCACCCCCCAGCAGTGTAGGGGCACCCTCCACCAGGCCCCCACTCATGTCTCCCATCACCCCCACCCCCCAGCATCCAGGGGCACCCTCCACCAGGCCCCCACTCATGTCTCCCATCACCCCCACCCCCCAGCATCCAGGGGCACCCTCCACCAGGCCCCCACTCATGTCTCCCATCACCCCCACCCCCAGCAGTGCAGGGCACCCTCCACCAGGCCACCACGCATGTCCACCTGCACCCCCACCCACCAGCATCCAGGGGCACCCTCCACCAGGCCCCCACTCATGTCTCCCATCACCCCACCCCCCAGCAGTGCAGGGCACCCTCCACCAGGCCCCCAGTCATGTCTCCCATCACCCCCACCCCCCAGCATCCAGGG
Source organism: Ambystoma mexicanum (assembly GCF_040938575.1). Lineage (NCBI taxonomy): Eukaryota > Metazoa > Chordata > Amphibia > Caudata > Ambystomatidae > Ambystoma > Ambystoma mexicanum. Next base: position 1,029,574,873 of record NC_090927.1, on the reverse strand, counting down.
GCACCCTCCACCAGGCCCCCACTCATGTCCAACTCATGTCTCCCACCACCCCCACCCGCCAGCAGTGCAGGGGCACCCTCCACCAGGCCCCCACTCATGTCTCCCACCACCCCCACCCCCCAGCAGTGCAGGGGCACCCTCCACCAGGCCCCCACTCATGTCTTCCATCACCCCCACCCCCCAGCATCCAGGGGCACCCTCCACCAGGCCCCCACTCATGTCTCCCACCACCCCCACCCCCAGCAGTGCAGGGGTACCCTCCACCAGGCCCCCACTCATGTCTCCCATCACCCCCACCCCCCAGCATCCAGGGGCACCCTCCACCACACCCCCACTCATGTCTCCCATCACCCCCACCCCCCAGCAGTGCAGGGGCACCCTCCGCCAGGCCCCCACTCATGTCTCCCATCACCCCCACCCCCCAGCAGTGCAGGGGCACCCTCCACCAGGTCCGCACTCATGTCTCCCATCACCCCCACCCCCCAGCATCCAGGGGCACCCTCCACCAGGCCCCCACTCATGTCTCCAATCAACCCCACCCCCCAGCATCCAGGGGCACCCTCCACCAGGCCCCCACTCATGTCTCCCATCACCCCCACCCCCCAGCAGTGCAGGGCACCCTCCACCAGGCCCCCACTCATGTCCCCCTGCACCCCCACCCACCAGCATCCAGGGGAGCCCTCCACCAGGCCCCCACTCATGTCTCCCATCACCCCCACCCCCCAGCAGTGCAGGGGCACCCTCCACCAGGCCCCCACTCATGTCTCCCATCACCCCCACCCCCCAGCATCCAGGGTCACCCTCCACCAGGCACCCACTCATGTCCAACTCATGTCTCCCTCCACCCCCATCCCCCAGCAGTGCAGGGGCACCCTCCACCAAGCCCCCACTCATGTCTCCCACCACCCCCACCCCCCAGCAGTGCAGGGGCACCCTCCACCAGGCCCCCACTCATGTCTTCCATCACCCCCACCCCCCAGCATCCAGGGGCACCCTCCACCACCCCCACCCCCCAGCAGTGCAGGGGCACCCTCCACCAGGCCCCCACTCATGTCTCCCATCACCCCACCCCCCCAGCATCCAGGGGCACCCTCCACCAGGCCCCCACTCCTGTCTCCCATCACCCCCACCTCCCAGCATCCAGGGGCACGCTCCACCAGGCCCCCACTCATGTCTCCCACCACCCCCACCCCCCAGCAGTGCAGGGGCACCCTCCACCAGGCCCCCACTCATATCTCCCATCACCCCCACCCCCCAGCATCCAGGGGCACCCTCCACCAGGCCCCCACTCATGACCCCCTGCACCACCACCCAAAAGCATCCAGGGGCACCCTCCGCCAGGCCCCCACTCATGTCGCCCATCACCCCCACCCCCCAGCAGTGCAGGGGCACCCTCCACCAGGCCCCCACTCATGTCTCCCATCACCCCCACCCCCCAGCAGTGCAGGGGCACCCTCCGCCAGGCCCCCACTCATGTCGCCCATCACCCCCACCCCCAGCAGTGCAGGGGCACCCTCCACCAGGCCCCCACTCATGTCCAACTCATGTCTCCCACCACCCCCACCCCCCAGCAGTGCAGGGGCACCCTCCGCCACCAGGCCCCCACCACCCCCACCCCCAGCAGTGCAGGGGCACCCTCCACCAGGCCCCCACTCATGTCTTCCATCACCCCCAACCCCCAGCATCCAGGGGCACCCTCCACCAGGCCCCCACTCATGTCTCCCACCACCCCACCCCCCAGCAGTGCAGGGGCAACCTCCACCAGCCCCCCACTCATGTCTACCATCACCCCCACTCCAGCATCCAGGGGCACCCTCCACCAGGCCCCCACTCATGTCTCCCATCACCCCCAACCCCCAGCAGTGCAGGGCACCCTCCACTAGGCCCCCACTCATGTCCAACTCATGTCTCCCACCACCCCCTCCCCCCAGCAGTGCAGGGGCACCCTCCACCAGGCCCCCACATGTCTCCCATCACCCCCACCCCCCAGCAGTGCAGGGCACCCTCCACCAGGCCCCCACTCATGTCTCCCATCACCCCCACCCCTCAGCAGTGCAGGGCACCCTCCACCAGGCCCCCACTCATGTCCAACTCATGTCTCCCATCACCCCCCAGTATTCAGGGGCACCCTCCACCAGGCCCCCACTCATGTCTCCCATCACCCCACCCCCCAGCATCCAGGGGCACCCTCCGCCAGGCCCCCACTCATGTCTCTCATCACCCCCACCCCCCAGCAGTGCAGGGGCACCCTCCACCAGGCCCCCACTCAGGTCTCCCATCACCCCCACCCCCCAGCATCCAGGGGCAACCCCCACCAGGCCCCCACTCATGTCCAACTCATGTCTCCCAGCACCCCCACCCCTTGCTGTGCAGGGGCACCCTCCACCAGGCCCCACTCATGTCTCCCATCACCCCCACCCCCCAGCATCCAGGGGCACCCTCCACCAGGCCCCCACTCATGTCCAACTCATGTCTCCCATCACCCCACCCCCCTGCATCCAGGCGCACCCTCCACCAGGCCCCGACTCATGTCTCCCATCACCCCCACCCCCCAGCATCCAGGGGCACCCTCCACCAGGCCCCCACTCATGTCTCCCATCACCCCCACCCCCCGGCAGTGCAGGGCACCCTCCACCAGGCCCCCACTCATGTCTCCCACCACCCCCACCCCCCAGCAGTGCAGGGGCACCCTCCACCAGGCCCCCACTCATGTCTCCCACCACCCCCACCCCCCAGCAGTGCAGGGGCACCCTCCACCAGGCCCCCACTCATGTCCAACTCATGTCTCCCACCAACCCCACCCCCCAGCAGTGCAGGGGCACCCTCCACCAGGCCCCCACACATGTCTCCCATCACCCCCACCCCCCAGCAGTGCAGGGCACCCTCCACCAGGCCCCCGCTCATGTCCAACTCATGTCTCCCATCACACCCACCCCCAGCATCCAGGGGCACCCTCCACCAGGCCCCCACTCATGTCTCCCATCACCCCCACCCCCCAGCATCCAGGGGCACCCTCCACCAGGCCCCCACTCATGTCTCCCATCACCCCCACCCCCAGCAGTGCAGGGCACCCTCCACCAGGCCCCCACTCATGTCCCCCTGCTCCCCCACCCACCAGCATCCAGGGGCACCCTCCAAAAGGCCCCCACTCATGTCTCCCATCACCCCCACCCCCCAGCAGTGCAGGGGCACAATCCACCAGGCCCCCACTCATGTCCACCTCTTGTCTCCCACCACCCCCACCCCCCAGCAGTGCAGGGGCACCCTCCACCAGGCCCCCACTCATGTCTCCCACCACCCCCACCCCCCAGCAGTGCAGGGGCACCCTCCACCAGGCCCCCACTCATGTCTCCCATCACCCCCAGCATCCAGGGGCCCCCTTCACCAGGCGCCCACTCATGTCTCCCACCACCACCCCCACCCCTCATCATCCAGGGACACCCTCCACCAGGCCCCCACTCATGTACAAGTCATGTCTCCCATCACCCCACCCCCCAGCATCCAGGGGCACCCTCCACCAGGCGCCCACTCATGTCTCCCACCACCACCCCCACCCCTCATCATCCAGGGACACCCTCCACCAGGCCCCCACTCATGTACAAGTCATGTCTCCCATCACCCCACCCCCCAGCATCCAGGGGCACCCTCCACCAGGCGCCCACTCATGTCTCCCATCACCCCCACCCCCCAGCATCCAGGGGCACCCTCCACCAGGCCCCCACTCATGTCTCCCATCACCCCCACCCCCCAGCATCCAGGGGCACCCTCCACCAGGCCCCCACTCATGTCTCCCACCACTCCCACCCCCCAGCAGTGCAGGGGCACCCTCCACCAGGCCCCCACTCATGTCTCCCATCACCCCCACCCCCCAGCATCCAGGGGCACCCTCCACCAGGCCCCCACTCAAGTCTCCCATCACCCCCACCCCCCAGCATCCAGGGGCACCCTCCACCAGGCCCCCACTCATGCCTCCCATCACCCCCACCCCCCAGCAGTGCAGGGCACCCTCCACCAGGCCCCCACTCATGTCCCCTATCACCCCCACCCCCCAGCAGTGCAGGGGCACCCTCCACCAGGCCCCCACCCATGTCTCCCATCACCCCCACCCCCCAGCATCCAGGGGCACCCTCCACCAGGCCCCCACTCATGTCCAACTCATGTCTCCCACCACCCCCACCCCCCAGCTGTGCAGGGGCACCCTCCACCAGGCCCCCACTCCTGTCTCCCACCACCCCCACCAGTGCAGGGGCACCCTCCACCAGGCCCCCACTCATGTCTTCCATCGCCCCCACCCCCCAGCATCCAGGGGCACTGTTAGGCGGAAACCTGTGCAGTTCCCTCTGGGACCACTGCAAAAGATTTAGGACTACAGGTGTTTGGCGGTGAACCCACTTGGTAGCAGACTGTACCACACAGATTCACTTGGTAGCTGTGGCTGAGCAGTCAGACTTCCCTCAAGAAGAGTCGAGCAGTATGTGGAGTATACACAATAGGGCAATTCCTCACAGCAAGACAAGCAAACACACAACGAGGCTTAGTGTAAAGATATTAAGGTATTTATTTATAACAAAACATCTATGAAAAACACTATGGCACTATCACGGCAAACAAATCAAACACAATTACTCTACGAAGAAGAAACGATCAATCCCCCTAGCAATAATTCGACAAGTCTAGGCTCTACCGGCACCACTTATTTTCAGACAGAGGTATATACCTCAACCTAGATGACACTCTAATATTAGTTAGGACGGGAGAGAAAAAGATAGGCAGGTTATGAAATCAACACAGTTCAATCCGTCGCGGATAAAATGCAAGGTAGGAAGGCAATGTTAGGGAGAATTCTCTGTTTAGGCTGAATTTCCTAACCTAGTGAGTCCCCCAGCAGCTTTGCTGGATTTCTGGAGTTTGTTTTTTTCCATCCTGCCAAGAGTGAGACTCTTTTCCTCCCACTCTTGGACATGTATGTGTGTAATTCCTTTGAATGTCAATGTGTTCTATGGGCTATGGTGTCTTTTACTCCATAGGGTCTCATATGTTTTTCTATGTGTGTTACACCGCACCCTACGTGGCGTAGCACTGGGGCGTCCTAGCGGACCTCCACCATAGACTCCATACCCAGGGACTGACTACTGTCTCCCCGGGCATGTAAAGTCACCATTGGCTTTACTAGACCTAAATTTACTAACAGAACTAGTACAAACCATCTTATTGTGGACGAACTAGTAGGGGTAATTCGATTACTCCTGGATCTGTTATTCGAGGGGGCACTGTCCCGTCCCCCCTCGTCGAGTTTTGGCTGGTGGCAGTGGAAACTACTCGTTATGTTCGACCCCGAACATAACCCTATGGGATTCGTCCCATTGTTGGAGATTGATACTTTTTCTTTGTTAATCTCTAACGTACCACCGGTCTACTTATCTTAAATAAGTTTATCGGATGGTATTTTCTGGCAGAACTCGGTTTGTAAAATGGCGTCTGTGTTCGTCTCTGACTCCTAAACCAAAGGTCGAGCCCTTTGTTCCACTTTTGGCGGGCTCTGTACAGAGACCCTCCAAAGTGGTGCCATTCTGTCTGGGTTACCACAGGGGTGTGGGAGGGGGTTTAGGCACCCTGGACCGAGTTGCCTTGCCAACTCAGGTCGCACTCTGGAGTGATTGGCCCAAGTGGTGAGCCTTCCCGCTCACCACTTAGCATGTGTTGATTGACAGCTAGGCTGAATGAGTGGGGGTTTTCTGCATAAAAGCAGGGCTTTTGGGACTGGATCTTCAGAAGTCGCCACAGGACCTAAGAATCCGACGAGGGTAACGCTGAGCCGACCTGCACGACGACACCTCCGGTGGAGCCCTGCGGAACCGACTCACCACTTCCCGACGACAGAGGAGATCTCCCTGCCGGAGAGTCTCTTCCCCTGACTGGTGGGAACAACCAGTCCCCTTTGCTTTTTATTCGCCTCAGGACGCAGTGGTCGAATTGCCCATGCAGAGCACCTCGGCAACCGGATAGCCACTACCCCTGTACCGCGACCAAAAGGTGGTGCCTTGTGACGGAGCACTCCGCGGCTGGTCTCTTCCCTGGTGGTGCACCGGACTTCACTTTTCTTCGACGACGAGAACATCTCTACTCTTGGCAAAGACCTGACGTGCATCCACCACCAGGAACAACTGCCCCCGCCGGAGCTGCCCTCCACAACAAGGTACCATGTCCGCCTGGCTTCCTTTCCAATCGGTTTGAGTGAGGTGTCTTAATCCTCTGCGTTAGGTTGGGTCGCCTCCAAGCTTTTCTCATTTATTGTTCTGAACTGGTTCAATCTGCCGATAACAATTTGCTACAAAGACTTGAATGCATCTACACTAGAGACTTTTTGGGACATCGCGCCTTGCCTCTCTCCGAGCGGGCCTGGCCTCTGAACTTTATGATCTATTGTGATTCTTGCCTTCCTGCCTTGCATTTTATCCGCGAAGGATTGAACTGTGTTGATTTCATAACCTGCCTATCTTTTTCTCTCCCGTCCTAACTAATATTCGAGTGTCATCTAGGTTGAGGTATACACCTCTGTCTGTAAATAAGTGGTGCCGGTAGGACCTAGACTTGTCGAAATATTGCTAGGGGGATTGATCGTTTCTTCTTCGTAGAGTAATTGTGTTGGATTTGTTTGCCGTGATAGTGCTATAGTGTTTTTCATAGATGTTTTGTTATAAATAAATACCTTAATATCTTTACACTAAGCCTCGTTGTGTGTTTGCTTGTCTTGCTGTGAAGAATTGCCCTATTGTGTATACTCCACATACTGCTCAACTCTTCTTGAGGGAAGTCTGACTGCTCAGCCACAGCTACCAAGTGAATATGTGTGGTACAGACTGCTACCAAGTGGGTTCACCGCCAAACACCTGTAGTCCTATATCTTTTGCAGTGGTCCCAGAGGGAACCTCACAGGTTTCCGCCTAACACTGGTGGCAGCGGTGGGATTTGTATCGAGTATACAGTTTAGAGTGCTTTTCGACACTGTAGGATAACTAACCACAAAACTTTGCAGAAAAAGCAACTTTCAAAAAAACATGTCTACGATGGAAACTTACAGTCAAGAGTCCTTGTCAGGTGAAAATACTGAGAGTCTGCGAGCTCTCTGTAGGCAAGAGAATCTTCCTGTAAGAGGCAAGAAGTTAGAACTAATAGAGAGATTGCTGGCGAACCAAAGTCTGGGTACTGGTTCAGAGGAACCAATCTCTCCAGCGAATGTAGATAACAGTGATGGTGTTGATCTGAATTGTAATTCTGATGATAGCGATGAAGAGGCTGACGAGGACAGAGAGGCTAACGAAACTGTCACCCCTGCTCCTCTACCTGCCTTACCAGCTGTGCCTACGGGGCCCATACCAGGTCCCACAAGTAACCCTGCTTATTTTGAACTTGAAAAAATGAAGCTCGAACTAGAATGCAAACGGTTCTTGGCTCAATCTGAAAGAAACCAAGAGCTCAAGTTCAGACGGATGAATGCCCAGGCTGAGCAGAAGCAAGCTGAGTTAAGACTCAGGGAAATAGAACTTAATCACGAGTTAGAGATGAAAAAGTTGTCTATGGAAAATGCTTCTTTCTCCTCTGGTTCCTCTAGGAGCTCTAGTCCCAAAAGACCCCGGATGCCGAAGGAATTAGTGGGTATGTATGAACCGAGATTGGATGTGTTGGATTGGTTGAAACTGTTTGAATACAATCATGGGCTCCAGGACATCACCGGGAATGCTTTGCTTCCCTGGTTGTTCTCTAGGCTCCCTCCTGTTGCGACTGATGTGGTAATGGAGTTGGGGGAGGCGGATAAGACGGATTACGAAAGTGTGAAACTAGCTTTAATAGCTAGATTCGGGAAGACCCCTTCCCAGTATCTTAAGAGGTTTAGAACCCTCAAAAAGCATGATGGTACCCCTTGGGCTACCTGGGTGAGTGAAGGGTTGAAAAACTTAGAGGGATGGATTAAGGGTTACAAAGTGAACACTTATGAGGGTATGAGGAATCTTTTTATGTTGGAGTCTATTTATGATGCCTGTTCTCCTGAGCTCAGACAGCACTTGGCTGATTCGAAGGAATTGGATTCCAGGGAGCTAGCTAAGGCTGCTGACTTGTGGGTTGCCAACAGGGCTACTCATAAGGATTCTGGGGCAACTCAGAAAAAGGATGAGGGAAAACAGCCTAAAAAAGACTCAAAGGAGAATTCTAATAACTCACATTCCAAAGAGGTCCCCAAACAAAACCAGAAGGGTAAGCCACAGGGAAAACCACAGCAGAATAGTGTGTCTTCTGGGGCCAAACCGGAAGGAGGTCAGAACAAGCCACCATTCCAGAAAGCATTCGGTAAATGCTTTGTTTGTGGCTCGACTGACCACGTGAAAGGAGATCCCAGATGTAAGGGTAAACCTTCAGGGGTCCAGCTTGTCTCCTTAGCCTTCGCTCCAGAGGAGGAAGTCCAAATGGCAAGTGGAAACTTTCTACTGCTAGCTGACGAACCCATTGGAGTCTCAGCCAGCGTTTCTTTAGTATCTCTGGGGTTGTGGGAACAACAGAATTTAGATGTCTATAATTCTATCCCCGATAATACTAAAGAGTATTATAAGGACAGTGTCCAGGTGAATGGTCAGGAGACTCCTGCCATTAGGGACACTGGGGCCAGCATAACTGTGGTGGATGAATCGTTTTTTCAGGCCGAGGATGTTGCTAAGGCACCCAAACGCCTCACCAAGTTAGCTGGAGGGCCTGTGCAGATGCTTCCCCAATTACCAGTTCTCATCCAGTGTAACGACATGACTGTGAAGATACCTGTCAGCATACAGAGTGAGGTACCAGGACGCGTACTGTTGGGTAACGATTTGAAAACTCTCGGAATTGTATCGCATACTCCCAGACCTCCTAGTAAACGGTTACACAAGCTAACCAGACCTGCAACAGAGAGGACCATGCGCGGAACTCTCCAGGAGATGATGAAGAAAGATATCACTCCTGCTCCACTGGAATTGTCGGCCGCTGTCTCCAAGAAATCAGAAGCGAAAGGGAAACCTAAGACTTCTATCCCGAAACCAGCCGCCAGCATTTCAGTGCAGCCAACACGGACTTCCCCGCGGTTGTCCAAAGTTACACCCGTAACTCCACCTCCAGCCAAGGCTGAGAGGGAGGTACAACCCTGTGTGGTAGAATTAGACTCTGAGGAAGAGCTAATGGAAGGCCAGGAACTCATTGGAGATCTGGATCCTGTTGACCATCCTGAGCTGCAGTCTTTACTGGCAGAAGGTGGACCCAGCAGGGCAGACTTCAGTAAGGGACAGAGAGAATGTCCAACTCTGGAAGGTCTTCGCCACCAGGCAGAAGCTCAGGCTGAAGGGCAAGAGCCTGGGAAATACAGGTTGCACTGGGAAGATGGCCTCTTCTACAGTGAACCGACCGAGTCTGCACCTGGAGACTACAAACGACTTGTAGTACCCCAAGGGAACAGACCACAGTTCTTGCAGTTAGCCCACGAGATTCCTTTGGCTGGTCACTTGAGTTTCAAGAAGACTAAGGAAAGGCTCTCTCTCTATTTCTATTGGCCAATGATGGGGGCCGAAGTAGAAAAACACTGCAGGAGCTGCCACACCTGCCAGACCTCTGGTAAGGTTGGCTCCAAGAATGTGGCACCTTTAGTGCCTTTCCCAGTTGTGGGAGTCCCATTTGAGAGAGTAGGGATTGACATCGGTGGTCCCCTTGATCCTCCAACCTCCTCAGGCAACAGGTTTATACTTGTTGTAGTAGACCATGCTACTAGGTATCCTGAGGCAATTCCTATTAGGACTGTTACAGCCCCTCTGGCTAAGGCCCTCCTTGGTATTTTTACGAGGGTCGGGTTTCCTAAGGAAGTAATCTCCGACAGGGGGTCAAACTTTATGTCCCACTAGATGAAAGCCATGTGGAAAACCTGTGGAGTTACTTACAAGTTCTCAACAGCGTACCACCCACAAACCAATGGGTTGGTAGAACGGTTCAACCGAACCATGAAGAGCATGATAGGTGCTTTAGAAGAACCCCTTAAGCGTAAGTGGGACCTTCTACTGCCATGCCTTCTCTTTGCTCATAGAGAAGTCCCTCAGCAGGGTGTAGGTTACTCGCCCTTCGAACTACTCTATGGTCATCCCGTCAGAGGTCCATTGGCCCTGATTAAGGAGGGGTTGGAGAGTGCTCCTTCCCCCAAGCCAGTCAGAGTGACTGACTATGTGATAGGTCTCCGGAGGAGAATGTCACACATGATGACGGAAGCAAGCGATAACTTGAAAGCTGGACAAGCATTGGTCAAGCACTGGCACGATCAAAAGGCTAACATGGTTGAGTTCGCTCAAGACCAGCTCGTTCTCGTTATGATCCCAACAAGGCAGAGGGCCTTGCAAGATAAGTGGATGGGACCCTTCCGAGTTGTGGGTAAACTCGGAGAGGTTAACTATCTGGTGGACTTGGGCAATCCCAAGGAGGCTCCGACAGTCTTTCACACCAACCGACTTAAAGCGTATGTCTCACGACCTGATGTAGGAGCGTTGCTTCTAGCATCATCCGAGGAAGAAGAAGAGAGTGAAGCTCTTCCGGATCTCCGCAGAGGCTTACCTTTAGATGAAAAAATGGAAGGAGTAAATCTCTCCTCCAATCTGACACCCGAGCAACAAGAAGAGTGCAAATCTATGTTGAACCAGTTTGCCTCTCTGTTCTCGCTTTCACCAGGCTTGACCCCTTGGGGCCAGCACGACATACTCACTGGTGACTGTCTGCCAGTCAAAAGCAGAGGATACCGCATGTCAGAAAACGTACAAACCCACATCAAAGGTGAGGTCAGCAAGATGCTCGATCTCGGGGTAATAGAGCCCTCTACTAGTCCATGGTCTAGCCCAGTTGTGTTAGTACCAAAGGCCGGATCTAAAGAACTTAGATTCTGCGTGGATTATAGAGCTCTTAATGCAGTCACCAAGACTGATGCCCACCCTTTGCCAAGAACAGATGAGTTGGTGGATAAACTTGGCGCCGCCAAGTTCCTCAGCACATTTGACTTGACGTCAGGCTATTGGCAAATAGCCCTGACAGACCATGCCAAGGAGAAAACTGCATTTTCTACCCCCGTTGGCCTCTACCAGTTTAAGGTAATGCCTTTCGGATTGAAGAATGCACCTGCTACGTTTCAACGGATGGTAAACCAGGTTCTGAATGGGATGGAGGACTTCTGCATGGCATACTTGGATGACATCGCAGTGTTCAGCAATTCCTGGGAAGAACATGTAACCCACCTGAGAGATGTTTTGCAGGCTCTGGGACGAGCCAATCTGACCATAAAGGCGAGCAAATGCCAAATTGGACAGAGTAACGTAGTCTATCTTGGGCATGAGGTAGGCGGTGGAGAAATAAGGCCTTTGCTCAGTAAAATTGAAGCTGTGCAAAATTGGACAACACCGACTACTCAAACCCAGACGAGAGCCTTCCTAGGCCTCACTGGGTATTACAGGAATTTCATAGAGAACTATGGGACCATAGCTTCTCCACTGAATGTCATCTCCTCGCCCAAATTTCCTAAAAAGGTTAAATGGAACGAGGAGTGCAATCAGGCTTTTGAAAACTTGAAAAAGGCTCTTTGCCAAGCGCCAGTACTCAGAGCTCCTGATTACCGCCAACACTTCATTGTGCAGACAGATGCTTCAAATGTAGGGATAGGTGCCGTACTCAGTCAACTGGATGGGAAAGGTAGGGAGCACCCCGTTTGCTTCATCAGCCGCAAGCTGAAGGATCCTGAAACAAGGTGGGTAACAATCGAAAGAGTGCTTTGCTATCGTGTGGGCTCTGAAGAAGTTTAGGCCGTACTTGTATGGTTCTACTTTTGTCATTCAGACTGACCACCAACCCTTGAGATGGTTAATGCAAATGAAAGGGGAAAACCCAAAACTATTGAGATGGTCGATCTGCCTGCAAGGGTTTGATTTCACCATTGAGCACAGGTCAGGATGTCACCACCAAAATGCTGATGGTCTCTCTAGGATGTATGTCATCGACTAGAGGTATGAGATTCATCCAGGAGTGAATTAAATTCTCCTGTCCCTTAGTCTGGGGGGGCGAGTGTTAGGGAGAATTCTCTGTTTAGGCTGAATTTCCTAACCTAGTGAGTCCCCCAGCAGCTTTGCTGGATTTCTGGAGTTTGTTTTTTTCCATCCTGCCAAGAGTGAGACTCTTTTCCTCCCACTCCTGGACATGTATGTGTGTAATTCCTTTGAATGTCAATGTGTTCTATGGGCTATGGGGTCTTTTACTCCATAGGGTCTCATATGTTTTTCTATGTGTGTTACACTGCACCCTACGTGCCGTAGCACTGGGGCGTCCTAGCGGACCTCCACCATAGACTCCATACCCGGGGACTGACTACTGTCTCCCCGGGCATGTAAAGTCACCATTGGCTTTACTAGACCTAAATTTACTAACAGAACTAGTACAAACCATCTTATTGTGGACGTACTAGTACGGGTAATTCGATTACTCCTGGATGTGTTATTCGAGGGGGCACTGTCCAGTCCCCCCTCGTCGAGTTTTGGCTGGTGGCAGTGGAAACTACTTGTTATGTTCAACCCCGAACATAACCCTATGGGATTCGTCCCATTGTTGGAGATTAATACTTTTTCTCGTTAATCTCTAACGTACCACCGGTCTACTTATCTTAAATAAGTTTATCGGATGGTATTTTCTGCCAGAACTCGGTTTGTAAAATGGCGTCTGTGTTCGTCTCTGTGACTCCTAAACCAAAGGTCGAGCCCTTTGTTCCACTTTTGGCGGGCTCTGTACAGAGACCCTCCAAAGTGGTGCTATTCTGTCTGGGTTACCACAGGGGTGTGGGAGGGGGTTTAGGCACCCTGGACCGAGTTGCCTTGCCAACTCCGGTCGGACTCAGGAGTGATTGGCCCAAGTGGTTAGCATGTGTTGATTGACAGCTAGGCTGAATGAATGGGGGTTTTCTGCAGAAAAGCAGGGCTTTTGGGACTGGATCTTCAGAAGTCGCCACAGGACCTAAGAATCCGACGAGGGTAACGCTGAGCCAACCTGCACGACGACACCTCCGGTGGAGCCCTGCGGAACCGACTCACCACTTCCCGACGACAGAGGAGATCTCCCTGCCGGACAGTCTCTTCCCCTGACTGGTGGGAACAACCAGTCCCCTTTGCTTTTTATTCGCCTCAGGACGCAGTGGTCGAATTGCCCGTGCAGAGCACCTCGGCAACCGGATAGCCACTACCCCTGTACCGCGACCAAAAGGTGGTGCCTTGTGACGGAGCACTCCGCGGCTGGTCTCTTCCCTGGTGGTGCACCGGACTTCACTTTTCTTAGACGACGAGAACATCTCTACTCTTGGCAAAGACCCACCACCAGGAACAACTGCCCCTGCCGGAGCTGCCCTCCACAACAAGGTACCGTGTCCGCCTGGCTTCCCTTCCGATCGGTTCGAGTGAGGTGTCTTAATCCTCTCCGTTCCTTTGGGTCGCCTCCAAGCTTTTCTCATTTATTGTTCTGAACTGGTTCAATCTGCCGATAACAATTTGCTACAAAGACTTGAATGCATCTCCACTAGAGACTTTTTGGGACATCGCGCCTTGCCTCTCTCTGAGCAGGCCTGGCCTCTGAACTTTATGATCTATTGTGATTCTTGCCTTCCTGCCTTGCATTTTATCCGCGAAGGATTGAACTGTGTTGATTTCATAACCTGCCTATCTTTTTCTCTCCCGTCCTAACTAATATTCGAGTGTCATCTAGGTTGAGGTATACACCTCTGTCTGTAAATAAGTGGTGCCGGTAGAACCTAGACTTGTCGAAATATTGCTAGGGGGATTGATCGTTTCTTCTTCGTAGAGTAATTGTGTTGGATTTGTTTGCCGTGATAGTGCCATAGTGTTTTTCATAGATGTTTTGTTATAAATAAATACCTTAATATCTTTACACTAAGCCTCGTTGCGTGTTTGCTTGTCTTGCTGTGAAGAATTGCCCTATTGTGTATACTCCACATACTGCTCAACTCTTCTTGAGGGAAGTATGACTGCTCAGCCACAGCTACCAAGTGAATCTGTGTGGTACAGACTGCTACCAAGTGGGTTCACCACCAAACACCTGTAGTCCTAAATCTTTTGCAGTGGTCCCAGAGGGAACTGCACAGGTTTCCGCCTAACAGGCAAGAATCACAATAGATCATAAAGTTCAGAGGCCAGGCCCACTCGGAGAGAGGCAAGGCGCGATGTCCCAAAAAGTCTCTAGTGGAGATGCATTCAAGTCTTTATAGCAAATTGTTATTGGCAGATTGAACCAGTTCAGAACAATAAATGAGAAAAGCTTGGAGGCGACCCAACGGAAAGGAGAGGATTAAGACACCTCACTCGATCCGATCGAAAGGGAAGCCAGGCGGACACGGTACCTTGTTGTGGAGGGCAGCTCCGGCGGGGGCAGTTGTTCCTGGTGGTGGATGCACGTCAGGTCTTTGCCAAGAGTAGAGATGTTCTCGTCGTCGAAGAAAAGGGAAGTCCGGTGCACCACCAGGGAAGAAACCAGCCGCGGAGTGCTCCGTCACAAGGCACCACCTTTTGGTCGCGGTACAGGGGTAGTGGCTATCCGGTTGCCGAGGTGCTCTGCACGGGCAATTCGACCACTGCGTCCTGAGGCGAATAAAAAGCGAAGGGGACTGGTTGTTCCCACCAGTCAGGGGAAGAGACTCTCCGGCAGGGAGATCTCCTATGTCGTCGGGAAGTGATGAGTCGGCTCAGCAGGGCTCCACCGTAGGTGTCGTCGTTGCAGGTCGGCTCAGCGTTACCCTCGTCGAATTCTTAGGTCCTGTGGCGACTTCTGAAGATCCAGTCCCAAAAGCCCTGCTTTTATGCAGAAATCCCCCATTCATTCAGCCTAGCTGTCAATCAACACATGCTAAGTGGTGAGCGGGAAGGCTCACCACCTGGGCCAATCACTTCAGAGTGCGACCTGAGTTGGCAAGGCAACTCGGTCCAGGGTGCCTAAACTCCCTCCCACACCCCTGAGGTAACCCAGACAGAATGGCACCACTTTGGAGGGTCTCTGTATAGAGGCCCGCCAAAAGTGGAACAAAGGGCTCGACCTTTGGTTTAGGAGTCACAGAGACGAACACAGACACCATTTTACAAACCGAGTTCTGGCAGAAAATACCACTCGATAAACCTATTTAAGATAAGTAGACCGGTGGTACGTTAGAGATTAACGAGAAAAAGTATCAATCTCCAACATTGGGACGAATCCCATAGGGTTATGTTCGGGGTCGAACTTAACAAGTAGTTTCCACTGCCACCAGCCAAAACTCGACGAGGGGGGACAGGACAGTGCCCCCTCGAACAACAGACCCAGGAGTAATCGAATTACCCGTACTAGTACGTCCACAATAAGATGGTTTGTACTAGTTCTGTTAGTAAATTTAGGTCTAGTAAAGCCAATGGTGACTTTACATGCCCAGGGAGACAGTAGTCAGTCCCCGGGTATGGAGTCTATGGTGGGGGTCCGCTAGGACGCCCTGTGCTACGGCACGTAGGGTGCGGTGTAACACACATAGAAAAACATATGAGACCCTATGGAGTAAAAGACCCCATAGCCCATAGAACACATTGACATTCAAAGGAATTACACACATTCATGTCCAAGAGTGGGAGGAAAAGAGTCTCACTCTTGGCAGGATGGAAAAAATCAAACTCCAGAAATCCAGCAAAGCTGCTGGGGGACTCACTAGATTAGGAAATTCAGCCAAACAGAGAATTCTCCCTAACACTCACCCCCCCCAGACTAAGGGACAGGAGGATTTAATCCACTCCTGGATGAATCTCATACCTCTAGTCGATGACATACATCCTAGAGAGACCATCAGCATTTTGGTGGTGACATCCTGACCTGTGCTCAATGGTGAAATCAAACCCTTGCAGGCAGATCGACCATCTCAATAGTTTTGGGTTTTCCCCTTTCATTTGCATTAACCATCCCAAGGGTTGGTGGTCAGTCTGAATGACAAAAGTAGAACCATACAAGTACGGCCTAAACTTCTTCAGAGCCCACACGATAGCAAAGCACTCTCTTTCGATTGTTGCCCACCTTGTTTCAGGATCCTTCAGTTTGCGGCTGATGAAGCAAACGGGGTGCTCCCTACCTTTCCCATCCAGTTGACTGAGTACGGCACCTATCCCTACATTTGAAGCATCTGTCTGCACAATGAAGTGTTGGCGGTAATCAGGAGCTCTGAGTACTGGGGCTTGGCAAAGAGCCTTTTTCAGGTTTTCAAAAGCCTGATGGCACTCCTCGTTCCATTTAACCTTTTTAGGAAATTTGGGCGAGGAGATGACATTCAGTGGAGAAGCTATGGTCCCATAGTTCTCTATGAAATTCCTGTAATACCCAGTGAGGCCTAGGAAGGCTCTCACCTGGGTTTGAGTAGTCGGTGTTGTCCAATTTTGCACAGCTTCAATTTTACTGAGCAAAGGCCTTATTTCTCCACCGCCTACCTCATGCCCAAGATAGACTACCTTACTCTGTCCAATTTGGCATTTGCTCGCCTTTATGGTCAGATTGGCTCGTCCAAGAGCCTGCAAAACATCTCTCAGGTGGGTTACATGTTCTTCCCAGGAATTGCTGAACACTGCGATGTCATCCAAGTATGCTATGCAGAAGTCCTCCATCCCATTCAGAACCTGGTTTACCATCCGTTGAAACGTAGCAGGTGCATTCTTCAATCCGAAAGGCATTACCTTAAACTGGTATAAGCCAACAGGGGTAGAAAATGCAGTTTTCTCCTTGGCATGGTCTGTCAGGGCTATTTGCCAATAGCCTGACGTCAAGTCAAATGTGCTGAGGAACTTGGCGGCGCCAAGCTTATCCACCAACTCATCTGTTCTTGGCAAAGGGTGGGCATCAGTCTTGGTGACTGCATTAAGAACTCTATAATCCACGCAGAATCTAAGTTCTTTAGATCCGGCCTTTGGTACTAACACAACTGGGCTAGACCATGGACTAGTAGAGGGCTCTATTACCCCGAGATCGAGCATCTTGCTGACCTCACCTTTGATGTGGGTTTGTATGTTTTCTGACATGCGGTATCCTCTGCTTTTGACTGGCAGACAGTCACCAGTGAGTATGTCGTGCTGGCCCCAAGGGGTCAAGCCTGGTGAAAGCGAGAACAGAGAGGCAAACTGATTCAACATAGATTTGCACTCGTCTTGTTGCTCGGGTGTCAGATTGGAGGAGAGATTTACTCCTTCAATTTTTTCGTCTAAAGGTAAGCCTCTGAGGAGATCCGGAAGAGCTTCACTCTCTTATTCTTCCTCGGATGATGCTAGAAGCAACGCTCCTACATCAGGTCGTGAGACATACGCTTTAAGTCGGTTGGTGTGAAAGACTGTCAGAGCCTCCTTGGGATTGCCCAAGTCCACCAGATAGTTAACCTCTCCGAGTTTACCCACAACTCGGAAGGGTCCCATCCACTTATCTTGCAAGGCCCTCTGCCTTGTTGGGATCATAATGAGAACGAGCTGGTCTTGAGCGAACTCAACCATGTTAGCCTTTTGATCGTGCCAGTGCTTGACCAAGGCTTGTCCAGCTTTCAAGTTATCGCTTGCTTCCGTCATCATGTGTGACATTCTCCTCCGGAGACCTATCACGTAGTCAGTCACTCTGACTGGCTTGGGGGAAGGAGCACTCTCCAACCCCTCCTTAATCAGGTCCAATGGACCTCTGACGGGATGACCATAGAGTAGTTCGAAGGGCGAGTAACCTACGCCCTCCTGAGGGACTTCTCTATAAGCAAAGAGAAGGCATGGCAGTAGAAGGTCCCACTTACGCTTAAGGGGTTCCTCTAAAGCACCTATCATGCTCTTCATGGTTCGGTTGAACCGTTCTACCAACCCATTGGTTTGTGGGTGGTACGCTGTTGAGAACTTGTAAGTAACTCCACAGCTTTTCCACATGGCTTTCATGTAGTGGGACATAAAGTTTGACCCCCTGTCAGAGATTACTTCCTTAGGAAACCCGACCCTAGTAAAAATACCAAGGAGGGCCTTAGCCAGAGGGGCTGTAACAGTCCTAATAGGAATTGCCTCAGGATACCTAGTAGCATGGTCTACTACAACAAGTATAAACCTGTTGCCTGAGGAGGTTGGAGGATCAAGGGGACCAACAATGTCAATCCCTACTCTCTCAAATGGGACTCCCACGACTGGGAGAGGCACTAAAGGTGCCACATTCTTGGAGCCAACCTTACCAGAGGTCTGGCAGGTGTGGCAGCTCCTGCAGTGTTTTTCTACTTCGGCCCCCATCTTTGGCCAATAGAAGTAGAGAGAGAGCCTTTCCTTAGTCTTCTTGAAACTCAAGTGACCAGCCAAAGGAATCTCGTGGGCTAACTGCAAGAACTGTGGTCTGTTCTCTTGGGGTACTACAAGTCATTTGTAGTCTCCAGGTGCAGACTCGGTCGGTTCACTGTAGAAGAGGCCATCTTCCCAGTGCAACCTGTATTTCCCAGGCTCTTGCCCTTCAGCCTGAGCTTCTGCCTGGTGGCGAAGACCTTCCAGAGTTGGACATTCTCTCTGTCCCTTACTGAAGTCTGCCCTGCTGGGTCCACCTTCTGCCAGTAAAGACTGCAGCTCAGGGTGGTCAACAGGATCCAGATCTCCAATGAGTTCCTGGCCTTCCATTAGCTCTTCCTCAGAGTCTAATTCTACCACACAGGGTTGTACCTCCCTCTCAGCCTCGGCTGGAGGTGGAGTTACGGGTGTAACTTTGGACAACCGCGGGGAAGTCCGTGTTGGCTGCACTGGAATGCTGGCTGCTGGTTTCGGGATAGAAGTCTTAGGTTTCCCTTTCGCTTCTGATTTCTTGGAGACAGCGGCCGACAATTCCAGTGGAGCAGGAGTGATATCTTTCTTCATCATCTCCTGGAGAGTTCCGCGCATGGTCCTCTCTCTTGCAGGTCTGGTTAGCTCCTGTAACCGTTTACTAGGAGGTCTGGGAGTATGCGATACAACTCCGAGAGTTTTCAAATCGTTACCCAACAGTACGCGTCCTGGTACCTCACTCTGTATGCTGACAGGTATCTTCACAGTCATGTCGTTACACTGGATGAGAACTGGTAATTGAGGAAGCATCTGCACAGGCCCTCCAGCTAACTTGGTGAGGCGTTTGGGTGCCTTAGCAACATCCTAAGCCTGAAAAAAACGATTTGTCCACCACAGTTATGCTGGCCCCAGTGTCCCTAATGGCAGGAGTCTCCTAACCATTCACCTGGACACTGTCCTTATAATACTCTTTAGTATTATCGGGGATAGAATTATAGACATCTAAATTCTGTTGTTCCCACAACCCCAGAGATACTAAAGAAACGCTGACTGAGACTCCAATGGGTTTGTCAGCTAGCAGTAGAAAGTTTCCACTTGCCATTTGGACTTCCTCCTCTGGAGCGAAGGCTAAGGAGACAAGCTGGACCACTGAAGGTTTACCCTTACATTTGGGATCTCCTTTCACGTGGTCAGTCGAGCCACAAACAAAGCATTTTCCGAATGCTTTCTGGAATGGTGGCTTGTTCTGACCTATTTCCGGTTTGGCACCAGAAGACACCATATTCTGCTGTGGTTTTCCCGGTGGCTTACCCTTCTGGTTTTGTTTGGGGCCCTCTTTTGAATGTGAGTAATTAGAATTCTCTTTTGAGTCTTTTTTAGGCTGTCTTCCCTCCTCCTTTTTCTGAGTTGCCCCAGAATCCTTATGAGTAGCACTGTTGGCAACCCACAAGTCAGCAGCCTTAGCTAGCTCCCTGGAATCCAATTCCTTCGAATCAGCCAAGTGCTGTCTGAGCTCAGGAGAACAGGCATCATAAATAGACTCCAACATAAAAAGATTCCTCATACCCTCATAAGTGTTCACTTTGTAACCCTTAATCCATCCCTCTAAGTTTTTCAACCCTTCACTCACCCAGGTAGCCCAAGGGGTACCATCATGCTTTTTGAGGGTTCTAAACCTCTTAAGATACTGGTGAGGGGTCTTCCCGAATCTAGCTATTAAAGCTAGTTTCACACTTTCGTAATCGTCTTATCCGCCTCCCCCAACTCCATTACCACATCAGTCGCAACAGGAGGGAGCCTAGAGAACAACCAGGGAAGCAAAGCATTCCCGGTGATGTCCTGGAGCCCATGATTGTATTCAAACAGTTTCAACCAATCCAACACATCCAAGCTTGGTTCATACATACCCACTAATTCCTTCGGCATCCGGGGTCTTTTGGGACTGGAGCTCCTAGAGGAACCAGAGGAAAGAGAAGCATTTTCCATAGACAACTTTTTCATCTCTAACTCGTGATTAAGTTCTATTTCTCTGAGTCTTAATTCAGCTTGCTTCTGCTCAGCCTGGGCATTCATCCTTCTGAACTCGAGCTCTTGGTTTCGTTCAGATTGAGCCAAGAACCATTTGTATTCTAGTTCGAGCTTCATTTTTTCAAGTTCAAAATAAGCAGGGTTACTTGTGGGACCTGGTATGGGCCCCGTAGGCACAGCTGGTAAGGCAGGTAGAGGAGCAGGGGAGACAGTTTCGTTAGCATCTCCGTCCTCGTCAGCCTCTTCATCGCTATCATCAGAATTACGATTCAGATCAACACCATCACTGTTATCTACATTCGCTGGAGAGATTGGTTCCTCTGAACCAGTACCCAGACTTTGGTTCGCCAGCAATCTCTCTATTAGTTCTAACTTCTTGCCTCTTACAGGAAGATTCTCTTGCCTACTGAGAGCTCGCAGACTCTCAGTATTTTCACCTGACAAGGACTCTTGACTGTAAGTTTCCATCGTAGACATGTTTTTTTGAAAGTTGCTTTTTCTGCAAAGTTTTGTGGTTAGTTATCCTACAGTATCGAAAAGCACTCTAAACTGTATACTCGATACAAATCCCACCGCTGCCACCAGTGTTAGGCGGAAACCTGTGCAGTTCCCTCTGGGACCACTGCAAAAGATTTAGGACTACAGGTGTTTGGCGGTGAACCCACTTGGTAGCAGTCTGTACCACACAGATTCACTTGGTAGCTGTGGCTGAGCAGTCAGACTTCCCTCAAGAAGAGTTGAGCAGTATGTGGAGTATACACAATAGGGCAATTCTTCACAGCAAGACAAGCAAACACACAACGAGGCTTAGTGTAAAGATATTAAGGTATTTATTTATAACAAAACATCTATGAAAAACACTATGGCACTATCACGGCAAACAAATCAAACACAATTACTCTACGAAGAAGAAACAATCAATCCCCCTAGCAATATTTCGACAAGTCTAGGCTCTACCGGCACCACTTATTTTCAGACAGAGGTGTATACCTCAACCTAGATGACACTCTAATATTAATTAGGACGGGAGAGAAAAAGATAGGCAGGTTATGAAATCAACACAGTTCAATCCGTCGCGGATAAAATGCAAGGCAGGAAGGAGAGAATCACAATAGATCATAAAGTTCAGAGGCCAGGCCCACTCGGAGAGAGGCAAGGCGCGATGTCCCAAAAAGTCTCTAGTGGAGATGCATTCAAGACTTTGTAGCAAATTGTTATTGGCAGACTGAACCAGTTCAGAACAATAAAATGAGAAAAGCTTGGAGGCGACCCAACGGAAAGGAGAGGATTAAGACACCTCACGCGAACCGATCGAAAGGGAAGCCAGGCGGACACGGTACCTTGTTGTGGAGGGCAGCTCCGGCGGGGGCAGTTGTTCCTGGTGGTGGATGCACGTCGGGTCTTTGCCAAGAGTAGAGATGTTCTCGTCGTCGAAGAAAAGTGAAGTCCGGTGCACCACCAGGGAAGAGACCAGCCGCGGAGTGCTCCGTCACAAGGCACCACCTTTTGGTCGCGGTACAGGGGTAGTGGCTATCCGGTTGCCGAGGTGCTCTGCACGGGAAATTCGACCACTGCGTCCTGAGGCGAATAAAAAGCAAATGGGACTGGTTGTTCCCACCAGCCAGGGGAAGAGACTCTCCGGCAGGGAGATCTCCTCTGTCGTCGGGAAGTGGTGAGTCGGTTCCGCAGGGCTCCACCGGAGGTGTCGTCGTGCAGGTCGGCTCAGCGTTACCCTCGTCAGATTCTTAGGTCCTGTGGCGACTTCTGAAGATCCAGTCCCAAAAGCCCTGCTTTTATGCAGAAAACCCCCATTCATTCAGCCTAGCTGTCAATCAACACATGCTAAGTGGTGAGCGGGAAGGCTCACCACTTGGGCCAATCACTCCAGAGTGCGACCGGAGTTGGCAAGGCAACTCGGTCCAGGGTGCCTAAACCCCCTCCCACACCCCTGTGGTAACCCAGACAGAATGGCACCACTTTGGAGGGTCTCTGTACAGAGCCTGCCAAAAGTGGAACAAAGGGCTCGACCTTTGGTTTAGGAGTCACAGAGACGAACACAGACGCCATTTTACAAACCGAGTTCTGGCAGAAAATACCATCCGATAAACTTATTTAAGATAAGTAGACCGGTGGTACGTTAGAGATTAACGAGAAAAAGTATTAATCTCCAACAATGGGACGAATCCCATAGGGTTAGGTTCGGGGTCGAACATAACAAGTAGTTTCCACTGCCACCAGCCAAAACTCGACAAGGGGGGACGGGACAGTGCCCCCTCGAACAACAGACCCAGGAGTAATCGAATTACCCCTACTAGTACGTCCACAATATGATGGTTTGTACCAGTTCTGTTAGTAAATTTATTTAGGTCTAGTAAAGCCAATGGTGACTTTACATGCCCGGGGAGACAGTAGTCAGTCCCCGGGTATGGAGTCTATGGTGGGGGTCCGCTAGGACGCCCCTGTGCTACGGCACGTAGGGTGCGGTGTAACACACATAGAAAAACATATGAGACCCTATGGAGTAAAAGACCCCATAGCCCATAGAACACATTGACATTCAAAGGAATTACACACATTCATGTCCAAGAGTGGGAGGAAAAGAGTCTCACTCTTGGCAGGATGGAAAAAAACAAACTCCAGAAATCCAGCAAAGCTGCTGGGGGACTCACTAGGTTAGGAAATTCAGCCTAAACAGAGAATTCTCCCTAACAGGCACCCTCCACCAGGCCCCCACTCATGTCTCCCACCACCCCCACCCCCCAGCAACCAGGGGCACCCTCCACCAGGCCCCCACTCATGTCTCCCATCACCCCCAACCCCCAGCAGTGCAGGGCACCCTCCACCAGGCCCCCACGCATGTCCCCCGCACCCTCACCCACCAGCATCCAGTTGCACCCTCCACCAGGCCCCCACTCATGTCACCCATCACCCCCACCCCCCAGCAGTGCAGGGGCACCCTCCACCAGGCCCCCACTCATGTCCAACTCATGTCTCCCACCACCCTCACCCCCCAGCAGTGCAGGGGCACCCTCCACCAGGCCCCCACTCATGTCTTCCATCACCCCCACCCCCCAGCATCCAGGGGCACCCTCCACCAGGCCCCCACTCATGTCTCCCACCACCCCCACCCCCCAGCAGTGCAGGGGCACCCTCCATCAGGCCCCCACTCATGTCTCCCACCACCCCCACCCCCCAGCAGTGCAGGGGCACCCTCCACCAGGCCCCCACTCAAGTCTCCTATCACCCCCACCCCCCGGCATCCAGGGGCACCCTCCACCAGGCCCCCACTCATGTCTCCCATCACCCCCACCCCCCAGCAGTGCAGGGCACCCTCCACCAGGCCCCCACTCATGTCCAACTCATGTCTCCCATCACCCCCACCCCCCAGCATCCAGGGGCACCCTCCACCAGGCCCCCACTCATGTCTCCCATCGCCCCCACCCCCCAGCAGTGCAGGGGCACCCTCCACCAGGCCCCCACTCATGTCTCCCATCACCCCCTCCCCCCAGCATCCAGGGGCACGCTCCACCAGTCCCCCACTCATGTCTCCCACCACCCCCACACCCCCAGCAGTGCAGGGGCACCCTCCACCAGGCCCCCACTCAGGTCTCCCATCACCCCCACCCCCCAGCATCCAGGGGCACCCTCCACCAGGCCCCCATTCATGTCTCCCATCACCCCCACCCCCCAGCATCCAGGGGCACCCTCCACCAGGCCCCCACTCATGTCTCCCATCACCCCCACCTCCCAGCAGTGCAGGGCACCCTCCACCAGGCCCCCACTCATGTCCCCCTGCACCCACACCCACCAGCATCCAGGGGCACCCTCCACCAGGTCCCCACTCATGTCTCCCATCACCCCCACCAGTACAGGGGCACGCTCCACCAGGCCCCCACTCATGTCCAACTCATGTCTCCCATCACCCCCACCCCCCAGCATCCAGGGGCACCCTCCACCAGGCCCCCACTCATGTCTCCCATCACCCCCACCCCCAGCATCCAGGGGCACCCTCCACCAGGCCCCCCATCACCCCCACCCCCCAGCAGTGCAGGACACCCTCCACCAGGCCCCCACTCATGTCCCCCTGCACCCCCACCCACCAGCATCCAGGGGCACCATCCACCAGGCCCCCACTCATGTCTCCCATCACCCCCACCCCCCAGCAGTGCAGGGCACCCTCCACCAGGCCCCCACTCATGTCCCCCTGCACCCCCACCCACCAGCATCCAGGGGCACCCTCCACCCGGCCCCCACTCATGTCGCCCATCACCCCCACCCCCCAGCAGTGCAGGGGCACCCTCCACCAGGCCCCCACTCATGACTCCCATCACCCCCACCCCCCAGCATCCAGGGGCACCCTCCACCAGGCCCCCACTCATGTCCAACTCATGTCTCCCACCACCCCCACTCCTCAGCAGTGCAGGGGCATCCTCCACCAGGCCCCCACTCATGTCTCCCACCACCCCCACCCCCAGCAGTGCAGGGGCACCCTCCACCAGGCCCCCACTCATGTCTTCCATCACCCCCACCCCCAGCATCCAGGGGCACCCTCCACCAGGCCCCCACTCATGTCTCCCACCACCCCACCCCCCAGCAGTGCAGGGGCACCCTCCACCAGGCCCCCACTCATGTCTCCCATCACCCCCAGCATCCAGGGGCACCCGCCACCAGGCCCCCACTCATGTCTCCCATCACCCCCACCCCCCAGCAGTGCAGGGCACCCTCCACCAGGCCCCCACTCATGTCTCCCATCACCCCCACCCCCCAGCATCCAGGTGCACCCTCCACCAGGCCCCCACTCATGTCTCCCATCACCCCCAGCATCCAGGAGCACCCCTCCACCAGGCCCCCACTCATGTCTCCCATCACCCCCACCTCCCAGCATCCAGGGGCACCCTCCACCAGGCCCCCACTCATGTCTCCCACCACCCCCACCCCCCAGCAGTGCAGGGCACCCTCCACCAGGCCCCCACTCATGTCCAACTCATGTCTCCGACCACGCCCACCCCCAGCAGTGCAGGGGCACCCTCCACCAGGGCCCCACTCATGTCTCCCATCACCCCCACCCCCCAGCATCCAGGGGCACCCTCCACCAGGCCCCCACTCATGTCTCCCATCACCCCCACCCCCCAGCAGTGCAGGGCACCCTCCACCAGGCCCCCACTCATGTCTCCCATCACCCCCACCCCCCAGCATCCAGGGGCACCCTCCACCAGGCCCCCACTCATGTCTCCCATCACCCCCAACCCCAGCATCCAGGGGCACCCTCCACCAGGCCCCCCATCACCCCCACCCCCCAGCAGTGCAGGGCACCCTCCACCAGGCCCCCACTCATGTCCCCCTGCACCCCCACCCACCAGCATCCAGGGGCACCCTCCACCAGGCCCCCACTCATGTCCAACTCATGTCTCCCAGCACCCCACCCCTTGCTGTGCAGGGGCACCCTCCACCAGGCCCCCACTCATGTCTCCCATCACCCCCACCCCCCAGCATCCAGGGGCACCCTCCACCAGGCCCCCCATCACCCCCACCCCCCAGCAGTGCAGGGGCACCCTCCACCAGGCCCCCACTCATGTCTCCCATCACCCCCACCCACCAGCATCCAGGGGCACCCTCCACCAGGCCCCCACTCATGTCCAACTCATGTCTCCCAGCACCCCACCCCTTGCTGTGCAGGGGCACCCTCCACCAGGCCCCCACTCATGTCTCCCATCACCCCCACCCTCCCAGCATCCAGGGGCACCCTCCACCAGGCCCCCACTCATGTCCAACTCATGTCTCCCATCACCCCCACCCCCCAGCATCCAGGGGCACCCTCCACCAGGCCCCCACTCATGTCTCCCCCCACCCCCACCCCCCAGCAGTGCAGGGGCACCCTCCACCAGGCCCCCACTCATGTCTCCCATCACCCCCACCCCCCAGCATCCAGGGGCACCCTCCACCAGGCTCCCACTCATGTCTCCCATCACCCCCACCCCCCCAGCATCTAGGGGCACCCTCCACCAGGCTCCCACTCATGTCTCCCATCACCCCCACCCCCCAGCAGTGCAGGGCACCTGGCACCAGGCCCCCACTCATGTCTCCCACCACCCCACCCCCCAGCAGTGCAGGGGCACCCTCCACCAGGCCCCCACTCATGTCTCCCACCACCCCCACCTCCCAGCAGTGCAGGGCACCCTCCACCAGGCCCCCTCTCATGTCCCCCAGCCAACATTTCATCACAATCTAGATCCCTGGCCCTTATGGTCAGCCTCCAAATGCCAAATACCCACCCGAGTATTGCATCCACCCACTTAGAAATGGCAATAACATGATAGAACCGCAATTGCAAGTTTGGAAATGAACACATGTCCCTCACATACACACAATGGGTGTCAGTGAATGTCAAAACCCGTATCATGATATGCATGAAACCAATGAGATGATACTACACATTGAAGTGTGAAGAAAAAATATGTATTAAAAGCAACATAAATTGAATCAAAACTAAACAAACAATAATGGAAATTTAAAAAAAATAAAATAATGCAAAACCACAAATCATAATCCAAAGGAAAGGTGTCCAAAGTCCCAGTCCACAAAAGTAAATCCAATGGAAAATGAAAATCCAAAACCATTGCTCCATGGGTAAATCATAAAAAAAATGAAAATCCAAAAGTCAACTATATACAGATAAACAATCCAGGGTCCATGATCCCAACAGAAGAAATGAAACCTATCTAAGAACACTACCTAAAAAAAAAAACTATATACAAAGATGTGGCCCATTGTCCAAAAGGTCCAAAAAAAATGCAAAACCAAAGGAAACCTAACACTAACTACAGAACTATTTACAAGGGCAGCGGGCTAGTCCGACGGCTCACTTCGGGATGTTCCGGGCCAGGGCATCATCGAACTCCTGCTCAATGTCCCGGAGGCAGTCCTCCTCCATGGCCCAGAGGGTCCGCAGGGCCGTCGTCATGTTCACCCCCAACTCCCTGCGGATTGCCTTGAGACACTCGGCCTGCCTCAGGGCCCTCTGCATGGAGTTCTCCGCCCTGACCATCGTGAGCCGTGCCTCTTCCGCCCGCTGCCGCTCCGCATCTATGGCGTGGCCCAACCGCTGCCACACGGAAGACACTTCCTGTCCTGGGTCCTCCTGCCCTCCGGCCGATGCCTGCCCCTCCGATGTCGAAGGCCCCGAGCCATCATGGCTCCCACCACGTTGCTGCTGCTGCTGCTGTGCCTCTGCCCGTGCACTGCCTCCTGCTGCCTGCACATCCTCCGCTGGCTGGGGTGCAGTCGTTGATGTGGCCATCCCTGCTGGACGTCCGATTCCCGACTGTGGCAGGGATGCCTCCTCCACCAGCTTGGCCGCACCGTCAGAGGCAGCTCCACAGGGCACCCAGGTGACTAATGGGTGGGAAGATGGCACGGAGGACGACTGGCGCATAGGGGGTTCAGTTGAGGAGGGGGTCTGAGCAAGCCCCATCAAACAGAGGAATCCGGGTTGGGTGACCTGTCCAAGTAGGCCGACGCGGTCAATGAGCCATTCGAGATGACGTGCAGTCTCCTCATGAAAAGACTGCAGGTCACCTCGCATGGCCCGTTGACGCAACGCCACACCAGTCAGGACAGGCTCAACCCGGACCCGGATAGCCACGTCCGCAGGGAGAGGAAGGGCAGTTGTCGTGAGCTCATCCACTGCCTGAAAATGGGTCTGGACGTAGGCATCCCTGCTGGTGCAAGATGATGCAGTGAAAGGATCAGGGACAGGATTGCACACAGGCACCTCTGCGGCGACCTGTGCTGCCTCCTGTCCCTGGTCCTGCACTGCACCACTAGCACCAGTGGAATCCCCACCTCCAGACCCCGTCTCTGTTGCTTACACAGCCTCCTCCTCCACCAAACCCCCCACCAACCTGGATGACTCCGTGCCATCTTCCCCCGTTGGGCCCTGTGGGGTCCCAGCTGCCCCTTCTGCTGCCGAGGAGTCCAACTCCGACCTCCGCCTCTTGGACCTCCCCCCGGCAGCTGAGGCCTGGGATGCGGCACCGGACTCCTCACTCCCCGATGAGATCACAACCTGGGAGGGGAGTCGGGCCTTGGGTCTCCGGCTGGCGGTGCGATCCCCGCCGCTGTGCTCCACAGCACCTTCTCCGCCCTCTTCATCAGTTGACGCTGCAGACAGGGAGAAATGAAACACAGGCATCAGGGCACTGTACAATGGACACATACACACATGACAGTTGCACATGAGTGGCATTGGCAAACCTCAGACATGGCATCACAATCGGCAACACACGTCATTTCAACTTGCACACATGAGCCATACCACAGCCATATCGCAACTGCCAGCACCATCCATACACATACAACAGCATGAGCAGGCAAAGGTGAGCCAGACATCACATCTAACACAGGGAGTGCACTACACATGCACGCACACCACCACACTTGCATGCATGTGTACACCTCAGCCAACTGTCGCAGTGTTCAGATGGGCATCAATGTCACATCTGCCAATCAGGCTTCCACATCCCGCTGTCACATGCATCCATGTTGCATCACTGTTGCACCCTTGTCAAATACACACACATGCACATGTACACAGTGCTGATACATGCAGCTGAAAACAACATACATGCGTGACATCACGAACATGCCTACTTACATACACATTCATCCAAACATGTGTGCCCACACAACTGCATTTGGCATGCAAGCCTACACACACAAGCACCATCCATGTCTCACACATGACAGCCATCGCATGTGTTAGCCTCACGGCCCTGTACACCCCCACCCATACTCGGCCCCATACAAACAGATGTGCAACCTGCACACTACTGGCACATCACCACACGCAGAGCTTACAATCATGATGCATGTACACTTACCGCTCGTCTTCAGACGGGTCTGCCTCTCAAGGACCTGGATGTGGAGCGCTGGGGATATGCGTTCCAGGACCCTCATCTGATCTTCCGACAAGTGGCCCTGGCGCCCCTTAGCATCCGCTGCCTTCAAGAGGCGCCGGGCCTTGTTCAGGGTCCTGGACCTGAAGTCCTCCCAGCGCTTCTTGACATGTTGGAAGTCGCGGACTGCCACCCCCTCCGCGTTGATGGCAGTCACGATGTCCGTCCAGATCCGAGTCCGTCCTTCCTTGTCGGCGCGCACACTTCCGAAGAGGGCATCATACGGCCCCAGGACTTGCTCCACCAGGACACCAACTTCTCTGGCACTGAAGCTGGTGCCCCTCTGCCTCTCTGGCCGGGGGTTGTCAGTGGTGCCAGATGTTGCAGTGCCCGACATTACAACCCCAGAGGCAGGAGTGGGTGGGCAACTGGGTCCTGGGGCTGGGCTGTGGAGCGATGGAATCCCAGTCGGGAGTCTTTGGTTCCAGCAGGGGTGGTCACAGCAACAGCACCCCTGGCTGATGTGCAGGCAGCAAATGGCAGGGCACGTGGGCAGCAGGCAGTCAGGCAGCAGCAGGTGGGAGCGTGCTCAGGGCTCTGGGGGGGGAAGTAAATCGGCTTTCCGGGCAGGAGCGTGGTCTTCCTTGTGCTTACGCGTGGCCAGCTTGATACGGAGTGATTTGGCACGTGAAAATCCTGCACGTCTGCGTGTAATTCGAGGAAAGGCCCTTAGCGCGGAAGCGCGTCTGCACGCATACGCGATTTCATTGGACCAAAGGCCCCCATGCGCAGCTATGACGTCACGCGCATGGCCGTAGAGAATGGCGCGTGTAGTGTAAAAAAAAAGGTACACGTCCGAGTGTCAAAGCGTGTAATTGGTGGAAATGGCCTCATCGCGTATGCGCATCTGTGACGTGTGTATAAAAGGTACGTGTAGAACGCCATTTCCTTGTACCTGCTTTTCGTGGAGAGCGAGTGGGTGAAATCTGTACTTCTTGTCGGTTCACATGCGATTTACTTCACAGCGTTTCAAGTTCGTACTCCCTCTTACCTCTGAAAGCTTTTTCTCTTTTCCTCTTTTTCCTGGGCCTGTTTCCTCAAACAGCGTTCCCTTCTACTGTTGTCCTGTCTCCTCAGACAGCGTACAATTCTTCTTTTGGTGGGGGTGTTGCCAACGCGCACACGCGCATATTTTTCACGCTTTTGTTCCTGGCAGACAGTGAGTCGTGCACATATTTAACATCTGTGCTTGCCCCGTGTGTCGCATACCCCTTCAGAGGTCACTCTAGGCTGTGTGTGACACGCATACGTTCATTCTTGTGTTTCTGGGTGCCACAGCGTAGTGCAGGTTTATTTTTCCACACACGTGGTCTAGGAGGGGTTGCGTGCACCTTACTTTCCTTTTTTGGGGTGCCTGTGCGTTGCGTGACCCATCATCTTTCCCCAGGGGTGACATACAGCCTTGCTAGAGCACTAGGGTACGATTACCATCTGGTACCCAACCCCTTTGACCCCCAATTGTCCAGGACAATAGTTCACAGCAACTCCCATACGCACAATAACATCAGTGCCATGGCTGGGAGGCGAACAAGCCTTAAGGGTGGCAAAGGTGGCCGAGCCCCAAGTGGTGGCCGTGGTGGATCCGGTAGGGGATGTGGCCATGACTTGCAGGGTACCCCTAGCCCCCCATGTGTGGAGGACCAGTCAGGGACACCCATGCCCACTGTGGAACCAGACCTGGCACAGGGTGACTCCATGGCTGACTTCCAGGTCAGCAGGTCTAGACCACGTGCACCGGTGCACGTTGGTGTCATCAGGCCACGTGGATCAGGGGCAGCTAGGTCATCTGCTGCCCCGCGTAGGCAGGCTGGGGAGGCTGCAGGGGCAGCTGCGGCTCCATCCACACCACCTCTCACACACCCAGCCAGGACAGTGTCGGTCCAAGTCCATCCTGCTGACATTCCCCCTGACACCATCACACTTGAGCTAATGCCTCCACCAACTCCCATGCTGAGTGTGCAATCCCACACTCCTAGTACAGAGTCCACCGGGGCTCCTGCCCCTAGTGTCCAGAGTGGCGTAGGACACTCAGGATCCCCACCACCTTCCAAGTGGAAGCGGAAGAGTGCTCGTCCAGTAGAGGCTGATGCCCCAGACACGGCTACACAGTCCGGCCCGTCATGGAAGCCCAGCTTCAATGAGGCCGAACCGAATGCACTTGTAGAGTATGTGTCTGCACATGACCGCGAAATGGTGATTGTTGCAGGATCCAAGACCACACCTGCACAACGTCTGGCACACTGGCAGACCATCGCGGACATCATAAGTGCCCTTGGAATCGTGAGGCGCACAGCTAATGAATGCTACAAGCGCTGGAATGACCTGAAGCGCAGGGCAAAGAATAAGCTGGCCTCAACTCATGCCGCTACTCTAGTGACTGGAGGTGGGTCTCCAGCAGAGGACATAGAACTCACTCCACATGGCCATGTTGCTGGGACCTACGTCACGGAGGAACAGATCCAAGGCGTGGGAGAACTGGCAGATTACGAGGCATTGTCCGGTGAGTGCACATGCATGTGTGTGTCATCCATGTGCATGGTGTGTGTGTGAGGGCTTCTGTTTGGGTGCCAGGTGAGGGTGTGTGTGCCTGAGTGGTTTGGGTCACCCATGTGCCTCACCCAATACATTCTGCGCACCAGCATTTGGGTATAGCAGTATCCATTCTGCCAACATTAGACATCTAGCCCAACACCACGCCAGTTGCCCTTGAAGTGTCATCTTGCCACAACATTGTTGCTTATTTTCCTCTGTTTATTCAGGCAGATTGTTTGCATACCACCACTTTTACTAGGCATTTCTCAGTCCTATTTGTTAGGGAGAATTCTCTGTTTAGGCTGAATTTCCTAACCTAGTGAGTCCCCCAGCAGCTTTGCTGGATTTCTGGAGTTTGTTTTTTTCCATCCTACCAAGAGTGAGACTCTTTTTCTCCCACTCTTGGACAAGAATGTGTGTAATTCCTTTGAATGTCAATGTGTTCTATGGGCTATGGGGTCTTTTACTCCATAGGGTCTCATATGTTTTGCTATGTGTGTTACACTGCACCCTACGTGCCATAACACGGGGGTGTCCTAGCGGACCTCCATCATAGACTCCATACCCGGGGACTGACTACTGTCTCCCCGGGCATGTAAAGTCACCATTGGCTTTACTAGACCTAAATAAATTTACTAACAGAACTGGTACAAACCATCATATTGTGGACGTACTAGTAGGGGGAATTAGATTACTCCTGGGTCTGTTGTTCGAGGGGGCACTGTCCCGTCCCCCCTCGTCGAGTTTTGGCTGGTGGCAGTGGAAACTACTTGTTATGTTCGACCCCGAATATAACCCTATGCGATTCTTCCCATTGTTAGAGATTGATACTGTTTCTCGTTAATCTCTAACATACCTCCGGTCTACTTATCTTAAATAAGTCTATCGGATGGTATTTTCTGCCAGAACTCGGCTTTTTAAAATGACGTCTGTGTTCGTCTCTGTGACTCCTAAACCAAAGGTTGAGCCCTTTGTTCCACTTTTGGCGGGCCTCTGTACAGAGACCCTCCAAAGTGGTGCCATTCTGTCTGGGTTACCACAGGGGTGTGGGAGGGGGTTTAGCCACCCTGGACCGAGTTGCCTTGCCAACTGCGGTCTCACTCTGGTGTGATTGGCCCAAGTGGTGGGCCTCCCCGCTCACCACTTAGCATGTGTTGATTGACAGCTAGGCTGAATGAATGGGGGTTTTCTGCATAAAAGCAGGGCTTTTGGGACTGGATCTTCAGAAGTCGCCACAGGACCTAAGAATCCGACGAAGGTAAAGCTGAGCCGACCTGCAACGACGACACCTCCGGTGGAACCCTGCTGAACCGACTCACCACTTCCCGACGACAGAGGCGATCTCCCTGCTGGAGAGTCTCTTCCCCCGACTGGTGGGAACAACCAGTCCCCTTTGCTTTTTCTTCGCCTCAGGACGCAGTGGTCGAATTGCCCGTGCAGAGCACCTAGGCAACCGGATAGCCACTACCCCTGTACTGCGACCAAAAGGTGGTGCCTTGTGACGGAGCACTCCGCGGCAGGTCTCTTCCCTGGTGGTGCAACGATCTTCAACTTTCCTTCGACGACGAGATCCTCTCTTCTCTTGGCAAAGACCGGACGTGCACCCACCACCAGGAACAACTGCCCCCGCCGGAGCTGTCTCGCCACAGTCAAGGTACTGTGTCCGCCTGGCTTCCCTTGTTGCCGGATAGAGTGAGGTGTCTTAATCCTCGCCTCTCCATAGGGTCGCCTCCAAGCTTTCTCTAGCGTGTTGTTCTGAACTGGTTCAATCTGCCGATAACAATTTGCTACAAAGACTCAAACGCATTTCCACTAAGAGACTCCGAGTGGGCCTGGCCTCTGAACTTTATGATCTATGATGGTTCTTGCCTTCTTGCCTTGCATTTTTCCCGTGAAGTATTGAACTGTGTTGATTTCGTAACCTGCTTATTTTTCTCTCCCGTCCTAACTAATATTAGAGTGCCATCTAGGTTGAGGCATACACCTCTGTCTGCAAATAAGTGATGCTGGTAGAACCTAGACTTGTCGAAATATTGTTAGGGGGATTGATCGTTTCTTCTTCGTAGAGTAATTGTAATTGAGGTGTTTGCCGTGATAGTGCCAAAGTGTTTTCTATAGATGTTCCGTTATAAATAAATACCTTAATATCTTTACACTGAAGCCGCGTTGCGTGTTTGCTTGTCTTACTGTGAAGAATTGCCCTATTTTGTATACTCCACATACTGCTTAACTCTTCTTGAGGGAAGTCTGACTGCTCAGCCACAGCTACCAAGTGAATCTGTGTGGTACAGACTGCTACCAAGTGGGTTTACTGCCAAACACCTGTAGTCCTAAATCTTTTGCAGTGGTCCCAGAGGGAACTGCACAGGTTTCCACCTAACACTATTGTCACATGTCTGACATGGCTATGGTACAGTGGACTGGCTTTGTTTCCTGGATATGATTTGTTTAGACATGTCCCTGTGCTATAGGACCATTTTGGACTGGCAGCACCAGGTTAAACATTTGAACCATTTCAATGAAAAAATCAATTTCATGAGCAAACTAGACTGAATGAACAATTGGTGCCCTCCTCTCCCTCTTCACTTCATGGCTAGGTTACATGCCATCTGTGTGATGGCATGTGTATTTGACCTGCCAATCACAGGCCAATGCGTGATGCCACTGCTAGGCAGCATGCAGCAAATGTGTTCATCTTCCATCTTGGTGTCATCAATGTGTGCCATCTGCCTCCCCTTCACACGCAGTGACGGTGCATGCATGGGAGGGTTTTAGTCATGTGGGACATGTGTCAATCAAGTACTGTTTCTGTAGCTTCTCAGCCCTAATTGTGTGCCATAGTGCTAATGCCTGTTTCCATTTGTCTTCTTTTATGTCTTTGCAGGGGATGACGCACTTGATACTGCTGGGGTTGTGGAGATGGTGCAGACCCAGGAAGGGTCTCAGGCCCGACCGACCACCAGTGAGGGACGTGGTGTGGTGGTGGGTGAGAATCCACAACTGCTGCAGGTCGTGCTCTCAAGGGGTGTCTCTGGCTGCACCTCCCCCGAGCTGTATTCAGGTGTCGATTCGGATGATGAGACCTATGTGCCGTCGCAGGTGAGTGTTCCTGGGAGGGTTTCTGTTCTGTCCGACCCACCTGCACCAGGGTTAGAACCCTCAATGGGGATGTCAGTGTTGGCAGGTACGCCTTTTGTGGTTACGGATGCAGGGTCACACTCCGCAACATCTGATCCTGTTCCTGGGCCAGCAGATCAGAGGGGGAATGCAGTCCTGCAGCCTCAGGCAGTGCCGGCACAGCAAGGCGCAGTTCGCCTTGCCCCAGACAGGTGTGGTGCCCGCCGACGTGGTGGCCGTACGCCACCTGGCAATACCGCATGGGAGCAATCCATATACGGTATGGCAACCCAGCAGGCAGCATCATCAGAGATGATGGCTCAGGCCATGGATAGGGTGGCCACTTCCATTGTCCCCCCCGAAAGGCTGATGGAGCGACTACAGCAGGCAACAGACTCCATCTGCCAGTCACACAGGGAGGACATGTTGGCGTCCGACAGGGACAGGCAGGCGGCACTGGCGACTCTGTGGGAAGCCATTTCCATAGAGTCCCAGGGCCACAGGGAAGCCCTGAGGGTGGAACTCCTTCACATCAGGACGACTCTTGTTGAGCTTGAGGCTTCAACAAACAGAAGGACAGAACAGCAGCTGGAGTGTTTCACACGTACGCTCTCAGCTGAGATGCAGGCAAATAGGGCGGAGGTCCGGGCATCACATGAGTTGCTGCATGGGGACCTACGCACAATTATCCTCCAGAACGAGACCTTCCACACCCGCATGCTTGCTGCCATGGAGGACCAGACTAGGGCTTTACGTGGGCTGCCTCCCATAGTGCCACCACCTCCTGATGCAGCTGCAGAGGGTGAGGAGAGCGACAGCAGTGATTCTCACAATAGGGTAGCCGTGCAGGCCATGAGCCCATGGAGGTGTTTTTTCGCAAGATCCACACAGGTGGGTTTTGGTGTGCACCCTGTCCTTGGGCCTCCTGGGTGGCCTCCCCCATCCCCCTGGGCCCATTAATGGCCATTTTTTTTTCTTTTTCTTGTTGTTGGGCAGTGTGTTGCCTTGTGTGGCTCCCGTGGGCATACGCTGTATTGTGGCTGGGCACATGCAGGCTTGTCATGAATTTGGTTCAGATGCTTGGGTTTGTGTGACACACACCCCTCCTGCTTCCCGTTTCCATGGGCTTGCAAAGGGTGTGCCCAAATGACATTGACGTACATGGTGACGTTGGCTCCCATTTGATGTGTGGGCAGTCTGTAGTCAATACTGTGTATACATTCATAGTGCATATTGTTGTTGTATTGTACACTGCATGGTGTATTGATATGCGCCTCTGCATCTTTGCAGGTCCATTTCTCATGTCTTCACAAGGCGGTCTACCTTGGAACTGGAGTCCATGTTGGGTGGCATGGCACTGTTCTCATGTAGTATTTCGCAAGTGGGTATTCATTTCTGCAGCATGGAAGTGTGTCTTTTGATGACACTGCATTGGTGGTGTTTGTGTAGGTAGGGATGTACACATTCTGACACTTCCACATGAACAATCTCAGGCTGCTATGGTTCTGACAGTTGACTGTCCCTTTGTTCGTCATAATTGTCAGGTCGAGTCATCATTGCTTATCAGATGGTATGTGCCAGGGCTGTGTGCACTCCACAGGGGTGTGATTTCTATGTGAAGTAATTAGACACCAGCTGCGTACGGGCTGCCTCACCCCGTGCCCTTTCCCCTCCCATGCGTAGCGGGCGTGCATGTGGTTGGGGATGTGGGGGCACCACCATGTCCACAGCCAGGCCCCGGCGTGTTACAACATTGTGCAGGACACATGCTGCCACTATGATCCTGCACACTACTGGGAGCGCATATAACAGCTGCCCGCCAGAACGGTCAAGGGAGCGAAAGCGTGACTTGAGCACTCTGAATGTGCGCTCCACTATGCCCTGGGTTGCAATATGGGCTGTGTTGTATCTTACCTCGGGAGGCGTGATGGGGTTCCGAATTGGCGTCATCATGTGGGTGCTCAGAGGGTAGGCACTGTCCCCTGGAGAGGAGGTGATGGGTATCATTAGTGGGGTAGTGACATAATGCATGCATGTGCAGTGGCATTCATACTCACCAAGCAGCCATGTATCGTCATGCCGCCCAGCTTCTAGGTCCCGGCTTAGAGTAGACATTCGGTAAATGAAGCTGTCGTGGATGGACCCTGGATAGTTGGCATATACTCAGGTGATGATTCCCTTGGCATTACATACTACCTGCACGTTGATGGAATGCCAGTGCTTGCGGTTCCTATAGATGTGCTCAGATGCCTTGGGGGGACGTAGTGCCACATGGGTGCAGTCAATGGCACCTAGCACTTTGGGGAATTGTGCCACACCGTAGAAATCCAGGGCGGCAGCCTGCCTTTCTGCAGGTGCCCTGGGCAGGTATATGTGCCTGCAGACTGATGGGCGTGCAGTGATGATGTTCAAGACCTGGTGTAGGCAGCGTGACTGCGTGGCCTGTGACACACCACCCACTATGGCACTTGTCCGCTGAAATGATCCAGTGGCCAAGAAGTGCAGTACATTAAGGACCTTCTCCAAGGGGCTGAGTGCTTGGGAACACAGGGTGGGTGATGTGAGGTGACCCTCACACTCACTGACCAGGTCCAGTATTATATGTGGTGGAAACCTGTACCTCCCATACACCTGGTCATCAGGCATCCCAAAAAGGCTGGTTCTGGGAGTGAAAATTCGGGCCCTCACTATCGTCCTTCTCCTCCTTTGGTAACCCACGGCCACTGCTGCTAGGAACGGTATATTCATCCTGGCGTCTGAGCTTGTTTGTTGCTTGCGCGCACTTTTATGCTGCGCGGGTCGACGTACGCCTGATTCATGCTGGCGTACGTGTTTCAGGATTGGACCATTTATTTTTCGGCGCGTTGTAGGCGACCGTGTGAATCTTCCCGCCCACCCCAGGAATACACATAACACGCTCTCCCAGGTCCAGTCGCGAGTAAATATTCCCGCCTACCCCTGGAAAACACGTACCCCACTCTCACAGGCCCAGTCGTGTATGGAACTACACGCGCACACCGAAATACACGTACCCTGCAAAATCGCGTGTGGAACTTCCCGCGAACCCCATAATACACGTAACCTACTGGTATCGCATGTGAGACTACCCACGCACCCCAGGAACGCCTGGTGGAGGGTGCCCTGCACTGCTCGGGGGTGGGGGTGGTGGGAGACATGAGTGGGGGCCTGGTGGAGGGTGCCCCTGGATGCTGGTGGGTGGGGGTGCAGGGGGAAATGAGTGGGGGCCTGGTGGAGGGAGCCCTGCACTGCTGGGGGGTGGGG
The DNA here is from genome assembly GCF_040938575.1 of Ambystoma mexicanum. Classification (NCBI taxonomy): domain Eukaryota; kingdom Metazoa; phylum Chordata; class Amphibia; order Caudata; family Ambystomatidae; genus Ambystoma; species Ambystoma mexicanum. The sequence continues at coordinate 1,029,536,610 of NC_090927.1, read as the reverse complement.
GTGATGGGAGACATGAGTGGGGGCCTGGTGGAGGGTGCCCCTGGGGGTGGGGGTGCAGGGGGACATGTGTGGGGGCCTGGTGGAGGCTGCCCCTGGATGCTGGTGGGTGGGGGTGAGGGGGACATGAGTGGGGGCCTGGTGGAGGGTGCCCTGCACTGCTGGGGGTGGTGGGAGACATGAGTTGGACATGAGTGGGGGCCTGGTGGAGGGTGCCCCTGGATGCTGGTGGGTGGGGGTGCAGGGGGAAATGAGTGGGGGCCTGGTGGATGGATCCCTGCACTGCTGGGGGGTGTGGGTGATGGGAGACATGAGTGGGGGCCTGGTGGAGGGTGCCCCGGATGCTGGGGGGTGGGGGTGCAGGGGGACATGTGTGGGGGCCTGGTGGAGGCTGCCCCTGGATGCTGGTGGGTGGGGGTGCAGGGGGACATGAGTGGGGGCCTGGTGAAGGGTGCCCTGCACTGCTGGTGGTTTGGGGTGCAGGGGGACATGAGTGGGGGCCTGGTAGAGGGTGCCCCTGGATGCTGGTGGGTGGGGGTGCAGGGGGACATGAGTGGGGGCCTGGTGGAGGGTGTCCTGCACTGCTCGGGGGTGGGGGTGGTGGGAGACATGAGTTGGACATGAGTGGGGGCCTGGTGGAGGGTGCCCTGCACTGCTCGGGGGTGGGGGTGGTGGGAGACATGAGTTGGACATGAGTGGGGGCCTGGTGGAGGGTGCCCTGCACTGCTGGGGGGTGGAGGTGATGGGAGACATGAGTGGGGGCCTGGTGGAGGGTGCCCCTGGATGCTGGTGGGTGGGGGTGCAGGGGGACATGAGTGGGGGCCTGGTGGAGGGTGCCCTGCACTGCTGGGGGGTGGGGTGGTGGGAGACATGAGTGGGGGCCTGGTGGAGGGTGCCCTGCACTGCTGGGGGGTGGGAGACATGAGTTGGACATGAGTGGGGGCCTGGTGGAGGGTGCCCCTGGATGCTGGGGGGTGGAGGTGATGGGAGACATGAGTTGGACATGAGTGGGGGCCTGGTGGAGGGTGCCCTGCACTGCTGGGGGGTGGGGGTGATGGGAGACATGACTGGGGGCCTGGTGGAGGGTGCCCCTGGATGCTGGGGGGTGGGGGTGATGGGAGACATGAGTTGGACATGAGTGGGGGCCTGGCGGAGGGTGCCCCTGGATGCTGGGGGTGATGGGAGACATGAGTGGGGGCCTGGCGGAGGGTGCCCCTGGATGCTGGTGGGTGGGGGTGCAGGGGGACATGAGTGGGGGCCTGGTGGAGGGTGCCCTGCACTGCTGGAGGGTGGGGGTGGTGGGAGACATGAGTTGGACATGAGTGGGGGCCTGGTGGAGGGTGCCCCTGGATGCTGGGGGGTGGGGGTGATGGGAGACATGAGTTGGACATGAGTGGGGGCCTGGTGGAGGGTGCCCCTGCACTGCTGGGGGTGGGGGTGCTGGGAGACATGAGTTGGACATGAGTGGGGGCCTGGTGGAGGGTGCCCCTGGATGCTGGGGGGTGGGGGTGATGGGAGACATGAGTGGGGGCCTGGTGGAGGGTGCCCCTGGGTGCTGGGGGGTGGGGGTGATGGGAGACATGAGTGGGGGCCTGGTGGAGGGTGCCCCTGTACTGCTGGGGGGTGGGGGTTGTGGGAGACATGAGTGGGGGCCTGGTGGAGGGTGCCCCTGGATGCTGGGGGGTGGGGGTGATGGGAGACATGAGTGGGGGCCTGGTGGAGGGTGCCCCTGGATGCTGGGGGGTGGGGGTGATGGGAGACATGAGTTGGACATGAGTGGGGGCCTGGTGGAGGGTGCCCTGCACTGCTGGGGGGTGGGGGTGGTGGGAGACATGAGTTGGACATGAGTGGGGGCCTGTTGGAGGGTGCCCCTGGATGCTGGGGGGTGGGGGTGATGGGAGACATGAGTTGGACATGAGTGGGGGCCTGGTGGAGGGTGCCCCTGGATGCTGCTGGGTGGGGGTGCAGGGGGACATGAGTGGGGGCCTGGTGGAGGGTGCCCCTGGATGCTGGGGGGTGGGGGTGCAGGGGGACATGAGTGGGGGCCTGGTGGAGGGTGCTCTGCACTGCTGGGGGGTTGGGGTGGTGGGAGACATGAGTTGGACATGAGTGGGGGCCTTGTGGAGGGTGCCCTGCACTGCTGGGTGGTGGGGGTGGTGGGAGACATGAGTTGGACATGAGTGGGGGCCTGGTGGAGGGTGCCCCTGGATGCTGGGGGGAGGGGGTGATGGGAGACATGTGTTGGACATGAGTGGGGGCCTGGTGGAGGGTGCCCTGCACTGCTGGGGAGTGGGGGTGATGAGAGACATGAGTGGGGGCCTGGTGGAGGGTGCCCCTGGATGCTGGTGGGTGGGGGTGCAGGGGGACATGAGTGGGGGCCTGGTGGAGGGTGCCCTGCACTGCTGGGGGGTGGTGGGAGACATGAGTGGGGGCCTGGTGGAGGGTGCCCTGCACTGCTGGGGGGTGGGGGTGGTGGGAGACATGAGTTGGACATGAGTGGGGGCCTGGTGGAGGGTGCCCTGCACTGCTGGGGGGTGGGGGTGATGGGAGACATGAGTGGGGCCTGGTGGAGGGTGCCCCTGGATGCTGGTGGGTGGGGGTGCAGGGGGACATGAGTGGGGGCCTGGTGGAGGGTGCCCTGCACTGCTGGGGGGTGGGGGTGGTGGGAGACATGAGTGGGGGCCTGGTGGAGGGTGCCCTGCACTGCTGGGGGGTGGGGGTGGTGGGAGACATGAGTGGGGGCCTGGTGGAGGGTGCCCTGCACTGCTGGGGGGTGGGGGTGGTGGGAGACATGAGTTGGACATGAGTGGGGGCCTGGTGGAGGGTGCCCCTGGATGCTGGGGTGTGGGGGTGATGGGAGACATGAGTGGGGGCCTGGTGGAGGGTGCCCCTGGATGCTGGGGGGTGGGGGTGATGGGAGACGAGTGGGGACCTGGTGGAGGGTGCCCCTGGATGCTGGTGGGTGGGGGTGCAGGGGGACATGAGTGGGGGCCTGGTGGATGGTGCCCTGCACTGCTGGGGGGTGGGGGTGGTGGGAGACATGAGTGGGGGCCTGGTGGAGGGTGTCCTGCACTGCTGGGGGGTGGGGGTGGTGGGAGACATGAGTTGGACATGAGTGGGGGCCTGGTGGAGGGTGCCCTGCACTGCTGGGGGGTGGGGTGATGGGAGACATGAGTGGGGGCCTGGTGGAGGGTGCCCCTGGATGCTGGGGGGTGGGGGTGATGGGAGACATGAGTGGGGACCTGGTGGAGGGTGCCCCTGCAGTGCTGGGGGTGGGGGTGCTGGGAGACATGAGTGGGTCCTGGTGGAGGGTGCCCCTGGATGCTGGGGGGTGGGGGTGATGGGAGACATGAGTGGGGGCCTGGTGGAGGGTGCCCCTGCACTGCTGGGGGCTGGGGGTTGTGGGAGACATTTGTGGGGGCCTGGTGGAGGGTGCCCCTGGATGCTGGGGGGTGGGGGTGATGGGAGACATGAGTGGGGGCCTGGTGGAGAGTGCCCCTGGATGCTGGGGGGTGGGGGTGATGGGAGACATGAGCTGGACATGAGTGGGGGCCTGGTGGAGGGTGCCTGCACTGCTGGGAGTGGGGGTGGTGGGAGACATGAGTTGGACATGAGTGGGGGCCTGGTGGAGGGTGCCCTGCACTGCTGGGGGGTGGGGGTGATGGGAGACATGAGTGGGGGCCTGGTGGAGGGTGCCCCTGGATGCTGCTGAGTGGGGGTGCAGGGGGACATGTGTGGGGGCCTGGTGGAGGGTGCCCTGTACTGTTGGGGGGTGGGGGTGGTGGGAGACATGAGTGGGGGCCTGGTGGAGGGTGCCCTGCACTGCTGGGGGGTGGGGGTGATGGGAGGCATGAGTGGGGGCCTGGTGGAGGGTGCCCCTGGATGCTGGGGGTGGGGGTGCAGGGGGACATGTGTGGGGGCCTGGTGGAGGGTGCCCTGCACTGCTGGGGGTTGGGGGTGCAGGGGACATGAGTGGGGGCCTGGTGGAGGGTGCCCCTGGATGCTGGGGGGTGGGGGTGATGGGAGACATGAGTTGGACTTGAGTGGGGGCCTGGTGGAGGGTGCCCTGCACTGCTGGGGGGTGGGGGTGATGGGAGACATGAGTGGTGGCCTGGTGGAGGGTGCCCTGCACTGCTGGGGGGTGGGGGTGCTGGGAGACATGTGTGGGGGCCTGGTGGAGGGTGCCCTGCACTGCTGGGGGGTGGGGGTGATGGGAGACATGAGTGGGGGCCTGGTGGAGGGTGCCCTGCACTGCTGGGGGTGGGGGTGCTGGGAGACATGTGTGGGGGCCTGGTGGAGGGCGCTCTGCACTGCTGGGGGGTGGGGGTGATGGGAGACATAAGTGGGGGCCTGGTGGAGGGTGCCCCACAGTGCTGGGGGGTGGGGGTGCTGGGAGACATGTGTTGGTGATCAGTAGTGCAAGGTGACATGTGGGTTGGCTGGGAGGCATGGCCATGGTGGATGGGTTGCCTGTGGGACATGAGCAGGGGTGCAGGGTAGTCCCCTGTGGTGCGGGCTGCCTGCAGGGGCCGTGGAGGGTGTAGAGGGAACACCTGGGAGGACCCACACGGCCAAATCACGTGTAGCATTCCCTGGCACCACCGAAATACACGTACCCTGCTGGAATCGCGTGTGAATCTTCCCGCGCACCTCGGAATACACGTACCCTGCTGAAATCACGTGTGAGACTTCCCGTGCACCCAGAAGTACACATACCCAGGCCAATCGCGTGTGGAACTTCGCGCGCCTCCCGAAACACACGTACCCAGGCCAATCGCGTGTGGAACTTCCCGCGCACCCCGAAACACACATACCCAGGCTAATCGCGTGTGGAACTTCCCACGCACCCCGAAGTACACGTACCCAGGCTAATCGCGTGTGGAACTTCCCACGCACCCCGAAGTACACGTACCCAGGCTAATCGCGTGTGGAACTTCCCGCGCACCCCGAAGTACACGTACCCAGGCCAATCACGTGTGGAACTTCCCGCGCACCCAGAAACACACGCACACGCTATTTTTCACACAGCGGGTGTCCGTGTTTGTCGGTACCCCTTTGCACCTCATTTGTCCTAGAGGGCCACTGTATGGACCATTCATCATGGCTGTATATGGGTGCTTTTTGTTAGCGCACATTTTGGCGCACATTTATTTCAGGCGCAGGGACGCTACCACCTGCTTTCTTGTGGCGTACTTGTTTGGCCCTGTGCGCGTCTTTCACCGTGCATTGGTTTGCCCTATTCGATTTCATGAATACGGGTTGTAGGCGAGCGTGTGGGCGTTCCGCGCACTTGCCTCCTGTACTTCCCCCGTGACGCCCATATTTTCACGCGTTGTTCCCCATTCCGAGTGTTACGCCCCGTGTTCCGCCTACTTTGTGATGTGCGCCGCGCTACGTGCGATTTCGCAGTGGCTGTGGTGCACGCTGTTGGATGACCTGTGCGCCGGCGTGCGCGGCGCACTTTTTCAGAGCACATCCAATATTTTTCTCGCGCACGGACTTCCATGAATCGATGTGCGCTGGTTTCCCTGCGATTTTCGCACTTGCACTGCGATTTTCGCACTTGCACTGCGATTCGCACGTTTTGGCACCTCTGCGTGGGAATTTTCAGCGCACATTAATTCCATGAATCGACACCTTAGTGTCCAAAAAGTTTCTGTCCCTAGTATACACAACAGACCCATTCAAGAAAAGTATGGCTAATTTAAGTTCCACAAAACATTTTTTCAATTCAAATATGGTTGAACTCCATTCCCCTGGATCAATGCAGGAATACTTTGAGCACAGTTCTGTTCAAGGTGACAGATAAGTCTCTTCCAGTCACTGGGGGCCTCATTACAAGTGTGCTGAACTGGTAACAATGGTGCCGGTAAGCCTACCAGCATCGATATTACCGGATTGGCACACTACGAGTCTGCGAGCGGCTGCCTTCCCGCCTGCCAGGACTGACCAGGCGGGCGGGACGGCTCCCACTTGCAATCTTTCACAGGAGCACTGGCACCATTATTAACAGTGCCGGTGCTTCTGTCATCCCCATTCCCATTGAGTCCTGCCCCCTACCTCACTTGTATTGGAGACCTGAGACCATGCTGTGTGTGACACAAGCTGTTGTGCCAGTGCCTCCACGAGTATTTGGGAGAAGATATCCTTTGAGAGAACCTGTTCGCATGTATCCTCGAAGTGATGACAACCTATAGGAGGAACTCCATGAAGGAATATGAGAAATAGCTAAGCAAATCAACTAATGATGTCATAAAAAAGTGTGCACGACATCTCGAGATATTGACTAAATATGATGTATGGATCCTCGAGGACTAATGATGAAGTAGTGGATTGAGTGAACTCTCAAGTGTATAAGAAGAATATTACACATGCACGAAGTGCTGTAGAAAACAAACGTTCAATACATGTACAGACGCTGAAACGTTAGGTAGATTAAGACATCATAGAAACTAGGTATGAGTAGTGAATTGAATGCGGGTGAAGCCACCATTGTATAGAAACTGGACATTGTTATCATGAATTTGGTAAGCCAGTAACCATGAAGGAAGAATGGAAAGTTGTGTTGCAGCTGAATAACAGGCTCATGGAGCTGCGTGGCGAGGCTGTCTGACCTGAAGTCAAGATCCTAGAAATAAAGGTCAGCTATTTACTCTGAAGAGGAACAAGTGTGTGAAGGATGAACCTTCTCACATGAAGGTGCAATAAAGAACACAAAGGATGCCAAGTTTTAATTCATTTAGAGCATTAAAAAGCTACAAAGTTCACTAGATCGTGGTCTCCTGTCATGTGCACCATGGATGGAAGTAGAGTTCCAGACAAGATTGTGAGTCCCCTCACGCCCATACATTCTCAAAGACAATACTATTAAGCAAGGCCAAGTGCAAAGACAATTTCATGGAAGAAGGCATGGGTGATGAGAGAAGCAAAGCTAATTAGGTAGTGAGATAGCTTCATGTCCTTTCTACCTGCACCTAGTTCTGGGCTTAGATGCTAAGTTAACCGAATGTTCCAGACATGGCACAAGTGTGCCAACCAATTGTATTAGTCCATATAACAAAGGACCTTATAGTTTGCAAACCAATGAGAAACTGCATCTAATGTTTCTGAAATAACATTTTGAGAGGTAGGCATTAATTGTTCACCTGACATTGGACAGCCAATAACAATCCTAGCTCATATAGAAGTGTATATCTAGATATTTCCCTTACGTTTTGCACTATTGCCATGTAGTGTGACATCACCTTGATGCATATTTGAGTATAAAGCTCAAGTATTATGTGGAGATCATTGAGAGACTGAGCATATGTCTGTTCGCGTTCACTGTAACCTCCCTGTTTTAGACAATTGTTAATAAAATAGAATTTTCCATATTCTTGAGTTTGTTCAGTTATTTGGACTCTGAATTATTCTGGTGTAATCCTACCCATTACCATATGCACGTTCCAAAAGGCCATAAGCTCACGTGGTAGCAGTGTGGATGGTTTCAGATCCTAACGATTTCAGCTCCAGATTTTCGGATGATCGGGCTTCCTCCACCATTAGCTGGAAGATCATGGAGTTTCCTGTGGAGAGCGGCCGATAGAAATAAACTTGCAAGTAGTGTTAAACTGTATTTTTTATAATACCGCCTTGTTATGAATATTGGACTAAGCCCATTCGCGTTGTACAGAAAACCGCGTCTGAAATGTTCCAATTTCTGATCAACTTTGCCGCCATTTTAAGAATCATCCGCCAATTTGATTTTAACTTCTGCTTGTGCCCGAAAATGGTGGACTGTATTATCAACTACAGCCTAGCTGAACGACCTTGGAGTTGTGTCAACATTTAGGCTGACTGAGAGCAGACTGTTTGTTATATGCAAAGAAACCTTTTAACTCGAATGAACTGCAATCCTAGTGTTGTCTGCACTCACAAGCCTCATCCTCATATAAACAATGGAACAATGTAGAACAAACTCAGACCGTGTGTTTTTGCTGAACTGCATTGTACCAATTCTTGAACCAAGGCTTACTGTCGATCAGAGAACCAATGTCATCATTGTAACTTCATGGACATGCAAACTTGTTAAATCCGTTGGACAATATTGTAATATTTGTCATATGAACTGGGCACGAACCCTAGCATGTAAACTATTAGTTTGGAGAGGGGCTAGACAATGTTTGGAAAATTGTATAAAAGTGTCCGCATTAAGATGTCCAGCACGCTCACCCCTCACTGTGTCTGCTGGTACAAACTGCGAGGTGTTGGGAGCCAAATAGCTATCTGTTTGCTTTGAATTCTGTACATAAAAAAGATACTTGTATTTTTTCGACCTGTGATTGGCGTATTTCATTTTGTGGTACAAAGCCTTGATATTTCTTTGGTCTTTCAGATGGCGCCCGAATAGGGACCCTCAAGATTGATGTCTCCTCGCTGAAAAGAAGACGCAGCTATCGGACCGGGATCGGAGAGTGAGAAAAGGGGGGCCCTTTGTATGAGATGCAAAACATCGACAGTACTGCACGATCCGATCCCTGAACGGTGAGCACGCAGTTAGAGAGTACATCTTGACGAGGGTCCCCATATTGAGGCAGGCTCTTTGCCAAAATCGCCAAACATGATGATCCTTTGTAATTATATGATCGGACCTCCTTTGTATTTTGTAATCAGGTGAGTCATGCCCAGATTCCTAAGAATCCTGATATTTGGTTGTAGTTTTGCACTCGCCAGTACAAACGAAACCAGGTAACACCAGTGATCTGACATTGTAGAAACTGATAGAATGCAGAGGCCTGGATTGTTACCATTATGGCATCAGTTATCCATCATATATTCTGATTAGTACTGACTAGTAACATTACACTATCCACAATTATTCTGCCACATAAGAGCCATTTAGAGACACAGTATATTTGCAGAGACACATGTAGAGAAAGTTATGTATTATGTCTGCATGTAGAGAGACACGTATGCATTGCACTTAGAATATGCTTTGAGCATATAGATAGCGCTTGGATTTGCGAGAGAAAGCGTAAACTCTAGAAAGCATGTAGCTGGCTCCTAAAGCCATTTCTGGAAGGAGACACAGAAGCACTGTGGCAGTGCGAAGCTGTTATGGTACAGTGTAAGGAAAAGAATGTAAACAGTTTCTTGGCAGGCACAGATTAACCTTTTTTCGAATGGAGAAGGCACGGGAGGCCTAATCGGCCATGGGCTGTTTTTTGCAGAGACAGAAAAGGTGGGGCCCAGGCAGCAGAGGAGCTGTTGCATGGTGAGAGGGAGAGGTGCTTTTGCAGGGAGAGCCTTGCACACAGACACGGAAAGAGGGATTTCGTGAAGATAACAATGGGAGTGAATGAAGACATAGATGGATAGATGTCATTTTGCAACACAGGCAGACAGAAGAAGGCCATGACAGAGATATGCTTTCAAATGTCACATTGACAAAGAACACGACCAAAACAGGGAGTGATTGCAATGAAAGTACATGCAAACACAGACTTTCAGGCATTGCTCATATTTAGAAATACTGAGAGAGAAAGAGACATTCTTAGTAGAGAACAAATGTAACCATAGGGATTTCAATACGTCATTGGATAGTATAACCAGAGGTGAGGAGATTGGAGTTTTTAGATGTAGATGGAGTTTGAGTTCGATGAGATCGAGAGACGTTAGGTGGGGGATTGATGCAGCCTTGGCAGACCAGCTTGGGAGAGATCGAGAGCTTGGCAAAGGCCTGAGGCAGTTCGAGTGACCTTACTGGCTGGTTGCAGAGTTTGCGGGAGAGGAGAGACTTGGCAAAGAGAGCTGGAGAGGGGAGAACGGCACATGCAAATGGCAAGTATGGTTTATGGTCTAGACTGACTGTTTGATTAGAACAGACACTCACAAAGAGCTTTGGGTTTGGGAAAGGGGAACCAGACAGGGATTCTCTAAGAGAGAGAGTGAAGTATGGTGTGGAATGGAGAGGAATGCTGAATGCTGGCACTTGCCATATGTATATTGCATTACACACTGATAGCTTGCATTAGAAGCCTGTAAGGCTTATACTTATTCACTGCATGGTAGATTTGCACCAGAAGCATAAAAGGTGCAAATTCGAGATTTGCATAGTTTTAGTAATGCTTGCATCATGCCTTGTTATGTATGAATAAATGTATTCTATTGTTATAATTGAATCAATTCTTGTGTTTTCTTTGTGTCTTATGTTATTGTGTCCATAGGAGTATGTCGCATAGCATAGGAGTAAGTAATCTAGGAGTAACACAGTGCACATTGACCCTGAGATACAAAAGCAGGGAGGGCATAGTGATCCACACCCCCCTGGGAGATTGTCTAAGATTGTCTAAGACCAGTGCATGATTGCCCCAGGGGTGCTAGACCGTGATAGGATTTGTTTTATGATCTCTCAACATGCCTGGGAAATTGTCTGCCTGTTTCAGAGGTTTATTCCGCAGAGACTGACAATCTTTGGAACATGGCCGACCTGTGCCACCTGTTGGTTCACCGGCGTGTACAATGTACTGTAAGTACGGGCTAGGTTGAATTGTATTCAACGATATTTGCCACAGACAAACTGGACATGCTTCCCGAATTTCAGTGGCCAGTTCATAGGTAGTTTTGAAGTTGCCCGTATAGAGTATTTAGAGTATATATTGTTAAAGAAAAAGGCTAGGCCTGTAGCATTTTATGTAATTAAGGATTGAAGTGTTAGGGAGAATTCTCTATTTAGGCTGAATTTCCTAACCTAGTGAGTCCCCCAGCAGCTTTGCTGGATTTCTGGAGTTTGTTTTTTCCATCCTGCCAAGAGTGAGACTCTTTTCTCCCACTCTTGGACATGTATGTGTGTAATTCCTTTGAAATGTCAATGTGTTCGATGGGCTATGGGGTCTTTTACTCCATATGGTCTCATATGTTTTTCTATGTGTGTTACACCGCACCCTACGTGTCGTAACACGGGGGCGCCCTAGCGGGTCCCCCACCATAGACTCCATACCCGGGGACTGACTACTGTCTCCCCGGGCATGTAAAGTCACCATTGGCTTTACTAGACCTAAATTTACTAACAGAACTAGTACCAACCATTTTATTGTGGACGTACTAGTAGGGGTAATTCGATTACTCCTGGATCTGTTACTCGAGGGGGCACTGTCCCATCCCCCCTCGTCGAGTTTTGGCTGGTGGCAGTGGAAACTACTTGTTATGTTCGACCCCGAACATAACCCTATGGGATTCGTCCCATTGTTGGAGATTGATACTTTTTCTCGTTAATCTCTAACGTACCACCGATCTACTTTTCTTAAATAGGTTTATCGAGTGGTATTTTCTGCCAGAACTCGGTTTGTAAAATGGCGTCTGTGTTCGTCTCTGTGACTCCTAAACCAAAGGTCGAGCCCTTTGTTCCACTTTTGGCGGGCCTCTATACAGAGACCCTCCAAAGTGGTGCCATTCTGTCTGGGTTACCTCAGGGGTGTGGGAGGGGGTTTAGGCACCCTGGACCGAGTTGCCTTGCCAACTCAGGTCGCACTCTGGAGTGATTGGCCCAGGTGGTGAGCCTTCCCGCTCACCACTTAGCATGTGTTGATTGACAGCTAGGCTGAATGAATGGGGGATTTCTGCATAAAAGCAGGGCTTTTGGGACTGGATCTTCAGAAGTCGCCACAGGACCTAAGAATCCGACGAGGGTAACGCTGAGCCGACCTGCAACGACGACACCTCCGGTGGAGCCCTGCTGAGCCGACTCACCACTTCCCTACGACAGAGGAGATCTCCCTGCCGGAGAGTCTCTTCCCCTGACTGGTGGGAACAACCAGTCCCCTTCACTTTTTATTCGCCTCAGGACGCAGTGGTCGAATTGCCCGTGCAGAGCACCTCGGCAACCGGATAGCCACTACCCCTGTACCGCGACCAAAAGGTGGTGCCTTGTGACGGAGCACTCCGCGGCTGGTCTCTTCCCTGGTGGTGCACCGGACTTCACTTTCCTTCGACGACGAGATCATCTCTAATCTTGGCAAAGACCCGACGTGCATCCACCACCAGGAACAACTGCCCCTGCCGGAGCTGCCCTCCACAACAAGGTACCATGTCCGCCTGGCTTCCCTTTCGTTCGGTTCGAATGAGGTGTCTTAATCCTCTCCGTTCCGCTGGGTCGCCTCCAAGCTTTGCTCATTCTTTGTTCTGAACTGGTTCGATCTGCCGATAACAATTTGCTATACAGACTTGAATGCATCTCCACTAGAGACTTTTTGCGACATCGCGCCTTGCCTCTCTCCGAGTAGGCCTGGCCTCTGAACTTTATGATCTATTGGGATTCTTGCCTTCCTGTCTTGCATTTTATCCGCGTAGGATTGAACTGTGTTGACTTCATAACCTGCCTATCTTTTTTTCTTTCCCTTCCTGACTAATATTCGAGTGTCATCTAGGTTGAGGTATACACCTCTGTCTGGAAATAAGTGGTACCGGTAGAACCTAGAGTTGTCGATATTTTGCTAGGGGGATTGATTGTTTTCTACATCGTAGATTAATTGTATTTGATTTGTTTTGCCGTGATTTGCTTTAGTGTTTTCCATAGATGATGTGTTATAAATAAATACCTTACTATCTTTACACTAAGCCTCGTTGCGTGTTTGCTTGTCTTGCTGTGAAGAATTGCCCTATGTTGTATACTCCACATACTGCTCAACTTTTCTTGAGAGAAGTCTGACTGCTCAGCCACAGCTACCAAGTGAATCTGTGTGGTACAGACTGCTACCAAGTGGGTTCACCGCCAACACCTGTAGTCCTAAATCTTTTGCAGTGGTCCCAGAGGGAACTGCACAGGTTTCCGCCTAACATGGAGAAAGGAAGCTATGCAGCAACTTAAGACTAAAGAGAAACACACACATCAACATATGTCTAACTCTGAAAAAACATTATTGTATGATCAACAGAAACAGTCGGAATCTATTAGTAGCATGGATAGGGCTTTTCAACTTGGGGTACAGAAAATATATCTGTCTCAGGATTTTCTTGCCTCAGGCGAGCTAATCGTTAAACTTTGAAATGAGCGTAGGACTGTTGCTACTGCACCACCTCCTTATGTGGTTCTCCCTGTTGTTTTAGCTCTTCCTGCTGTTGCACCTCCGCCCATTGTTGTTCCTGTTCCTCCCGTTGTTGCTCCTCCTCCAGTTGTTGCTCCTCTTCCTGTTGTTGTCCCCCCTTCTGCATCCTCACTCTTACCGACAGTTGCTGTTCAATTAATTCCATCTGTACCGCCAGGGTAGTGTCTCCACTACCTATTGTACAATATTTGTCTGAACTTTCTTTTCCAAATGGTTCTGCTCCACTTGCAGCGATTGAAGGGGTGACTGCTGATTCAAAGGTAGTGACTTGTAGTACAGTATCTAAAGCTAGAAAAAGAGAATTGTATGCATGGGCTAAGAAATGTATAGAAGAAGGTGAAAAATCAGCTGTCTTAACTGCAATTGGCTTATGTTTGGAGTGATTTGACAGACATGGATGTCCCACAAGGGTCGAGGGATTTGAATGTGTTAGCTCGCTCAATGGACACTGTGGAGAAAGTACATGAGCATGTTGAGAGGGTATTTGAGTTTAAGAGGGAGTTAGATCGGTTACAGAATGATGAAATAGATGGTTATAGATTGGAAGCTTTGCATGTGCAGAAATGGTTTCTTCTTCCTTGTAAACCAATGAGTGAAGAGGCACGTATTTGAACAAGAGACGTGCTTAGATGGATTTCGGATGTTTCAATTTCTCCCATTGAAATATATGACACGTTTAGTCAGTATACTCCGGCTATACAAAGGAAAGTGTTACAGGTAATAGTAGAGTACCTACAGGATGAGTTTATGAAGAAAAAGGTTTGTTGCCCCGCAGATTTGATGGTCATTTATAAGAGAGCATTTTCACCCGATATTGCTTTGACTACTTTGTCACTTGATTTAGACTTGTTGCGTAATGAACGTTCAGAATTGCCTACTTCACAATTGCCAATGAAGAAAGTAGAAATTCCAGCTAATGTCATAACAGGGCCCAGCAGCCACTACTATTGAAGCTCATTATGTCTCACAGTTTGTTCATGTCCCATTTTCCAGACAGGAAGTGAATACCATTAGACAGACGATTCCAGATAGCAGGAAAAATCCAACAGGATTTTATAAAGAAATAGAATCTGTCTTGCATTTGTCAGTTTTCAAGCTGGGTGATATAGATTTAATGTTCCCTGTGATCCTACCTGCTGAGTTATGGAAACAGATTAGAACTGTAGATGATCAGGCAGGACTGGGTGACACATGGGTTAACTTGGTACAGATAGATGGAGAAAGGAATGCTGGTGAGAAACGCCACAGGTGATACTGGTACTGCCAGACAGAATAGTAATTAAATTTAAAACTTTGGTTCCAAAGAGAAGAATAGTTTGGGACAAGCGTACAGCTTGCATCCAGGGGAAATCTGAGGGCGCTACTGAATTTTTAATTTTTTTATTTTTTTTTAGGCTTTTCTTTATTGGCAAGAAGTAGCAGCCGGTACAGTGTAAATTAGCACAGTAACACACATATCACAATAAAGCATGGTTCATGGCATACAAGTATTACAGAGGGTCATATACAGTGCCAACTGCGGTTATCCGTGGTAGAGGCGTGCTTCATGTAACGAGATCAGCCCCCCGATCAGGAGAGGGAGGAGAAGACCGGAGCTCCAGGTCCACCTTATTGTTCAGGTAACTACAAAACTCAGTCCAAATGTTTTTAGGGCGAGCACTACCAGGAAGCATTTTAACATAGTCCTCTTCACAGGATTGTGTCCAGGTGAGGGCCTTGAGCCACATCTCCAGAGAGGGAGGGGACCTGCGCTTCCAGCACTGCAAAATACATTTCTTGGCCGCACTCGCCGCCACATTTAAGAACTTGGCTACCCATTTCGGTTCAGTCCCTTCCCAGAGCCCAAACAGGAGAGGCAGGGGTTCAGGATCCACACGGAACCCCACTATTTCAGAGGGCATCGAGTACCGCGTTCCAGAACGGGGCCAGTGCCCCGCACGACCAGAACATGTGTGCGTGGTCCGCATCGCTAGCCCTACATCTCTGACATGGGCGCGATTGATCTCGGGCAAATTTTCCAATCGCATAAGGGGTGTAGTACAGGCGGTTGAGCAGCTTGTATTGGATACACCTAACTCTGGAGTTAAGGGAAACCCTGCGGGTGTGCATGCACATTTTGGACCACATATCTGTGATGTCTAATCCCAGGTCCCGGCTCCAGGCATCCCAGACAGTGTGGGGGGGTTCAGCAGCCCGTGTCATCAACATTTTATATAAGTAGGATCCGATACCCCTACAACCAGCGGAATCGGCAATATAGCAGACCTCGGAGGATTCAGGGGGTTCGTTCGGGTATGAAGGCCACAGGCCCTGGACTGCCACCCTAATGCGGAAGTATTGCAGCAGTTCTAGTGGGGATCTGGAGTGGCCGGGCCTCCACGTCTCCGGGGTGATGAATTTCCCGTCAGGGAACAGATCAGAAAGTGATCTGTATCCCAGGTCCGACCAGTGGCGTATAAGGAGCTGATCCTGTGTGGGGGTGAGGCCCGGGAAAGACCAGAGGGGAAGCCATTTGTAGTACGGGGGGGAGTCCGAATTAGGCGTAAGGATCTGCCTCCATGCTTTGATAGTGGAGGCCACTGGGTCGGCAGCGGCGTGCGTCTGATACGAGTGAAATAGGATCAGGGACATGACATTCACCTCCTCGTTTACTAGGATTTCAAGTTTAACATGCGAGGGAGGTTCGTGGTGGTGATACCAATACGTGGCATGCTGGGCTTGGGCCGCCGTCCAGTACTGGGTGAGGTCAGGAGCTCCAAAGCCCCCCCCTCTCGTAGGGGAGGGTCATGTGCAGCCACTTCCTGCGCACAGCGCCCGAGTGCCAAAGAAAACGGGCGAACTCAGAGTGTAGGTCCGAAAAGTATTGTTTCCCGGGCCAAAGAGGAACATTAGCGAACACATACAGGAGTTTAGGCACGATGATCATTTTAATTGGGGATAGTCTCCCTGATAGTGAGAGGGGAAGGTTCCGCCATCTCTCTATTCTTGTACGAGCGTACTGTGCGGCGGCCCCATAGTTATCAGACACTAACAAGGCTTTCGAGAGGGCCACATGGACCCCCAGGTATTTGATGCCCTTGGGCGCCCATTTGAGAGGAAATTCACATGCAGGCTGGGGGGTAGCAGGAGTAAGGGGAAGGATTTCTGATTTAGAGTAATTTATGGCGAAGCCTGAGAATGTGCCAATTTTAATGATTTCTCGTATGATCGGGTCGAGGTGGACTGAGGGGTTTCTGACATATAAAAGCACGTCATCTGCGTACAGTGATATAATTTCGGGGGAGTCTCGGAGGCGAATCCCCCTGCGCACGTGGTTGTTCCGCACGCTGTCAGCCATGGGCTCTATGGCCATAACAAACAACAAGGGAGAGAAAGGGCACCCCTGCCCTGTCCCCCTGTGGAGGGAGAAGGGGGCCGATAAGCGGGAGTTGACAAGGACTCTGGCTACCGGATTAGTGTATAGTAGTTTAATACAGGACAGCATGTATGGGCCAATTCCCATCTTTCCTAGCACCGCCCACAGATATTGCCAAGAAACCATGTCGAACGCTTTTTGGGCGTCCAGTGTCACGGCCACAGCGTTGGCTTGGGGATCAATTCTGAAGATGACATTAAACAACCGTCGAATATTTAAGGCAGTTGAGCGGGCAGGCACAAATCCGCTCTGGTCAGGGTGGATGAGATATTTCATGATGGGGAGGAACCTGTTAGCTATGATTTCTGGTGAAAATCTTGGTGTCAGTGTTGATGAGGGATAGAGGTCTGTAGGATCCGCACTCATGTGGGGGCTTGCCCGGCTTAGGAAGCACAGTAATGACCGCCTCCCGAAGGGACCGGGGGAGGGTGGCAAGACGCAGCGACTCCTCCCAAAGCTCGTGAAGGCGTGGAGCGAGGAGAGCAACATGCTCCTGATAGAACTCAGCGGTCAGGCCATCCGGACCGCAGGCTTTTCCCTTAGTGAGGGCCGAGATGACTGCGGTTATCTCGTCAAGGGTGAAGGGAGCATCTAGTTGTTCTTTAGTGTCCAGGGATAATAGGGACATAGGGATGCGTTCTAGGAGGTCGTCCAGGTCTTGTGGGCTGTGCTCCGGTTGCTGAGCATAAAGGGTTGTATAGAACTCTGCAAAGGTCTCAAGGATGGGGCTGTCGGACCAGTGTCGCACTCCATCGCTATCTATGATGCTATCAATGCGTGTCCTACCACTCTCGGCCCGGGCGAGACATGCCAGCACTCGGCCTGGTCTCTCCCCCTCCTCGTATTTCCGGGCCGCTACGGGGCGGGCGAGGTAGCTTTTCTCGCTATGGGCAAGGGACTCGAACGTGTCTAGTTCGGTTCTAATCTGTGCTCGTATGGGCGGAGTCGGGGTGACAGCATATTCGCGCTCTAGGTCTCCAAGCTTGGTCTCAGAGCGGTGCAGGGAGTTTCTAATATCTTTGAGTACCCCGGCCTCCCTAGAGATGCACATGCCCCTGATGAAAACTTTAAAGGCTTCCCACCTTACCCGTCCGTAGTGTCATGGCGTTTGTTGCTGTCAAAAAACGAGGTGATATCTGCAAGAATGTCTGCCTTGAAGACAATATCGTGTAATGTGTCAGATTTAAATCTCCAGTTAGAATGCGGAGGTAGGGCAGGGCGCAGGGCGATATCCAGCGTGATCGGGGAGTGATCAGAGAGTGTGCGAGGGAGGATCTGTGAGGTGAGTGTTTTGCCCATGAGGCCCGGAGAGAGAAGGAACAGGTCAATCCTGGAGTGACTGTCATGGACGGAGGAGTAAAATGTAAACTCTTTCGACACCGGGTGGAGAATCCTCCAGGCGTCCACCAGACCAGCGGCGAGCATGTGTGCGTGGAGGCGACGGGCAGCCCTGGACAGTGTTCTAGGAGCAACCCCGGATCTTGTCCAGGTCGGAGTCCAGGATGAGGTTCATATCCCCCCCCCCCCCAAATGATGGGAACCCCAACATAGCCAAGGAGGATATTAAGGATATGGTCAAAGAATTTGGGTGTATCAATGCATGGAGCGTATGTGTTGACCAAAAGGCACTCTGAGTTGGCTAGGAAACAATGAAGGATCACATATCTGCCCTGGGCATCGATATGGCTGTGGCGAAGGGAGAACTCCAATGACTTGTGAATCAAGGTGAGGACGCCCCTGGATTGGGAGGAGAACACAGTGAAATATTTATTAGGGCCCCAAGCCGGGGCGAGCGAGGACGATAATTGTGCAAGGGCACGAGTTTCCTGTAGGAAGAGTATCTTGACCCCGTGCCTCTGGACGTAGGCCGTGACCCTGCGTGCCTTGGTGTAGTTGCTAAGCCCCCTGATATTCCAGGACATTAGCCTAATGGACATTTATAGCAATTTAGGGGGGATCCGAGTAGTGTGTGTCAAACCTTGCCAAATAGATTCCGGCCACTAGTGCGGTGGCCTGATGTGTCATTTCAGAAGCTGCCACTGTCTCACCTTTTTTGTTAATATAACTTCCCCAAATAACACCTCCCCCCACGCTCACTGCCACCCCCAACCTAGCAGTGCCCAGAGATCCACCCAAATTCTCATGGCGTTCGTACCAAAGCCAACGTGGCTGGTTCAACCCCCAAACCAAACAAGGGGGCAGCCCATGAACTGAACAAGCCAAACTCGGCGTTGCAACTGCAGCGGGGGTAGCTGCTGCCGTGACCCGGTCAACATAGTTGAACGGTGAAGTACACCAAACAGTGTGTAGCGGTGATTAAATTAAATCGTGAGAGGAGACCGCATAGCAGGGCCCAGTGAGCAAGGGTTGTAGGGGTATATAGTCCATGTAGAGGTGACATATCGTGGACAACACATCTGCGACCCTCATAGCATGTCTTAAACATTCAACAATGAGTTGCGAAAATAGGAGCATTCATAACAGGAGGATACATGAAATAACAAGTAGATCACAAAGAACAGGCGTGGTACCAGTACCACAATGGGGCAGGTATCAGGTGTGTAACAGGCCAGCTCAATCCTCATCACCAGGGTCGGCCCCAGGCCCCGCGATAGGAATGTGAGCCTCAATGAATTTCACCGCCTCCTCAGGGACAGTGAAAAAGTACAGTTTATTACGGGGATTGAGCTTCAGCCTGGCGGGGAATAACATGGCATATTCTACCTTCCTCTCTCTGAGCATCTTCTTCACTCCATTAAATTGCCTTCGCTCCATTTGGACACTGACAGAGAAGTCCGGGAAAATGAGAATGATCTGGGATTCAAGTCTTAGTTCCCCCTTTTCGCGGGCCAACCGGAGAATGTGGTCTCTATCCCTGTAGCTGAGAACTTTGGCAATAATTGGTCTGGGGAAGTCGCCCGGTTTGGGGCGAGGGGCCAGTGAGCGGTGAGCCCGCTCAATAGTAAAGAAGGGGGAAAGTGGAGGATCTCCCAGGAGGTCTCTCAGGAGGGCCTCGACTGCCAGTTCCATTTTGCCCTTGAGAGCCGACTCGGGAACCCCGACGATGCGGATATTGTTCCTGCGGGACCTAGATTCCAAGTCATCACACTTCGCCTTGACCTGCTTCATATCACGCACCAGGTCCGAGACCGTATTCTGGAGCACGTGCACCTCATCCTCGGTTGTTCCAATCCTAGTTTCGGCCTCACCTAACCTGGTGCCATGCTGATCCAATTTGGTGCGCAGGGAGGCTACGTTGGCATTTATGTCGTCTAATTTTTCGTGAAATGACGCAAAGTTTTTGGCCAGAGACTCCATGAGCGACGTAAGGTCTGGCTGAGGGGGGCAAGAGGAAACATCCGAGTCGTCAGGAGGAAGGGCAGCCTCGGCCTGAGCTTGGTCTTGCTTGGCTAGGGCTTTAGCAAACTTGTCCATTGCCCCAGCCTTGTTGGCCCCACGTGCCTTGCCGGACATTCTCAGGGAGCGCCTTGAGGAGAGAGTGCATATTTTCCGCAGGGAGGCAGGAATGGTCCCCAAGAGGTTTGGAGAGGGGCTCGGGCCGTGATCAGCACCCAGCCTTGGTGTGTTCCGGGACGTCCACTCAAGTGGCCAGGGCCGAGGCGGCCAGTAGCGGCAGGCAGCAGAGTCAGGAACGCTGGGTACCCAAAGGCGTAGTGAGTGGGAGCCCCCCTTAGCGCAGAGTATTGGGCGCCCAGGACGGCACCAGCAGCAGGAGAGTGGTCACAGGGGGGTGAGTTGAGTCCGGGGACCCTACCTCCCCCGAAATGGCAGAGGCGCAGCCCAGAGACGAGGCGGAGCAGTAGAGCCTGATGTGCAGCGGACAGATCCCTCGCTCCTCTCACCTTGGGACCCCGTGGGTCGAAGAGCCGTAGTTTGTCTGGGCCGCAGCAGGGCCCCCAGCTTAGCGGTGTGTCCAGGCAGGATCAAGACCCCGAGCTCCAGTCGGCCCCGCGCCGCAGCCGGCAGAAGGCCCCAGCAGAACAGTGGGCGGGGGCCTCGATCTGGAGCAGACAGCAGAACCAGGCTGTCCCAGTGGCACAGGCCGCGGGGCGCTCGGGCGGTGCACGCACGGGGGCCGCTCCGGCAGCCCCCACTGTAACCCCGCCCGTCAGGGGCCGGCGCCCCCCTATCAGCCAGAGGCAGGAGCGCTCGGAAGCGGTGCCCCGGCGGGCGGCCAACGGCTCCGGCGCGCAGATGTCGATGGCACACAGAGGGCCGGAGGGCGGAGAGGGGGCGGCCCAGGCGGCCGGACCCCGAGCCGCAGGAGCGTCCACCCGGCGGGCCGATGATGGGGGATAGGCCGCAATCAGCGTCATGCGGGCCAGAGTCCTTCAGAGGTGGAAGTGATGGCCCCAGATGTCAGTTTCCGCCCAGAAAAAAAGCCGTGTGTAGCAGTGGCAAAGGGCAGTAGGATGCGTGGGGTCTCGGCGTTAGCTTGTCTTTAGAACCACTGATTCCGGCGGAATTGAGTCTCGCGGGTCACGGAGCTTAGACGCTAAGCGGCCATCTTGTCGGCTGCTCAGCAGCGCCCCCCGCTACTGAAAGTCAGATTTTAGCAGTCAGGACTTAAGTACTGAGTCAGGAAAAAGGCTGTTTGTAGATAAATTTGTGCATGGATTGTTGCCTGATATCCAATCATAAATTATGACTTCCGAAACCGCCTGGCAAGCCAAATCGCAGTCTGAATTATTACACATGGCTCAGTATTATGAAAATAGGGTCAATAATGAAAAAGAGAGGATAGAAAAGAAGAAGGGAGACTTGAAGACAAAAGTATTGTTGCAACAAATAGTAAGAGGAACCGGAGGTGGGAATACACAGTTTAGAGGTCAGTTTGCCCCACAGAGTAATGCACAAATGGCTCCTGTACACATGAACCAATGTGCCCATTGCAGACAAGTAGGTCCTTGGCGAGCACAATACCTGATCCTTCAGCAGAGATCAAATAACACGTATGGTACCATGGGTAGACGATCCAGAGGCTGTCCTGGGATAGGGGGTCCTGGTAGAAGTGTGTTCGCTCAGAATGAACAGTCATTTTCACAAGATAGTCAGCAGAATAGTGTTGATAATAGGAACAGTTTTGATAATCCTTCAACTATTTATCTTTCTGAGGACCTTGCATTTGATGATGTACTGTTCCGTTAGGACAGCCCGAAGCAGAGTCTGAAACCAGTTCCTATACCCATCGATCAGAAAGGGCCCTACATAGAAATGAAGGTGGGGAATAGGAGCATCTATTTTTGATAGATACAGGAGCACAGAAGTGTTCCGTTGATCATTCGCGGGTTCCAGATATTCCACTGTCAGGGCAGAACAACATTGCTGTAGGGTTCTCTGGTACGCCAGTGGTTAGTCCGGTCTCTCAGCCATGACCGATTTCACTGGGGCCATTCACCGATTCATGTCCATTTCTTTTGGCAACAAATTGTGGTGAGAATTTGTTGGGGTTGAATCTGTTGAAAGAATTGAATGCACTCATTTATTGTTCTCCGGATGGAGTGCATTTGACGATTTCACCTGAGCGAACTTCTGTTTCACAATTCTTGACTAGTCCTTTACCAACTGAATTGGATAAAGTTCTGGCATGTTTATGGGCGGTTGACTATAATGACGTTGGTACTTTACAAAGTGAACCTGTTATAATTGTGTTGAAACCAGGTGTTAAACTACCACATATTACACAGTATAAGATTTCAGTTGACGGTGAGCAAGTTTTAAAGAGTATAGTTTCTGATTTTGTACATTGAGGAGTGATTGAAGACATTTCGGGAAGTTTGTGTAAATGTCCGATTCTACCGCTGTATAAGAAAGGGATAAAGCAATTCCATTCCGTTTTATTATTGATTTACGTGCTATCAATAAGATTGTTGCTCCACAATTTCCAATTGTGCCTGATGTGACCAATATATTGACAATGATTCCAGCCTCAGCTACTCATGTTAGGGTTGAGGATCTAAAGCATGCTTTCTTTAGTATTCCTGTACATGTTAACAGTAAATATGTGTTTGCGTTCACACTAGGGGGACGCTCGTTTCCATTTACTCGTGTGCCACAAGGGTACACTGAAAGTCCAAACATTGAATGAACAGCTTGATACACTTGAGTTGCCTTCCACTTGTACGTTGTTGCAGTATGTTGATGATCTTCTTTTAGCTGTGGACTCAGAAGTTGCTTGCAAGGAGGGCACCGTGTTGCTGCTTATTCATTTAGCAGAAAATGGGCATAAGACTTCATTAAAAAAGTTTCAATATTGTCGACAGGAGGTCGCATATTTAGGCTATCTCCTGTCAAACGAGGGGAGGAGACTGACACCTGAACGTATACAAAGCATCTCTAGCATGTCTGTCCCAAATACACAGAAAGAGGTCAGAGCCTTGATAGGCATGGCTTCATACTGTAGACAGTGGATCCCTAACTTTTCATTAATGATAAAACCAATGTTGGCATAGACAAAAAAGGGCATTTCTTTGGCTTTACCGTGGAACATGGATTGCCAAAAAGCTTTTCATCTGCTCAAGGCTTTGTTGTGTTCAGCACGGGTTTTGGGCACACCAAATTACGACAAGGCCTTTGTTTTGTATGTGCATGAATGTAATGGATGCGCTTTGGCTGTGTTAACGCAGGAACATGGAGTGAAGAATAGACTGTGCGATTATTTTTTATTTTTATTATTTTTCCTCCACGCTTGACCCTGTTGCATGCACTTTGCCGAGATGTTTGAGAGCTGTTGCTTCTGCATCTGTAAAACAAAGTGAGTGTATGGTTCTGGGTCACTCCGTAACCGTGATGGTACCTCACTCTGTAGACCTTCTATTAAACAAAATGCAAACACAACATCTCACATCAGCACGATTAACAAGATACAAGCTGATTCTATTTGCACCGCTTATCCAAATTAAGAGATGTTGCGCATTAAATCCGGCCAAACTATTGCCTCTGCGCAAGAAATTGCTTGCAGTGACAAGATGTCACATGACTGCCTCTATACCACAGAACAAGAGACTAATGGCAGAATTGACTTAAGTGATACACTGTTAAAAGATCCACAAGGGGAGCCGTTTAGTGACGGCTCCTGCTTCAAACCTCCGGATGGTAGATCCACTGCTGCTTATGCCATCACTACATTAAGTATTATTGTGGAAACCAAAAAAATTCTGCATAACTCTGCACAGGCCGCACAGATTATTGCATTGACTCGAGCTTGTGAACTTTCCGAAGGGCTTAGTGTGAATATATTTACAGACAGTTAGTATGCCTTTGGGGTGGTTCACAACTTTGGTAGGTTATGGGCAGAAAGAGGTTTCTTGACCTCACATGGAACTAAGATACAAAATGGCACTTTGATAGTTTTGCTTCTTTCAGAACTTGCGCTTCCTACTCAGTTAGCGATAATGAAGTGCGCAGCACAACAGAAAGTAACAGATGATGTGGGGAGAGAAAACGCTTTTGCTGACAAAATAGCCAAACAGACTGCCACCGATTTGCATACCGAAATGTATATAACAAAAGAGGTCACTAACAATTGTGTGATAGACGTAGGAATCGGCTGCATAAAAGACATTCAGGCTGATGCCACTTCAAAAGAGCTTAAGCAATGGGCTGAGGGTTTAGCAAGTTTAGACGATGAAGGTTGTTGGGTAGATAATGGAAAGCAAAGATGGATGCTGCCCAATGCTTATGTCACTGCTATGGTTACAATGGCTCATGGTCCAACTCATATTGTTATAAAGATTTGTAAACTGTTAGAACCTGTTTGGGTACATGTAAATATCTCGAAAACTGCTGAGCATTTTGTCTAAAATTGAATGGTATGCTTACAGCATAATGTGAGGAAGGGTACATCGACACCGAGGGGTAGTTTTGGTCCCCCCTCTGTACCTTTTGAGGTCATACACTTCGATTTCATTGAAATGGAGCCTTGTCAGAATTTCTAATATGTTTCTGGTAGTTATCACGCCTTGAAACACTTGTGTATAGGCATGTTATAAATGCCATATCATGTCATGTCATATATCAGTTATTTGCGCTTTCAGCGAATCGGTCGAAGCTTTCCCTTTAAAAGATGCAACAGCAATGACGACGGCGAAAAACATGAATAAGGAATGCATAAGGAATATTTACCTAGTTCTGGTTTGCCGGGGGTCATTTCGTCGGACAATGGTCCACATTTTATCACCGCTGTTATCCTGCAAGTATGCGCGGGATTACAGATCGATAAACGGTTCCATTTGGCAAGACACGCTCAGAGTGCCAGACTTGTGGAACGCCATAACGATATATTAAACAGACCCTCCAGCTTATAGCGATTTTGTGATCCTGCAAAATGCCGCAAAAACGGCCGTTTTGCGCAAAATGCCGCAAAAACGGCCGTTTTGTGCAAAAGCACATTTTTTTTAAGTAATTTGCAAAAATTACTGTTTTAAGAAAAATTATACTCGGGGTGCCAGGTTCTCAACTTTTTTTTTTTCACACAAGAAATGAAATGCGCTAACGCATCTCATCACTTGCGCCCCAAAAAAGTGCAGCCCAATCCACAAGGGACACATGAATGGGCACATTTTATATGCGCGCCCATTCAGATGGCCTTTTTCACATCCTTGATCAAATAAAGTGCCGTTTCAGTCAATTTAAAAGCGCATCCCTCATTTCCAAGCAAGATGCACTTTTAAATGTGTAGAAATTGTAGGCAACCCTACGCGCACGGGATGTGGGGCTGCCACTGCATGACAGGGTCTTTCCTGACCCTGTCATGCATTTTTTTTAAGGTATGAACCGCTGCTGTGTCGCTTGCATTTCTGTTCCTCAAACAGGATAAAAATTATTTTTTTGGTTCGCATTTTACAGCGGCAGGCACCTGGAGGGCCTGTCCCTGTGAAAGGCGCTGGGAGCTTGCAGAACACAGTCGGGAGAGCGATTCTATTCAAAGTACTGCCCATTTTGATGACAAAAATCTATTGAATGTTCCAATTTGACCTATTTCGTCCAGTACTATTCGATCGATTTTTATAAATACTAAACATGTGATGCGGGGGTGTCACCTGCTCCCCATGTTCAGTATTTTTGGTCTAGGGTGGTTGCAGAAGTGTTTTCCCCTTTTTCTTCAAAATTGGAGGCGGGACAGAAAAAAAGAAAATAACGAAAAAGGGACCCTGCGGAGTCGGATCTAACCCGCGTTAGAGGGACGGATCTGGCACTGCAGGGTTGCAGGGGAAGCGGCAGCGACCAAGCAGTTAAGTAGGGGAGAGTGTGGGGTGGTGGTGAAAGGTACATTTTGGCTTGTTTGGCAGAAGTGCAAACAAATGTGCAGCGAAATTGACTACGGTCAATTCCGCCGCAAATAATTACTTAGGTCAAACAACCCAGATCACCATTCAAGGCTGCTAGCCAGTGCACAATATGCGCTACAGCTCAAGCCTGTGGAAATTCGCCAGTCACCTTTGAGAATAAGGTGACCTTCTCATTTCCAAAAATGGGTTGTCTAAAAATAGCATATCCTACGTTCTTTTTTTAAATGCCCCATTATTTGAGGAACTGGGTCAAAATGTACCATTCAAAAAAATTAAAAAAATGGTTACACTATGAGAGAGAGAGGGAGAGGGAGAGTGATTGGTGAGATGTGAAGTGATAGGCAAGAAAGCAGAGGGAGAGCAGTGGGTCAGAGGAGGAAGCACTGCACAAGAGAGCAGAGGAAGCAGTGATGCGGTGGGCCAGAAATCTGAGAGCGAGCAGCGGTACAGAAAGTAGAGGGAGCGTGTGGTCAGTGAGCCAGAAAGCAGAGAGGAAGCGGTTGGCCAGAAAGAGGCAGTGAGCTGCAGATTGGGAAAAAGGATGAGGGAAGAGTGCGATAGAATGGGAGAAATGATGCAAGATGCAGAAGCAGCACAAAAGAATGAAGGACTGTATATTGTGGGAGGAATTGTAGAGTGTAAGGTGTGAGTTGGGAGTATGATTTGGAGTGTGGCAGGGGCTGGGCAGTGTAAATTGTGACTTGACAGTGTGACATAGCGTGTGAGTATTTGTATGACAGAGTGAGAGGTTAAGGAATGCAAGTTGTGATGGAGAGTTGGTGAGATGTGTGTTGGTGAGAGAGGTGTGTGGGTGTGTGAGGGATTGGAGAACATAGAAGGGGAATATTTTCAGCATTACAATTGATAATGATCAATTTAGTTAATACTATTTAATAGGCATGAACATTAAACCAGAAATGTAGCCAAATCAAACACTGTTCTGCCAAGCCAGAGACATCTGGGACTCTTCCTATTAAATTAATACAAAAGATACATAATAAAGATACCCTGGCTCTCTTGTAGCCTTGCACTATGCCTATTTCCTGCAATGTGGCAATCTTACACCCTCCAGTTAATACAAAATGTCCCGTAAAATTGCTGTAATAAATAAAGGTTTGTTCTGCAAAATTTGCCATTTCATGCCGCAAAATTTGCCATTTCATGCCGCAAAATCCTGGAAGGTCTGATTAAAGAACAAGATGGCGAAAATCTGTGCAAGTAGCAATTTGAAATGGCCAGATGCCTTACTGATAGCTCTATTGTCCATGCGGTCGACCACACAAACGAAGAACGGGCTCTCTCCCTATGAGATAATCATGGGGAGACCAGCCAATATTTGGAATGTACCCAAACCTAAGCTGCTAAAAGATGTAGAGCATTTGCTCCTTTCTGAGTACTGTGACCAGTTAACTCAAAATTTGTATTTGATTCATCAACATGTGCGAAAAGCCCTCCCAGTAAAATACTAGGGTTCTGGTCATCGACTCTGACCTTGCAACTGAGTGCTCGTCAAATCGTTTGAAAGAGCCTCCTGTCTCGCACCTCGCTGGAGAGGACCGTATCAAGTCCTACTTGCCACACAGACCGCTGTACGAGTAGAAGGGAAACAACAATGGATCCACGCAACGCACATCTAGAAGATACCTTTCCTCTACCCCACGACAAAGGGGAAGAGAAGGAGATTGTTCGCTCTGATACTCATCATAAGCCTGTTTTGTCTACAGAGATCCTTCCTGATCCCCTGGGGCGACTGTCGCTTTGCCTTCAAGTTCTTCTCCGGATCTTTCTTCACCATTGAGCAATCTTGCTTCTGCTTCATCCTTCCTTCCACTTGAGACTTTACCCACTGAAATTATCTCCACTGTGTCTCCACTTCTGAACATCTGCACACTCGTCCTTCTCGGGACTCCCAACATAGACAGATTTACTATAATAACACTCTTTTAATGATCATGAATGTGACCCATGCGATTCTAAACAGAACAAATTGCTTGGTGTGTTCACACTTGCCACAACACAGGGAAAAGGGACTGGGCTGGTATATTCATCCTCTTCCTTTAACTACTGCATGCTACGCCTCGCTCAGGGCATTATTCTTTGGTCGTTGGAACAATAGTATTTCTGGGAACTTCTATTGGACGAATCTAAACGAATTTGAAAAACGACTCCTAACACCTTTGGGATGTTCTATTTTTGCAAATAGTTGCAAACTCAATGTTGCTTCTATTAGGCCTTCTGATAGACTCTCTAGACCTTTTCAATCACTGATTTCTTTCAAGATGGCTCCCATAGGCAACCGGGATGCCATGCCTCCTTCCTATACTATTAATCATAGCCACTCGGTTTCCTTCTGTATACAAAGTGATTGTTCTCAGCCAAAGGGTACATTCCATGGTTGTACGAACATTGCAAATCTAACCAGTGAAGACAGTCCTTTGTATGTAGGAGACCCAGTTTACTTTGTGGCAATGAAGCTTATCCTTGGTTACCTAGAGATTGGCAGGGTACTTGTTATTTGTTAGCAGGGTTATATGTGGCCAGCACCTTTGAAGTCTCTAGAACTCGTCCAAGGCGGGATGAGAATAGTGATACTCCTTCACAAGTCATGGGCGATGTAGCAAAATCCTTTGTGCCATTTTGGGGACAGATAATGAACTCAGAGGATATCAGAAGACTAGCAAGGGTACTGGACAAAACCATCAATAGAACCACTGATATTCTGTACAACATGACTCTAGAACAAAAGGCCATTAGATTATTGGCCCTCCAAAATAGGATGGTGTTAGACGTCATCCTAGCTGAGCGTGGTGGGGTATGTAAATTGGTGGGATCTGCATGCTGTGTTTTTGTACCCGACTCCTCCCCTACCATATTCAAGGCAATACATGTCCCTGAGGGAAACTGGGATCTTAGTGCTTGGTCTGGGACTTACTATGATCATGGAGTTGGAAACTCTTTGCAGTCCTAATGATAGTTCTTTGTGTTCTATTGTTTTGTTGTTGTTGTGTACCATGTCTTCTTGCCATATGTTCAATGTTAGGAGGATGTTGTGCACAAGCGATAGGTACATTAGGACCAAAAGAACATGTGCCAAGAAAACTGCTAACACTTTTGTAATGAAGGATATTACTATCAAGGAATTTATGGCGATTGATATCTCTGAAGAATGTGATTCAAGATGTACGGACATAGTGGCGTGGGGCTTTGAATAAAGCGAATGTTTGTCTAATGCTCTTGGCTTAGGCCAAAAGGAGAGTTTGTTAAACTGTATTCATATAATACCACCTTGTTATTAATATTGGTCTAAGCCCATTCGTGTTGCACAGAAACCGTGTCTGAAATGTTATGATTTCTGATCAACTTTGATGCCATTTTAAGCATCATCCGCCACTTTGATTTTAACTCCTGCTTGTGCCCTAAAATGGTGGACTGTGTTTTCAACTACAGCCGAGCCGAACGACCTTCGAGTTGTGTCAACATTTAGGCTGACTAAGAGCAGACTGTTTGCTATATGCAAAGAAACCTTGTAACTCGAATGAACTGCAATCCAAGTGTTGTCTGCGCTCACAAGCCTCATCCTCATATTAACAATGGAACAATGTAGAACAAACTCAGACCGTGTGCTTTTGCTGAACTGCACAGTAGCAATTCTTGAAACAAGGCTTACTGTGGATCAGAGAACCAATGTCACCATTGTAACTTCATGGACATGCAAACTTGTTAAATCCGTTGTACGATATTGTAGTATATGTCATATGAACTGGGTACAAACCCTAGCATGTACATTATTAGTTTGGCGAGGGGCTGGATAATGTTTGTAAAATTGTATAAAAGCATCTGCATTAAGATGTCCAGCACTCTCACTGCTTCTGCTGGTACACACTGTGAGGTGTTGGGAGCCAGATAGCCATCTGTTTGCTTTGAATTCTGTACAAAAATAAAAGAGCTGGTGGCCAGGTCCATCTTTGAAGCACACCTTGCTCGCTTTCCACGGCCATTCCACGGATGGAGGTTGAAGTGGTTGGATTGGAGCAGTAGTCTATACCAAAACCTAGAGTTGATTAACGGATCTAAGTAGACTAAGGGAAATGGCAAAATAAAGGGGTGGGATTGTGATACTTTTGAGGAAACTAGACATTTTGGGACGATAAAGGAAAGCCTAAGTAATCCTATTTCAAGGGAGAGAGAAGAAGACGTCTCAAATTCCAATAAGAATACAAAGAGAGGGGAAACGCACAGTCAGAGCTGTGAAAGGTGAAATCTTAAACCCTGCATAGGGTAATATAATTGGAGGATTGGGAAGCATACTTCTTATTATAAACGATTATAAAAAAGAAAAGGTGATCACAGGGGTTATTAAAGTGTATTGTGTTATTGTTTTCAGTATTATTTGATTTGATTTGTGAAGATTTTTCGACATAGCAAGCTTTGACGATCAGAAGTGACGTTGTTTGTAATAACTTGTAAATGATTGGTGCCAATCAGAAGACAGATAGGTTGTGGAAACAAAAGAGGATTGAGCGATGATTGATGGTGCTTGTCATTATGGGAGACACTCCACTCTTTCATGTTTGTAAAACACTATCAAAACATGCACCCAAGCTCAAACACTACAGTGCAGAATGGGTGAAGGGCATGGCTAATAAAATGTTCATGCCATGGCCACAAAGGGGATCATTGTCAAAAGTGGCATTGAAAAAAATGACCACATACATGCACGTTGCGTACACAGGGAAGAAATTAGAAAAAAGGCTAGCAGTTTTAGAACTATGGAAAATGTACTCAGAGGAGAAAGAGGATCCACCACCGGAGGAGTGGATGCTTAATCGGCATAAGGGGGGTGGTAGTTGAGCCCTCAGCTCCTTTTACTTTGTCCGGGATTAAAAGTGTAAATACAGAAGAGAAAGTTTATCCTTTAAAGGAACTCAAAGCAGCAGCAGGGCATAGTAACCCAGCATATGAACCCCCTGCTTACAGTAGCAATGGTAGCCCAGAAGAGAGCAAAAGGAAGGAATATGCCTGTAATTCTATACGAGATAAGGAAGAAATAGGTGAGAGATCAAGTATATTGACAGATATAAACAGTGAAATCAAACGATGGAAAGGAGAAAAGGATAGGGCTGATGAGGTAACGCTCATACAGAATGAATGGATGGGAGGATATATATTACTCAAGTTAGATGGGGAAAGTATTGAGGAGGTTAGGCAAAGAGAAGGTAAGGACGAGCAAGAAAAGAAGGGCTGAGAACGAGAAAGATTTAGAGAGGATGAGCAGCAACAACAAAAAAATCAGGAAAAGACAGGAACAGATAAATAGAGAAGAACAAGAGAAAGAAGAAAAGCAGGCAGAGGTGCAAAGGAGGTATGACAATAGAAAAAGAGAGATGGAAGAAAGAGATAAGAAAGAAGGAAAGAAGGAAAGAAGGAAAGAAGGAAAGAAGGAAAGAAGGAAAGAAGGAAAGAAGGAAAGAAGGAAAGAAGGAAAGAAGAAAAAGAACAGAGACAGGAAGTAAGAAGGGAGGAATGAAGGCAAGAGGAAGAAAGAGTAAGAAGGGATGCGAGAAAAGAGAAGGAAGGAAAGTGCATGAAGAGATAAAACAGAATAGGTGGCAGCGAGGTGTGGATGCCAGTCTCATTCTTAACGAACGAATGAGACCAAGCGAGGAAATACAATGGGATAAAATAAGAGCCATTCCCCTAATAGAGGGAATAACGCTTGAAACACCTAGAGTAGAACTTGAAGAAGAAAGTTATGTTGCAGAAAATATGGGGGAAAGGACTGATAAAGCATACCAACAACTGAGGCAGGATAGTGAGTATGGAAACCGAGGAAGCGGTGGACGATCCCCAATATCGAATTCACAGATTGAGGAGGAAAAAATGCTCACTTGTGAACATAGAGCATGGCCTTTATTAGGTTAGATTGAGACAGAGAAGAAGAGGATAGTCACACCAGATGGGGTTTAGCAATGACAGACGAGGAAAGAGAATCAGTTCAAGAGAGGAGAGGGCATATGTGCCCCACTGGAAACCGACCAATGGATAAGGAGATAAGATAGTCAGATATGGAACACCCTAAGGAAAGAACACCAGATCCTATACCATATCCTGAGCTTCCCCGATGATGATTGTGTGAATCTGCACCTTATGTGAATAGATTAAGGTTGTTACCAACATGAAGACGGATAGGAACAATCACCCCTGCATTAGGTAAATGAATAGTGGCGTCCGATTATGGGATTGGGTTCTCACAATTCTGCTTGCTAGAGAAGGAGGGAGCGAGGCCACAACATATTCCATGGTCCCAGATGGATAATGATAACTTAAAATGCAAGCTTCCTAATTTATCTCTGGGGGTTGGGAAATGGATATATGAATTAGAAAAGATGACAGGAGGAAACACGCTGCCCATAGGATACATAAAGGGTCTATTGGTAACTATTATTGGGGAGAGAGCTGACAACATTTGGAGACGAGCAGGATATGCGGGTGTGACAGCACAAATCACAGCACATGATGGAGGGCCATTTAATAATTGCAGGGCAGATGTTTTGAGGGCTCTCAGGGTACAGTATCCTGATACATCAGACATGGGTGCAATTATGACACGTAAAATGAAAGAAGATGAAGACCCTATTCCTTATATTCAGGATATTCAAGAGAAATGGCAGCTTGAAACTCGTGAGCTGTGGGAAAAAACAGTGGCACTATTTTATCATATTTTGTGCCAGGGATTGCCAGAACCGGTACAGAGGGAAATGAAAAAACAAGTGGGGGTGGAAACAAAACTATGGGCTGATATACCGTTAACTATTGTGTATCATTGTTGGTTGCTAGAAGAGAAGAATAAAATGAACAATGAAAATAGAAACATTGAGGAAGCCAAGTTAGTTCAGAAAAAATGGTCAAAATTTGCCATAGAAGGGGCGGTATTGACAAGTGGAGAAGGAGTAGGAATGCAAGAAATAATGGGCACGTCACAGGTCAATATTGCATACCCTATAGCTCAAAGTGGGTATGGGTTTTGGCCAAGAGGAAGAAGTATAGGCTTTAGAGCAAGAGGAGGTGGATTTGCAAATGCCCAAGGTGGATTTGAGAACACTCAGAATGCGAGTCAAAATACTCATGGAGGATATAATCAAGGAGGGTTTGCCACAGGGGCACCCCAGTATGTTGGAATTGTGGAATGACAGGGCATATTGTGTGCATATGTAGGAGCCGAGGGAATGCACAACAAAATGGGCAACCTTCAAGAGGGGGGACATTGTATCCACCACCATTAAGTACAAAAACACGAGAGGGGTTTGCCCAGGATCACACATTCTATCAGGCACAGGTGCTTCAAGTATAGCAGGCACAACAGCAGGGGCCGGTTCAAATTCTCCCACCGCAAGGGCAGTCCCAGCAAGCACCTTTGCAAATGTAACAAAATGCAAACACAGAGCACATATTGACATCTAGGATAGGGGGCGTCACTGTGTTACGAGGAAAACCTTTCATGGGGACAAGGATGACTTTATATTCTCAATAGGAGATCTCACAGGGTGACTTGATGAGTTTAGTACTATCTGTGACACCAGACCCCCAAGAAGAACCAATGATCAATGTAACAATAAAAGGCAAATCCATTTCTTTTCTTGTAGACACTGGGGTGACTCGCTCTTGTATACGGGAGGGAAAATATCCAATGTCAGGTATTGCCATGAATGCTCAAGGGTTCTCTGCTGCTACAAATTTATTTTTACTGATATGTTACCTGTTTTTATAGGGGAATGTGTCATGTCTGTCCCCTTGTTATATTCACAACAGACGCCAGTTAATATATTAGGAAGAGATTTAGGGGTTGATTCATGGAATTATTTGCACCGAAAAACAGGGATTTATGCGCCATTCTGCCCGCAAATCGCAGTTTAACAAATGGGGATTTGCGGGCAGAATGGCGCACAAATCCCTGTTTTTCGGCGCAAATAATTCCATGAATCAGCCCCTTCATAACGAAACTTAACATGACAATTTCATTTACTGATCAGGGAATAGTGTGCTCCACTCCAGGAGTATACCATTTAAATGTAAGAGAGTTCATATTGGCATTTACAGGGCAAGTGGCTCTGTGTGGAGTCCTGGTAGACCCAAAAATCTTCATGTATGGGGTGAGCATTTTATTGACATGGTTACGTGGATTAGTAGGTAAGAGTGTGAGGATACCTGATGAGTTCTCATTTAGACCACAAATATCTATGAATGAGGAGGCAGGACAGACTATTTATATAGAATTGGAAGCAGCTATATTGCAAGGAGAAATAGCAATGTTTGAAGGGGAAGATGACGTAGTCAGATCATGGAGAATGGTGATTGAAGAGGGATACAGATTTACTGACATAACAGATGAAGATATGTTCAGGGAAGAGTATCGATGATGAAGTAGTGTTTTTATAAGCATTACATACTGGATAAAGATTGAGAAGTGGGAAGGCCCACAGCGAATGGCGATAATGTTGCAACAACCAGTATTCTTTCAGGAAGACCTAGAAAAGGTGCCAAGTGTCCTTTGGATATATGGGCCCATATGACGTAGGCCTATTGAAGGGAATAGGGGATGTTAAAATAAAACTCAAACCAGGAGCAATTTGACCCCTAGCAAAACAGTACCCTATGTCCCGAGAAGCTAATGAAGGCATATTCAAGACTATTTCTGCACTGATGAATCTGGGAATCCTAGTGCCATCAAAATTCTGGGGCAATACTGCGGTGTATCCAATAAAAGAATCTAAAGGGGGGTCGTGGAGATTTATCCAGGACTTGTGCCCTCTTAGATTGTCGAAGATTGTCGAAGCAGAGTTTCCATTAGTTCCTAATCCTGTGACAATATTGTGTTGAATCCCAGTTGAAGCTAAGTATTTCATAGTGATCGATTTGAAAAATGTGTTTTTCTCAATCTCGTTTGCAGATAGACCCACAAGACCTTACTTCCTTTACGTTTAGGCAAAAGAAACTTACAGATACTTGTTCAAGGGTATTGTGAGTCGCCATCAATCTTTAACAGGGTACTACAGATGGATCTGGGTAACATTGAACTTAAGAGTTCAGAAATTCAATACGTAGATGACGTACTAGTCTATAACGAAACAGAGGATGAATATAGACAAGACTCTATTCAGTTAATTATTATATTGTCAGACAAAGCATACGAGGTAGACCAGGAAAAATGACAGTATTGTCAGGAGGAAATGTTGTACATAGGGCAGTTGATTTCACATGAAGGAAAAAAGTTGACACCTGAAAGAGCTGAGGCTATTATGAAAACACCAAAGCCAAACACAGTGAGGCAAATGCAGCAGTTTCTGGGCTTGGCAATTATTGCAGAGCCTGGGTGTTTGATTACAGCACGTATGCCAAACCACTTCACTAAAGAAAGCACAAGTTGGTAAGGAAAACATAGAATGGACTGAAGAAATGAAGGAAGGATTTGAGGAGTTAAAAAGAGCAATTTGTACAGCTCTGTTTTAGGGATTCCCAACTATAGCGAGGAATGTTATTTGTTTTCACACACAAATGGGTCAGTAATGACAGCAGTAATCACACAAAGAACAATGTTGTGGTATAAGCCTTTGGCATACTACAGCAGGATTTTAGACCAAGTTAAGAGAGGACATTTTCCATGCGAACAATCTTTGGCTGCTGCCACATTTTCAATTGAGAAATCCACAAGTATTACCATGGGCTGTTCCTTGACTCTCTAAATGGGCATGCCAGTATACCGTTGAGGGATGTTGTTTCCTCTCCAAGATGAATGATTGTTTCCTTAAACTAGTGGCTAGTCCGGTTTTTGTTTCTAGTTTATTATAACCTAGCGTTTGAAGATGGTGCGCTATGTCAGTTCACAGCGGACTTGTTATTGTTTTGGGTGCATACATAGGCCGCATACTTGTTTCTTCTAGACCCAGAATTGATTCCCAGCGTAGGGCAAGTCACGCTGAATTTCTCAGACCTGCTGGTAGCATAAGTTGGTTGGAGTTTATTCCACGTTATGAGGGATCACGGTTAAACTATCTGATTTCCTGCTTTGTGTACCAGTGACGGACTGTGGATTGGTTGTATTACCAGCTATAGAGAATGTTTCCACAGTGTTTGGGACGTATTTGGCGTATGAGATTGATCACTATCTGTGTGGAAACATTGTTTTGAAAGGAGTGGAATTACGACCTCTGGAGGTGGTGAGTCTTCCTTTTGAATAACTGCCGTTCGACAATAGTAAATACATAGTGGATACACTAAATCATATGACGTATCTTCCCTTTGTTTACTTGGCATTTCTTCTGTTTCAGGGAAATCCTTTTTTCAGAAATATTTACAACCATTAGTTTTGCATCCCACGTGCATGTGAAGGCTTTGATTTCGAGGTGCTACCTTGAAATGGACGAGTGGGGCCTATTCCAGATTTGTTTCCTTAGGCTTCAAAGAATTTGAGATCGAAGTTGAGAATGTAGAGACTAGAATTGCCTATGTCCTGTGTTATAGTGTAGTGTTTATTGATTATGTTTATACTGCAGGACCTGGTACCTCACCACACTTGTGAATGGGCTTTTCCTGCACATAGAGGCTACTAATGCATGAAAGTGGTTCACTACATGGGGGTGCACTACACCATGAATAGGAGGATACTACACAAGGCATTTTGGTCACCTTTATGTGTGTTCAGATCCAGATGGTTCTTTTGGTGGATGGTTTCTTTTGAATGTTTTTAAAACAATTGTGTTTTTGTAACAATATTTATTCATGATGTTTATCTTCTTGAAGATTATTGTATTAACTGATCTCAGAGAGTACACAAGATTGATTTGATTTTATGTGCCATTTTCCTTTCTAGTGTGAATTGCTCAGGAAGAAGGGGTATAGAACGTGTCAGCTAACTCTGGATTAATAACCTTTTTCTTGGAAAACCTTAGTTTTTTTAAACCAATCTTATTTGTTAAAAAGGATACTCTCCTTTTCCTCTAAGTTGTGTACTAACTGTTTCAAAGTCTGTTTACAGAAATAATTGAGTATTGA
The DNA here is from genome assembly GCF_040938575.1 of Ambystoma mexicanum. Classification (NCBI taxonomy): domain Eukaryota; kingdom Metazoa; phylum Chordata; class Amphibia; order Caudata; family Ambystomatidae; genus Ambystoma; species Ambystoma mexicanum. The sequence goes on along the minus strand of NC_090927.1, from coordinate 1,029,499,756 downwards.
CTGTCTTTTCAGTATAAGGTAGTGTGCAGGGGACGGGAGGGTCCTATCTTTGGATCTTCTTTGCCTTGTGTATTTCATTGTGATTCTGTTCCAGGATCATAGTTCCTTCCCTGCATCTTAAATGTCATGAAATGCGTGTTATAAAACATTGTTTTTTTTTTTTTTAGAGGACTGGTCTGTTCCCAATTTGCTGGAAAACGTTCCACAGTTCATGGTGAATTGCATTGTGTGTCAAATGTTTACTGCTGGGCATACACTGAGAACCATCAGGGGAGTACTACCTCAACCGAATGGTCCGTTTCAACATTTACATATCGATTACGTCGATATGTTGCAGACATGTAAAGGATAAATGTCTCTATGGTGGTGTGTCCCTTCTCCAGGTGTATCAAAGCCGGTCCGTGTACACACCCTGATGCCACTTGTGCATCAATGTTTTAGTAACGGAAGTCTTTCCAAGATGGGGAGCGTGCAAAGTATTAAGATCCGATAATGAGACACATTTTGTCAATGAGCTATTTGAACAAATAGGACTCTTAATAAGCATACAGCATACATTTACTTCTGCTTATCAACAGCAAGTGAATGGGATATGTGAGAGTCTCAATGGCCTCCTTAAAGAGAGCATAGCGAAGATAAAATTGACTTTGAAGAAGGGATGGCTATATTGCCTACCTCTAGCCTTATAGGTCCTTCAAAATCAGCCACCACCTCACTTCCCATGAGTTAGTAATAGAGCGTCATATGAGAACGCATCTTATGCCTCCATCTAGAGGCAGGAGTGATGCCCAGAGTGTAGTGAAGGCTTTAGGTGATGAAATGCATGATTATTTGATATGTATTACTACCACTGTTACTTTCATTGCAAATCAAGCCAAGCATCTAAGGGAAGAGGCAAGGAATATGCAAGAGGACAGTCCAGCAACCAATCCAAGTGAACTATTGCCCACACCAAAGTTATATGTTGGGTATTTAATTATCATTAAAAACTTCACCAGAAAGTGGCATGAGTCTATGTTTAATGGTCCCTTCAGTGTTGAGGAAGTCACCCTTTCTGCAGTTAAGGTATTGGGAAGACACGCTTGGTTGCATTTAGGTAATGTAAAGATCTCCAAAGGCAAGACTCTCTCTCCAGCAGTTATTGACCAAGAAGCAAGACAAGAAGAAGAATTTCTGCATGTGCAGACTGTATCGATGACCAAGAAGGATGATACATCAGCGAGTGGTTAGCACATATTTCTTTTGGACAGGAATTTATTGGAACTCCTTACACATTTTAGCAGGAAGTGCATAGACTTGCAAAGAATTCCAGGGGTTGAAACATACTTGTTAGAGATTCTTTGAAGGAATGAATATTGCATCAGTATTATGCCAAAATGTTAGTTCCTGATTCGAGCAAGTAGACCAGTACCAAGTTTCATTTCTTAGAGCATATCTGTTACAGGGATAAATATATGGTACCTGTTGACAGTGACACACATCGACTTGTAGTTGGAATCTTTATGTTTATACTCCAATCCTACCCTGCTCTTGTTCAGAGAGACGTCAATGTTCATACCTTTCTACATGACCCCAAGAATGGTCCCGTGATAAGAAGACTCTTATTAGCTGTAAGTGAACACATTGTACAATTATGAATGTGAAATTGAATATTTGTATTAAAAATGATCGTGAAGAGGGTAATGTGATTATAGAGAGAGCACAAGTTCAACAAGTGTTGCGATGGCACACCAAGTGTTTTTCCAGACTCTGATGCCTGATATACATATGCATGTGTATTCTCTTTATCTTTCTGTATCTTACATTTCAAAGTCTTGATTATTCTACTATTGCCCTACTGGTCCCATTGGAAAAAGAGGTCCTATGATTTTGCCTACTATGAGTAACAGTGATGACAATTTGATCTTTATGGGCATGTCAGACGACATAAGAGGGATTCAGAAGAAGATAATCAAGGGACAAATACCTATCTTGGTAATGTAGCTCACCTGGGAAATAATATTTGGTACCAGCACACGATAAAGGTGGGGGAGAGAGCATCTGATTAGATTTGCTATGTGTGCTCTCTCATCCCCTACGCCATGAATACAGTAAACACCTTCATTTCAATGCCAAATGCGTCAGTCATATAGCAGCATGTACTACTAGAGGACAGTTTCAAGGGAATCGGGCAACCTTGCAAAGGAGATCAAGACAGTTGTTTCTATACCAAGATGACTACACCAAGACAACACAAATGGAGAAGAAGCCTGGGTAAACAGATAAGGTGCTTATGTATCCTGCTGCAGGACACCACAGGGTGATCATTGGAGAGATGAAAATAATTAACTGTTCTGATATGACGGAAAAGGCTTAGATGCCTAGATGTTCGGAGCAATAACAGCTGCTAATCTATAGAGGAGTGATCACACACAAAGGATGGGAAGATGGAATGATGTCTTGTGCAGCTCACCTGCTGCGGAAGGAAGCAATACAAGGAGTACAGCAGGTGAATGATGGGTCTTGGGCCAAGTACTCCAAACTGCTAACATGGGTGGAAGATGAAGCAGGACAGGTGACTGTGGTCCCACTGGTTAATGCAACAATGTGCTTCCAAAGCAAAAGGAAGAATTATGTTTGACTTAATAAGGGGTGCAAAACCATATTTCATGTTCCAGGAATGAGGAGTGGGGCTGCTGTCCTAATGGATTGATTTTGGGCCTGCAGGTCTAGAGCATATATGAAATTGCCAAGGAATTGGAAAGGAGTGTGGTCCTTGGTATATATCCATGTTCGAGCATGGGTGATTCCACAAAGCGACCAAAAGATTGAAGAATGTCCTAAAGTGGATGATCACCTGAGAAGGAAGAGATCACTAGAAACCAGCAGATGAAGAGGTTGAATACTTTCTCACAAAAATCACTAATGGACTAAAAAAACATCCCAGATGTGCACAAATTGTTCAGCAGAGCTGCAGTGATGTTCACATCTATGTTCAGGCCTGGAATTCAAACAGTGGTGAATGCAAAATGGCTGCAGATAACTAGGTGGAAGCTTCTACAAACAATCAATGCCACTATAAAATAATTTAATGCCATAAATGAAGAACTGAGGGCCATAAAGTTGATGACCCTCCAAAACAGATATGTCCATGTCATGATTACAGCGATGGAAGGAGGTGTTTGTGCCAAAATTGGGCCATCATGTTGCACATTCATATGATCACATGATGGTGAGAACGGCACCTTGACAGAGGCCATGTGTATGCTGACAGATATGCACGTGAAATGGGTGGATGAGACAAAGGCCATCGCAGATGAGAGTTGGTTCATGCTACTGTTCTCATGGATTTCTTATTGGATGGCAAACCTATTCATGTTCCTTGGAGCAATATTGGTAAAAATTACATTTTGATTCTGTATGATCACAATAATGATTGGAAAATGTAAGAAAACAGCAAGGAAGGCAGTAGGAATGAAAATCATGATTGACCCATAGGATGAACCAGAAAACAAGGTTCTGTCTTATAGTGCAATCAGAGAGTATATAACGGCTACTATTGTGGCACCTGAAGGAAAGAAGTTCTGTTATCAAAAGGATCACAAGAATTACGTTGAACATTGGGTCTACTGTACCTGGAATGGACAGTGCAGCTATATGATCTGGATGAAAAAGTCAAAACAGGAGGCACCCTGAGGGGGGTGACGAAGATATGGACACCAAAAAAACACTTCAAGAGAAAATACAAAGGAGCAGAAAAACCTATGGAGGTGGTCGAGGACTCGACCAGAGGGGGGAATGTAGAGGAGCAGCTGTATATATCTGCAGGAGATCTGGCCATCCTACCTCTCTTGTATTGGAGACATGAGACCATGCTGTGTCTGACACCAGCAATCATGCCAGTACCTCCACGAATATTTAGGAGATGATATCCTTTGAGAGAACCCCTTCGAATATATCCACAAAGTGATGAAAACCTACAGGAGGAACTCCCTGAAGGAATATGAGAAATAGCTAAGCAAATGAACTGATGATGTCATAAGAAAGTGTGCACAACGTCTCAAGATATTGACTAAAGGTGATGTATGGATCCTAGAGGGTTAATGATGAAGTAAGAGATCGAATTAACTCTCAAGTGTAAAAGAAGATGACACTTGCACAAAGTGTTGTATTAAACAAATGTTCAATACATGTACAGACACTGAAACACAAGGTAGATTAAGTCATCAAAGAAGCAAGCAGTGAGTAGTGAATAGAATGCAGGTGAATGCACCATTGTATAGAAACTGGACACTGGACAAGCCAGTAACCATGAAGGGAGAATGGAAAGTTGTGTCACAGCAAAACAGCAGGCTCATGGAGCTCCGTGGCGACGCTGTCTGGCCTGAAGTCAAGATCCTAGAAATCGAGGTCAGCTATTTACTCTGAAGAGGAACGAGTGTGCGGATGATGAACCTTCTTGCGTTAAGGTGCAAGAAAGAACACAAAGGATGCCAAGTTTGAATTCATTTAGAGAATTCAAAAGCTGCAAAATGGGCCAGATTGTGTTCTCCTGTCACGTGAGCCAAGGGTGGAAAAGGTGTTTGAACTCAAAGACAAGAATACTCTGCAAGGCCAAGTACAAAGACAATTTCCTGGCAGAAGGCATGGGTGATGAAGTAGCTTCATGTCCCATCTCCCTGCACCTGGACCTGGGCATACGTGCTGCTAAAAGAACCAAATGTTCCAGACATGGCACAAGCTTGCCAAATAATAGTATTAGTCCATATAACGAAGGACCTTATAGTTTGTAAACTAATGAGAAACTATGTATCTAATGTTTCTGAAATGACATATTTTGAGACGTGGGCATAAGTTGTCCACCTGATATTGGACAGCCAAAACCAATCCTAGCTCATATAGAAGTGTATATCTAAATGTTTCCCTGAACCAATCCCGACCCTTGATATGTTTTGTGCTATTCCCACGTAGTGTGATGTCAATCTGACGCATATTTGAGTATAAGGATCACGTTTTATGTGGAGATCATTGATAGACTGTGCGTACATCCGTTCATGTTCGTTGTAAACTCCCTTTGTTAATTCAACAGAATTTGCCATATTGTTGAGTTTGTCCAGTTATTTGCACTCTGAATTATTCTGATGAAATCCCATCCGTTACCATATGCACGTTCCAAAGGGCCATAACCTCAACAGTTCAAGTGATTACATGTAGGATTATAGTGAGGAGAATTGGGAGATACATCTAACCTGACCAGCTGGGACGAATTGACCCAGATGAAAAAGAGGCTGATTAGATCTGAATTACATGGGAGTATAATGCTAGAGTATTTAAGGAACAGCATATTACCGATGGAACTTGTAGTAAGAAACGAGCCAAGGATTTTTCTGGAAAATAAAGAGTTTCTACTACAGTGGAGCTACATTGGCAATAAATGTGGTAGAGACTGGGTAATATTAATAATTGATACTGCTAAACAAACTACAGAGAAGATAGCGATAGACCTAAACAAATTGGAAGAGGAGATTAAAAAAATTGTGCCTATAGAACAATGTAAAAAAAAGAGTAGATGATCTACTGAGTGAGATGAAGGCATTTAAAGAAGATTTGACAAAAGACCGAATCAGGCGTCTTAAAAAGGATATACAGCAGTTTACCCATGAGAAAGCTTTTCCTTATGTACAGGATGACTACTTCATAAAAGAACAGGAAGAACACACAGAAACAGGGCAATTCCAAAAGACGAGTTAGGTTCAGAGGAACCTCCTACAGCTCCAGTGAAGACCGTACGGGGGATGGCAATAACACAGGAAGAAGGGGTCGTGCCCAAAACCAAAACTTAGGCAGAAGGGGCCCTAGGAGAGGAGGTGGTACAAGACGGAACAGTAATAGAGGACACCCGGTTGGACAACATTTTTTAGAACAGGACCAACAGGAATGGGACCCAGACCAACGAGTAATGACCCGCAGCATGAAGACACTGTGGTAAATTTATCAAATTACGAACTGACCCCAGAAGAGACCAAGGCCCTTAATAAAGGCCTAGGGTTTGTCACTACTAACATACACATTCGTTTCCAATTCCGAGAAGAATTCTCTGAGTTTATGAGAAAAGTCCATCTGAAACAATTTTTCCTCAGACAAAAGTGATAACAGTGAATCAGATAGTGGCCTACATAGGAAATCTGAATACTGTCCTCCATCGCAAACACATACGGCTGAAGCACGAGTTTTTGAAAGTAGGGTGATCCAAGAAGTCACCGCTTTGGAAGATCAAACTAAGACAGAGAAAACATTTCAAAACCTCACCCAGGCAGAAAAAACCACCCTGAACACATTACTTTTCAACGACCAGATAGTAATCAGAAAAGCAGATAAGGGTGGAGCCACGGTTATCCTGAACAGAAAGGACTATATAGACGAGTGTATGAATCAACTGGGCGACAGCAACAACTATCAGAAATTGGCTGAAAACCCTACGCTCAAATTGGAAAAACTAATCCATCAAAAGATAACAAAAGCGGAAGAAAGAAGATGGATAACGAAAAAAGAAGCTGTGTTTCTAGTTGTCGATAAACCAAAGACTCCACAATTCTACATACTCCCCAAGATACATAAATCTCTGACTAGACCACCAGGGAGACCGATTGTGTCGGGATGTGATTCAATTTTGGAGCCACTCTCTAAATTTGCAGATCACTTTATGCAACCAATTGTGAGGAAGATGGCCTCGTTTGTAAAAGATACAACACAGATAATAAACGAGATGGAAGGTAGACCTTTTGACAGCAAATCTGAGATGTTGATCCGCAAATCTGAGATGTTGATCAGCCTAGACGTAATAGCTCTGTATACAAATATACCACAGAGAGCATCGCTTGAGGTATTGGAAGAAAGATTATTAACAGAAACGATGAACACCAACACTCCAGTGTCTTTCATTATGTGGTGTGCCGAGATGGCACTTATGGAAAGCTATTTTCATTTTAATGGTTCATTCTTCAAACAAATACAGGGCACGGCCATGGGAGCCACCCTAGCCCCAAGTATTGCGAACCTGTATATGGAAGCCTTTGAGAAACACTGCATCTATAACGAGACTAATCCATACAAGAAGAACATATTGGTATGGAGGAGGTATATAGATGACGTGTTGATCATCTGGAGGGGTGATGAAGACGAGGCAACCAGTTTCTTTGATTGGATTAACCATCAAAACCAACATTTAAGATTCACGGAAAGCACAAGCAAGGTAGAGATTAACTATCTGGATATTACCATCAAGGTGGATCCAGCAAGGGGAGAACTCTTTGTGAAACCATATAAAAAATCCACGGATCGCAATACTTTGTTGCACTATACAAGTTTCCATCCGAGGCACACGCGTGTCAACCTGCCCTTTGGTCAATTCATTCGACTAAAAAAGAACAGCACTAATAGTGCAGATTATAGAGAAGGAGCACAAAAATTGAGGTTGAACCTACACGAAAGAGGCTACCCGGCTAAATTGACAAAAAAAGCAATGAAGAGGGCAGATAATAACAACAGAGAAGCCATTCTCGAGCAAAACCCAAGAGAGAAAAATAAAGATAACTTAGTGTTTGTTAACACGTTTAGTAATCTATCTCATAGAATTCAAAAAATAATCCACCGTAATTGGGGGATTCTTGAGAAAGGCGAAGTACCTCTGCAGAGACCGTTGATGGCATTCCGACGAAGTAGATCTATAAAAGATCAGGTTATGCGGAATGATATTACTAAACAGATCAAACCACAAATGACACTAACAGAGACCTGGGGGATGCGAGCCCCAGAAGGGCATTACCCATGTGGATCATGTACCTGCTGCCAACAGACAAAAAAAAACATGGAAATCGATCTAGGTCTAAAGAACCCTTGGAAGCAGAAAGTTCTGACTAATTGCAACTCAGTGTTTGTTGTATATGTCATCTGGTGCCCCTGTAATAAGATATATATAGGGAAGACGGAAAGAAAAATTAAAATCCGTATCACAGAGCATAAAAGCTGCATAAGAAATAGAGTCCATTCGGCTCCCCTTGTGGGACATTTCATTGAAATGATACACAAAGTAGAGGAACTAAGATGGTCTGTGGTCTATGTGGTTAGACCGACGAACGATTTGAACCTTGACAGGAGAAAGTTAGCACAGAAAGAAAAAGAATTAATTTTTCTCACAAAAAGTACAGAATTGGGACTGAACGAGAAGAGTGAATAAATAAAATCAACTCTGGCCTGTGCTGTTTTATGTACAACCTCTCTAGGATGACTGTGAAGAAAAACGACCAAGAGTAAGGTCCAACAGGAAGTAGGAAACAGTCAATGTGGTATAGCCAGTTTTGTAAGGGAACCCTAAAATCCACTCCCATGGGTCCCCCATCCATATTCAAATGACTCAATCAGGAATATCAGTAGTGGTTGTTTGTCGTGCACATACCCCCGTGAATATCATACGATCACGACTACAATGTGGGGAAATGCTGTGGCCCGGTGTTGGTGACCCGCCAGTCAAATAACAAATGACATTAACCATCGAGTTGAAACGATGTTAAGCGAACGTTAAGAAAAAATGAGCGGCGCAGGATGTTTGGACATTAAAAACTAAACCAACGATACTCACGTAGCGGGAAATATGTGTCAGCCAATGCCGATGGAGTTTTGGCTGCCGACTTCAATAGAAACTATGAGGTTTTCCCGTGCGGTGGGATGATGTAGCGACCACATTTGGCTGGGCTAAGTGGGGGCCGAAGGCAAGATAGGTTATGACATAGTCTTTAAAGAGAAAGAGACCATTAAGGTGCTGTCTCCCGATCACGTGACTAATTGGTCATGTGGGGGGCGAAATCCAATAACAAGCGAGAGAACGTAATGAGAACAGGTAGAAACGGACACCAGGCGGAGATAGGAGTGTGACTTGAGAGAGAGGACAGCCACATGTGAGCAGCGACTGTAACCCCGTACAAGGCAGCAAAGGCAAGCTTGTTAAAGGTAAGAGCATAAAGCCTTTTGGCGATATCCCCACTCTAATTTTAAATGAACAGCGGTACGAAGAAGAATCACGACCGAGTACCTGATGTGCCTCTCTCCATTCTAGAAAACTATATATAGAGAGTCGTCCCATCCCACGTGAGAAAATTTAGAATATTTATCTAAATGAGGAGCGGCACGGGATAAAGTCAACTATTAAATAGAACAGGAATCCACAAAGTAATCACGCTAGGTCAGTATACAGATATGCAGGGTTGTTTTGAGCACAATGAACTGACAAATAGAATAAACATCAAGCCAAGCTACACAAATTGGTTTACCTGTGTTTTTGTCTTAAATAGGAATGCCTCCCAGTGATCGCAGATAGTGGTATCCAGTTGAGAGCCAAGCACACCCCAACATCAGACAGACTTTAACTAGGAAGAGGATTGTAAATCGAGGGGGACCCCCCCAAGAAGACACATAAGAAGAAGTCAGCCTGTAGAAGGTAAAGCAAATTCATAGACAGACTTGGACAACTTAACTGTACCGCATGATTGGGTTAATTGATTATAAAGTTGTGAAATACTCAGTGTCGTAGTTAAAGATTAGACCTGAAGTGATAACAGCATGGGTGTGGTCTTGAAGGACCTAGTTGCAGATAGGGGTGGAGGTGTGAAGATATAACAGATGTAAAGAAGGTGATGGTCTAAGTAATGACACCCTTCCGCTGATGATTGACACATAGCAGGTTGTGCATAATATAAATGTCGACCGGGATATTATCTCGAATACTAAATTTCGATTATCCCACACTTGCTTCCCACAGTGTATTCGTTTTTGAAGATTGGACCCTAAAGAAAAGTGCGATGGGATCTCATTGAAAGCTGACCCCGCAAGAAATTAAGTTTACAAGAAGACTGATACGATTGTGCATTTAATTGAATGTTGTGTAAATTTTACCCCTGAAGAATTTCCTTGTCAATAGTGTGTAAGTGTGTAAGGAATGAAACATGTCGGGTATGGTATGGATGTGGTATGAAAGTAAGCATGATTTTTAGGAAGAATAAGTGAAAGGTTTTTACGGACTGGGTTGCTTGTCTCGACGATAGGGGTGAGCAACTTGTAGATCCAGGTTAAGAGATGAATTTTTGCTAATTATTAAATGATCAACTGTTACATGAGATTAAATGTATACAACGATATTGCATGGTAATGGTGCAGATATTGTGATTTGCATACTATCAGAAATACTCCTTTTTAAAAAAGATTAAAAAAATGGAACTGTGAAGAAGAAAAGATAAAAGAAAAAAAGTTTTTTACTGTTGAAATATGAAAAATAAAATACTATTTTTTGATACAATGTGGTGTAGTATGAGAATCTAATGGCTATTAACCTCATACAGTAAGGTTCAACCAAATATGGACTTGGGGAAGCAAGGGACCGAGTGAACATTGTGTATTGTTTAAGAGTTCCGTTTATAGAGGGCTGTTCACTATCGGTCATAGGAAATATTACCTCTAGTCTCTCTTAAGTTTATTGTGGGATTATAGTGAAATACATATTCTACTGCAATTCTGTGTGTGAAGGTCATTTGCCTTTCTATTTAAAAATAAAATAAATATTTGTATGTATCATTACATACCACCTTGGTTATGTTTTTTTTGTTCTGATTAATTTTGAAAAGAGGTCCATTTTACTGCATATTACATCCATTGGACCACACAAAGAACTGTCCTATTGAGCAATCAGTGGGCTATTCGAGTCACTGTATGCAGTAGATCATTAAGAACGCTCCATTATAAGGTTACTGGCATAGCGGGTGTACCCATAGCCTAATCCATGTGACTGCCCAAGCAGAATTATATATTACGAATGCCTTTTTACTTATATATACAAAGAGTGACACAGGTTACAATAGCTTTGTAGACTCGACCCTCAAACCATACTAGGCGTTATGGGCCCATAAACCATGTTAAAAAGTATCACATGCTTGGTTATGGATTTGTATGTTGTGATTTATTAAGAGCAGCTATTCAATTTAAATTAAGCTTTATAGACTTAGCCCAAGGGCTGTACCAGTAGTTATGGGCCCTCAAGACCAGGTTACAGCCCCGAGCACAGTGAGGGCATTTAATGAGGTCTTCAGGGCACACACTCCTGGTACAGCCCCAGGGCATGGTCTATAGAGCTATTATGTCCCTTACAACCTTCAACAAAAAAAGGCAATGAGTACTTGCTGGACACTGGCTAGATCCTAGTAACTACATATACATGTGATAAGGAGGGAGAGGCAAGTCTTAAAAACCAGCTAGGCTGCATCTGCAAAGTGTGACCCGGTCAAGACTGCAGTCAGCAAGGGGGAGGTGGCAGCCCCCCACCCTATCAAGGTAAGGAGTGGGGTCAGGGGAGTGTGTGCTTTCTCGTGCCCAGGCCACATCTGTCAGGTACGGCACAGGCAAGGAGGAGAACGGCACTGCCACTCCTGAGATGGGGTTGAGCGCCGTGCTGAGAGCCATGCAGCACTGGCAGCTTGGATGTCAGTGTGGTGCTCCCTCTCAACATGGGAGCGCCGTGCTGACAGTCATGCTGGAGTGCTGTTCTGACAGCCTTTCTGCCAGCGCAACAAGAGCAGGGGATTAGTGAGGCTTCACTCATGGGCCAATTTCCAGGCTATGTGGATGTTTTCTGGGCCACACTGGCAGAAATAGCTCGGAAATCGTGCCAATGTCACTCTCCTGGGATATAATTAAGCATTTACACCTGATAGGGTGGGCCAGATCAGGTGTTATTGGCCTGGGGCCCGAGTTAAATAACCAAGCATAGGAAGGGCTTTTAATGAGGGTCCCTTGCTGATAACACCCCATCCGGCATGCTGGAGAGGGCGATCATGCTATTAGCACTCTGGCTTGATAATCCAGTAACCTGGGGTATTGTAGCAAGATGGCTACCACAGATCTGAAAGATAGGGCTCCTTACAGGCCTTTCTTCCTTTTCAATGGTAGCCACAATGGTCAGGGAGCGGAAGCAAGAGCAGCTGCAGCCGTGGCATCTGCCACCGCTGCAATCAGGTAAGTGGGGAGAGGGGACATAAAAGGGAAGGGACATCGGGTAGAAGATGGCATCAGGGAAGCTGCCATCAGCCATCTTGGAATGCAGGCTTACATCTAGAGAATTAGCCCAGGTTCCTATCCACCTGATTGGCTGCCTCTCCTGTGCCGGGAGATAATGCTTACTATAATCCTTGGAATGTTCACTTAGAGTTTATTGGACAATCTGTGAGGTATCCAATCCAGCATAGTCTGCATATTGGTTTGTACAGCCTGAAGATTGGTCACAAAGCTAAATTCCATGGCTTGTAGCACAGCATATATCCCTGCCACACCCCAGGCGGATTCATGTACTATTCCATTCCACACACTTTTGAATACTTAATAGTATCAAGGGCAACACAGGATATAACAGCTGTATAGACTCCACCCTGAGGCCATACTACGTGTTATGGGCCTGTACACCATTTTAAACACCCTTGCTGTGCTCAAGCTTTTAACTCGGTCTTCGGGACCGAAAGCACCAGGTATGGCCATTGGACAAGGTCTATGATGATTAATCATCAACAGTTTTTTTAGCACTGGGTGAAGGAACATAGGTAGGGTGGAAATGCCATAAGCATTATGGGTTCTGTTGTTTGGTCCTTGCATTGCTTTTTATCTTCCCATCTGAGTGCGCACAACCATACCCTCACATTTCTGTGAGGTGGGCAAGTGCCCTGTTATACAGGTTCGTAAAAACAGGCAGAAGACTCCGATCAAATGGGGTTAGCAGAAGGGAAGAGAATGTGTTTTTGTGGTCACAAATGGCAGAAGGACTACACAGCTACAGTCTTCTGAATGGATGGTTTGATGGAAATTAGGGATTGGTGTAATGCAGATTACCTGTGAGCAATCAAAGAATTCTGACCAATACCTGATCGTTATTGAAAGTCTGCGGACGGAACACTTAACAAGCGAAACCCCGACTGAAGTAACTCATAAGCAATAGCACCCGACCGGAGGAAAGAAAGGGTTCCGTGAATGTCTATGCCTGCAGCTTCAGTCACACCACACTTAGACGCTCATGGTTGCCAAAATAGAAATTGAACGGAGGGGACCGTCTCCATTTCCACTTTTGTGCAAAAAGGTCTACTCCAGCCAATGTAATCCCTTCCACCAGATTGTGGAAAAGTAAACAAGTAAAAAAACAGGAGGCAGATTCCATAGAATTCATAGATCCCAACGCTTCCGATTTAGGCGGCAGACTCCCGATTTTGCATTAAAATCATGAAAAGTGGAGGTGGGTCAGACATTCTGCCCATTATCCAACTGTGCCTCATCAAACATAGAAATCCCCCGGATAGATAAAAAGCAGTGGTAATTGTTACGGCCACTTTTGCCACACCTTTTTTAAAGATCTGGGGTTTCGTATGCTTTGAGTTCATGCTCCTCGCAATGCTACCTTATGCAGAAAACCGTATAGTACAAGGAAGCAGCAACACTAACTACCCAGTGCAATATTTTCATAGAACGGTACAATTATGTTTATTGCAATGTTGAGTCCTTTCGTATGGTCTCCCTCTGCTGGGGCATGAATGTTGATGTGGTTATTATTAAGCCAGGCTCGCGGAAAGCGGCCGCAGTTTGATGCTGCACATTTGCTGCACTGGATAATGCGGGCATTAACAGCCAAAGACTTATATTATACGAACATTGGGAGTGAGCGTGGCCTTCGAGTCGCTTTCTCTTTTTCTGGAAAGGGAGATGACAAAGGGGCGGTGAGGTTTGACAGAGGAGGGGGAAAGGCAGAGATTAGGGTGCCATCTTTGACACTGTGAACAAAATGGTGTCTTGCGAGGCAGCAGGGGCTCTAAATCACAGCGGGCTTCCAGGCTAATGCTAGGTTTATGAAATGAACTTCCAAAAAGTAAGGCAGAACGAAAATTGCTGCTTTTCACAGTAGGCATTATGCAAAGAAAAGACACGCGGGGCTACGCCCATTTGAAATCGCACTTCTTGAACATTTAATGAGGGAAAGATACGCCATATTTATTGCATGAAGAATTTCCTTGTATTTCACCTAAGGAATTATTGAAACCATCTGAATTCATTCCAAATATGCCCTGGTGTACCGTGAGCAAAACCATGATACAAATCCACAACAAACCAAGGCCGTCGTCGGTGTCTGCACAGTTCCATGTGATAACGACCTCACAAAAATGTCGCCACGCTAAAAATTCCCCGCAAAATGGCTGTTTTTTGCAGGGACATTGTTACATGGAACATGCAGGGGACATCCCCACAACCCCCGCTCCCCCTGTCCCTATATATATGGTCACCTATATAATGTCACCACCAACCTTTCCCAGCCGTATTATGTTATTACATGATACCTTCTGGCACTATGTGTATCTGATCCCAAAACACATATAAACACGCGTTTACCCATGCAGTGATATTTAAATGTTACTGCAACAGGTTCATAGTACTGGACCTCTGTTCACAGCAATGTGTCATGCATTTATGCAAATTTTATGTGCAATTTTGAGAACTGATACATATTTGTATAAATCGCTGGAAGCACTGTTTGCACCTTGTTCTATCCTTCTTATAGAGATTGTGTATACACTCAGATTATTGTTTCAACTACGTGTGTGCATGTATGCAAAGTTGCACATTCCACTCATATATTGTGGGTATTTTTTGTATGACTTTGCACACTGATGGGAATTTGCTCATTCTTCGCTCATTTTGCACATTATATGAGTTATAGAGATGCTTTCTAGATGTGCTTTAAGCGCACTGGGATTGCTGTGTCCAGAAGGGTGGCATACAGTGTCTGAGTTGTTTTTTGTCTGTATATATTGGTTTTCTAGCCTGATTTGAGGTGTGTGGTGTGCATGTTTTTTGTGGTTTGTATCTCTAGCCCTCTGGGCATGTGTAGCACATAAGAGTTGTGGGGATGTGGAAAAGAGAAGTGGGGTGTTTAGTTTGCTTCTAGCGCTCTGTGGGTGTTAAGTAGTTTTATTGTCATTTTGTTCATTCTGTATTGTCCAAGGTGGATTATGAACAATACACATTGGTGTCCTCTTACAGGGGCCATTGGCATACTGCCAGCAAAATCTGAACCAATGATCATTTTATGACTGTGGGCCAGTAACAGAACTCCATGTTGAATGGTGCATACAATATAATACATTCACAGCACGTGGTGTAACTGCAATCTCCCAAAGGTGTCGCATTACAAATTGTTGTCCTGTGAGCGAATGCAGCACTCAATACAGATAAATAATTCCCTATGCAGAAAGAGAATGTTAATATATATCTGGCAACAAGTAATCAGCTGAAACCATGGGACTTTTGCATTGGCTGCAGCATTATAGATACCACACACAAAAGGTTTGTTTTTGTTTGATTTGAACAGAAAACATCTGCTGTTCCCACAAGAATAAATATTGGAAGGAACACCGTTGGGGATATTTTCAATATAATGACTAATTGATAATGATGTTTTTGGGTGTTTTGTTTTGCACTCAAATTCAAGTTTATTTGGATTCGACAGGTATCTGACACTTCCGTTCCTCAGATGTAGGTACAGACACTGTAATGGTATGTGGTTTTTATGTATTTTAACGTATTTCAATTCTATGAATTTGTGAAAAGTAATAATATATATATATGTACTTTTTAACAGTCAACTACCCAACACAACGTTTGAGGATCAACCTCTCCAGTTCTTCGGTGTCAGGTGTAGCATTTTCTGCACTGCCAAGCATGTGAATCATTTTTAGACCATGTTAATCAGCTTGACACCAAGTGGAGAAACATCATTTTTGGCACGGTTCCTATATAGCTGTGGTCTCTGCGTACAGACCGATCTCCTAAGGCAGAGTATTAGAACACAGGAAGAAAATAAAACCTTAGCATGAGAATTCCCACATACCACGGATGTGTTTTCTGCACTAGCAGACGGTTTTGCATACAGGGACTCCTTTCTGGAGTGTTCAAGTCATTAGGAATGGTTTGTACTAAGAACATTTAACTCAGATGATTTAGAACACAATGGTACATTAATGGAGATGGAGTGTGGAATTCAAGAGGAGGATGTCAGTTTTATTAACCACGTCTGTGATAACCCAGAAGGTCTATATGAAATGGCTGACCTAGCCAGACGAAGACCATGTACACTGCTTGAATGCATTTAAGACATTCCAGAAAGAGCATTACATATCTACCACATGCCAATTCATTGATTGTTTTCTGTTTGCTTGCTTTCAATCATTTCTAAAGATTTAAGGCTATTACCATTGAACAGATTATACAATAAACTAATGTGATCCTTTCCTGTGAAACTAAAGCGGAAACACACATGCGCAGATTCTGTTGCTGTCGAAATTATGAATGTTGCCTAACTAAACTGCATCAGTGTTAATATTGGTTTGGATGCTTCATTTAATATATACGGTCAGAGCAATCTAACATTATAGACTCACTGCATTGCAGACAAGCAGGAGCGATTACTGAGCATCCCAATAGCGGGGTCAACAGGAAGCTTAGGTGGATAGTTGCACATAATGGCCATCAGCATTAATGGGTATTTATGTTGTGGATGAAGACACCAGGTTCCCAATCTTATTGGACACACATAAGTGACAGTAGCCCACCCTTCCTCCCCAGTATTTTCCCCGGGCATCCACTCCCACGCATGGATGAGTTTGCATGCTTGACTGACTCATGCCATGCTGCTCTGGTTTCCGGTTCTATGAATCATGCATCCTTATCGTCCACATGCAATGCTGTTGCACTTGTCCTACACCTTTTCGATCCCTCTCAAGCAGCACTCTGTGGGGGGTTTCTTGTTGGGCCTCAGGGGAGCAGTCCCCATGCTGGTGGGCTGTTTCAATGCATTTTGGGTGTTTTCAGTTCTTAACTCTGCTTAATCAACCTGGCTGTTCTTTTTCTGGATGCCTCTCTCTCTCCCCAGCCCACAATTTATGATATCATCAACTGAGAGTATTCAGTATTTTAAAACAGGAGGTACCGCATCCAGTAGTTCTCTACGTTTAGAGATACGTTCTATTTGTTCCTAATGTCAGTCGTAACATATGTATAAATGATGCCCAGTGCATACAAACCAAACATGTAAGAGCGCTGGATGGGTATCCCTTACACCAGGGGAGAAAGATAATGCTAAATATGAGGTGATGTCTCATGAGAAATGCAACCATTATTCTAATATGCTACAGGTACATCAAATGTCTACTGGAGCTTGAAGAAATCATTGATTTGTCAAGGCAGGGTAATACATGTAATCAAATGAGTTTATTCATAATTAGAATGACTCTTACAAAAACAACAATGTGGTACACACCACTACATTACCACATATAGATATCACATGTAATAACATATACACATGTTGAACATACACAGACAGTATTTTTCACAAATAGCCTAGCACAAGAAAACATTTCTCATATCAAAAAAGCAAACCACATCCGCAAAAATACTATCAACAATTGGGCAAAAGTGCATGGGTACATAAAGATGAGCACAACCTCTATACTTTCCCTCGCTCCCTCACTAACTAAACCTACCCTTTTATTTTATTTTTTGCAAAGCCACGTGAGCACCTGGAGACCATGCAAATGGCAGTGGTGTGCAGTATAAATCAATATGGCATAAAATACACCATTATGAGCACCCCACATCCTGAGTGAGAGCTTAAACCCTCAGCCATAGAGCCCACTTCTATGTGCCTTTGAAAGAGCTGCACCACTAATACACCTCTTCTTGAAAAACGAAAACAAAGAGCCTGACTCAGAAAACCAGGACTCCCCACATAACCCAATAAGAAAAGACCTTATGAAACACTGAGCAACATGGGAAATGCATATGAATTTCCAATTTAGCATGATAATACCAGGAAGCTTCTTTTTAACATGATAACCACTGATGTATGGCCCTTTATTTATAAAGTGATTCAGGTCTTGGTGTAGACTTATAAGCACTCAGTGTGTTCGCTGTGTGTTCCGTACACATTGTGAGGCCCTTCTGTTTGGTGATGTTTCTGGTGGAGTATTTCTTTCCTGACTGTGGATCGAGTCAGAGGCAAAGTCAGCACAAGATTTAAATTTCCCTCAACAGCGCACGCAGTGTGCTCGCTGTGTGTTCTGTGAGCATTGTGAGGTCCTTCTGTTTGGCAGTGTTTCTGCTGGAGTCTTTCTTTCTTAACTGTAGATCAAGTCATAGTCAGCACAAGATTTAAATATCCCTCACCAGTTCGGAGCACGTGTTGTGTGCTCGCTGTGTGTTCCGTGTCTATCCCAGAGCCCTTATTGAAAAAACAGATTATTATCAACAAGGAACAGCATTGGTGAGTGTTTATGCAGATTCGGCAATATGAACCTGCGTAGCCATGGAAGAGGAGGGGTTATTTTGCCCGAATATGCTCCTAATTCTCTTCCGCTTGTTGAAACCGAACAATTATGCAACGAATATGATTAGCCCATTAAGTGCAGAGGTAGCTTGGTTACCATCCAGGAACCAATGGGAGCTATTCAAGACTCTGATAAATCGCTTGTGGGTCGGCAAAATTTGAATTTCATGCTGAATGTGTCATCCATTCAACATAATATTGGGGACTTTTTTCCTTGCAACATAGAAGCTAACTCGGACTTTTCTCACTCTCTGGACACAGAAAACAGACTAATTTAATTGATTCAGAGCATGCAAGAGATATAATATATAATGGAGTCCCCCTTGTCGCCAGAACTTTTTGACACTCAATCTGAAGACTATGGGCCTCATTAGGACCCTGGCGGAGAGGGTGTTACGCCAGCGTAGTGCATGGCGTACCTCTCCGCCATACTACGAGTTCCCGTAGCGCCATGGCGGCCTTTTCCGCCTGGTTTTACCAGGCGGAGAAAACCATGGCGCTACGGGACCTCGTTGTTAATTACGCCACCGTATTTTACGGTGGCGTAATTAACTCCTTCCCCACTCCCATTATACCCTATGGGGCAAAAATGGGAATGGGGAAGGGTAAAATGGGGAATGGGGATTCACCGCTCCGCCAAGGTCGGAATGGGGCGGTGAATCCGCCAACCCCCATGGCGCTATCGGCGGCTTTCCGCCATGCTTCGCGGTGCATTTAGCACCGCGAAGTACGCCTGGGTCCTAATGAGGCCCTATGTGATTAGTGATCACGATCTATCCCAACTTTCCAATGCTATGGAGTATTGAAATCTCCCGAGACCAGAAATGGGCACTTCTATTGTTGCTTCATTGAATTTTGTACTGTCATCCCTAGTAAAAGTGTATGATTTTTTAAAATAAAATAATAGAAAGAATACGGAACAACTGCAGACTGTTTTAACAATTGTGGAATCCCTCCCCAAAAGGGAGGGGGTGAGGTTTTTGTTTTTTAAAGTGAGGTTCTAGGTATAATTATAAAGTTGGTTGATATCTGGCAGGAATTCGCTAATTTACCCTTTCATAGGAACATTTTTGAGACAGCGGTTAACATAGAAAAAATACAAAATCAGTTAACATCTATGTTACTTATTATGGATAATTGTGGCTTCCCCGCGGTACAGTCTATGTTTTTGCCTGAATTGGACCCAATTGGTGCCAAAAGGAATGTCAACTTCCCTCTTGGCTAAGTGGTTGACGGTGAAGATACCCTTTCTGAGCAAGCAGGGAATATTACCTTTCATTTCTTGACACTCCACCTGATCTAGCAGTAAATGAGGGAACAAATACCAGGGTATGGACCAATCGTTGATATATGATATGATATATGATACGGCATTTATAATTTGCTTATACACAAGTGTTTCAAAGCGTGAAATTAATATTAATGGATCCCCTTTCTCCTCAAAATCAAGAAGCTGAGTGTGTAAATAATAAAAATAGGGCCCTAAAAATCTAACAATACCAAAAAGCAGGTGGTATTCCAAGAAAAGAAAAATAAAAACCAAAAACTCAGAAAGGTAACTAGCAATGGTACTCGTGGCTTTATTGATTCATTAAATGTTCCTACAGTAGTAAATACTACCATCACTGCTCTGACTTTTAAGGACGGGCGGAAGGTTTCACAAATATTCTTAAAACAAGGGAGCCTCCAAAAGTCAAATGGCTCGAATGAGATGGCTTCCCAATACTCTCTAAATTATATTGAAGTAAATGGGCTCTTCCAAGTACATGAGGCAGTAATCCCCGTGCCCTTCCATAAGCAGTAATATTCTGCAGGGGGTCTGGGTCTCTGAATCTACATCCTTGAAATCTGGAAAGCAAATGCAGCTTACAGAACCTTCTGGGAGTAGCTTTAAATAGTGTATGGAAGATAAACATAAGACAAATTATACCTCAATTACTTTGGCTGCCTCTGAAGAGAGGTGACATGTTTGTGACTCTATGGCCGTCTCTCTTTTGGAAGTTACTGGGGAGCCTGAGTCAGAGGGCTTTACAGACTCAACAATTACATATGTGGCCCGATAAGGACCGCTTTGCTCAGGGTCCAGTAAACAATATAACTGGTAAGAGAGTTTCTCCCAATCTAGTAAGACACAGGGGGTCATTACAAAGTTGGCGGTAAGGGGTTAATGGCGTTGGAAAAGGTGCCGGTGCCGTTAACCCCTTGCATTACGAGGTCCTTTAGCAGGTCCCGCTAAGGGCAGCTAGTTTTAACAGGCGCCCTTAGTGGGAGCCCTTAAGGTCCAGCATGCTAACATGTTGTTAGCATGGTCCCCATTACCATTGAGTCCTTTAGGGCTCGAATGGGAATGGGGATGGGTTCCCTGAATGGGAAAATACCGGGTCCTCCAAGGTTGGAATGGCCCGGTAATTCCCCATTCAGGGAACCCGGACGCGGTATGCGGTAAGGGGGTAGCCATGGCGCTAATAGCGCCATGGCTACCCCCAACCTCGTAATGACCCCCATAGATATATACATGCTGGGGACTGCCAGAAAAAGACTTTGGGGGGTTAGTCTGGCGGAACTAATAGCTGTCTCCAACTTAGAGCCCAGGCCAGTTGCCAAAGCAACCTATCTGGGATTCGACTTTACAGCTTGATTGGAATACAAATCTTATCAAAAGAAGTCATTTTTTTTTACTGGAGATCGGCCCTTTATTGAAGCAAATGAGGCTCAGGAGGAACTTGCATAGAGTTTTATCATGGAAGCAATATTTTTCTAAACAGATTTAAAGTACTTAAATAGGTCTATGGTCTTGGCAGTCCTGCATCATATCCATTGTTTACATAAGATTAAAACTATTGATACTGTCCAAATACAGTTTTGTGACTGGGAAAGGTGGTTTGTGGCAAGGATCACGGTAAACTCTTGTTTAGTTAGAGAGCATATTTTTGCTCATATTGATGGGATTTAACAGAGAGGATTTGATGTATATAATATGCAAAGTTCTCCTTTGTCCTCTATTGCATCAGGTCACACTCTGCGAAGAGCAAATAAGTTGGCAGTTTGCTGTAGCTCAGGAAAGAGCGATTACGGTTAGAGAATTGGAAATTTTCAGGGATTGTTAATAGTGAAATGAATGAAGATTGGTCATGACTTCTTCACCCACAAGCTACTCGAATGAGGAGGGAGTCTAAGACTACAATGTGTCTTAAGCATTTTTTCATGGAACACTCAGGGTATCTGCCACTTACGGTGGTGAATCCTGCACATTTTTTAGTAATTATGATTTGATGACTCCACAAGCAACCTTCCTGTTGGAGAAGGTCATTATGGATGGTTATTTAGTATGCCAACAATTGGCAGTTAAGGGAGTGGCTGGTCACCCTAAAGGAGGTTGTGTGATTGTAGTTCGAAACCAAGCCTATTTCTGAATTAACGATGATTGACGATTCAACATATGGAGTACTGGCGGCCCCAATTATGCTGAAGGGTGAGACGGTCCCCATGTTGGTAATTAATGTATACTATAGCTATGGGGACAAGACTCAAATGGCACCGATTGTGCATATTGATGGGATTTTGTCAGAGTGGAGGGATCAGCATTCGGGTGGTTGCATGGTAATTGCAGGAGCAAACTGCCTTGATATGTTAAGATTCTCCGAGCTCCAGGCCACCGTTATAGTGCCTCGTGTGAAGGATGTAAAAAGGAAGAGATGGTGGGACTTCTTTGATAGTTGGAATGTAGATGTACTGGCCAATAAACAAAGTCAGGGCCATTGCTACCGGAATACCTGGAGTAATAGGTTGAAATATGCAATGATTGATTTTCTATTTGCTTCAGAAGATTTATGGAAGATGTAAAATAGTTTCAAGATAAGCAGTGGGGTCCCCAGTGACCATGAACGGTTAACAGTGGTGTTTTCCCATCCAAATCGACTTAGATTGACAGGGAAGAGAATGTGTGGAGTTACAGGTGTTTTGGCCAAAAATAGACGAATGTGGGCTGGGAGAGATATATGTGAATTTAATGAAACATTTGAAATGGAATTCCTTAATGAACAGGGAGAAATCAATGATTACTCAGGTTTGTTTTCTTTTATTACTTCGATTATAGAGAATTCCTTGAGGCTGAGAAAGTACAATTATATCCTCAGCCTCAGTAGGCCCAATTTTGGCCAACCATCCAACAAATTGAAAGAGATTATAGGACAGCGGTTCAAGGGTTGATCCAAAGGGGATCCACCGCTCCCGAGGTCATGAGTGACCCTAGGAAACAGAAGCAGACTTCTAAAAATAAAATGACATCAATAAGGACACATGACTATCAAAGGGAAAGTGAAAAAATATTTCCTGTATATTGGGGAAGAAAGATGTGAATTATTGGAAATTAATTAAGCAAAAAAAAAGGTTTCACAATCTAATACAATATCGGAATAACATTGGATTTCACACTTTTCAAGATTATACAATTGACCAGTTAGACCCCAGTCTGAATGGAATTTGCATTAAACATATTATAGCTCATCCAGAAGCTTGGGCAAAATCTCTACATGGTTACATTCAGTGGATTGTTAGACTTAAACCTATCCCGGCTCCCTGGAACGAGGCACATATTGTCCTCATATTTAATAACACTGCGAATGAAACCCCCGAAAAACTCTAGAGAGATTGTGCTACTTGTTTATGTTTAAGTTTAAATGAATTTATATAGCGCTTTAAGCCACAGCGCTTTACAATATAACAACAGGTACAAAAGTGAGAGAAACCTATATACAAGCATGAACAGGTAATTAGAACAATAAGTAGAACTATTTACAAGGGGGGAGGGGGATAGGGTAGAGGAGGGGGTAGGAGAAGGGAGTAACGGTGTAGGATTTGAGGTGGGGGAGGGGAAGGGGAAGCATATATACAAGCATGAACAGGTAATTAGAACAATAAGTAGAACTATTTACAAGGGGGGAGGGAGGGTGGGTAGAGGAGTGGGTAGGAGAAGGGAGTTACGGTGTAGGATTTGAGGTAGGGGGGTGGACAGGGGAAGGGGAAGGGAAGGGAGAGTGATCTGGTGTCCTCATTGCCTTTATGTAGTATGTGTTACTAAATTAAGGTCAGAGGGGAAGGAGAGAGGATGGGGGAAAGGAGGGGGGCAAGGGAAGGGGAGGAGGGGTAGGGAAGGGAAGTCAGGGGGGAGTGTAGAGGATGAGCTTTCAGGGAGTGGTGGAAGGACGAGTAGGTGGGGGTGGAGCGGATGGAGAGCGGGAGGGAGTTCCAGTGTAGGGGGGCCAAGAGTTGGAAGGAGCGGAAGCGTGAGGAGGCACATGGGGCTGAGGGTACTGTGAGGAGGTAGAGGTTTTCTGAGCGGAGAGAGCGGGAGAGGGAGTAAAATGAGAGGAGGGAGGAAAGGTAGGGGGGCGCTAGGTCATAGAGAGATTTGTAGACAAGACAGAGGAATTGAAATTTCAGGTGAGAGGAAGGAAGCCAGCCAAGTTGAGTGAGAGAGGAAGAAATAGAGTCTTGAGGGCCGAGGAGGCATAGAGTACGGATAGAGGAGTGGTAGATGGATTTTAGGGGAGTTAGGTGAGAGACAGGGAGTCCTAAGAGGAGAGAGGAGCAGTTTTTGGGTCGGTACTTCTCTCTCATCTTCAATATTGGGCAAATATAAATTGTATACTTAAACCTAACCAACTGGGTCTTCGGTCAAATGTTGGTAGCAATGTGGCAGGTTGGCTTATAAACCATATCCAACATCTTGTTCAAGAAAGGGCTCTCAAGGAAGTTTATATAGTTTCAGTTTATCTATCTTTAGCCTTTGATCAAGTAAACCAAAATACATTCTTGCAGAAGTTCTCAGACTGGGGACTACCTAATAGACTTCTGGCACCCCTTATTCATTTGCATGAACATTCAACGCTTAGAATCAGCTTGAATTGTGAAGGAGTATTGTCCTCAAAGATTGAGACCAATAGTGGCTTACGCATATTGGTGCCATATTTATTAATGACTATATGGCGGACTTGGGTGAGGCTCTTAAGTTCTCTTCTTTTCTCACCCCAAAAGTTTTGGGTACTAAAATTCATTGGGTTACATATGCAGATGACATTATGCTGCTAGACTGTACAAAGGCGGGTATCCAGAGAATGTTGAACAGTCTTGAAGCGTACTGTGTAAACAAAAATCATTTAATTATAAATACATGGACAACCCACTTAATACTTTTAACAGCAGGGAAGCGCGTAAAGAAAATAACTCATCATGGTTATGGAGGTGAGCAGCCTCGGTATCTAGGCTATGCAATTCTCAGCACTCCTAGTAAAAGACAAATAATTGAGGGTTTTTATGTCAAGGCATTAGTGGCTGCTGCTCAAATAAAATATTTCAATTTTAAGTTTGGCAAATGTTCCATTATCCTGCTTTTAAAGTTGTATAAGTCCAAGACAGTTCCTATGCTGATTTATGGGTTAGAAATTCATTTGTGCCTTCTACAGGAACATTTTTGTCATCTAGAAGGATATTCATAGAAGAGAGTCCTTAGGTTCCCTTAAGATATACAAATTAGTGTTATTAGGTATGAGTTAGGTCTTTTATCATTAGAGGCACATATTGTATGGAGGAGAATTCTGTTATTTTATACATTCAAAAATCCATCTTCTAATACGATATTTGCTGAGTTTAAAGAGGGTGACACATACTCAACAAACTGATTTATTACTAGTACAGAAAACATGTTAGAAGAGTGTGGTTTAGAAGGAGAATTACTGACTGAACCTCCAAGAAGTTATGATCAAAGAATATGGCGAGCTGACTGGTGCCGCACATGTAATGCAGTGGGTGTTTATGATACACTTCAAAACTTCAGCCTGACCTATAAAAAACTGGGGGTGTGTTCCCAATATCTTTATCAATATCCGTCATGGAAAGTAGGATATATGCTATCTAGGATCAGACTTGACATCCTTCCTACAAGGGCAAATAGTGTCAAATGGAAAAGAGACGTGTGCCTGTCTGATAAATGTAGATTCTGTTCCGATAGCAGCGAGACCTTGGAACATTATTTTTGTATCTATTTTTGTATTGTGAGGTTCTAAAACCACATCAGCTAATATGTTTTAAAAATGTATTCATATTTATGGTAATCATACAGGGAATGTTTTATGGAATTTGTGCTGGTCGAAATTAACGTACTACCCGAGTAAACGCTTGTTCCGATTCCTAAGTATGATTAAATTAGTAGAATAATGGAAACAGTAAAGGAAAGGCAATGTAAAGATCTTTCTAAAATCGATTTTTGTTGGTTTTACTTGATGGTGCTAAGAGGTAGAGGGTTTCCTTTCTAACTTTGAATGTTTTCCTTTTAAACTTCTACTGTTTACTTGGTTATTGTTTTAAATGTTAGGAAATGTTATGATGTCTATTGAAATAATGTGGCTGTTCCGTATAGTTTTAAGACTAGTATTTGTGTATAAAATGGTTTTAAATGGATTGGATATGTAATGTTTTATGAAATGTGATGTATTTGTGTAAGGTTTTAATAATTTTTAAAACTATATGCACAATAAAAGTAATTCACATAAACACTTTATGTTATCACAGTCATTACTATCCAGTCAAATTGGTACTTAATTTATCGAATGCGGAAGGTTGAGCAGATATCAGTTGGGGATTGAACAATGCTGATATTCATCGATTCTCCCTTCTTAAAGTTTAGCTAATCTCCAGACCACTCATTTCTGAAAGCTTGCTTTATACACAGTGGGTGCCTTTAGATACCCTGCATAAAATAATAATATGCTATCAGATAGACCTGCATTTTACACCTCTTTGCCATGAATGACATAAGAAATAATTCTCTGTGTCCTTCAAAAATCTGCACCTCTAATGATGCCTATTTGTGGAAAATGAATCTAAGAGCCTGCACTCACTATATCAGCATTTGCAATGAACCTAAGAAGAAAAGGCATTACAAAATTAAAAGCAACGAGGAACATGCAGGTGATTACTTCTTTTTGCAGAATAAGAAATAGCTTCTTTTTAGTTCAATGGCAATTGATATAAGGCACTTAGCTTATGCCACAGCTACAATGATATCTTACATCATAAAACCTGTTAATGCTTATGATAAGCCAGTAAAACAGGAACACAGGGGCATACTGTTGGTTAAAAGTACATACTGTAATACATTTTTGCCATGAGATACTATGTGCCTGATTCATAGAAAAAGCGGAACAAGTTGGCACAAAGTACTTAGTGCCAACAAAAGATTTAGGGCTGGGAGCCTGTGATGCTGGAAATAATTTTGGAGGGACGAGGCCTCTTCATCCTTGTCCTACCACTTGCCTGTATGTGGTTTTCTCTGTGTTTTTTGCACAAGAGTCCAGTTTCGACACCTGGTAGTGGAGCTCTTCATCTTTTCATTAGTGAACAATACTCAAGGGATACCCTCAAGGCACCCATGCATAGGGGTACACACTGGTACCCCCAGTGTATGTTTCTAGCTGTCTGCATGTTGCCCACAGAGCAGCGTATGGGCTGGTGGCAGCTACATGCTGACTTGACAGTGGCTCTGAGTGTCCTCCATTTTTGGGACACCCAGGCCCTGCCATAGGAATCAATGGATGCCTGAACAAAGGCATGTTGGCCACTGTAGCCTCTTGGTTGCTTTTGCCTTTCCCCCCCTTGTTTCTCAAAGTCAGGAGAAGCCCAGGCTCTGTCCTCTTCCCCTGAATGGCTGTTATTGTGGAAGGACCATATATGGCTCTGGGGGCTTCCCATGCCACACCAGCTGGATCCTTCCCAGGGACTGCTTGTTGTTGGTACACAATAAAGCTGGGACCTGAATGAATGGAGAGAGGAGTCAAATCCCAGTCTGTGTTGTGGGTGTCTGGTTTTGGTTGTGCATCACAGTTTCCTTTGGTCTGCCTGAGTCAGCCCTGACTGAAATTGGAACTAATGCAATGCGTGCTCAAAGGCAGGGAGTTGCATCCAAAAATCATTCACTGTTTTGGGTTGCTGGTTTTGGGTGAATGGCCTGAATTCCAGTGAGCCTGATTGGATGCTGCCTGCAAGAATGCACTTTTTTAAATTTATTTTTATTTTAATGTAAATTATAGTTTATTACAAATGTTATTTTACAATTAACTCCACTTCCAAATTATCTAATTCTTTCTCATTCATTCAATCACTCACTCTTCCACATCCCAGTGCAATAAAAATCTTCGACAACACTTCACCAATACTTGCACATTCGAACTGAAATTTGTTTTTGTCGCTTCTCAAACTAATTCAGTCCTTCGCATACAGCAACTCAGTCTAATGCACAGTAGAGGTGAAGTACTTTCCTTTCAAATTTTTAAATTTTGTAATAGTTTATCCAAATAATCAACAACAGCACAAATCAACATGAAATTCTGGCCAGCCAGAAGCATAGACCACCATTCTTCTATATTTCCATTTAATGGACCAAACTTTCCCAAAAAGCTGTTCCCGTGTGCTATCATGGCCAGACATTCAAAAACCAGATGTTTTATGGACTCAACTGTGGCATCACAGAACCGACAGTGGTTGTTTAGGGTGTTCTCATCATGTTTTAACACTAGCATTTCCTTGGTTGGTAACAAATTTAGACGCAGCGATATCTCAACGGAAACCTTTCCAAATATTTGGGGGTTTGATTCACGCCACGAGAATCGCCTCCTAGTTCGAGACTGGATACAAGATACATCTTTTATTTATAGTATCAATCCAGTCACTGTACAGTAGTTTTTTCTTGACAGCACATGGATTTTCCTGAAGTGTCTTAATATTTGTTCCTACGTCCGCCAAGTAGGCATGCATCAAATCAGTCCATTCTTTCAACAAGCCTTGATGGTGTTTTTCAACAGTCGAGTTCAGTATGTGATAAGGAGCCGACAATGTCATCATTGATATTTTCCTTATCAATGACACGGACTTCCATACCACTGTTGGCTATAGGGACTGCAGCCCTAATTCATAGGGAATGGCTGATATTGATACGCTGTTCGGTAGATGCAGGACCCTGTGCCAAAAATGACCTTCCAAGGTATTCCATGTTGCGCTGTTGATGTTGAATCCTGCTTTGCTGCCAAAGGTTATTGCAGCTACCACTTTGATGATAAAACATGATTAATGGTTTGACTGAAAATGTGCCAAATTCCAAGTGCAATTTTGCAGCTTTAGATTTTTCATTTTTATTTTTAGATCGTCAATCCATTGCCGTTCTCTTATTGAATTGTTGAAGAGAACACCCAAATAATGGATGCAGTCGGTTCGGTCAAGTTGGGAAACTGCTGTGAGCCATTTAAAATTGTTGCCCCTCTTTCTGAGCTTCAGACCAAAGGAAACAATTGTCAACTTTGTTGCATTTATTTTCAGGTCATTCCTTTGCAGGTATGGCTCCAGTTTATTCAATAATCGTTGTAACCCGATTTGTGTGGAGTCTGCCAACACCAGGTCATCCGCGTATGTCGCCCAGCTTGTAGGGTGACCATTAAATTAAGGTGGCAAAGAGTGATAGTCCAATAATGCCAAAGGAAGATCCGCAAGGTATATCTTGAAAATTAAAGTGGCCAAGGGGCAACCCTTCTTAACCCCCCTTTCGGTAGGAATTTTGTCAGTCAACACACCCTCAGCATTAATTTCGACGCGGCTTGAGGTGTTTGTGTGAAGTAGCTGATGGCTTGAAGAAGGTCACTAGGACAATTCCAATTTCTCAATTTTCTCCACAAGCTATTTCTACAGATCCCAATGTCAAATGCTTGACGCAGGTCCACAAATGCTAAAAATACATTCTTCCCACCTCTTAAGGTTTCAAGTTTTAACAAGCTAAGCAGTGTTAGAGTTAACTCCACCCCAATACCTTTGGTGAACCCTGTTTGTCTCACATCTATTGTTTCATTCTCAGCTGCCCATTTAGACATTTTTTTTGGCAACACTGAGGCAAATACATTTCCAATGATGTCCAACAAAGAAATCATACGGTAGATGTTTGGATCTGCTCGATCACCCCTTTTAAAGATTGGCACAACTACCACTGATTGCCAAGTTGCCGGAATCTGCCTCGTTGTGGATATTTGTGTGAAAGGAATACCAATAAAGATGGCCCATTGGTCAATGTTCTTCTTTAACATTATATTGGTCAGGCCATCCGGACCAACCACACCAGAAATGTTTAGTTTTTTGATCGCTTCTTTTATTTAATCTTTAGTGAGTGATAATTCCCAAGGGACTGTCTGCTCCGTGAATACATCTGCATCATGTGGTGACGGGTATTTTAACACCTCTGTGAAATATTTTACCTATGTGTCGGCATTAACTCCTATACTCGTGTGGGCCTTCTGAGATAAAGAGCCATTATTTATTATAACCCAAGTTTCTCTACTTTTATGCACTAGTGTGTGATTGGCTGACTGACCCTAGCTCAGCTGAGTGAATGGGAAACGTGTGTATAATAACAAGGGACCCCTCACTTACCTCTGTGTCAGAAGACAGAAACTGCAAGTCAAAACTAGAAGTCAGAAGCTTGGAAGCTTGCATCCTGAATCCTGCTGGAGTAAGAAGTCTGCGGCTGGAACTTTTCAAGAAATCCAAAGCTGTTTTGCTGATTCAAGGACTGAACCAAAGAGAACCTGGAGCAGCGACCTCTTCCTGTATCCACTGCAGCCACTGCACCCGCCACCACCGAAGGTCATCCACAATAACTAAAGAACTTATCTTCACCTTGTCGAGGTCCACAGTGAGTTTCACCTTTGTGGGATAGCCACAGCCGATTTACCAACCCAACCAAGGAGTGCACTGCGACAGACCTTCACTGCTGCCTTTGCAGAATTGCTTGGTTCCCTTCTTCTTGATAATGACATCCCAGGAACTCCTTCTTCCAGAAGGGGTCCATCCTCGAGGGGCATCATTGAGTAAGACCAAGAAACTCCACCACGTCTCCTCCCAGGGCACCCAAGGTTCTGTGACGGGGAAGAGTGTCTTCCATCCGCACGGATCATCCAGGGGTCCCAGATTCCTCTTGGATGCAGTTCTCCTGTGGCTTCAGAGGTACTTTCGGGTGGTGGGATCTGTAGAAATAAAAACAGACAATTACTGAACATATAAGGAATGAGCTGCAATATACAAAGTAAAGTACAACAAAGATTTTCTTACAGATAGCCCAAGTGGGGGGATGCTCACACGGAATTGCAGTTTTACACCAAGGAAAGCATTCTGCCAATGTTCTAAGTATTAACTGCATTCTACATCAATGTCTAAGAGGTTAAACGCTGCCTAATAAAGTAATTATTTTTAATAACTGTCAGCAGTTGGTGCATTATACCTTAATAATGGTAAACATGGTACCATGTAGAGCTGTATATATTGAGTTAACTATTTGATTAGCTTTCTGAGTACAAATTGAGTCTTATTTATTTGTATTTATCCACATAACTTGTTATCCCTTAATAAAAGAACTGTGTTAGCACACAACATAGCGTGTAGACATTCCTTTGTGGGGGCTTGGTGATTCACTGTACCTAAGAACCTGCCTGCATCACCTCCCTTGAGTCTCAGCGTTGTCTACTCATCCATTGCTACCAATTGAGAGTCTTGGCTGGGGGGTATCTGTGCCTTTACCCCAACCATATGGTGGGTGGCAGTCCAGACACTCCCCTCCAGTCTTTAACTGGTGGCAGATGTGGGATCACTGGTTTTAGGACTCAGTGTTTAACCTTGCGTCCTACAAAATATCTACAACTTGGTAGTATACAAGTTTAGTGGTATATACTGAAAGACATCACTACAATCAATGGAGCCTATTGCTAATGGTAAACTGGCCAGAATGAGCTTAGAAGCTCCACAGAGTGCTTGTAAAGAGAGAGATTTAGACTTTGAGGATAAATCTTGGGAAGAGCTGATAGCTGTGCATGTGGATTATGTAGGGGAGGATTGGTCCAAAAGACCCCCCATCGCCTACATCCCCTCCCCCGGTGAGGGCCATGGCTCATCAGGCGTCCCCTCCTTACCACCAGGGCCCAGGTGGTGGATGGCTCACCTGCTGAAGACATAGCCCAAACGTATTGAATTTAGCTAGGCCTCAGAAACCATTTTGTCTAATAAAGATGGTGTGAGCTCGGCGCACTGCAGCATGGCCCCCACCTTTGGAGAGTTTCAATTATCCCTGTGGCCGCAGCTCCCTGGCAGATCCGCCGTGAGCCCGTTCCCACGAACAAGACGGACATGAGCTAGTGTAAGATACCAACACTAACATTTCACCTTCCGCAGTGTATCGCTGCTCCCAGCATGACCCGGCCAGCAGAGCCTGGGTGGAAAGAGAACTGTAAAATGGCCCTCAGATAAAAGCAAAAGTTCCCAAATACTAATGACCAAACTACCTGCGATGGACGCATTTTCTCCACAAACCTCTTTGACTAAAAAACCTGTAAAATGTATAGATATGTCAGAATGCATGTTCATATGGCATTAGCAATGAAGCACCCACGCCCTTGCAGTTATGTACAAATAGTGAAAGCGTCCCGGGGGATTATTTGTTATATGTATCATTGAAAAGTTTACACCCCACGGTCCCGCGCCATAACCGAACTAATGCTGCTAGAGTGCAGAGAAAGACAAATGCAACCATATTGAGGGCTCATGTAAAGGGCGCGCGAGAATGCACCCTTCATGTGTGTATGTCCAAGCCCCTTATGTGCCACTACCGTCACGTACGATGGCGAGTCGTTTCTATGCGCTCCACCAACCTCACTACTACCTCACTTACTGCAAATGTATATGCATATAACAAAATGTTGTAGTTGTTAAAACATAGTGTACAAATAATGTGCTGACTGGCTATATTTGAGAGGCATTAGCAAAGTTAAAATGTAAGCTTTGGAATGATTCAATGAGTATTGTATAGTATTCGAATGTTTATGATGCTTTCACCTAAAATCGGCAACACACGAGGAAGATACCTTTGTGAGTATATGCAAGGCCATTCCCCCTCCCTCCCTGTGAAGCCTGCCAGACGAGAGAGCAGAGGCCCGCGCCACGCTGCTCCACCTCCCCCAACTAGGCTGGAGCCGCTTCAAAGATTTGTAGTTCCCTCTTCTGCAGCACCCAAGGCCACGGCCCACCACCTGTATTATTTACAGCCCAGCAGTAAACCTCTGCCTGAATACACAAATCCACAGGCGCCCTCTCTTAAGCCCCACAACCCACCGGATCACCTTAGGTTAATGGCCCCTGTAAGATTAGGACACCCAATATTATGGCAACATTACAGCAACACATTCATATCGACTTCTAACAAGACAGGAGGACATGTACCGCCTGTCCCATGCCCTGAGACCCAGCCCCACGACCTATGGTACCCGGTCAACAGGACACTGGTAACCATGTACTGATGAATCGCCATCAAACCCCTCTCAAGGTGCATTCCTCCTGTGTTGCCTTAACCTGTAGAATAACCTATTGGAAGATTTACTAAAGAAGATAATATTGCAAATGACTGAATGACTGCGGTGTGCATGGCCTAGGGCAAAGAAGTCAGGAAAAGACATTCATCTCTGACACTGGCCACAGTGGCACAACAACACCGCCCGGATGAACCCAGCTGACCCGCTAGGCCCAGCCCATCCCACGAGGCTGACCAGTGACGTCCTCCAGCCAAGACCAACCACATCACAGCAGCACCTATAGCTAGTCGTCGCCACCCAATCCCATTGAACTTGTGCCCCCTATAGTGTGTAGGTTTTTATGACGTTTTTTGTAAATATATACACCTGTCTTTGCTATTGTCAGACATAGCGCTCTCGGAGGTTGCAGAGTTCTTTGCATGCTCTATTCTGATTGATAAACTCCCATTTACGCTCACCCGCACTTGTCTTGGCCTTATTCTCATCCTGGGAGAGTCCATCATTGTCTCTCATTGCGGGGAGGATCGTGTTGGTTGGGGACGCTTGCCTTCAATTATCAGGCAAATTCTGATAGTTTTGATGAAAGGGGGAAGATTCTAATGGAGGCCTTGCCCCTGAGAATACTGCAGATTCTACCAATGGGATTGAATTATCTCCTGCCACTTCTATTCCAAAACCAGGCATTGCTCTTCAGATGGCTGTCCTGAAACTTGAACTATTGAAATTGGAGCTACACAGAGAAAAGTTAGCCTTTCAATACAAAAAGCTAGAGGCTGAAGCCGAGTTGAAAGAGGAAGAATTGGCACAACAGTTGACTGTCAGGGTGGTCAGGTTTGTCTATGGTTTTAGATTCGTCACAGGAGCCAAACACCCCCTCCTCCTCCTCCTCATCTGTACCTTCGGAAGATGCTTCTAGTTGTCTTCCCTTTTTTCTGGGGTCTTTATGTCTCTTCTTGAAGAAGTAGGGTCTCCCTCTGGAAGAAGCCACTCTGCCACCGTACCTATGGAGGCAAGCAGATGGGGCTCCCTTCCGAAGGATTCCAAGAGGAAAAAACCTGGGGGCAGAAAAAACTCTCCTTTCCAAGGAGTTGAGTGGTCCAATGTAAGTTCTGGATGGGTGGTTTGGTAAAGGAGTAATCCGGTCCGATGGCGAGGAAGACAGTAAGTAGAAAGTAAAGTCCTGTGAAGCCACGGGTTACAATCACTGGCTCCGCGGTGGAACAGCGGACGGAGCCGACTGGGAACAGAGACCTGGGTTGCCTATGGAGATAGTTAATGGATCTGTGGTGGAATAGCAGATATATCTGTCAGAGGACGGAAAAACGCAAAGGACGGCAAGTTAAGCAGAGGCGGCAGAAGCTTAGCAGCGGGAAACAAAGAACTGGGAAGAAAGGCAGAGCCAGAAGAGGCAGAGTGAGGTAAGAGGAGAAAAGAAAACAGAACAAGCACAACCAAAAGAAGGAAACAAAGAGAGGAAATGGCAAAGAGAGGGCGAACGCCAGAGAGGTGATTGAAGAAAGACGTAGCAGGATGAAACCCAAAAGGAGGAGGCAGAAAGGGCAAAAGGCAAAGACCACAAAGGATAGCAAGCACAAAAAGGGTCCAAAGGCCAAGAAAGCTGAACAAGACAGAAAATTCACTGGCGTGTATACCCGAAGCAAAGCGAAAGGGTTGCAACGAAACGCGGAAACAGTGGGGCGTGGCGAAATTGACAGAGGAAACAAACAGCGCCGTGCAGAGAAAAGACTAGACCGAGAAACCAGGTAGTGGGGAAAGGGCAGAATGGAACATCCTAATGGTGAGACAGCTGCCAAGCGGACTGAAAGGGGCCCCTAGGGGTCCCTAACGTCTATGGAAACAAGGCGAGTCACCACACACGATAGATACGCCAGACACGAGGTTGTATTCCCAAAGCTAGTGTTTATTGCAAAGCAAAAGTCTCAGTTGGCCAACTCGGTCTCACGCCCCGCGACTTGTATCTCTAGACCTCGAGGGACGCAAGAGAGTGAATTACGTACATTAGTTACATATATACAAAATGCATATCAAACAATCAGCTATGACATGTTTAACACACCCCTTTTATTGGGTTTCTTTGAACTTGGTGTGATGATGGACATCTCTGACAACTATGACACCTTCAAACATCTATTCTAGTAACAATTGCCAATTTGTGAGTGCGAAGGCATCTTTCAGTTGTTGAATAGAACACAACGCTTCTGTTCTTAGAAGCGAGCTACATACGGGGGGGGGAAGAGTTGCATTCCGGACCTTGCTATCTATTAGGTGCTATTCGTGTCCTGGGAGCCGACATGCTCTAGCGGGCTCAGAAAAGGGGGGCCATAAGAAAAGCATAATTCAAGCCTTTAGCTATATTATTCTAACATATTCTACCATATAACGAGACTGGCTGGCAGCTGCGAAATGATTAAATGCCCTCCAGCTCTGCTTCAAGGCTACATTTGGGAGGGAGCCGGGCATTCTTCCTGGCACGGCCTACGTTTGTGTTTCAACAAACTTGTTATCCTCTCGGCCCTGCAGCCTTGTCCTTTTCACGTACAGACAACAATGGTTTACAGTCGAGCAGTGCAAGCGGAAAATATACTGCGAAGCAATAGGAACAGACAGCAATGAGCAATGGTTAGAAAACAAAATGGTGATTCTTGTTACATTAAAATGGCCGTTCATTGGCAAACTCGAAAACCTATATTCTGTCATACCGTGGATGAGAAGGTTGGCCCACGGCCACCAAAATACATTTGCGGTCACAAAGTAGAGGTATCCATTTTTCTAGACTGACAAACCCTCCTTTGGCCGTATGCCAAACGTCTCATCTAATCATTGAAACCTCCTCTAGTGATGATGAGTCTGAAGTACTTATATCTGAATTTTGCATGCTATAGTAAACATCATTGTCTTCATCAATATCTATTGCCATCAACTCTTTTACTGCTCTCATCTCATTTGGTTCTTGGTCAGTTCGACCATGAGGTTGTTTTCTCTTTGTCATCATATGCATACATCCTTCCGTACATCCCTCAGTTACCTCAGCGCAAACTATGGGTAGACAATGTATACAACAACAGCACGTTAGGAATATTCCAAACACCACTACTAATATTGAGATCAACTTCCATCCCCAAGAACGTAGTATTCCCCAAAACCAAGATCCTATTCCCCAGCTTCCTTCTCCAGTAGGGATTTCCGAGCTTAGGACGTGCATTTTCTTTATTGCTTCAAAGATCGTGGGGGAATAGTCATCGACATAAACGCAACACGCTGATCCCACTATTTTGCAAATTCCCCCACGATCAACCAGGATCACATTGAGAGCCATTCTATTTTGCAGCATCATTAACCTGATTCCTCTTTCTTCCAACGTCATGTTAAATAATATATCTGTTGTTGTGTTTATTGCATTTTTTAGGATTCTGGACAGTTGCCTTATATTATAGGAGTTCACTATCTGCCCTAAGAATGGAATGAATGATTTTGCTACATCAGTTGCTAGTGAAACACCCTCGTCAGTCCTTTTGACTCTAGTTCTGGATAGTCTGGCCATGTCTGCTGTTTCTAAGAGGAATACTCCTGAGAACAGTAGACCTAGGTAACATGTACCTCCCCAGTTTCTGGGCAACCAAGGATATGCTTTCTCTCCGCATATAAAATAAACTGGATCACCTACATATACTGGTTCTATTTCCCATTTTAATACCACTGTATTCATGCATCCAGTATATGTTCCGACTGAAAAAGAGCCTTTCTTTTTTAGACAAAAAGGGACAGTTCCTGGGCTATAATTCACTGTGTAAGATGGGGGGATTGCATCTTTGTCCCCTTCTGTTCTTACACGAAACGTCATTACAGATGTTTTTTCTGGTGGGGACAATCTATCTCGTCTATTTTGTCGTGTTATCTTTCGGGTACTTTTCCTCCTGGGCTCTGGGGTTATTACTTGTGCTTTATGGAAAATGGAACAACCCACAGGCTTCATTATTATCTCCTCAAACTCATTCAGGTTGGTTCTGTCTAATTGACCCGTACTACTCTCATTCCATTTCCCATAAAACATTGCACCTAAAGATGCACTACATGCAGAACTTAATGGTAGTGGCTGTACATTCCACCCTATTCCTTTCCCAGCATGCCGTGGTAAATGGGCAAATACTCAGCAATTTCTTTTCTTCAGAATTGCATGTGTCATGTTCATGATCAATAGCAATGTATTATTTCCAAAACCTTCCCTGTGTCTTTCTTCCATTGGGGGCAGGGTATAAGTAATCACCTGAACCGGGCTTTCTGTAGTGGATATATTAATTATTGGTAAAAACATTTCTAATGGGTGTATTGCTTCCACATACCATAATATTAGGGCTGTCGATATTGGTGCTACCACGCTCATAAAGCACATTATTATTGTCAGTATCAGCATACAATTTGTTTTACCATGCGTTTTTCTTAAGCTTACAGTCTTTATAATTGACTCATTCTCAGCAGTGATAGTGCAGGAGGAGGCTGGAACCGGTCCCGGCATGTTTCTCGTCGTCCTTCTTTCTTATCACAGTTCGTTGTGGATATCTCGTTGTGCTTGCTCCGATGTCAATAAGTTCAATGGAATTGTCACAGTTCAGATCTGCCTGTCCTTTTTAGCCTGGATTTGTTTATCCGTTTTTAGGCAAGATCACTTGTCCTTTCTTATACTGCTCAGACGACCTTTGATCAGTTATCTTATTGCCTTAGTACCATGTGCGCCCAGCTTGTCCGCTCTGGTTCCTGACACATGTACTTTTAATCAGTTATCTCATTGCCTTAGTACCATGTGCGCCCAGCTTGTCCGCTCTGGTTCCTGACACATGTACTTTTTTAATCGCACTGAGGAGCCGCGAATCTTGAATTGTCCGACTTGCACAATTCTCACGCTTCTCTCCTCTACACCTCTAGTTCCTTCTCCGTCCATGAGCTGAACCAGAGGTTGACATAAACATCAAAAAGAACTGCGGATCACTTTGTCTTTCGAGGCCGCAAGTTGTATCGCCTCACTCCTGGTATCCTGTGATCCATGAACAGTGCCGGTGCACTTCCGGATTCAGGCTCAAAGTCAGCCTGTGGCGCTACTGCAGGTGCTGGTGTGCACCGCGCCAATGATGCAGATCCGTTCTTTGGCGTGCTGGCAAGTGCTGGTGGGTGCCAGAGGGGTACACGATTTGTTTCTACTGGTATTTTCAAGGCGGATTTTGTGTTGGCCAGCAGTGATGTCGATTCTGCTGGGCAACGTTGGGGCACTCTTTGCCCTTCCCCCTCTTTGGCAATCGTCTCAGGCTTTGTTTCGAGTTTCACTTCTCGTTTTGGCAGATTAGGTGGCTGCTTACTGGCAACAGTTTCTTTCGTTTCTGGGCCCGCTGTCTCTTTCCAGTCATCAGTGTAAGGCAAGTCTTTCAGTGCAGTTGGGATCTTCTTGGCATGGGTTGCATGGATCCACGACTTCCTTCCATCCACCCTTATTGCCGTCAGTGTCGCCAAGAGTACTTGATGAGGCCCGCGCCACCTGGGTGCTAATGATGACTTTCTTTCAAATTTTTTTAGCAGCACCCAGTCGCCTGGCTCCAGTGCGTGCCCCGGACCGGTGCATCTCACTGGTAATGCCTCCTGCACCTGCTGATGAATCAAACACAATTTCTGCATTAAAAGGCCACAATAAGTACTAAGCACAGGATGTTCTACCTCACTAAGTAGTTTTGGCTGTGGTGCGCACCATACATTTGCCGGCCTCCCCATCCCGATCTCGTACGGGGAGAGCCCAGTTTTAGCCTGTACAGACGTACGCATGCATAATAGTGCTATTGGTAATGCATCCACCCAACTCAACTTGCTTCCTGCACAAATCTTGCTAATCTTTGATTTAAGAATCCCGTTGTGCCTCTCCACAAGACGGGCAGAACTCTGATGCCTTGAACTATGGAATCTCGTATCAATCTGAAGACCAGCACATATCTGCAATACCACTGCGCCCACAAAATGTGGTCCATTATCGGACCATAGGACACGGGGCAAGCCAAATCTGGAAAAGTACTCCTTAAGCATTACTTTTGCCTTGCTCATTGCTGTGCAGTCCTTCAAGGGATATGCCTCCACCCACTTACTGAATGCACAGATCACCACCAAGACGTATTTTAAGTTTTGGCACCTCTCAATCTCTATGAAATCAAAATGGATCACCTCAAATGGCATAGAGGGCGGGCCAAAACTCCCTGTTGGAGTCACTGTTCCCTTCCCTACGTTGT
This sequence comes from Ambystoma mexicanum, assembly GCF_040938575.1. Lineage (NCBI taxonomy): Eukaryota > Metazoa > Chordata > Amphibia > Caudata > Ambystomatidae > Ambystoma > Ambystoma mexicanum. The sequence goes on along the minus strand of NC_090927.1, from coordinate 1,029,460,649 downwards.
GTTGCAAACACGTGATACAGTTCTGCACCAACCTCTATGCATTCTTTCTCATGTTTACATTCTGCAAACTGTAGAAAGGTGCTGTATTATTTTCTTCGCACAGATGTGCGTAGGGCTATGAGCCATTGTGACCATTGCAGTCATGTACGAATTTGGCAACATCCAGTTTCTAGTTCCCTTGTCCACCCAACAACCCTCAAATCCAACTTAGCAGATCCCTCTGCCCACCCCTGTATTTCATCGGCCGTAGCTTCGGCCTGCATTTCTTTGACAGTGGCAACTACATTTTCTATCATACAGGGTACTTCCTCAGTCTGAACCGTCATCATTTTGGTATCTAAATCAGTGGCAGTTTGTTTCGCAATCCTGTCTGCAAACGTGTTTCCCTCTCCTACTTTGCATGTTACCTTTTTGTGTGCCTCGCATTTCACTATTGCTAGGCGCTTTGGAAGCGTGAATGCAGACAGTAATCGTACAATCAAAGGGCCATGTTGAATTCTGGCGCCATGTGATGTCAAAAACCCTCTCTCAGCCCAGAGTCAACCAAAGTTATGAACCACTCCAAAAGCATACTGACTATCAGTATATATATTCACATTCAAATTTTCAGAAATCTCGCAGGCTCTAGTTAATGCTATTATCCCTGCGGCTTGTGCCTAATTGTAGGGAATTCTTTTGCTTTCTACAACGCTCTCTAAGGTAGTGATAGCATATGCGGCAGTTGTTGTGCCATCTGGTAGTTTAAAACGTGAGCCGTCACAAAATAACTCTCCATCTGGCTCTTTCTGTGGGATATCACTTAAATCAACTCTCCCCTTCGTTTCTTCCTCCGTGACCATTAAGCAATCGTGGGGGGGTGATTCATCCTTCCCAATTTCTTTTATGGTTGGTGGATTTAATTCTGCAGGATTCAACGCGCTACACCTCATAATTTGGATATGGGGCGTGAACAAGATAATCACATATCTTGTCAATCTAGCAGAGGTGAGGTGTTGCGTCTGTGTCCTATTTAATAGAACGTCTATGGCATGTGGCACCATCAAAATTAAAGTCTGCCCCAATAACATCCCTTCCGTTTGTTTCACTGACGCAGCAGCCGCCGCGACAGATCGCAAACATCGTGGTAGTGCACGCACTACAGGGTCCAGCGCAGAAGAAAAATAGCTGCATGGCCTATTTCTTCCACCTTGTTCCTGTGGCAAAACCGCCAATGCACATCCTTCACTTTCACACACAAATAGTCTAAAAATGTTCTCATGCAACCTTTGGTTTACATTGCGTTTACACATAAGTAAACCTTGTAGTTATACAAGTCCATTTGGACTTAATGTTCCAGAGATTTGTAAACCCTAACTGGCCGATTCATGTAATTCCTCACAAAAGTGTCGCACACGGCTGGCGCACAGCGTGCCCGTGCGAATGTCTGCGCCAGCCACGTGCGATAAAATCAATTTCCGCGCACAGCGTATTCATGTATTCTCGCCTCCAAAAGCAGACGTGGCACAGAGTGGCGCAGCGACCCTGCAGCAGCGCCAGTTACGCCCCCAAGAACGCCCTCGCGCAAGGAAAAGCCATCAAGATCGCAAAACCATCACAAAGGGCTGCGCCAACACTGTACCAGTTTACCGGACTGGCAAACAGCAAACGCAAAGTGGGGAACGCGTATTACGGGTGTCGGGAACACGCGTGTGCGAGAAGATTCACACGCGATCGGGCCTGGGGGAGCGTGTGCGTGTATTTCAGGGGTGCGCGAGAAGTTCTACACGCAAATGGCCTGGGTGCGTGTATTCCAGGGGTGCGCGAGAAGTACCACAAGCGATTGGCCTGGGCGCGTGTATTTCAGGGGTGCGCGAGAAGTTCCACACGCGATTGGCCTGGGCGCGTGTATTTCAGAGGTGCGCAAGAAGTTTCACACGCGATTGGGCTGCGTGCGGGTATTTCAGGGGTGCGCGAGAAGTTCCACACGCGATCTGGCCTGGGGGAGCGTGTGCGTGTATATCAGAGGTGAGCGAGAAGATCCACACGCGATTGGCCTGGGCGCGTGTATCTCAGGGGTGCGCGAGAAGTTCCACACGCGATTGGCCTGGGCGCGTGTATTTCCGAGGTGCGCGAGAAGTTCCACACGCGATTGGCCTGGGGGGAGCGTGTGCGTGTATTTCAGGGGTGCCGGGGAGTCCTACATGTGATTTGGCAGTGTGGGTCCTCCCAGGTGTTCCCTGTACACCCTCCACGGCCCCTGCAGGTAGCCCACACCAAAGGGAACTACCCTGCATCCCTGGTTATGTCCCGCAGGCAGCCCAACCAACATGGGCATGCCCCCCAGCAAAGGCACATGTCTCCTTGCACTAATGATCACCAACTCATGTCCCCTTGCACCCCCACCCCCAGCATTGCGGGGCACCTGCCAGCAGGCCCCCACCCATGTCCAACTCATGTTCCCCACCACCCCCACCCCCCCAGCACTGTGGGGCACCTGCCAGCAGGCCCCCACCCATGTCCAACTCATGTTCCCCACCACCCCCACCCCCCAGCACTGTGGGGCACCTGCCAGCAGGCCCCAACTCATGTTCCCCAGCCAACATGTCATCACAATCTAGATCCCTGGTCCCTATGGTCAGCCTCCAAATGCAAAACACCCACCCGAGTATTGCATCCACCCACTCAGAAATGGCAATTACATGACAGAACACCAATTGCAAGTTTCGAAACAAACACATGTCCCTCACATACACCCAATGGGTGTCAGTGAATCTCAAAACCCATATGATGATATGCATGAAACCAATGAGATGATACTACACATTGAAGTTCGATAAAAAAATATGTAATAAAGGAAACATAAATAGATTCAAAAATAAAGAAACAGAAATGGGAATGTACAAAAATGAAAAGAAGCATGTCCGTGAAAGAAAGCAAAACCAAAAATCATAATCCAAAGTAATGGTGTCCAAAGTCACTGTCCACAAAAGAAAATCCAATGGGAAATAATAATTGAAAGCCATTGCTCCATGGGTAAATTGTGAAAGAAAAATAAAATCCAACAGTGAACTATGTACAGACGAACAAGCCAGGGTCCATTATCGCAACAAAATAAATGAAACCTATCTAACAACACTAATAAAATAAACTATATACAAAAATGTGGCCAATGTCCAAAAGGTCCAAAATAAATAAAAAAACAAAAGGAAACCTAAAACTACCTACATAACTATGTACAAGGGCAGCGGGCTAGTCGGACGGCTCACTTTTGGATGTCCCGGCCCAGGGCATCATCGAACTCCTGCTCAATGTCCCGGAGGCGGTCCTCCTCCATGGCTCCGAGGGTACGCAGGGCCGTCGACGTGTCCACCTCCAACCCCCTATGGATTGCCTCGAGGCACTCGGCCCGCCTCAGGGCCCTCCGCATGGAGTTCTCCGCCTTGACCATTGTGAGCCGTGCCTCTTCCGCCCGCTGCCGCTCCGCATCTATGGCGTGGCCCAACCGCTGCCACACGGAAGACACTCTCTGTCCTGGGTCCTCCTGCCCTCCGGTCGATGCCTGCCCCTCCGATGTTGACGGCCCGAGCCTTCATGGCTTCCACCACGTTGCTGCTGCTGTGCCTCTGCCCGTGCACTGCCTCCTGCTGCCTGGACATCCTCCGCCGGCTGGGGTGCAGTCGTTGATGTGGCCACCCCTGCTGCTGGACGTCCGACTCCCGACTGTGGCAGGGATGCCTCCTCCACCAGCCTGGCCGCACCGTCAGAGGCAGCTCCACAGGGCACCCAGATGACTGATGGGTGGGAAGATGGCACGGAGGACGACTGGCGCGTAGAGGGTTCAGTTGAGGAGGGGGTCGTAGCAAGCCCCATCAAACGGAGGAATCTGGCCTGGGTGACTTGTCCCAGCAGGCTGACGTGGTCAACGAGCCATTCGAGATGACGTGCAGTCCCCTCATGAAAAGACTGCAGTTCACCTCGCATGGCCCGTTGATGCAACGCCACACCAGTCAGGACAGGCTCAACCCGGACCCGGATAGCCACGTCCGCAGGCAGAGGAAGGCCAGTTGTCGTTTGCTCATCCCCTGCCTGAAAACGGGTCTGGACCTAGGCATCCCTGCTGGTGCAAGATGATGCAGGGACAGGATCAGGGACAGGCTTGCACACAGGCACCTCCGCGGCGGCCTGTGCTGCCTCCTGTCCCTGGTCCTGCACTGCACCACTAGCACCAGTGGGATCCCCACCTCCAGACCCCGTCTCTGTTGCTTGCATGGCCTCCTCCTCCACCAAACCCCCCCACCAACCTGGATGACTCCGTGCCATCGTCCCCCGTTGGGCCGTGTGGGGTCCCAGCTGCCCCTTCTGCTGCCGAGGAGTCCAACTCCAACCTCCGCCTCTTGGACCTCCCCCCGGCAGCTGCGGCACCGGACTCCTCACTCCCCGACGAGATGGCAACATGGGAGGGGAGCCGAGCCTTGCGTCTCCGGCTGGCGGTGGGATCCCCGCCGCTGTGCTCCACAGCACCTTCTCCGCCCTCTTCATCAGTTGACGCTGCAGACAGGGAGAAATAAAACACAGGCATCAGGGCACTGTACAATGGACACATACACACATGACAGTTGTACATGAGTGGCATTGGCAAACCTCAGACATGCCATCACAATCCCCAACACACATGTCATTTCAACTCGCACACATGAGCCATACCACAGCCATATCGCAACTGCCAGCACCATCCATACCCATACAACAGCATGAGCAGGCAAAGCTGAGCCAGACATCACATGCAACACAGGAAGTGCACCACACATGTACACACACCACCACACTTGCATGCATGTGTACACCTCTGCCAAGTGTCGCAGTGTACAGATGGGCATCCATGTCACATCTACCAATCAGGCTTCCACATCCCGCTGTCACACGCATCCATGTTGCATCACTGTTGCACCCTTGTCAAATACAGACAAATGCACATGTACACAGTGCTGATACATGCAGCTGAAAACAACATACATGCGTGACATGTCTACTTACATACACATTCATCCAAACATGTGTGCCCACACAACTGCATCTGGCATGCAAGCCTACACACACACAAGCACCATCCATGTCTCACACATTACAGCCCTCGCATGTGTTAGCCCCACGGCCCTGTACACCCGCACCCATACTAACAGATGTGCAACCTGCACACTACTGAAACATCACCACACGCAGAGCTCACAATCAGGATGCATGTACACTTACCGCTCGACTCCGGACGGGTCTGCCTCTCAAAGACCTGGCCGTGGAGCGCTGGGGATATGCGTTCCAGGACCCTCATCTGTACTTCTGACAAGTGGCCCCGGTGCCCCTTGGCATCCGCTGCCTTCAAGAGGCCCGGGCTTTGTTCAGGGTCCTGAACCTGAAGTCCTCCCAGCGCTTCTTGACATGTTGGAAGTCGCGGACTGCCACCCCCTCCACGTTGATGGCAGTCACGATGTCAGTCCAGATCCAGGTCCGTCCTTCCTTGACGGCGCGGGAACTTCCGAAGAGGGCATCATACTGCCCCAGGACTTGCTCCACCAGGACACCAACTTCGGTGGCACTGAAGCTGGTGCCCCTCTGCCTCTCTGGCCGGGGGTTGTCAGTGGTGCCAGATGTTGCAGTGCCCGACATGACAACCCCAGAGGCAGGAGTGGGTGGGCAACTGGGTCCTGGGGCTGGGCTGTGGAGCGATGGAATCCCAGTCGGGAGTCTTCGGTTCCAGCAGGGGTGGTCACAGCAACAGCACCCCTGGCTGATGTGCAGGCAGCAAATGGCAGGGCACGTGGGCAGCAGGCAGTCAGGCAGCAGCAGATGGCAGGTGGGAGCATGCTCGGGGCTCTGGGGGGCAGTAGTTCGGCCTTCTGGGCAGGAGCGTAATCTTCCGTGTGCTTACGCGTGGCCAGCTTGATACGGAGTGATTTGGCACGTGAAAATTCTGCATGTCAGCGTGTGAATTGAGGAAAGGCCCTTAGCACGTAAGCGCGTCAGCATGCATACGCGATTCCATTGGACCAAAGGCCCTTAGCGCGTATGCGTGTCTGTGACGTATCACGCACGGGCGTTGCTTTTCGTGGGGTGCGGTGCGTGTGTCTTGCAGGTCGTTGGGGCTATTACTTCACAGTGGGTGGGTGTTGGCTACACGTTCTTCTACACGCAAGACAGAAGGTGAGTGGTACCCTGCTCCCCCAGGCCCGATCGCGTGTAAAACCACCCACGAGCCCCTGAAATACATGCCCCAGGCCAATCGCGTGTGGAACTTCTCGCGCACCCCTGAAATACACGTGCCCAGGCCATTCGCGTGTGGAACTTCTCGCACACCCCTGAAATACACGCGCCCAGGCCAATCGTGTGTGGAACTTCTCGTGCACCTCTGAAATACACGCGCCCAGGCCAATCGCGTGTGGAACTTCACGCGCACCTCTGAAATACACGCACACGCTCCCCCAGGCCCATTCGCGTGTGGAACTTCTCGCGCACCTCTGAAATACATGCGCCCAGGCCAATCGCGTGTGGAACTTCTCGCGCACCTCTGAAATACATGCGCCCAGGCCAATCGCGTGTGGAACTTCACGCGCACCTCTGAAATACACGCACACGCTCCCCCAGGCCCGATCGCGTGTGAGACTTCTGGCGCACCTCTGAGCTACACGCACACGCTCCCCCAGGCCCGATCGCATGTGGGCCTTCTCGCGCATGTAGAACTTTGGAGCACATTTTTTTCCTGTGCAGGGACGCTACCGCCTGCTTTCGTGTGGCGGACATGTATTGGCCTGCACGCGTCTTTGGCCGTGCGCTGTTTTTCCCTATTCGATTCCATGAATACGTGTTGTAGGTGAGCGTGTGGGCGTTCTGCGCACTTGCCTCCTGTACTTCCCCCGTGACGCCCACATTTTCACGAGTTCCCCATTCTGCGTGTGATGCCCGGTGTTACGCCTACTTTTGTTATGTGCGCCACGCTATGTGCGAATTCGCTGTGGCCTTATCGCACGGCGTTCGATGACCTGTGCGTCAGCGTGCGCCACGCACTTGTTCAGCGCACATCCCACATTTTGCGCGTGCATGGACTTCCATGAATAGATGTGCAATGTTTTCTGTGCGATGATCGCACTTTCACTGCGATTTTCGCTATTTCACTGCGAATCGCACGGTTTCGCACGCGTGCGCCGTTTTTTCCGCGCACATTAATTCCATGAATCGGCCTGTAAATTTGCAATGGTTTACAAATCATGCATACTTTGTAAACCTAACGTATACTTAATGTTTCATGCACAATTGAACATTATTTGTAAACCTTTGCAAACCTAGTGTACACCTCATATTTGTCAACATTAGTAAACATTTGGTTTACAACATTTACTATTATTTGTAAACCCAGTATACACTTCAAAGGTGTCATTATTAGTAAACATTTGGTTTACAGAATTTACAATGTTTGTAAACCTTTGCAAATAGTGTTCAGTTCAGTCTTTTGAGTGTACATTCACTTTATTAAATAGTAATGTTGTATAGCCCTTAAAACGCAATGTTTTAAAGGTTGTGTTTTAGGAGTTTATTAACAAAACCTCGTAAATACAGACCTGGAACCTACTGCAGTAGTTCTCCCCTCTCTGCAGTGACTTACAAAAGGTACATATGATTTGAAGAAAACAAAATTGTGCATCACTGGCTAAAAAAAAAAGAAAAAAAAAAGAAAAAAAAAAAAGAGTATACAAATATTTAAAGCCTCTCCACCATGTGATTGCATTCCAACATTACACTGCAGACATCACATAAGATGTAGATCGATACAAAAACATGCAAAACAATAGCAGAGTTTGGAATTGCTAGGAGCCATTTAGCTCCTGGTTATAGCCTAGTAGAGCCTGGTTACGTCGAAACCAAGAGCTGCCAGGGAAGTGGTGCTATACAAACACAGTTGTGTAATATTAACTGGGTAGGTTTGGGTATGTGTATAAAAGAGAATCATGGACACACTTAAGAGGCATTTAAAGCATATTGGATAATGTATGAATGGACAAAAAGTAGAGTTTGCATCTTATGCAAAAGGTTACCTTTGCTGTGCTCTATGCACTTGCTCCTGGTTCCAATATTGTAGCTCCTGCCTAATTGGTGATGCCTGATACACAGGATCTGAATTTTGCTCCTGGTCAAGAAATCCTAATTTCGACCCCTTGTAACCAGTAAATGTTTTATCTACGGCACTAGACTCTTGTTACACCACACCTACATCACCTACATGTCTTATGAATTGTTGGTTAATCCTTCAGTTATGGCTCTTTACTGGTCTTTCTTTAATCTAAATTCACCAGTCGCTCAAATGTCATAAATGTCCTCAGTGTGCCAGAGCACCAAAAAAAAAAAACTTTCATAGGGCAAATTAATGTAAGCAACAGCTACAAATCATGTTTACAGCTATGTGAACCAATAGGTTAGTGGGTTTTAAAGTTAAAGAAACTGTTGTATGTTGACCATTAGGCATATAGTGGCCACTGGCAAATTTAATAAAGAAAACACTGATGAAGCCAGATGAGGGACTACAGCACATAGAAGAGAACTATAGGTGAAGCTAATGTATGCTATATTGGAAACCCACAACAAAAGCATTTTGAAAAACAAGGTCCTATATTTAGAGAAGTCCAGCATGTGCTTCTCCAAGCCTGCTAAAATACTGGTGTGTACCTCAACCCTACAGAGCACCAGCTCTCGCCAAAGGTTTCATCAAAATCACAATTCTAATCCCAGACAGTATCCAACATGATTTCACATCCTTTGATTGGAGTAGGGAAATCTAACTAAAAACCAAGCAACTTACAAAGGCACATGCATTTAAAACTGAATAATGGCAATTACAATGTGTGTGACTGTGGTCAAGTAGTTGTACAAATTAAGCCTTCCAGGTATTGGGACATGTTGAATGTGGTCATTAGAAATATAGAAACAAACCTATGGGCAGTTAGACGCATCTGCTCTGCCAATTCCCTGCTGCAGCACCAATATCATCATCTTAGCTTCTACATCAGTCACTGATTACTTGACAGAGTTCATAAAATAGTAATATTAACCACTTACAAAGCAAAAATAACTAAACATTTCATCTTGAGTCTTAAAGTGTAGAGTATTCAATAGTTTTCTGAAGAATATTTCCTGTTGCGAAGCAACATCATTTGGGGCATAAAAGGCATTAGAGATAGTGATTTGGCCAGGATCAGAGTTTTGTCAAGTGGGGCACTTAAACATAATGGGGGTCATTACGAGTTTGGAGGTAGCCATGTGCTATTAGCGCCATGGCTGCCTCCAAACTAGTGTCCGGGTTCCTTGAATGGGGACTTACCGGGTCATTCCAACATTGGAGGACCTGGTAAATCCCCATTCAAAATACTCATCCCCATTCGATGCCCCATAGGGTTCAATGGGAATGGGGAGGGAGCTAATAACGGGCCTGTTATTAGCTCCCTGGTCCCTTAATGGCTCCCACTAAGGACGGCTGGTTTTACCAGCTGGCCTTAGTGGGACCCACTAAGGGACCTCATAATGCGGCGGTAATGGGTTAACGGCACCGGCATCCTTACCAGCGCCGTTAACCCCTTATCGCCAGCCTCGTAATGAGGCCCAAAGTCTGCTAATTCTCCAGTTTATTGAGGCATATCACTTACTCCTTCAGAACCAGGTGTCGACAACAATGTGTTCCCTATATCCACTTTGTAAAGTTTGACTCCCCATTGTGAAGGTCTTACTTCTCTGTGCCCTTATCATAGATCTATGGCTCCCTTAGCCACTTTGTGAAGCCCTGTATCCCCCTTGAGAATGTTGGTATGAAATTAACATAGTGCAAATGACCACATAGACATGCATTACTCAAATTTTAAAAAAGCAAAACGAGGACAATTAGCTAATTGTGACTTACTGCTTATAATGAAAAGGCAGGAAGAAAAAGAGAGGGAGAAAGAGAAAAATTGAGACATAGAAAAAAGGCATAGAGAGAGAAAGACAACCATTAGCACAGAGTGGCAGACCGCTTATAGCGAGCGCCTCCTCCATGGCAGATTGTAAGAAATTAGGTTAACCATTAGCAGTGAGTGGAAGACCGCTTGGAGATAGCGCCTGCACAGTGCCTCTGATTCAAAGAAAGGAGGAAGATGGCCATTAGAATAGGGTGAGACTGCTTAGAGACAGATATTTACTTGGGATCTAAGGGAGTGAAGGAAGAACAGAGAATCCCAAGCTGGAGGTGAGAGAGAATTGCACACGGAGGGCACACACAAGAATAAGCTTTAAATGCTGGTCTAAAAATGTCACAATTTGGGACAGTGGTGGTTTTTACATCGCTAAGCCTAAATGCCTATGAATTGTCAGACATTGAGCAGCCTTGTATTACAATAGCTGTTTATTACTGCTTTGCATGCCTGTGACGTCTAAAAACATCTAACCCTTCGAACAAACTCACCTTAGCCCCTTCATTTCAAGAAATTAAACATTCTTCATTGAAAGATGTGCAAATTGTACTTTTAATCGACTACCAATAAACGCATACCCAAATTCGAACAGCCATCACAACCTAAAGAGGATTTATTTATTACCGATCCTGGTTAGCATTAAAATCCATCCCCAACATAGGTCAGTGTGGTGCTGCTGTTCCAACGGACCTAATCAGATTTCCAGAAACCCAACTCATGCTTGTAAAACGCAGTAGGTGAAAATCCTGGCAGGCAACTATATTTCATCTATTTCCAATAACCCATCCTTACACTAGCAGTTGTCGAGCTCTCTTACAGTGAAGATGGAATGGCATAGAAGTAACTCTCGGAACACAGACTGGGTTAAAGGCAATCTGGCTTGTAACTCAAGTCATCTGACTATCTTTACCTGCAATGAGTTTATGAGATTCAGTGGTCGAAGTGTACGAAAAGAAGTAGTGGACCTATGTTCCATGCTGTTCTGCCCAGCTTCCAACAAACCCCATCCTTGCGCCCCCTCCCACACACAATCCAAACACCCAAACAAGCACACCTGCTATTTATGGGAATGTGGAGTGCAGTGCACTGAAGTGCAAGCTTCAACTTCTTCCTACACTTTTATTTTAAAACGAAACCTTTCCAGAATGGTTTCTTTTTAAAATAAAAGTATAGGAACTATGAAAGTTAAAAATAAAAAGTATGGGAGCACCGCTCCCGCCCACTTCGATCTCTGATGAGATTGTGCATGGGGACATGTTCCTACTAATCAAAATAAATATCTGATGGGCAGGAGCAACTCCAAGGTATCTGGCGTCACCTAGTATACAGGAAACATATCTGGAGAACTAGCAGCTAGTACATGGCTTGCCATAAATGTAATATTCATTTGAGATCCAAACTATTGTCGATTATATATGCCTCATTGTAATGTTAATGTGATTGGAATTGTGCTTGATAATGTTTTTTTATTTTTATTATGGTGTGATTGATTTGTGGAAAGTTTATTTTAAGCTATACACAAAGTTTATTAATATGCTGCATTATACTTTTAAATGTCTTATACGTGTCATAATGCTCCTTTATACACATTCCAAAATGGGTCATTTTCCCATAGGTATATTTTTATGGCAAATGTAGCTCCTAGTATTGCTTGGTGTCAAGCTAACTGGGCTCTTTGAATATACAAGCATGAAATAAATAGCTCCCAGCAATTTCACTTCCTGCATTACATTTGAGAAGGACAAAAGAGAACGAAACAGTCAATCTTGTCCATGATGCCGACATTTTTCATATGGTTCAAAGCTTTGCACTTTCCACAATGTAAAATACATATTCTGCTGCTAACATTGGACTATCTGGTGCACATTCCCTCCCCCACTCTTTGTTACATTACATGTGACCCGTGCGCATATACACATCTTCACCAGTTGCCATGGTAAACTCTCTGCAAGGCTCGGGCCACACATTGTGCTGTTGTCCTCACACTGTTTGTTCCTGGTGCCACACCAAACTGTAGCTTAATTGGCACAGCCTGACACAAATACCAAGTAAGCAACATTATCACCAATTACCATTGCTGTTTATGTTGAAACTAGGTATTTTCCCCTCTTTCTAGGAAAGTTGAATCTGGATGTTTTTGCAGTGCGCTGTCCGGCCCCTGTACTCCATCCACACTGCTCCTGCGTTCCCCTGTGGTGTGTTGCCTGTGTGTTGCTTCCTGTGTGCCTCCTTCTGTGTGAAACCTGGTGCTTCCTGTGGTGCGCGGCTGTGGGCTGTGCTTCCTTTCCTCCCTTACTCTCCCTTCTTTCCTCCTTGCCCGCTATATGGTGCTCTCAATCTCTCTCTAATCTGCTCAAACTGCTACTCCATCTCCTATCCTAACCCATCCCTTTCACTAAGTCTGGAAGGAAAAAGTTCAGAGGAATATCCTGGTCTCCAACCCAGACCTCCCTATAGCTGATAGCCACATCAGCGCTTCCTCCAGACAGACTCACCAACATCCTTTTTGTCGTTCCCTCTCCAGACTTATGGAAACCTCATATGGTCTCTTGTTCTCTCTCTCCTTCTCTCCAATTAATAGTGGCGCCCAGTGGGAGGTCCTACTGGCCCTCTTCCAATCCTCCAAGATCATGATCAATGTCTATCTAAATGGTATCATCATGGTCCAGGGTTCTCAGCCCAATCTCCTTCTTGATAGGTGCTCCCCACGTCTTATCAACTTCCTCCCTTCTCCTGCCTCTCCTAACACATCTCTGGCCCATATGCCACCTCCGTCTATTGCCTCTACCCACTCTCTGGCTCTTCTACCGCCTCTCCTGGGCGTACCCCACTCCTGCACCCCACGCCGGAAGTCTTTCAAATGTGGCAACCTGCTCTACGTAGCTACTCTCAACTCTTCCTCTGGTGGTAAACATTCCTCTGACAACTGCCACCTCCTCTAAACCTTGACCTGGATGTCCTCGCTCTCACTGAGACATGGTTCATGGCCAGCTGTGTCACAGGTTTTGACACTCTCCTCCCTGAGGGCTACAAGACCCTCTCCAAGCCCAGAACCAACGGCACTGAGGTGGAGTGGCCCTGATCTTTCTGGAATAGGTCCCTGCTTCTGTCATTCCTACAGACGCCTACACCTCCATTTAATGCCTAGACTGCAGGCTCTCTATCCCTCCTGACCTCACGCTGACTGTGGCCTCCATCTACAGGCCACCTGGCCAGGTCAACCTCTTCCTCTCAGAATAGACTGACCTCTCTTCGTCCCTCGTTGCCTCGACCTCTCAACTTCTCCTCCTCAGAGACCTCAACATCCACATTAATGCATCTAATCCTCTCTCGCTTTCTATTCTTCCCTCTGGTCCGACACTCTGCTGGACACACATTGGATGTTCTCATATCCTCAGACATCCCCCTCTCTAACCCTCTCACTACTCCTCTCTCTTAGAATGACCACTTTCTGCTCTCCTCTCACCTGAAACTTCTTCGCCCTCAAGCAAAGCCTACCTCAGCACCTTCTCGGTGATTCGGCCCATCAATCAAGTGTCAGTGGACGCCTTTGCCTCTACTTTCTCTGCTCCTCATACTCCTGCGGCTGACTCGCACTCCGACACAGCCCTCTCTAACCTGCATCTTTCTATTGCCAACACTGTGGACATCTTTGCCCAATCATGAGAATCCGTCTGAAGCCTACCTCCACGTGCAACTCTTGGTACGACTCCAACCTCCCCACCCTGAAACACAAGTGCAGGGTGGCTGAGAGGAAGTTGAGGGCTTCGGGTGCATCCTCTGACAAAGTGACCAGCCGACTGCTCCAAAGGCAATACAGACTCTGTCCTTTCTAAGAAGAGGGTCCATATCCAAGCCTGCATCTCTACGGCCTCTAACACCACAGCTGAGGTCATTAAAATCTGCAAGGAGCTGGCCAGTCCTACTGCAGTGTCCGCCTCACCTGTTCCCTCCCACGCCTTCTGTATGGCTCTGGCTCTTCATTTCACCACTAAAACTCAGGACATCCTATCCTCGCTTTCCTCCACCGCTCCCAGGCCGCCGCTCCCTCTCCTCTTCCTTTTTCCTCCTTGGCTCTGACAACATCCGATGATGTCTCTAGAAAAGTCAGATGTATGAAAGTGTCATCGAAATAGGTGTGCCCCTGCTCCTCCAGAACCATCAAGGAGCACATTGCCACCCTCGCTCCAGCCGTGGCCGATTTCTGTAATCACTCTTTCGCCACTTGATCTTTCCCCTCTCTCCTCAAGCACTCCCTTGTGCACCCCCTCCTAAAAAATCTTTCTGCAGATTCTACCTCTCGGGCAAACTATCACCCATTTCAATCACTCGTTTCTTGGGCAAACTCCTGAAAAATCTGGCCAGCTCACAGTTTACCGTCCACACTGAATCTGTTGGTTGCCTCCATGACCATCAGTCTGGCTTCAGAGCATCCAGAGGCACAGAAATTGCTCTACTGAATACCTGAAGATCTGCTTTCTAACCTCGATTCCAGCTCTCCCTCTGTCCTCGTCCTCCTTGACCTTTCCTTTCGACCCGGTCAATCCCACTACCCTGATCAACAGACTCTGTGTGAACCTGGGCCTACCTAATCTCTACCTCCTCTTCTAACTGTGTTATGCAAATGTCACTCAGCTCTCTTTCAGGCTTCCCTCAGCCTCCTCTCCTCCCTCACTCATTCCTGACTGTCTATCCATGATTCAGGATTGGTGCGCCTTCAACAATCTTTGCCTTAATGCCAGTAAGACGTAGATCCTTCTCATTGGGACCCCTGCTCCCACTTTCCCTCGCTCACTCTAGCCGCCCTCCCTGGGCCCTCTACCATCGCCTTCCTGTGAGCCAAATAAACTTGGCGTCATCTTCGACTCCACTCTCTCCTTCTCTACTCACATCATGGACCTTGCCAAAAAGGCCCACTACCAGCTTCACCTCCTCAGAGGTATTCTACCTTTCCTCAACTTCCCCTAGAAGCTCACTGTCTCCAGAGTCCTGGTTCTCTTCAGGCTGGACTACTGCAATAGCCTCTTTCTCAATCTGCCTACCTTTACTTTTTGCCCTCTGTAACTAATCCAGAACAGGACTGCAAGACTTACCCTAGGCCTTAAGCCCAGGGAACGGATCTCTCCAGCCCTGGAATCTCTCCACTGGCTACAGGTGGATGCAAGGATCAGGTTCAAGACCATCTACATTGTCCACAAGTCTTTCTGGGGCGGGTCCCACACTATATCCAACTCGTTCTTCCGAAATACCTTCTTTCTAGAGCTCTTGGTTCTGTTAACTAACTCAGAGGGTCAGACACTTCTCCAGGAAGAGATTGTTGGTTAGATCTCTCTCCTCTGCAGGTGCCTCCTTCTGGAAAGGCCTCCCTGCCCCTCTCAAACTTGAGCCGGACCACCTGAAGTTCCAGAAGCAGCTCAAAGCCATCTTTTCTCCTCTGCCTTCCCTCTCTTGCTCCCTTGCTAACTTACTGTCTGCTGCGCCGACTGATTGCTTGGTTCCCTCAGAGCCTCAAAGGGTACCAGGCTTCTCCACCACCAGTCTTCTGTGCACTGCCTCCTGGCCTACCACGCACTTTGGGGCTGTAACTGTTACCCCTACAGCCCCCTTCCTCCTTGCACTTACCTAGAGCTGCGCTACCCTGGCTACACTTCCTCAGAGCCATGATGCCCTGATCACACTTCCCCATTTTCCTCCATCTTGTACTTCCCCAATTTCCTTCCCCTTGCACTTCTATCATCGCACTTACCCGATACGAATGACAAGGCTTAGTAGGATCGCTTGTCTTGTCCTCTCTATGTCTCCCCCCCCCTGTCTTCTGGTGCCTAGAAACACTTGTGTACAAGCGCATTAATAATGCCACATCATATCAATGATGCCAGCAAATAATCATTTGAATGGTACTAGAGATGTACACAAACACACAGACTGACCTCTAAGAAAAGCAGATAATACATACATGACCAAATACGACACAGACATGAACAAATAAATGTACACAAACCACACAGTGCACATGCAGACACAAAAACAGTGCCATCGCACCAATCTACTTCTCCTGCCCTGGCATGTGTGAATCTGTGGATGAGTGACTGTCTATCAGTGCACAGAACAGTGGTACAATTACATGTGCCCCTAAATCCAAGTTTAATTGTAATGCCCCTGTTATAGGGGTAAAGATACATTATTTTAAACATACCAAAGATGTGAGGGTCAACAAGAGTGTCCTTTGCTGGCTGGTCTTCTATTTAACCTACAGGAAACACAAATAAAGACATGTTTTTCACTCTGCAGCTGCATGGGGCATTTAAGTAATTTAAGTGAGGTAAAGTGTTAAAGAAATTGTACTTAGATTGGGTGCAGCTTGAATTTGCAACACTGCCATCTCTTTGATGGTCAATAAACATATGGTATTTGGAACCTGGGATGTGGAACCTGTGGAGGCAAAAATGAATACATTAGTTTGTATACCATGATAGTGATGATACTTAACACACTTCTATCTTCCAACAAAGCTGAAAGGACAATGGCACTTCATCCAGTAGTGGCTTGGCTATACGGGTTCATCATGGCAGATGAGAGGCTGGTGTCCACATTTACTGTTTGGGGGCCATAGGGATTACGGAAGAGGAGCTAATAGGATGCAGGAGGTGACTACCAGAACAACTACGGTGGACACAGACCTGCATTGCCAGTAGTCATGCGTACAGTACAGTAACTCCCCCTATTGTATTCAGTCGTCTCTGCAGCCACGCTGCTCTAGTCAACCTCCAAAACATCTGCTACCAAGTCGCTTATGTCACCAAACATTGAGGCTCACGATCAAGCTGGGATAACAGCAAAGCAGACATACATATTGTAATCAGCACTGTGCTGGCGAAAAAAGTACACCATTTGGTTTCATTCGTACATGGCTCAGCTGTGCAAATACCATTTTGCTGCTCAGATCTCTGCATCACTCATCCACCTTGCAGTTTCACCACTTTTTCTGTGCCTCTGCCAAATATCCTGTAGAATTTGCATGCATTTCTATGACATGCCATCCCACAGGTTTATTTATACTGCATCCTTCCTTCTACCGTCTCTTGAGCTCTGTTCTCAGTATTCCATTGTACACTCATGCTTTTCCCTTCATTGGAGTCCCTCTGTCATCTACTATGTGTCGCTCCTAACATCTCATCTCTCTCTCCCCTATCTTCATTTCCGATGACAATTGTATTGGATTATATGCAACACTTATAGCAGCAACTAACAGCTGCAACTAAAAAGGAATGACAACTGCTACCACACAGATGAAAAAAGGCAGAGCAGAGACAGCACCAGGGACTGAAATAAATAGAAATAATCAGATGTTGAGTGAAACACTCAAAAGAGCCACAATCAACCAGATAGAAACACACAGAATCACAAAGGAAGGCACGGAGCAGCAAAGATATACAGTGACCATCAGATGCAGAGCAAGAAATACATCAAAAAACACATCACTTCCCTGCCTCGTTGTATAACATTTTCAAGAGTGATAGAAGACAGCCTGAAAGCCCACAAACCACCAATCCATTTAACTAACAAAAAATGGCACTTCTTGCTGGGCAATGACAGACAGCAACAAAACAAACTTCACTTTTAAGCCTAGTTTATACCAATGATGGCTTCTCGTTTGACAGAAAGGGTTTAAATTTAGCTTGATATTCAAACGTCTTTAACACCATGCTTATAAGAAGCTTTACGTTGTGTCAAACAATTACTTTTGGGCTACTATCACAAAATGTATTCCATTTTGTATTTGAAAGAAAAGTGGTTTAAAAGAGATATTTCAGCCTTGCCTTCTGAAACTTTTAGGATTCCATTCAGAATTTGTAAAATTAAGTTGGAATGATACTTGGCTAAACAGGGTTCTTTATGGATGCATAGATTCACCTGGTTCCTTTACAAGTGATTGGTGTACTTTACAATAAACTAAACAGAATGTATTCCTGAAATCCAAAACTTAAATATGTCGACCAACAGGAACTCAGAAGATATGTGGGCAAGTGCATGAATTGCAATGCAGGTTACAATCCCATCTTCAATGCTTAACCGAAGTGTGTGAGCCTATGCAAATCATTTTATTTCACTGTGCCTTATCTTCAAAAATTGGAGAGTTTAAAAAGCCTGCCAACTGTTATACTTTACACTACTGGTGCCAAAACAGAGCAAAATCAGTCTGATTGATTAGAGCTTTGGATAGATGGCTATGTTAGGCTAAAAGAATCACATTTAAATAAAAACCATTGTAAGGCGAGACCTCCACACAACCAGACAATAAAAACACTCCTCCAAGCTTAACGGCTTGGTGCACGGCTTTGCAAGGCAAACAGGGTTTATTTTGTATACAAAAAGGAACAAGTATCAGAAGGTCCATGGCATCTTGCTGGAATGGCTGTGCGCGGCGGGGGTCTCGGGCTCAGTCCTGGATTGGTGTGGGTCTTTTCTAACTGGTCATTCCAAGTCCCTTTCACTTCTTCCGTTTGTTTCGATTGAGAAGCCACTCACCTGTGGGGTGCCTCAGGGTTCTGCTCTTTCCCCTCTCCTTTTCAATTTATATATTCAGCCACTTGTCAAGCGGATTCACTCTTGGGTTTCAGTGTTTTTCTTATGCTGATGACACAGATCCTGGTGAGACTAGACCTATGCCATCCTGCCTCGGCGGAACGCTGCGGCTCTTGCCTGTTGGCTTTCCATCTTTGGATGGGTAAAAACTGTCATTGCCTTAATGGCAAGAAGACGGAGGCGCTAATCGTAGGTCCATTTTTGGCTCCTGCGCGATAGTCTATGGCATTTTGGCCATCTGAACTTGGTCCTCTGTGGTGGTGAAGAACCTAGGGGTTAAGCTCTCTGAGTCCCTATCTATGCAGAGTCAGGTCAGCGCGGTCTGTCTGTCAGTTCACTTTAAACTCTGTATCCTTCGGAAAGTGTTTCCCTATCTTCCTTCTCATCTTTGCTCTTTGGTTGTATCCTCTCTCACTGCAGGTTTTCCAGATTACTGCAATGCTCTTTACCTAGCTCAGCCAGCGTACCTTCTTCAGCAGCTGCAAGTGTTGCAAAACTCAGCAGCCCGACCGGCAGTAGGTGCTTCTCGGTTCTGTTCCATCACAGCGATTCGGGGAAAACTGCATTGGCTCCCGGTGGCAAAGCTTATTAAATTTAAGGCTTTGTGCGTGGTCCACCTTGCCTTCTACGGGAAAGGCCCAGGCCTCCGGCAGGTGAAATTGTGCCCCTATATACCAACTCAGAACCTTTGCTTAGTTTCTAGCCTGATAGTTACCGTCCCCTGGTTTCAGCTGGCGAGTTACCTGGATGGTACCCACCCCATCGGCCAAGTCACATGGTGTGCACCTGGTTATTAGCATGAGCTCAGTGGGCAACTCAAAGGTCAAATTGGCCCTTTGTAATAGCAATACGCTCTTCTTGATACCAGGCAAGCAGGTGCCCCAGCAATGCCCCACCCATCAATTAACTAATTTGTTGGCATCACTACTTGCTTTTCGTATCACAAATCATGGGATGTTCTGATCCTCGCTCCCCTACCCCCTTATCTGTTGGTCGCCTGGGTTATACCCCCCACCCCGATTTCTCAATGACCACATTACTCAATCTAATACTTATGCATTTCTGTATACTCTTCCCTAGCTGCCTGGTAGTTCAAATTAGATGGGCATTTTCTTGGCAGGGTGCGGGGAGGCACCAGCATCCTAAATCTAAGTCTAACATCTTGGCAGCTCAAGACCTCTAACCGCACTCCCATGGATTTGTCGTTCGGGAAGGCAGCAGCCCTATCCTCGCTCTGCCGTTCGCATTCCAATCTTGGTCCTCCAAGGGTCTGCAGCTGGATAACATTTAACTTATCTATTCGACATGAATGCCACTGTTCTCAGCTTCACTACTGAGGCTTGAAAAAGGGAAATCCTTCAAAATCTTCATTATGCTACACTACTGCAACAGGGAATACAAAATGCTAGTCCTCACTTCCGATATGGCAGTGCTTCAGTTTTTCCCTCCCCCGGCCCTGTGTCTGCACCACCATTGTCACACACTCACTGCTACTATAAATAAAATATGTCACTGCTGCTACACAACACCATTAGCCATAATGTCCCCCACCAGTAATCAGTAACCAGAAATCTCCAAATACTTCACTCCACCAACTGCATGTATCCAAGCTGCCTGCCGATAAACCACCCCAAAACCAAGCGGATTTACTGCCTGCATATACCAGCTTCTAGGATTAATAGATCCGGTTTGCCCACACCCTTTGATGCCATAGAACACCACCCGTTCCTGTTGATGTTGGCCGTTAGCCTCCCTACCACCCCCCCACTGCCCAACATAGCCTACATAGTAGGTTGCCTACCCAGCTACACAACAAGCTGCCTACTAACAATCACCTGAATAGTGATACAAAATGGATGGTGCAGGATTTCCCCCATGGCCTACCCCATCTTAGCCGGTCAAAGCATTGTTGGTCCCAGACAGCAAGTAAGCGGATGGTTGATAGTATGTACCCAAGTATGAGAGGAGTTCTCCAACTCAGCTGCGCCCCTTATATTCCCCTTACCTTTACATACTTCCTTCCCTCCATCTGCTCCTCCAGCCCTGTGCTTAACTCCTCCCTTCTGCCCAAACCCCACCAGCATCACACAACCACCCACACCCACTGCGGCCCCAGACCGGGCAGACCGGGCAATAGCTCTCCTAGCCACCAACACCATGATTCCCACTGCACTCGCTCAGCCCCATAATGGAGCCGATCACCTCAGACAGCTCTCAACTTGCACCTCACAGCCATGCTTCCCCCCTACCTCCCTCCTCACTCGTAACAACCGCATGAGCTCTCAAACCACTGTGCCGTGCATTTCCATCATGTGCCTTCAACTCACCAACACTCCTAACCACCCTCCACTATATCCCCACTCCTCCATCTAGTATCCAATGTGCCTTAATCAATGCATGCTCACTTACTGCTCATGCAGACATTCTCAATCTCATTGAGGTCACCAACCTAGGCATCTTAGCTATCAATGAAACTTGGCTCCATGATGCCGCTGGCCCTGCCCTCTCCATTGATATACCTCCCGGGGAGTCTGCTGCAGAGTCTTTTGGATACTGATACTGCAGGACTCTATTTGCTTTGCTCCAGGAACTTTGAAGACTTTTCCAGTCCTCTTTCTATTTCTGCTAACAGGAACTTTAAAATCCCCAGGAAGCCGCGGAGCGGCCCCGGAGTCTGCTGTAGAGTCTTTGGGTCTTTAGGCTCTGCAGGCTCCATGGCGCCGCTCCGCTTTACCCCCAAAAGAACAAGAGACTTCCACTAGGAGAAATCCCTGAGACTATTTCCAAACAACTAACGAAACCTCTACTCTGTGGTGAGTGGCAACACCTCCCCCTTCTACTTGCCTGCCCCCCCCCACCCTGAAACACACTCACTGAACCACAACGCCTGTCCTGCCCGCCCCCTGCTGCCACCCTTTGGCCGATCCAACACCCCGACGCAAACAAGGACGAACTATCGTCCTTGCAAACCTATTTCTCCCATTCGGATTTCTCTCGCTTGCACAAGAAATAGCCAAGAAACCCGCGCCCGCCCGCCAACTCCTACCTGCGTGCTTTCGGAGCCCGGCCTTTCTGTCCACGCACGCAGGCTTCATCGATCCAGCTGTGCGCAGACGAGCCGCGGCCCTGTCTGATCGCCGATGTGCGACTGACGTCAACAAGCCCTGAACACCTGCACGCCCACCCTCCCCCTTGCACAACTTACGGCGTCTGGTCTCCCGCGAGCCACACAGGACGCGTGGCCGATTACATCCAAGCTTCCCATTGAGGCTGCTAGTGAGCGCGCTCTGCCATCCACAACTCGCGAGGAGAACACCAAAGCTCCATTTAGTGGCAATCCATTGGGTGGCTGAAAGACCCCAATCTAACACACTGCCTAGTCTCCGACCAAGCAGCACTGCATCCAGTCTCAAGACAACTTCTCACAAGTCGAGAAAACTGCAATCCTGTGCAATGAAGAACCTTCCAGGAAATTTCTTTTAAAAAAACCTACCTTCTCCAAAAAGTGTCGCACAGAGAGCCTCGCCTCACAACAAAAGAAATCAATTTTCCAACCTAATCAAGAGACTGCTCTGCCTTTATCACTCTCCTTGTGCTACAACAAGAATATCCCAAGCCTTCACAAGATAAGAGAATACAGGAAGCATTCTCCTCTAATATCACAAATACTTACAGCACAGGAGATCTTTCTCCGTCAACAATACCACTTGGTGTGCCGAACTAAGCATTTTAGCAACTAACACAAGACAGGAGACTGCAGGGGCTTTCCCCCCCCTTTGATCATGCCCACCCTACCCTGTACAAACGAAACATCATCATCGAAAGTACACCACAATAACAACGAAAACTATCAAAAAACAGGAGGCTGCAGGGGCTCTCCCCCTTTGATCTTGACCAGACTTTTCTGCTACAGCAAATACCCTCCAGCGACCATTTGAACTAACCAGAAGACAGGAGACTGCAGGGGCTTGCTCCCCTTTGATCCTACCCTGTCCTTGGGGTGCCGAACTAAGAACCTTACAAACTAAAATAAGGCAGGAGACGGCAGGGGCTTTCTCCCCTTTGATCCTGCCCACCATACCCCGTACTAGCAAAAACATCACTATCAAAGTACATCACAATTACAACGAAAACTACCAAAAAAACAGGGAACTGCAGGGGCTCTTCCCCCTTTTTTGATCCTAACCAGACCTTTGTGCTATAGCAAATACCCTCGAGCGACCACCTGAACTAACCAGAAGACAGGTGACTGCAGGGGCTCGCTCCCCTTTAATCCTGTCTTAGGTGCTGCATCAAAGAAACTCTGACGATCCAGTTCATCACCCTGGTCTGCACTGTTACATCTAAAGCGCTCACTTGATCTTGAACCCACCGGAGCACAGGAGACTGCGGGGGCCCATACCCCATTGATCCTGTCCCGGGTGCTGTAATAAGGAAACCCTGATCAACAACAACCTCTCTAGCATCGCACTAAGATACTCACTCACCCCGAGATGCAAATTGAGACATTCCCAACATCAAAACTTGCAAAAGTACTAGAGACAATAGGAAACCACCTGTCCCCCTTGACGAAAAAAAAACAGCCCATGCGGCCAAATACAAGGCTTAGAGGAAAGCTTCACGCGGACCCTTCTCAAACAACAATGGAACAGGCATTGCAAAAGAAGAACCCTAACAAACATCTCATTGAAAATCAACCAAGTCAAAATGCCTCAGAACCACAAATCCAAGAAAACAAACGAAAAACACAAACAGCTTGAAGATATCGAACAGATCCTCTCAGAAAGTTTAAACAAACCCTCACCACAATCAGAATGCGAACAAACTAAAGACCTCACCCAAACTAATCAAGGAAACTCAAGCATTCAAGTTTTACAAATCCCAAACACCTGGGATCAAACTGAAACTCAGCCAACAGAAAAAACCAATCCAATCAATCAACCTGCAAAACCAACACAGAGGACAATGGAAACGTCCGAGCTAATAAACAATCAGACATGCAATTTGAAACAAAAGACACAAACAAACGGAGCGAGATAACTGCAAAACCGATTCTCGCAAAAATCCAGTCTATATTGTCAATGGACGATGCTAACGACCCAACTAGAGACAAGTCCAAACAAAATGCCAAACCTCCCATCAGAAACATCACCGACCATCCAAAACCAAACTGACAATGAAGAATCATCCAAACAATCAAGCCGAACAAAAACCCCAGGAGTCTCGACGGCAGCAATGACAAAAAAAGAAAAAGCGAAACAGGCAAAATTACAGTGGTTACAAACCCACACTACTCAAAAACTATTAAATGAACCTGCCAAACAACCCTCGAACACAGAAAAACAGAAAAAGCAGCCCGTCTATCCCTAGACATCACTGAAAAAGAATCTATCATGAATAGTGCAGAAAGAAGGAAAGAAATCTTCGGCGATCCAAAACATTTGGCAACTCCCCCCTGCACTTCGACGCCACTACCAAAAAATCCTAATCAACAGAACTGTGAATCTCACGAAAAACAAAGCTCACACAGAGAACCACCACACCCTTTACATCTCAAAATAAAAAAGGAACCAAAAACAACTCAATTTGAGTACAACGTTGAAGAATCCTTTCATACGCCGGGACAAGAAAACGCTACAAAATACCCAACCCCAATATCTGGCCACACAGGAAAACACTTTTCTCCAAATGACGACAATCAAAATCAGAGTCTTCCAACATCAATGTTAGAACTACAAAACATGCTGCTGGCAGTGGTATCCCAATCCATGGTACCCTTCCTGAAACTTCATGAAGCAATAAAAGACAACATACGAGACCAAGCCACCCTCTTGGCAATGATCCACACCAAGCACATACATACAGAAGATGTCATAAACACAATTGGAAAACGCCTAGACTTTGAAGCAGAACAGTTTCGCAACTGGCAACAAAGACTTCGAGGTAGCACGAGTTGATGAGGAAGAAAAGATTCAACTCACAAAAGAACTCATGATTTTACTCAAAAACCAACAACAACAAGTGCCCTTACCGCAGAACAAACCAAAAGAAAGCACACCAACTTGCATGATGCCGGAGAAACTGAATCTTGATCACGCTAGATCCACACCAAGCAAACCCTTAACGTCCTCATCGAACCAAAAAACAAATCCATCAAATGCGTGCAAAGAGACAAAACCGACAAATGACTCCAAAAACATGATTGGCCACGATACCTTCGGGATCTTCGCTCCAGCAAAAAAAAAAACGACAAAGAAACCCATCAAACAAACGCAAAAACAAACGGGATCACGAGCATTCCTCCGAAACCTGTCAATACCAAAGCTTGCCCCAGAAAAAACACCCAAAAACCAAGCAAAGAAGTTCATAACGAAACATCCGGACCCATCAGCACAAAATCTAATCAAAAAACCAGTAACTGCAACTGCGCTAACACTCAAGGATCAAAGCTCAGCATTAGAAGATCTACTCAATTTAACAACGCATGAGGACCCACCTACACAGGAAAAAACGAAAACGAAAAGGCAATCAAATGACTCAAGTTTAATAGTCATGGACGAATACCAACCAAATCACTCTGCTAGCTACACAATCTCGTGCGAAGAAATTTCAGACAGATCAATGGGCAATCTAACCGACGTTCAAACAAACAATCTATGATGAAATCTCCTCAACCTCACTTCTCAACGAAACAAGCAGTAGCATCGGAACCAGCTACTCCGCAAATCATCCAATACAAGAAAACTTGACCATAACACCCAAGAGAACGCACAAATCTATCTGAACCAATATTCCTGAACCCTTTACAGTCAACAGAGAGCCACACGGTGCAAATAGAAAACATCATCACTAGGCCTACCAAACTGGTCCTGCAAACCTTTCAATATACTACGCAAACTGGAATCGCTTGTGTGTCCCCCACCCATGGTCATCAAAGACGACGCCTGGTGTTACAACGTCCAGCAGAATGCTCTTCTAGGCAAAATCACTCTACTACAAAACAAAATCCAGCTCAATATTCCCCTCAGTCACCGAAGCAACATCACTAACATCCTAAAAGGCCTCAAACCCTCCCGATGCAGGAGACACCAGTTCTGCACCACTCAAAGACTGCGCCGACCTCCTATGCGTGCTAATCACTGCCATCATCAACACCTCCCTTGCCTCTGGCTCAGTCCCCATGTCACTAAAAGAATCCTGGATCTTACCCCTCCTTAAAGGGATGGTCTAGTAAAAAATTTTATTTAAAAAATAGATAGGCCACATAAAAAAAAAATACTAGCATCCTCCGTTTTAAAACTTCCTATGTAAAATTTTGAGCTATTCAAGCTCAAAATTCGAAAAAGCAAGCACTGGGGCGCAGCCATTTTGTGAAATGGAGGCCCTCCTGTGCTGGCTTTTGCTTTTGCGGCACTAATGAAGGAAAAGCCAGCCAGCTGTAGTAAACAAAGTCTACCGCTGGGTGGCTTTGCCTTCATTAGTGCCGGGACTCGGAGGACGCGGACCGGAGACCAGAGCAGGAAAGCTGCAGCCGAGTCTCGGTAAGTGCTATTTATATTTTTTACAAAAAATAAGCACTAGCTGCTGGAGGAGCCCGGAAAACTTAGAAATAAAACCGCAGCTTTAGAAACGTTGTATTTATGTTTGCAGTCGCTTTTGAAGCGACCGCAAACATAAATACAACGTTATTGTGTTGGAAAACGCTGCGGTTTTTCTTTCCAAGTTTCTCAGGCTCCTCCGGCTCGGAGGAGCCTGAGAAACTTGGAAAGAAAAACTGCAGCGTTTTCCAACACAACTGCGTTGTTTCTGCCTGCTGTGGCTATCACTTTGGGTCTCCGGTGCTCCCAGGGGAGCACCCGAGACCCAAAGTGAAAGCCACAGCAGGCAGAAACACACGCGGTTATGTTTACATGCCGCGTAGTGTTTCTACCTGCAGCTGATTTCCCATTTGGGGCGCTCGGGCTCCCCGTGGGGAGCCCGAGAGCCCCAAATGGGAAAGCAGATTCAGGCAGACACAACGCGGTTGTTTTCCTCAATGCCGCGTTGTGTCTGCCTGAATCTGCTTTTCCATTTGGGGCTCTCGGGCTCCCCCTGGAGCCCGAGAGCCCCAAATGGGAAAGCAGATTCAGGCAGACACAACGCGGTTGTTTTCCGCAATGCCGCGTTGTGTCTGCCTGAATCTGCTTTTCCATTTGGGGCGCTCGGGCTCGGAGCCCGAGAGCCCCAAATGGAAAAGCAGATTCAGGCAGACACAATGTGGTTGTGTTGGAAAACGCTGCAGTTTTTCTTTCCGAGTTTCTCAGGCTCCTCCGAGCCGGAGGAGCCTGAGAAACTTGGAAAGAAAAACCGCAGCGTTTTCCAACACAATAACGTTGTATTTATGTTTGCGGTCGCTTCAAAAGCGACCGCAAACATAAATACAACGTTTTTAAAGCTGCGGTTTTATTTCTAAGTTTTCCGGGCTCCTCCAGCCTGGAAAACTTAGAAAAAAAAACACAGCTAGTATTTATTTTTTGTAAAAAAAATAAATAGCACTTACCGAGATTCAGCTGCAGCTTTCCTGCTCTGGTCTGCGGTCCGCGTCCTCCGAGTCCCGGCACTAATGAAGGGAAAGCCACCCAGCGGTAGACTTTGTTTACTACAGCTGGCTGGCTTTTCCTTCATTAGTGCCGCAAAAGCAAAAGCCAGCACAGGAGGGCCTCCATTTCACAAAATGGCTGCGCCCCTGTGCTTGCTTTTTCGAATTTTGAGCTTGAATAGCTCAAAATTTTACATAGGAAGTTTTAAAACGGAGGATGCTAGTATTTTTTTTTTTATGTGGCCTATCTATTTTTTAAATACATTTTTTTACTAGACCATCCCTTTAATCCGCCTTGACTTGACCCAGCTATTCAAACCAACTACTGGCCCAACACCAGCATCCCCCTCCTGCTAAAAATCATCAACCGGGCTGTCTACATCCAAATCCAGAAACACTGCGAGCAAAACCACATTCTTAGCCCTCACCAATCTGGCTGCCGCCACAGATATGGCACGGAAAACAACACTACTAGATCTCAAGAACCAGCTCGTTGATTCCAGAGACTCTGGCAAACTTGTCCTCCTCATACTCCTTGAACTGTCTGCTGCAGTCAACCTGGCTGATCATTCCACCCTCTGCCACCACCTCACTAGCTCTGCATCCTTCGACAGCTGCCACCAACTAGATTGCTTCCTTCTTTACTGACTGCATCTCCAGAGTCTTCTCTGATAACCACTTCTCTACATGTGTCTCACCCACGCTCTACAATGTATATACCAAGCCTCTCTCCAATCATCTGAACTCACTCAGCATCAAGTCCACAAACTATGCTGATGACACTCTGATGCTCATCTCTCTATCCGGAGACTACCACCTGGACTTTCATAAAGTGAACTCTATCTATGCAATCATTCAAACCTGGATGGCCAGCCACCAACTGTGCCTTAATGATGAAAAAACAGAACTCCTCCTCGTAGGCAACCCAGCCCACCTCGTCAAACTAAGCCCAGCCTACCAATCTTTTAACTTTGACAACCACACCATCCACTTCTCTCCTGTCAAACATCAAAATGCTCAGCTTCCACCTAGACTCCACCTTGAGTATGTCAAGCCACGTCAATGCCATCGCTTCTTCAGCAGTGTATGCCACAAAACGTATCAATTCAAGTAGGCCCTTCCTATCCACCAACAATTGCCTCAATATTGCTTGTGCTATCCGGTCCAAGCTGGATTACTGTAATGCGCTCCTTGAGGGGGCACCTCTGAGAAAAACCTCAACAAGCAGCAAACCATACAGAACAATGCCCTCCAAGCTGCCCTCGGCTTCAACAAACACAACCATGTCTCCACGTTAAGGAAAGAGGCACACTGGCTCCTCGTCAGAGAAAGAATAAAGTAAAAAATCATCACCATTACACACTGCTGCCTCTCCGACAATGCCCCCCTCCTTCCTGGCCCAAAGGGTATCCAGATCCTCTTCCACTAGACCTACTCGAGCCACCTACTGCAACCACCTGTCCAATCCCAGGTTCAAGCGATCCAAAGCCGGTGGCTCCAGATTTCCCGTCTCTGCTCCTGCACTTTGGAACTTGCTCCCTCCCGCCCCGAGGGCAGAACCCTCCTACAGCTCTGTTCCGGAAACAACTAAAGACCTACTTATTCAATTAATATCCTTACCACTCGCTAACTTGTCTGTTATTTATGTACAATCGCTTACTGCCTATAACTACAACCTAGATGCCCAAGGGCTTATTGCACTCCGAGAAATGACAAATAAAATACCACCCGTGCCATATGCCTGGGCCTACCTTAGCCTCCATAACTACCTTAAAGATACCTTTACAGCCATGCAAGAATCGACAGAAGAAGCCAATTATCTGTGCAGCCGCACAAACAACAAATCACCAGTGAACTCAGCTAGCTACGTATAACACACAATTCCGGTGGACACTGGCCACAGGCATAGCTATCCACGCACATCAGAAGAAAGCAAGTACTATGATAAAATGTGGTTGTGCTGTTCACATAATTCTCCACCGACTATGCCTCAACACCTCTGACATCAGAATGCAGGACAGACCTATGACAAATTTGGGCACGCTGAACACATAGTGAGTCTCTAGCACTCACGCCACCTCCTGTCTCCACTCAGCACCCATCCACATGCCTGACCACCTAGGTTGCTCTCTAACGGAGCATGGCCAGCCCTGCTAAGCTTTATTTGGACAAATACACACATGCATCCTAATCTTACTCTGTGACCTCCAACACTCTGGACTTCAGTTCTCCGAAGGCGTACCCACTAACAGCACATTGGGACTATAATAAGGGTAAAAGGCACTATATAAAATGACAAGAAGAAAACAATACATTTGTTGCCTATGCCATATTTTCACATGCAAACCTATCATATGGCCAGCTACCAACTACAATCCCTGCATGCCTGCTGCGGTGCACCTTCAATTTCTCATGCACGCTATTAGATTT
Source organism: Ambystoma mexicanum (assembly GCF_040938575.1). Classification (NCBI taxonomy): domain Eukaryota; kingdom Metazoa; phylum Chordata; class Amphibia; order Caudata; family Ambystomatidae; genus Ambystoma; species Ambystoma mexicanum. The sequence goes on along the minus strand of NC_090927.1, from coordinate 1,029,431,093 downwards.
TCTTTAGTCTCTCTCACACACACACACTTAAAGAGGGGCTGAAAACATGACTGGAGTTGGGATATGTAGAGAGGATGGCAAATTGAGGGAGACACAGACATGCACATAAAAAGTGGGACAAGAAGAGAACTACAAAAATGGAGAGCGGGATATGCACAAAGTTAGATTAATAGAAAAGGATCAAGCAACCAATCAATTTTTGAGCCCACCATGGCTGAGTCCTGGCCCACTTAAATCTCAGACTGATCACTATATGCACTTTTCCCACCCTTTTAAAGCACTCTGTAGTATATCGCACATACATAGCTGCCAAGCTCCCCAGTACCATGCAGAGTGACACCTCGAGCCAGTCCGGGTTTCCCCATTGCATACTGCATGTGTAGCCCCATGCTTACAATTGGTGAAATGAAACTACAAGTCGCTGGACGCAATGGGGGAAAGCAGAACTTGCTTGAGATATCAGACATGGAACTATAAATCTTGGCAGTAATGCCCATACATACATACATACATTTGTTATTTTACCCTTGGTGAAAAAATGGCAGATTCAGAGCTTCTCAGGTTTCCTGTGGCCACCTGCGAGGCGGCCATGCAGTGGTGTTTTTGCTTTGAATTCTGGCACTTGCAGTTTCCCTACATTTCAAATTGGAAATTTAAAAAAACAAAAGTCAGAATACAACGTGAATAAAACAAAACTGTATGGCCTTCTTAAGCTTGGCCATGGGAAACTTCAGAGTCCTGCGGATTTTGAATAATTTGATTTTGACATGAAGGCTGGCCCAATGCAAATTCATTTGACTGGGTGGAGCTCGAGAGGGATATTTTTTTCATCAAACTCTTAGCCTGAAAACGTTTTTTAAAGGGATGCTTTGTAAAAACATTTCTAACATCGGTCTTTAAAGTGAAGCACCCCTCTCTGTTCTGCTAATTCCTTCTCTTGGAGCCTCCCCCTAATCAGTTTTTTTCCTCTCAATGAGGACCTCGGTGCTCAACCAAAAAAAGCCTTTCTGCCTGTCAAAAATTCCTCCTACAGACAGCTGAGAACCACCTCCAGACCCTGCTGCTTCACATTCAGGAATGGATGCCCCGAAACACAGCCTTAACAGCCCAGCGAAGGACTTCACCCTTCTGCATCCACCCCACCAAGCAGAGCACACGCACACATACGCACAAAAACTGCACCCAACGCCCCATACTGAGCACCCAGGCTGCCCCCACGCACACCAAGTACCCTGCTACTCCTCCCCGACTGTTCCCTGACAAGGCCCTCAACCCCTTCTCTCCAACTGCTACCTTCCCCCACAGCCTCCCTCACCCAGGTTCTCCACCAAACTCCACTTCTCCCCCAAGAGTCTCCAGCCACATCTCCTCCAAACCACCTCTCCACCAACAGGCCCTCATTCTCCCCCAAATTCCCCCCAGCCATTTATCTCACCACTATCCCCCTTCTCCAACTTCCCTGGTAAGACAGCTCAGCGGGTTGAGCGCTCGTTGCTGCAATTTATGTGTGATCTGCAGGTTGAAGTTTCGAATCCTGGCAAGGCAAACTCAGCCTTTCATCCTTCTGAGGTTGATAAATGAGTACCAACTTCAGTTGGATGATTTTGTATGTAAATTGCTTTGGCGAAAGTGCTACATAAATAACACATCATTATTCTCCAACTGCTGCCTTCTCGTTCAACTGCCCCCCAAGCCCCTCTTCAACCCCAACTAGCCCCAGCGCTCTCTACCCCAACCCTCCTTCTCCCTCAAATGCATCTCCACCCCTTCTCCCTCAACTGTCACCCCCCCAACTGCCCCATCTCCCCCAGCAGATGCCTTTCTTCCCCAGCTGCCCCATCCCTTCTCCTCCAATTGCCAATTCCTTCTTCCCCAAACTAACATTTCTACAGCAGCAGCCCCACCCCTTCTCCCCAACCGCCTCGTCCCCCAAATAGTACCCTGCGCCTTCCCCCTCAGTTGCCCCCGACCCCTCCTTCTCCCCAGGTGCCCCTTCTCACCCCAGTTCCCATCCCTTCTTCCCCACACTACCCCGTCTCCCACAACATCCCCTTCTCCCTCAACCGCCCCAACCCCTTCTCCCCCAATTTCTACCACACCCTCAACTGCCGCCACCCACTTCTCCCCAACTATGCCAACTCCTCCTTCACCCCAACTGACCCCACTCCATTAACTGCCCCCTTTTCCCCCCCCCAACTGCCCCATCCACCCCCAACTGCCCCTCCACTACCCAATGCCCCATCTCCAAAACAGCTGTCTGTCTTCCCCAGCTGCCCCCACTGCTTCTTCTCCAAATGCCCCTTCTCACACAAGTGCCCCACCCCTTTTCCACAACTGCCCCCACCCCCTGCTCCCCAACTGCCCCATCCCCTGCTCCCCAGAAGCCCCCACTACCTTCTCCCCAGAATTCCCACCACCTTCTCCACAACAGCCACTACCCCTTCTCCCTCAATTGCCCCACACCCTGTCCCCAACTGCCCCTTCTTCAATTGCCCCCACCACCTTCTCACCGAACTGCCATCCAGCACCTTCTCCCCTAACGACCCTCTTCCTCATTTGCCACCCACCCCAGCTTCTCCAACTATCGCCATCCCTCCTTCACCCCCCACCCCCTCAACTGCCCCATCACCTTCTCTCCAAACTTTACCCCTTCTCTCAACTGCCTGATCTCCCCAACTGCCCAATCTCCCTAACAGCTGTCTTTCTTCCCCAGCTGCCCTGACCCGTTCTCCTCCAAGTGCCCCTTCTGACCCAATTGCCCATTCCTTCTTCTCCAAACTGCCTCTTTTCCCTCAACTGCCCCTTCTTCCCTAACTGCTTTCTTCCTTATTTGCCAGCCACCCCAGCTGCTCTCCAACAACCCTCACCCCTCTTTCACCGCCAACTGCCCCTCTCCCTCAAATGACCTCTTCCCCAACTGCCCTTCTTCCCCACCAACTGTCCTTCTTCCCCACCAACTGCCCTTCTTCCCCACCAACTGCCCTTCTTCCCCACCAACCGCCCTCCTCCTCCCTCCAACTGCCCTGCTGCCCTCCTTCTCACCCAAAAGCCCTCCTTCTCTCCCAACTGCCCCATTCTTCCCCAACTACCCCACACCCTTCCTTTTCAACTGCCACTCACACAAGGACCCCTCCACTAGCATTCACCCAACTCTCCCAGCACCAGACTACTTAGTAAAATACCCCCACCCCCAGCACTGACGTATCCATGCACTCCAGTCTCTCAGCCAAACAATCTTGCAAAAGAGTTCACAGTCAAAACAGCTCCCCAGGCACATTGGCTTTCACAATTAATTCAAAGACTTAGCCTTACCCATTTACGAGTGCCACAAACTCCGATCTCTTTCTTCAAAGCCGTCCTGCTGCAAAGGCTCTGAAAAGAACTCTGCCGTTCCAGCGGCACCTGGTTCTATTCTTAAACAAACAGACAGACATGCTTCATGAAGCGCGACACAGACATATCTTCTGATTTGGAGATTACAAACAAAGCGCGCCAGGAACTGCTGAAAACCGTGGGGTATGCCGGGAGCTGCAGGAAGGAGATGGGACATGCGCAAATGGTGCTGTCAGCTTTAATGGCTCAGAAGCATTAAGGACAATAGCTAATCCCCCACACTAACGTGAGATGGGGGTTTAGATTCTATTAAAGACAAGGAGGCGATTATTATGCATTACAATCTTTACTCTGAAACCACAGCAGCAAAGAAAATACTTTTACAAACAAAAAAGTTTCCACAACACAACTAGATAGAGTTCAATGTCAATGTATGGGGAACTCCCCAATCCATCATGGAGGACAGGTCATGCCCTGCAGGGGACCAATGAGCAGGGACCCTCTTCTATATATGTCCATTACTCTAACCCCAACCCCTCTTTCTGCAGCTGTCTTGCACCAGAAGTCCAATGAAACGGTTGAACTGCGTAGCGCGGAGAAAGAATCCAACGAAACTGGAGATCTCCACCTTCTCGCAGCCTGAATCTATGCCGAAGTTCTTCTGGATAGGACTTCTCATCCAAAATCACGCACTCCACAACTTGTTACTGCGAGCCACACTCCTGATGAGAACCTCAACTCGTGGCTGTAAGAACAACAAACAAGAAGGGTGGGTGGTTGGGAAAAACAACAAACCAAAGAATGTTCTCTCTTGAACCACCTGTGTACATGCGTGTCACAATTGTCATATCACATCATATCCAGGGTGGGTGGGTGGGATAATAATCGCCTCCTTGTCTTTAATAGAATCTAAACCCCCATCTCACGTTAGTGTGGGGGATTAGCTATTCTATGACAAGACAGGAGGCTCATATTATGCAAGTTCAAAGCCCTTGCATCTTATTAGTACAACATGATCCATACAATAGAGCCAATATAATAAAATATAATAAAATAATAGGAAAGGAAAAAACATTTTTATGCTTTCATGAAATCAATCAGCTGATCGCAAGAGAATTGACCAAGAGTAGTTTGCCCGAAAACTGTCTTATAAGGCATCGTCAAATGCAAGAAAACAGGAAATTGTGCCAATTCCAGTGTTCCTTACAGGCCGCCGAAACCAACTGGTTAAAGAGGGGAAAAAACCCTTAAACAAAGTTTTCCTACTAATAGGATAGGACAAAAACTCCTCTGTAAAAAACGCCTCTGTTGTCCAATAAAACATTTAAAACATTTAAATTAATATCATCTTTGGGATCCTAGAAAGCAAACCAAAGAAAATAAGCACAGAGCTCTCCTGGAGATAAAGAAAAAGTACCCCAAAGGGGGAAAGTCTTTTAGGTTCCATCCCATGCATTAAAGGAAGATATTGCATTAGGATCAGGGCATGTCACATAACTACACTGGGGAACCAAGAGGGAAAGACAAATCTTCAAAAAGGTAAAATGGGAGTCAAAATCATTTTATAAATTTGTAACAGGATGACCCATCCTGAGCAGAGCTGAAAAGCCATAGACTTAACCCACAATTGTCTTCAGACATATGTGTATACTAAGGAGGGATGTCCTCTGGAGGCCGAAGCAGAATGGAAGAGAGGGGCCCCACCTGAGAAGCTAAACCTGTCAAACCGCCAACCGGAGACCGTCAGACCTTCCGAACACTTGAAGAAGAACTCTGCAACCATGACAAGAAGCAGATATTTACAAACCTGATCCTTAAGAGGCCAAACCTGGCAAGGAGAAAAAATGTATCTTACATCCAATCGCTACCATCATAGTGACATCCAATTCCAAGTCTTAGCAAGACTCTAAACTGCAAAGAAGCGATCACTAAATAGTTAAACTGAAGCTGCACACCAGAAGCGGACTAACCTTTATTTCAGTCAAATTGGAGAGCCTTGAAGCTCACAGCACCCTGAGCTGGCACCTTATTGTAAAAACAAACTCTTGTGAAAACCCAAAGGTCCACCTGCCATGCAGGTGACTAGGAGAATCAAGTCATTAACTGAATATAAATATCCCAGCCCTCTGGGAATCGTACTGGCAGACACCTTCTGACAGTTAATGTAGAGACGCTGGAACACATTGTGATAGAGGGTCATAATAACTTGGAAGGGAGATTAGTATCACTCCCAGACCCCTCTATCTCACCAAGGGGAATATTGAGCCTTCACAAATGAGGAGAACCTTCCCCCACTTAACCAAGGGAAAAAAACCTTGCAACCCAGAAGAAGGCTACCCTGAGGACCACATTACAACCCCGCTTTTAACACCCTTAAGAGAAATAAATACACTCTAACCAACCCCCTGACCGTGGACAGGCTCCGCTTAACCTGTTGAAATACCAGGAATTAGCGCAAAGGAAAGTAACTGACGGGAGGGAAATGCTTAGTGCGAGTCTGCACTGGCCCTGAGTCTGAACTCCTGTAAAAGAAAAACCAGAAAAACCAACGGGCGATACTCCACGTGGTGTATATCATGATACAATATCACCCAAGGATGACGAGCATGGGAATGAGGGGGAAAGATCTCAGGGAAAAATGATCAATGCCTCGTAAATACAGGTTGTGAAAGAAATCTGGGACCACTGTCCCCTCCAACCCGAGATCTGAGTCGCTGTATTCGTGTGAGGCTGACTGGCCACTAAGGGAATCAGGGAAAAAAGAAAATGAAGCACATTGTCCATAGCAAACAGTACTTATACAGTACTACGAACCCTCAGGTATATGAGTGGTGCATATCACTATTACGAACGGTGTGTGACGTGAAGTGTTCACTTATCGATCTCAGCAGGATAAAATACTTATTTAGACCTCTCCAAAATTAGGAACCTGTATCAGTAGGGTCAGCACGGATGAGAAAAAACCAGCACCCTAATCGGTGCACTGTAGAAAATGTATATGTCTATATATATATACACAACAAAACAGATTAAGCAACGCTCTTGAGGGTACAAAAGCCTGCCTGAACTCCTCGAGCAGAGGAGAAAGTGCAACACACTGTTAGACGGTTAGTTGAACCACAGGCCAAGATTTGGGAGGAAAACCCATGGGGCAAGCGCCCTAAAGGTATTGTTTGGCAACTCGTATATCTGATATCATCAAGTGTTTCCCAAACACTTTCTCCAAGTAGAACACGGTTGCTCAATTTGCCATGCAACAAAACTGAACAGTTACCCACGAGCTGACCCTGTCTCCACCAACAGTTCAATAGTAAAAAGAATGTCCAATGGGACAAATAGTAAGGGAAACCCCGTCCCCACTATAGAGAGCCTCCAGCCCTGCAGACCTCAACAGAGGCATAACGCATCATCTGTTTCTTCCTCATGATGGGAGAAAATACAGCAGCTTAATCAGCACAGGTGTTGGGTGGAGCAATTGATATCGGGGAAAGCAAGACCTAAGGAAGGACTGAGTTGTCCTGAAACTAACTACGGTAAAGGGCGACAGAAGTTTAACTAAAAGACGAAGGTTAACACCAGTGTCTATAGAGGAAGGTACAACCCCCCACATGGGTCTGTTTTACCACAACCTCCACACACTCTTTTCTTTAAAGTACTTAATAAATAATATAAAATAGACATATAAAATATCCAAAAGAAGAGGGGTTACGCCCTCACAGGGGTCCAAACCCCCCCGGCCCTTCTATAAGCTGCTACTTACCGAGCTATCCGGGCCACTGACAATTCTGAACACTCCAATGTGTTCCATTCATCACTTAAACATAATGTTTAGCAAAAGAGAGCACTGGGCAAGTGCACCTTAACTGCTCACCCTAGCAGGGTGTGGCAACCAGCAGTACACGAGGGGGTCCCTCGCCGCAGAATCCAGGCAAAGCCTGAAACCAAGCAGGCTACGGTGTGCTTACCGAAATAATTACATCTGTCATATGCAGCATCTAAACAGACTGCTAACCATAAGGGAGGAATACCCTGAGCAATTGTGCCTTCAACTGTTTGCCCGAGCAGGGCGTGATAACCAGCAGTACACGAGGGGTAACCTTGCATTAGAACTGAGGTAGAAACCTGAAACCAAACAGGTTATGGCACACAAACCGTTAAGGTAATCACCAACGCCATATGCAGCACACCGACAAAGTTGCCAACTTTAAGTGAGGAATACACTGATGAAGTGTACCTCAACTGCTCACCCTAGCAGGGTGTGGAACCATCAGTATACGAGGGATCACCTCGCAGAAACACAAGCCAATCCTGCCACCAAGCAGGTGACGGTACCATTCCAGAGCACCACCAGAGTACCTGAAACTGGTCACCCCCGCAGGGTGTGGAAACCAGCAGTATACGAGGGGTTAACCTCCCCATAGAATTCAGGCAGAACCTGAAGCTAAACAGGGTATAGCACGTACCAAGAAGGCAAAGCACCCTTCAGTAGGCGAACTGGTGTTAATATATACTGAAAATATCAATTTAAACACAAAATAAAATATCAATTTCAAATATATATATATATTATATGAATAAATATAAACATTAATGTGAATACCTATAAATAAATACACATTCGCATCCACATGTGTATACCGCCAAAGGCGGGCAGGCCTGGTAAACCTGCAAACCTCTCCTTGAGCTATGCCTCTTGAGGGCTGAAACATCCCTCACCACCATAGATCTATATAAAATTAAATGTAGAAATACAAGCGTTTCACTCTAAAAAGAGGACACAGCTGCCCTTTTCAGGAATGCTCATGGAAGTTACTCCCATCAAAGGAGGGCCTAGCAAACTGCCCCCCACCAGCCGGATCCCCAGGACAGGCTTAGCCTGTATGCAACTAATGACAATGCGCATGTAAACATAAAAACACACACACACGACGTGCGGGAAGTTAATGAGTAAAAGAAGCTGCAGCCTTTACACTCATGGAAAAAATGCGCGCAGGTTCCTACTGCCGCTTACATAATGAACTTGTAGAAAAACAAAAACAAAACTTCCTCTCAAGTGAAAAGAATTTCAAGCGTTCCCAAACCACCTGTGGGAAACGTGCGCTGGCTCTGGGGCTGGGGCAGCTGCTAAAAATAACACTGCCTGGAGGGAAAGAATTTCACACTTAGCCGCAGCCTGATTAGAAGGCCTCTCAGGGCTGAAGAAATATAAACAAACACTGCAGAAGCAGAAGGCTCCCAGCGGAGCATTACAAAGCATGAATGTGACCTGCAGGTCAGCGTTCGCACACGAACACGGCACTCAGCCAGTTACCAACGGAACATGAAAAATACATGACCATTTCCACAGTACAGTGTAATAAAACCCCAAACTCATCAAAATAACATTAATAACATAAATAAATAGCACTCTAAACTCCATAAATTCAACACGAAGTCAAGAACTAGGAGGAGTGACTTAGCTTGTGGATTTCAGCAGCAAAGAAAGAGGGGTTGGGGTTAGAGTAATGGACATATATAGAAGAGGGTCCCTGCTCATTGGTCCCCTGCAGGGCATGACCTGTCCTCCATGATGGATTGGGGAGTTCCCCATACATTGACATTGAACTCTATCTAGTTGTGTTGTGGAAACTTTTTTGTTTGTAAAAGTATTTTCTTTGCTGCTGTGGTTTCAGAGTAAAGATTGTAATGCATAATATGAGCCTCCTGTCTTGTCATAGAATTGGACATGTTCGCTTTGCAAGCATTTTATCTATCTCCAATGCTTTCAAAGCTGCATGTGGTTTGAAAATAAAGTCAGTAGACTGATTAAACAAACAATGTATTGAGTCACCTTCATGATCACCTTTCTACTTGCAGAGAAAACGTAAAGTGTAACTGGGCAGTAATATATTGTGGAAATGGCAATTAGCTTCTGTATGTATGTTAGAGCACATCATATGCAATTATGCCATGTACTTTCTCAGCAATCATGGAATTAAAAGTGAACATTTGAAAACAAAGGTTTTAACTTTTTTTTTCTTTCGGGTCACTAAAGAATATTGATATATAATTAACTCATGATCACGACCCACATCTGGAAAAGAAACTCAGCAGGTTGAGGTACTGTTGGTGCGATTGCATGCACATTCTATGGCTTTTGTGTCATTTCTTCTGAAACACTTGTAGCTTCCAACATGCCCTATACCATTCGGGAGATGCTTGTCCACTCCTGATTTTAACATTGCATTCTGTGACTTGCAGTCCCAAATTTATTATTGGGCAATCTGGGACCACAAATCCCAGAATGCAAGATTTAAACCAGGCCTGGAAATGCATCTTCCAAATGGAATGGGGCATGTTGGCATGTAAGTGTAATTATTAAAATGAAAAACTCTTTGGGAGATAACTCCAGCCCCCTTGCTCTCGGCAGGGAAACATAGCACACCCACCACTCAACCTACCCTACCCCCTCAAAATCACCCCACCACCCAACCTAAACCCAGCGCATACGACGCCTCATCTTTTTTATTGTGACATCTACCTTGAACACCTTTTCACTCTCCCAACACTTCACATGCCCTCCATAAACTTCAATAGACTCACCCGCCTAGGACATTCTTTGCCAACAGTAAAAATGCATTAGCTTCCATTGCCTTTAATGGGATCACTCATCCCACATTCAGACATCTTGTGGAGTCAATAGATTGAGATGTATTACCGCATACCCACCACCCAAATCGCCCAACCCTCACCCCATCTCCCTGACACCCAATCTTCCCACAACATTACCACAATCCATTCTCACTGCAGCATGCCCAGCACCAAACCTCTTCCAGCACACACTCCCTACAACCTCACAGCATCCATCCACAGGCCAGCTCGATGTGGGTCGCTAGCAGGGACTTGGTCACCCCTACCGTCCTTTGTATTGGCTAAAAGGCACACAGGCATTTTATTCTCCTCCGACTAATCTCCCACTCCATAGGCTTCGGTCCTCTGAGGGCGTTCACCTACAGCGCTTTGAGACCATACCAATGGTAATAGGTGCTATACAAATTCCCTATTACATTACATTGCATAAAGCAAGCATTATAAGTATTATTACATGTAAAGACTGGTGTACATTGGAGCCAGTTTTTACATGTGTTCTTACTGTGGCATGGCATTTTAAATGTCCAAACCAACATGAGTATATTCTTAAGTGGGGGTACTGGCATATATTGACAGAGCCTGTTTGGACATGTTTTCTTATAGTATCTTTACTGGTATTATGCACGAAGCAAACATGAGTATGTTCTTACGTGGGAATACTTACATTTATTGGTTCAGCCAGAATGGAAGTGTTTGGGCACAGCCAGCTTAAAATCTTAGTTATACTGGCATATTGTGAGGGCAAAGGCATGAAAATGTGCTGGGAAACGAGTATATGTGCTCTTGATGATTTGCATCTTTTGGATTTTTTCAATCCAATTGCAAACTGTCTTGTTTTTTTACTCAATTTTTTTACATGTTGTGTGCTGTATAATTCCCCCAATTTAAACGACTATTCAAAAAGATTTCTCAGGGAGAACACCCCTGAATCTCCTTTGGTAAGTTTGGGCTCCATCGCTATGCTCAGTTGGTCTTGCATATTAGTGGCAAATATCTTTGTCTCTCCAGTTGAAAAGTTCACCAGTCCCCGCTTGTGGCTGCTACGTTTGGCACCATCCCCTTGTTTCTGTGCATTGTGAAAGACTTAAGCTTTGACTAAAAAAACATAGTTACATATTTTACCTAGTGCAGTGCACAGTGTGCCCCTGCCTCAGCATGGTCATCATGGGCATTGCACATGGGTGGTGGTCCAGGCCAGCCCACAGTGTGAAGCAGCCCCTGCTTTGTTGAGGAGGTTGAGGGTGGAAAATGCACAGGGAGCTTGGTTGCAGAGGGCTAGACCCTCATTGCAAACCAATGGGACAAACACACCAATCAGAGTCCAGGGTCAGGCATGGAGGCGGGGCGGAACAAAGGTACAGTGGGTAGAGAGGGAGTCAGGGAAAGCAAACGCTGGGCCGCAGACAATGGACAAAGATGCCTCAGAGGTCAGGGGAAGCAACTCTCACCTGATGCCTTTGGTGGAAAAAGCACAGGGAGTTCGCTTGCAGAGAGATAGACCCTTGTTGCAAACCAATGGGACCAACACACCAATCAGAGTTCGGGGGCAGGCATGGAGGCAGGACAAAGGTATGGTGGGGAGAGAGGGAGTCGGGGAAAGCAAAGGCTGGGCCGCAGGGATAAAAACAATGGGCAAAGTTCCCTCAGAGGGCAGGGGAAGTAACGCTCACCTGATGCCTGGGGTGGAAATGGCACAAGGAGCTCGCTTGCAGAGGGCTAGACCCTTGTTAGAATCCAATGGGACCAACGCACCAATTGGGAGTCTGGGGGCAGGTCCGGAGGCGGGACAAAAGTACGATGGGGAGAGAGGGTGTCGGGGAAAGCAAACACCGGGCTGTAGGGGTGAGAACAATGGACAATGTTGCCTCAGAGGGCAGGGAAAGCGACGCTCACCTGATGCCTGCGGTGCAAAAAGGCACAGGGAGCTCACTTGCAGAGGGTAAGACCCTTGTTGCAAACCAATGGGACCAACGCACCAATAAGTGTTAGGGGGCAGGCCTGGAAGCGGGACAAAGGTACAGTGGGGAGAGAGGGAGTGGGGGAATCAAACGCCGGCACGCAGGGGTGAAAACAATTGACAAAGTTGCCTCAGAAGGCAGAGGAAGCGACTCTCACCTGATGCCTGGCATGGAAATGGATTTGGATGTCATCCTGAGGGGATTCCCTTCCCATGAGGCCCTGGGTGGTGTACTCAGCAGGAGGATCTCATGGGGAAGGATCCCACCCTATGGGACTAGGGATGTCTATCCAGGGAGAACGTAATATGCACAATGACCACCACACTCTCTCTAACCCTCCTCAGACACTCTTGTTACTTCAGTACCTCACACTTCCATGTGCATGTATAAAATAGGAAACTGAATTTCCTTCTTGAAAAGTACTGAGACGAGGAAGAGCATGCAGACTACACATTTGACACAGACTCAATTACTGGAATGAAGAAGAATCCACATGACCCAGTGAAGAACCACAATGGTAATGTTGGGACGAGGGAGAAGTGCAGTGCCCTGAAGATCAACACAGGAAACAACTAGAGCAGCGGTCCAGTTGCTAAAAAAAACAGTGCAAACCACAACTTAAAACATATGTGCGGTCGACCTCCGGTGTCATTCTGGCCCTGAAGGATCTTCAAACAGGGGAGCACAGCAGCTCTGACAGGAGACGCTGCAGACCAGGACACGTGCAGCAGAAACTTGGCGTCCAAGATAGATGGAAGAAAGAAGAGCTTACTAGAAGGTTGGAGAAACAGAGGAGCAGGGAACCAAGCGGTCTTCAAGAGACCCGACGTTTGGGGAGAGACCAGTGGGGCAAAGCCCCCACAGCACGAGAACGTATTGCAAGAGCAAAGGGGAAGCCAAGGCAAACCACAGACACCAGATGATATTGGAGGCCCTGCAAGCCAAGCCAAAAGGTATGCCCAGGAAGGTGCTGGGGAATTCTGAGGACTCTTGCCAATCGAGGGAGGAAGAGTGGAGAGATCTTCCTTGCCCCTGCGGGGCAAACCAAATCTTAGAAAACGAAAGATACCTGGTGAGAGATCATCCTCATGAAAAGCTATCAAGAGAAACCAACCATACTTGGCTGGAGAGTAAACCAAGTTAGCGGAGCTTGGGAGAAGAATACCCAAAGGCCCTGAGATTTAAAGAATGGCCAGAGGTAGAGAGAAATTCCTTCTGGACCTGTGAATTGTGAAGTATACTGAGAAGCCTGAAAAAGGCCAGGGGAAGAGAGTAATTCCCCCTGGCATTCTGAACTGCTTTACAACATCTTATAAAGGCCAGGGGGAGGGAGTCATTCCTCCTGCAACTTTGAACTGCCATGAGAAGCCTGAAAAGGGCCATGGGAAGGGAGAGATTCCACCAGGTATTGAGAATTGTGAAAGAGAGCCCAAAAAAGACCAGGGGAAGGGAGTCATTCCCCTCAGTGTGGACAGAGGGTGCTACTTGAATACCAGTAGAAGGGAGACATTCTCCTGGAGCACCTAGTCCAGGGTGAAGGGAACCATTCCCCCTGGTGGTAAGAAATCAAGAGGCAAGCTACTTAGATAGAGGAGGGTTTTTCCAATAAACCAATAGTGAAGAACATATGAGCCATAAACAATGGTGATGTTCTGAACTGGAACTGTACCTGTTGAGAATGTTACTATTTTGGAGCTTCCAACCTGGAACTTTGTTTTGTGCTTTTGAAATGGGATTGCAAGCTAGGTAAGGGAGTCATTCCCTCAGAAACAGTCCCGCCTAACCATTGGAACTATATCCCACTGTCCAGATGAAGGGAGTTATTCTTCTGAACCAAGGAGAGATACCACTTCTTTAGTTTAGTTATAAGTGTAAGGGAAGGAAATAGGTTTTTCAGACAGGACGGTGAACTCTTGATTTTATTTCATTTATTGGGTGTTTATAATGCGCCTATAAACAAAGACACAACGAGATAAGAGGGTGGGGAAACAGGGAGGACAAAAACAAAAACGATCCTACTAGGCCTTGTGACATTCGGATAATGCAAGTGCAGTAAAGAGAAGTGTAGGGGAGGAGGGGGGAGTGCCAATCAGGGCGGCAGGGCCCATGAGAAAGGTGAGTGTCAGGGGAGGCCAGGTGGACAAAGCCAGGGGAAAGCAGAGAGTGCCGATGAAAGAAGGTACACAAGCTAAGGGCGAGTTAAGTGGGTGGAAGGGCTATACCGGTGGAGTCCCAGCCAGGCTAGTGCAAGGGGAGGGGCGCAGATGGGCAAGTGCAGGTTGGGGGGGCAGGGGAAACCAAGTGCAGGGGTATAATGGATTGGGGGGGTTGGTGCCCTGTAAGACTCTGAAGGAACCAGGGAGCCAGTCAAGAAGCAGACATCGACATTAGCAGGGGAGGGGGAGAGGGAAGGGAGACGAGAAAAGGAAGGTCTTCAGAAGCTTCCGGAACTTTAGGAAATCCGACTCAAGTCTGAGAGAGGCAGGCAGGCCATTCCAGAGGGAGACACCTGTGGAGGAGAGTGATCTATCCACCCCCCCACCCTCGGCTTGGAAAAGTGTCTGATCTGCAGAGAGTTAGAGCTAGACAACTGAAGGGTTCTAGCAGGGAGCTTTTCAGGGAGAGAGAGTTGAATGTAGAGGGGTCCCAAGCCCCAGAACGCCTTGTGGATGATGGTCTTGAACTTCATCCTTGCAGCCACCTGGAGCCAGTGGAACGATTTTAGGGTTTGGGGAGATATGGTACGTGGTCTTGAGGCAAGGATAAGTCTTGCAGCCCTATTCTGGATTAGGAGATGAAGGGAGGAGTTAGGCAGATAAAGGAAGAGGCTGTTTGCAGTAGTCCAGCCTAGAGAGGACCAGCGCTCTGGAGACATTGAGTTTCTGGGGTAAGGTGAGGAAAGGGAGAATGCCTCTGAGGAGGTGCAGCTGGAAGTGGGCCTTCTTGGCAATGTCTGTGATGTGAGGAGAGAAAGAATAAGTCTTGCAGTCCTATTCTGGATTAGGAGGTGAAGGGAGGAGTTAGGCAGATAAAGGAAGAGGCTGTTTGCAGTAGTCCAGCCTAGAGAGGACCAGCGCTCTGGAGACATTGAGTTTCTGGGGTAAGGTGAGGAAAGGGAGAATGCCTCTGAGGAGGTGCAGCTGGAAGTGGGCCTTCTTGGCAATGTCTGTGATGTGAGGAGAGAAAGAAAGAGAGGGATTGAAGATGACACCAGGGTTTTTTGCGTCGCAGGAGGGTGAGGGGAAGGCCTATGGAGGGCGGCCAGAGTGTAGGAGGGAAAGGGAGAGCGGGATTCCAATGAGAAGGATATCTGTTTTACTGGCCTTAAGGCAGTGATCGTTAGCAGTGCACCATGCCTGAATAGCAGAAAGGCAGTCAGGAATGAGAGAGAAAGAGGAAGAGGCAGAAGAGGGAAGCTTGAAGGAGAGCTGCGTGTCATCCTCATCACACTAGAAGTTAGGAGAGAATGTGGGGATCAGATGGGCTAGAGCAGCCAGGTAGATGTTGAAAGGCCATGGCGAGAGGATAGAGCCTTGGGGGACTCTGCAGGTCGAGAGTGAGATGGTGGAGAGAAAAGGGCCCAGTTCAACCTGGGAAGGTTGGTCTGAGAGGAAGGTGGTCTACAAGTCCAGAGCGAGATCCATGATGCCAAGGGTATCATGGAGCCGATTTATCAGGTTGACATGGCTGACCCTATCAAAGGTAGAGGAAAGGACAAGAAGTGTGAGAACAGAAGATCTGGAATCGAGATTAGAGAGCAGGTCTTCATGGGTGTTCAGGAGAGCAGTTTCCATGCCTCTAGCAGCTCTAAAGCCAGACTGGTGGACATGGAGACAACCAACAGATTCAGTGGTGTGGAAAAACTGGGAGATGGCCAGCTTCCCCAAGAGTTTGCCCAGGAAAGGGGTAATGGAGATAGTTTGCCGGACAGGAAGGGTTGGCAGAAGGCTTTTTGAGGAGAGGATGCACAAGGGTGTGCTTGAGGAGTGAGGGGAAGGGTCCAATGGCAAATGAGTGATTGCAGAAATCGGCCAAAGCCAGAGCAAGGGAGACAATGTTGTCCTTGATAGTTCTGGAGGAGAAGGGGAGCACCTGTTTGGAGGAGACTTTAATAGAACAGACTTGTCTCGAAATATCATCAGGTGTTATGGGAGAAAAAGAGGAGAGTAGGAGGGGAAGGGTGAGGAGGGCCAAGGGAGGCCGGAGAACAGGTGAGGGAGAAGGATGAGGAGTAGAGTAGAATGAGGACAAGATGTCCTGAGTATTGGAAATGAAGTGAGAGGCCAGAGAAGAACAGAGTGCAAGGCAAGGCAGAGGAGAAGTGGAGACTGTAGGAGGGTTGGTGAGATCCTTCCAGATTTTGAAAAGTTAAGTTGTGTTATTTGTGGCCGCAGAGATGCAGGCTTGGATATAGGCCCTCTTCTAAGAGCAGATGGAGAGTCTGTATTGCCTTTGGAGCAGGAGGCAGGCCAGTTTGTCAGAGAATGTACTCAATGCCTGCCACTTCCACTTAGTCTCTCTGGATTTGCGTTTAAAAGCGGCCAGGTCGGAAGTCATACCAGGAGTTGCACTTGGAGGC
Organism: Ambystoma mexicanum; assembly: GCF_040938575.1. Lineage (NCBI taxonomy): Eukaryota > Metazoa > Chordata > Amphibia > Caudata > Ambystomatidae > Ambystoma > Ambystoma mexicanum. The sequence continues at coordinate 1,029,414,593 of NC_090927.1, read as the reverse complement.
AGGTTTGATGCAGATCTTCATGACGGGGCAAGGATGTCCAGATTGTTGGAGCAGGAGAGTTGAAGGTTAATAAGGGCTTTGTCTGAGTGAGAGACAGTGGCAGGAGTAAGATGGGGAGTGAGGATGGCAGCAAAAAGGGCAACTGACACTCCCTTCATAGGTCGAATGACAGAGAATGCGGTTGGCAGTGCCCTCAGAGCTTAGCCAGGGGACCCAGGAGGTCCAGATGAGAGGACAGACGAGCATGATAAGACCATAAGAGAGGAGGAATGAGAGGGTTGGAGCCCTGAGGCAGCATCAGGGGAGTTGAGGTGAATATTGACATCTCAGAGCAGAAGAAGCTTGGAGGAGGAGGCAAGGAGAGAAGAGGTGAGGTCAGCCCTTTCAGAGAGAAAGTGGGAGACCTGGCTAGGGGGCCTGTAGATGGTGGCCAGATTCAGAGAGAGGCCAGGAGAGACATCAAGCATGCAGACAAGGCATTGGAAAGAGGAGTAGGCCTGCAGGCATATGATAGTAGCAGGGACCCACTCAGGGAAGATCAGGGCAACTCCTCCCCGGGACAGTTATGGCTCGGTTTAGAGAGGATCTTGTACTCCTCAGTGAGGAGAGTGTCAAAACATGTTACAGAGCTAGCAGTGAACCATGTCTCGGTGAGAGCGAGCACGTCTAGGTCGAGGTCTTCAAGGAGGTGGCAGATGTCAGAGGCATGTTTGACAGCAGAGCAAGAGTTGGGGGTAGCTAAGTGGAGTATGTTGCCACTTTTGAAGGTCTTCAGAGGAGGGGTACCAGAGTTTGGTACAGCCATCGGAGGTGGTAGAGGGGCCGAAGGGGTGGCAGAAGGAGTAGTTGCAGGAGAGGTGAGGGAGTTGATGAGAGAGGGAAGACACCCTTAAAGAAGGCAGAGGTTGGGCTGAGAGCTCTGGGCCATGACAGTGCCATTGAAGTCGACATTAATGAGATCCCTAGAGGACAGGAAGGATACCAAGAGTACCTACACCAATAAGGGAGAGGAATGGAAAGGGCAGAGCACAAGGCCATAAGGGGAATCCAAAGGTTCGGCGAAGGGACGACAAAGAGGATGTCAGTGATAGTCTGCCTGTAAGAAGCATTGACATAGGTGTCAGCGATGGGCCGGCCTGGATTGGAGACCAGGAGATCCTTGTTGAACTTTTTCTTTTCAGAGGGGTAGGATAGGAGATAGAAAAGCAATTAGAGAAGATAGGGTCGATTGAGAGCACCATTGAGGGAGAGTGCAGAGAGAAGGAAGGGGGAGAAAGGGCGGTACTGCAGAGCACAACACCAGCTGCAACCAACAGCACTGACACAATCTAGAGTCAAGTGTCTGGTAGGGGAAAAAAGGCCTACGTTACAACATATAGCAGAAAGCATGACACCTAGAAGCGAGGGAAAAGCCTAATTATAAACACAGCAGCAAATGCAAGAACACTCAGATTCGACTTTCCTAGAAAAGATGGAAAAACCTAATTTTTAAACCCAGCAGCAAATGCAAGAACATACAGAGCCTCATTACGACCTCGGCGGTAGCCATGCCGCTATTGGAAATCGCCTCTGGGTCCGGGTTGCCAGAATGAGGAATTACCGGGCCATTCCGAGTTCGGAGGGCCCGGTAATTCCTCCCTCCAGGAACCCGGCCTGGACCTTTCCCATTCCCATTTCAGCCCCCATAGGGCTGAATGGGAATGGGAGAGGGAGCAAACAACGGGCCGATTACGAGTGGCCCGTTGTTTGCTCCCTCTTCCCCTCGCGGGACCCGGTAACGACGCCTGGTTTTACCAGGCGTCCTAACCGGGTCCCGCGAGGGGACCTCGTAATGTGGCGGAACGGGTTTAACGGGTCCGCCTCCTTTAGCGGAGCCTGTTAACCCGTTCAGCCAGGGTCGTAATGAGGCCCACAGATTTGTCTTTCCTAGGAAAGAGGGGAAAAGCCTAATTTTCAAACAAGGCATGCAAGAACTCACAGATTCGACTTTCCTGGAAGGAGTGAAAAGCCCTCAGTGTTAAGAAAGGAAGAAGGCAATGTGCACGGAATCTCACAGTGTACAACTTTGAATCTAAATATGTGCATACAAAACCCAAGACTTGTGTATACTAAAACCCAGGAGAAACAATAATACCTATATATGAAAAGGAATGTGGGGTAAGCACTTAGAACCTCCTTATGACTGAAAGGAAGGTCAGCAAACTCCTTACCCACTATGCTATTACAGATACTGACAGCGCTAAACCCACGTAGAGGGCAAGCAAGGACAGGATCTGTGAGCTGACACTCTGGATGATACAGAATAAGGAACTTAGAAACTGTACTCACGAGGACCGGAAAGACCACTTGAATGTCAGTAAACTCACGAACCCAGTTGATCAAACAGGAACCCTGAAGGCTATAACAGCAATGGGTGGAGGAAACTAAATACATAAGACCCTAGTCAAGGGGCGAGTAGAAATAGTGATATAAAATAGTGAGGAAACAAAGGGGCATTTACACTGGGACTAGTTACAATAACACCCACACCTAATAATCCATGGGAAATGAATGCAGAAGTGAGATGGAAAACATGGAATGGATCCCAATAGAAAGTAAGTATCAGGAGCAGGGAAAATGATATCACAAAAGGAAACCTTGAGGCAGGAAGCTAAATCTATAAAGGGAAAGACTAAAGCATCAGGTTTTTCAGTAGCAAAGGACAGCAACAAAGAAACAGAAAACACAGGCGAATTGGGCAGCATCAAAGGGTAAAGCACAGAGACAGGCTGCCTGCAGACAGGGGAAGACAGAAAGGGAAATCCAGTGAGCAGAAATCAATTAAGCACAAGAATCCGAAATCCAGGGCAGAGGAACAAGAAACAGGAACTGGGCACTAGGCACAAAAGCTAGGAACAAGGAACAGGAACTAGGTACTAGGCACAAAAGCTAGGAACAAGGGACCAGTCACAGCAGGAACACAGCAACAATGGCCAGCGCTGGACTGAAGCAAACTGAGGCTTTTAAAGCTGCTTAACGAACACACCCCTCAGGCGTGCCGCCTGCTGCACCTGCAGCCACAGGTGTTGCCTATCCTCCACCCAGCCTTGTCCTGCAAGGGAGGAGGTGAAGCAGTGAGCCAGGCATTCTGGGAAGCATAGTCATTTGATTAAAGTAGCAGTAGCATGCTGGCTGCCAAAAACCTGGAATGGATCCGGAAGGGAAGTAATTTGGGAAATAAGGTTTTAGCGCTCCCAATTCATCAGGACACTGTAGCATAAGGTTCGGAGGAAATGTCCAGTAGGGAATAAACCCCAAAACATGCCCCCAAGTGGCGGGAACGGGAGCGAAGGGAGCGAGCCGTGACACTATACCCCCTCCCACAGCCGACTCCAGGCGGCCGTTACTCGCACAAAACATCTTCTTTCCATGACAGGAGCTCTTTGTCTTCAGAAGTGGCACTGACGGAAACGATGACCCACGGGCAGAAGCAGAAGGACTGGAATGAATAGAATCAGGCCGCAGTCTATAAGAGCCATAGGCAGGTTTTCGGTGAGGAAGAGACTCATGGGTCGAAGAAAGGCATGAAGGACTTGCAGGACCTGAAGCAGATTTGGAAGGTCCAGGAAGCTCAGTCTCTGGGAGCGAACACTCATACATCATTGAGGAAGGAGACAGGCTGGTGCAACATGCTTTGGACAATGATTGATGCTCTGGTAGCCCCCCTGCTGAGAGCGGACACACAGGAGGTGAGAAATCAGCAGGTTTCAGGAAATGTTCATGTTCAGACAAAGAAGGTGGCGGCCGAGGTAGAGGTTCGGATCTTCTCTCATCATCCATTTGATTAAAGGCCTGTGGTTGAGGGTGACCAAGGTTCGACTGCATCTGTCCCACGCCTTGGGGGCCTGGAACTCCAATGGATTGTACGAGGCTGGCACTCCTGGTGTCAGTCATGTAGCCACCTTGTTGCACATGGAATACAACGCAGGAACGTTTGGCATACCGATAGGAGTGATAGACGCAGTACTTGGCACATCAGGCACATTCGCAGCAGGAGCAATAACGGGCACATTTTGAACTGCAGCAGTCATATCCTTCCTTTGGCTACTATCACCCGAATGGTGCAGCAGTTGGGGGGCCGTGCCCGTCCCTTCCTTCAGGCTCATGTGGGATCCGGCAACAAAAAGGCTGTCAAGCGGCTGATCCAAACCGGCCCCCAAATGTGAACCGTCCAGCCCGTTATCCTGGTTGGCTACTTGTTCGATGTCTGGGCCATGGCGGGTGGTATCCGTCTCCCACTTGTAACACTCCAGGCAAGTCCAACGGCCTTGCATGTAAGGCCCTCCCGAGTCGTGATCCAGCTCGATGTTTCTGGCAGAAGACTCAGACTCAGATGTAGCATATGCGGGAGGTGCTGATTCTACAGTCAAGCAGTTGGGAGAATTAACTTGTGTAAGAGACAGGCCTTCTGGTGATCCTCCTGAAGCATAAGAAGGGCAGATTGGACGTTCATCCGTAATAAATGGTTGTGATTTAGGAGGTAGCTCTGAAGTAGATGAATCTGCAACACGATCAAACAGAGCAGACAGGTGCACCTCCGATATTGGCAGCGAGGCTGAACAGGATACAGGTTTTTCATGAACTGAAGCCAAACTAGCAGTAGACTCTGGGACCGAAGACAGGCACTCAGGATGTGCTACCGGAGGCTCCATGGCTGAAGGATAATCCGCTGGATGAGTCACTGTAGCCGAAAACAGGCATGCCAGAGGAAATTCAGAGGCTGAGGGCATGCAAGCTGGAGCCGTCTCATTAGCTGATGACAAACTTGTCAAGGTCTTTGACTCTGACCACGTACATGGTGAAGGCTCTTGAGTGATTGGCAGACATAGCAATTGTTCATTGATTGAAGACACGTTAGACAATGATGACTGCAGAGCCGTGGACTGGATAATCGAAGAGTCAATGTTGTAGGAGGACAAACAGAAGTCCCAGAAGTCAACAGACACATTTGTGGCTCAGGAATGGAATGAACCTTTAGGGCGGTTGACTCCTTGGCACCAGTAACCAAAGACTGAGCTGTAACCATGCCGGCCCTCTCCTTAGTGGATGACACAGAGTCTCTTCCTTTGTAAAAGTCAAAATCAACCAGAGGAATCACCATAGTAAAGTCTCTGTTAATCAGGATTTCGTCAAATGTCCATTCCTCTGACTTAGCTTCTGAAAGTGGCATATTAACAATCAACAGTTCAGGAATTGCCTGCCGGGTCTTTGGTTCAGTATACTGTGGAATGAGTCCATGAAAACATGAATTTTGTACTGTCTTTGACCATTGAGACAAAGATTGGCAGAAGAAGGAGCGAACACAGAGGTAGCATCGTTTTCCACATCAGCTTGAATGTCTACTTCACTCTCAGCAGCTAGATCAAGGGCTGAACCTAAGCCTACAGTAGTGACTGATTCTGTGTATGCCACCATTGTGGATTGTGTTTGGGAATCAGAAGCATGTATGTGTTCAAGCTCAGAATTATGACTGACTGCTAAACAGGAAATCTTAGGTAAAGGAATGGCTTGTAAATCTTCAGTTAACGGCAATTCCTGACAAACGGTAGAACAATTGTCAGAACCTGTGCCTTGAATAAGTGTTGTGCTAGAAAGAGAACTTTCACTCCCAATAGAATCTTCATATTGACAAGTATCATGACCTACAAAAACCTCCGCACTCAGGGATTGAACAGTATTCACTTCATCAACGGATAAAGTTTGAGGTGTATTCAGAAAAGACCGTAAAGTCTTATTCTCCTCTAGTAAAGTAATGTATTCTTGTTTTAACTCCTCAAGTTCAGCTTTTAGCATGCCCCGCCTTAACTGTACATCCCTATCAGTAGGCACAGGGGAAGGCATGGTGGCATCAGGGCTGGATCCTGCCCTAACCATCCGGGTGTGCACTGATTGTACATTGTCATTTGCTGCTTGCAGGTTTTGTGATCTATACTCTCTCTTACCGACTTGGTCTGTGTTACCCTTAAGCAGACTACTGACATCAGACCTCTTGACATTAGGGACTACAGTAAGTACTTGTGCAGAGGAGTAAGCAGTTGACTGAGGGATGAAAACAGAAGATATGCAATGAACCCCTCCATTCTTTATGTTTGAATCATGAAACTGTTCAATCTGAGGTAAAGCACAACCGGAATCATGGGGTTCAACAACAGACGTTCTCGTGTGTAATAAATCTAACAGTGTGTTGTTTTCCGCTGCTAAGGCTTGTGCGGACATAGAATCTGGATCAAAATTAAAGACAGAACTAGGATCAGGCAATGTACGATGGGCCATCCTGTGGGTAAAATACTCAGCACGTAAATACCCATTTGTATCAAGGAGTTCCTTTAAGTCAGGATCAATGATTTGATTGTCACAGGTAGACTTAGGGGAAACTTTCTGTACTAACTTGTTAGTGACCTTGCTGCCGTTCTTTCTTAAACTGGCCATATTCAGACGGGAATAACGGCTGGTCATTCTGTTAAGAAAGGAAGAAGGCAATGTGCACGGAATCTCACAGTGTACAACTTTGAATCTAAATATGTGCATACAAAACCCAAGACTTGTGTATACTAAAACCCAGGAGAAACAATAATACCTATATATGAAAAGGAATGTGGGGTAAGCACTTAGAACCTCCTTATGACTGAAAGGAAGGTCGGCAAACTCCTTACCCACTATGCTATTACAGATACTGACAGCGCTAAACCCACGTAGAGGGCAAGCAAGGACAGGATCTGTGAGCTGACACTCTGGATGATACAGAATAAGGAACTTAGAAACTGTACTCACGAGGACCGGAAAGACCACTTGAATGTCAGTAAACTCACAAACCCAGTTGATCAAACAGGAACCCTGAAGGCTATAACAGCAATGGGTGGAGGAAACTAAATACATAAGACCCTAGTCAAGGGGCGAGTAGAACTAGTGATATAAAATAGTGAGGAAACAAAAGGGCATTTACACTGGGACTAGTTACAATAACACCCACACCTAATAATCCATGGGAAATGAATGCAGAAGTGAGATGGAAAACATGGAATGGATCCCAATAGAAAGTAAGGATCAGGAGCAGGGAAAATGATATCACAAAAGGAAACCTTGAGGCAGGAAGCTAAATCTATAAAGGGAAAGAAAGAAGCATCAGGTTTTTCAGTAGCAAAGGACAGCAACAAAGAAACAGAAAACACAGGCGAATTGGGCAGCATCAAAGGGTAAAGCACAGAGACAGGCTGCCTGCAGACAGAGGAAGACAGAAAGGGAAATCCAGTGAGCAGAAATCAATTAAGCACAAGAATCCGAAATCCAGGGCAGAGGAACAAGAAACAGGAACTGGGCACTAGGCACAAAAGCTAGGAACAAGGAACAGGAACTAGGTACTAGGCACAAAAGCTAGGAACAAGGAACAAGGGACCAGTCACAGCAGGAACACAGCAACAATGGCCAGCGCTGGACTGAAGCAAACTGAGGCTTTTAAAGCTGCTTAACGAACACACCCCTCAGGCGTGCCGCCTGCTGCACCTGCAGCCACAGGTGTTGCCTATCCTCCACCCAGCCTTGTCCTGCAAGGGAGGAGGTGAAGCAGTGAGCCAGGCATTCTGGGAAGCATAGTCATTTGATTAAAGTAGCAGTAGCATGCTGGCTGCCAAAAACCTGGAATGGATCCGAAAGGGAAGTAATTTGGGAAATAAGGTTTTAGCGCTCCCAATTCATCAGGACACGGTAGCATAAGGTTCGGAGGAAATGTCCAGTACGGAATAAACCCCAAAACATGCCCCCAAGTGGCGGGAACGGGAGCGAAGGGAGCGAGCCGTGACACTCAGGTTAATTAAGACAAATGACTGATGCCAGAAAAGGATATCATACAACTGCCAAGTGCAGCAGACTGCAGTATTAGATAATAGCAGTAATAAGATAGAAGGACAGTTAAATAGGGAGCTGTAATGGCTGTTCCCCTGCCCAACCCTTTCTTACCTTGTCAGTCGCTGCTGGTGGACGACTGCGCTGCATACTTCCACGACAAACCCCGGCAACAGTGGGAGCTGCCCTTTTCCCTGGGGCCCTTAGCTGCAGGGGGACTGCACGGGCAATTGGTTGCCCTAGGATCTTGACTTAAGGGGAAACTCAACCAATCAGGGCTCAGGGCTGGCAGGGAGGAAGGTAACCGGAAAAGGGCCCAGTCAGGGAGCCAAGCCAAGACACATCTAGAAGGCTACTAATGGAATATTTTAAATCAAGAATTCTGGCACAAAAAGCAGGAGCTCCAGACCTTACCACGAGGATGGTGGCATCATAGAAAGCGGGCCGCTCCTCATATCAAGTAATTAACACAAGGTTCAATGGAGCCTGGGTGAACCAATCACAGATCAGGGCAGGCTGGGAGGAGGGCGAGGAGGAGGGAACCTGGAAAAGCGCTCAGGCAGGGAGCGAAGACAAGCAGAGAAGGCTACTTATGGATTTCATGGACATCCTGACATAATCCTTAGTGTTTAGTTGAGCCAGAGAAACCTGTCTTAGAAGTTAGGGACACATAGGGTTTTATATTTATTTTTGGAATGAATAAAATACTCTAGCCAATACCATGCCACTTGTGTGTCAGTCCCTTCCTTCTGCACCCATACAATACATAAAATGTAAGTAAGGGAGAGTGGACAAAGTGCAACTTTATGAGGTTTAGGGGACAGGGAAAAGTACAGTGGCCATTGCGTGGATAAGTCAGGAGAGAGGCACAATAGGTGAAGAGATGTTAGAACGACTCCACCCTGACAGTAGGAGGGCATTTAGGTTGGATTTAAATAGTGGTAGAGAATGAATTGAGCGGAGTGGCAGAGGAAGTCCATTCCTGAGTAAGGGAGGGAGAAGAGATGGAGATCAGAAATGAGAAGGAGCACAGAGGGGAGAAGGAGTGGAGGCCAGGTGGTGTGCCGAGGATGATCTTAAAGGGCGTGGGGGATTTAAGGGGGTGAGGTGGGCAGTTAGGTAAGGAGGGGCAGTGGCATTTATCATTTTTAAAATGATGAGAAGAGATTTGTGTTTAGCTCTAAGTTCCACCAATTAATTTGGTGGCGGGACAAGGAGGTAGAGGTAAATCAAGGAAGGTTCCAAAGTGTGTGGACAGCAAAGGTAAGGATGTTGTCCAGTGGTGAGAAAGCATAGTTGGGAAGGCCACAAAGAAGACTAGCACAGTAACCAGTTTTAGAGAGGATTAGGGTGGTTATTATGTGTTTGGCAGTGTGGAAAGAATGGAGATGGTGTATTTTGCTGATACAAGGTCTAGTCTGGCAGCCGTAGCAGATTTCAAGATGAAGAGAAAAACATTGTGAAGTGGGTCAAATACAACACCAAGGTTGCAAGCAGAAGGAGAGTAAGGATGGTAGTCAGGGGAGAGAAATAAGGGAGGGGGAGAGTGGGGGATTGTGTGTTGAGTAGTTAAGTAGATAACTTTGGTTTTTGTGGAGTTGAGTATGAGCGAGTAAGATGCTTCCAATATTGTATGGCGGTGAGAGATGCTGTCTCTTAGTTTGTCAGATAGGGAGAGAAAAGCTAAGAATATCTGGGTGTCATCAGCGAAAAGCTGATATTTGAAGCCGTAGAAGGAGTTGAGAGCACAAAGAACAGAGGTTTAGAGAGTGAAGAGAATAGGACCTAGGAGTGACCCTTGGGTAACCTCAACAGTGAAAGTGGTGGGTGTGGAGGAAAGGTTATTCCAGGACACATGAAAGTGCCTATGTGCAAGGTAGGAGGATATCCAATCAAGGGATTTATCTTGTATACCAAGGAGAGACAGTTTGGCTTGGAGGTCAGAATGGTTGTGTCAGACCTGCGTATCAGCAACCTCAACCCAACTACAAAAGCTGCATGCACACAACCCTCCCACCTTGGTTGACAAGAGATGTCTATTTTGAATATACTGGCCACCTCCATGCAACCAATTGGGGGAAGAGGGTGAGGTTGAGGTTGTGGATATGTATGGAGAAGTTAGTGTAACCAGAAAGAGTGTTAGGAGCGGTAAATGGATAGGCAGGGGGAGAGTAGGGTAAATACATAGAACACAAACATGAAATTATACTGAAATCCTGTCTCACACTTTTACTCTGTTGCCTCACTTTTTTCCAGACCTTCCTTACACCTAGCCACCCTATGCATGTCCTTGCAGTATACAGTGATTCATTTGACCTTGGCCAACATGCTCTTCTTTAAGCCAAATTCACATAGGACTCCCAACCAGAGTATACCTGACTACCTTTTTTAACTCCTGTTCCTTAAATGTTCTACTCATTTCCCAAACACTTGCACCCCACATCCCCCTCTGTTGCCAAATTCATCCTACAAGCCCCCAACCTACCAGCACTGTAATGCCCACACGCTTCTTATGATCCACAGTTCCTAACAGTCCAAACAAGAAGCCTTTGCCCCAAAAGAAATCAAAATAAAGTTGTCATAATTTTCCCTCTTTTACATTCAGAAATTATAACGTGCACTGGGTGTGAAATGCCTCTTAACTGAGACCCCTCAACCCACGCGCGAGTCCAGGGGCATAGGTGAAACAGCGTTGAACATACAGGCTACCCTAGTCCTTGTGCAGAATGTTTGAATATGTTGAATACTCCAGCATGAACTGGCCAATACATCACCGTTACTATCAATCAAGATTACCTCATGCTTGAAGTTCCCTCGAAGGTCTTTTCCTTAACCAAGTTTAACATTTTGGGGTCTTTTGGGGTATGGCCCTCCACCTAGGCACATGCAGCAGGCATCACCAGTGAAATATTATTCTCTCAACACAGGCCTAGCACAAGTGATTACTTGGTTCATCACCCTTCCTGTCTACAAAGCTCCTTTAAACATTTCACAAACGTAATGTTTACTTAGGTTTATACAATATTTAAATGAGTGTACACCTTGTTTGCCAATGTTTTACAAAAATGTAAACCGCATGCAATACCTTGCATTTACAATGTTTGCTTTTTTGTAAACCTAACCAAAATTATGGTTCGAAGGGTTTACACATTTTCGTGTACCATTCAAACAAAATGTATGCAACATCGTTGTAAACTGCTGTACATGTTTTGTTATTGGTTTGCAAAACTTTTGTAAATCTTTCAAGCCATGGGTTTGGTATGGTTTACAACCAAGTAAACAATTGTAAACGCAAGGTTTTGCACATAGTTTACATTGTTGTAAAATGTTTGCAAACAATGTGTACACTCATTCAAATGTTTTGTAAACTTCAAGTAGACATTATGTTTGCAAACGATTTACAATAGCTGTGTAAACTGTTGTAAAGATGAGGTTATGCAATGGTGTACCAATCTGAGAACATTTGTAAACTATCATTTTCATGCAGTGCAACGGCTTCACAATTAACGCAAAATTACCAATCCATTGTCGGCAATATGAAGCCATGCCTATTATGGCTCTGACTCCTTTTTGTGTCTTTGGAATAGGCATACATGAAATACTTTCTATGCATTCTGGCGTTAGTCTTCTCCCTCCTTTCGAAAGTAGGTAGCCCAAATAGGCCACCTCCTTTCGATTATATTGGAATTTCTTCAAACTAGCTTTATGGCCATGTGCCGCTAGGTGTGACAGTAGTAATACAGTGCTTTCTTTACAAATCTCCTCTGTGTCTGCAGCTAGCAGTAGCTCGTCTATATATTGCAAGAGTACACAACCCATGGGTAATTCTAGCATGTCTAGCTGCTCTTTTAATGCTCTACTGTAAATACTTGGGCTTTCCGTGTAACCTTGCGGAATCCGCGTAAATGTAAATGATCGTCCTCCTAATATGAATGCAAACAAATATCTGCTGTCCTTGTCCACTGGAATACTGAAGAACACATTTTTCAAATCTACTACACTAAAATATTCTGCTGAAACAGGTATCATTGTCAATATTGTAGTGACATCTGGCACTAGAGGAAATTGTGGATCTACTACCTTGTTCAATGCGCGCAAATCAATTATAAAACGGTATGGTACCTCATTGCCTCCTTTTTTATAAACTGCAAGAATCGGGCTGTTGCATGTACTGCCTGTAATTTCCTCGATTACCCCTAATTTCACCAAATCTGTAACAATACTCTTCAATCCTTTCTCACCTTCAGCCGAAATTCTGTATTGGGGTATTCACAGTAGGGTAACTCCTTCCTTCAAAATGATCTTTACTGGCTCTATCTTTAAACATCCTACATCATTGTCATGCATTGCCCATATACAGGTTGGTACTTTACTTAGTTCCCCTGGTAACGTTTCGGACATGAATTCTGACACAGGGGCATCGTGTGGCCAAATTGTTAGAAACACTCCGTCTGTCGTGCAATGTATAACGGAACCTAGTTTTTTCAACAAATTTAATCCCAACAAGTTCTCCCCACAATTTTCTGTTAAAAGGAAAGGACAATGTTCAGTAAAAGGTCCTATTGTAACTGGGACTGGTTTGGACACTGGGTTTATGACTGGTGTACCTGCAAACCCTACGGAAACATTCTTTTACCCTGACAGTGGTATATCCGGAACCAAGTGGTGGTCTATTGAACACTTCTGTGCTCCTGTATCTACAAGAAAGCGGTGCTCCTCGTTCCCGACTCTCATTTCTAGGTAGGGTCCTCTCTGATTCACGGGAATAGACACTGGTTTCGACCCCTGTCCTAGGCTGTCCTATTGGGGAAATAACACATCGTCCGATGTGTAATCATTACTATTACTGTAATACATGTTTGGCTGTGTATCGAAAACGTTCCCTCTCTTTCCACTATTTCCTCCACTCTGGTTTCCATATTGTTGATTTTGCTGTCCATGACTCTGGTTTGGGGCATTTTGGTTTTGGCCTTCGTTTTGATTCCCTCCATTATTGTGATGCTGCTGCCTACTATTCCTATTTGGTCCATTCGCTCCTGGGTGTCCTCTATGCTGTCTCCTCTGAACAGACCCATTTCTATTCTGTAGATGCGGACATTGCGCTCGCCAATGTCCTTCCTCCTTACAATACGCACACTGATTTGGTCCCACTGTTCCGCCATGCATATTCAAATTACTCCTTACTTGTGCGTTCCCTCTCCCTCTATTATGTCCTACTACTTGCTGCATTAATACCTGTGTTCTCAATAGACATTCTTTCAAGCCTGCCCCCACCTGTTTTAGCAATGATAATTCGTTCACCATCTCCTTCTGTCCCGGTGATGGTAATTGCTGCCGTTTATTATGCAACCCCTTTTCCCCATTCCCAGGTCTCCCGATATCCCTACTCCTGTATGCAGGTGTAGTAAACATTTTGACAGGTGTAGTAAACATTTCGACATAATCATTATCTAATTCATCTCTGAGCTCAAAAAGTCTATACACATGTTCTCTCACTTCTTCATCCCTCTCCCTACAGCGTGCTAATGCATTCAAACCTAACAATCGCTGTGGTGGTAATTTCCCAATTAACTGCTTCCATTTCTCCACCAAATATTCACCCATGCATTCCAACACTACCAGTCTTTCGTTGCTTCTTCAGAAGTCATACATCGAAGCCAATGCTGCCGTCCCATCATTCCCGTCTATATACATCTCTGCCTGTTGCTGCAATTCCACCTTCCTTTCTTTGCTGATCGCGCTGCGTGTTACCCTCGTGCATCCCCGTTGCTCAGTCCCGCCTCTTGCCCCCGTGGTTTCAATCTCAATCCCGGAGGAATGGACGGTACCGAGTCTGTGTCTGAGGCGGGAGGTGCGGATGGGACAATGGGAACAGGGAGTGTCTGTTGTGGGCCTGGTTGGCTAATAGGAAGTATTACGTGTGCGGTCTGTAGCTGTGGGAGGGCTTGAGCTACCGGAGGGGGATCTTGGGCTATGGGCGGGGTTTGGGCAATAGCTACTGACGTGTCTGGCCTCACTTCTGATCTTGGGCCTTGTTTTGTATGGGTCAATATATTTTCTATCAATTCATCTGTTATGTGTACTTCCCGTTGTGGATATATCTTTTCTATATTCAACTGGTCACGCCTACCTGCCCTTCTTAGACTCTCAGTCCACTCCTCCTCTTCTTTCCCTTCCGCTACTTCAACTTTCGATTTATGCCTGCGAGCATGCTTCGCTCTGCTTTTAAATCGGAGAATTGCTTCCTTTCTCCAGTCTTTAACAGTCTCAAATGCTGCAGGACGCGCTTTCTTTCTTATCAACACCCTTTCCAGGTTGTCTATCCTCGCTATCTCTAAACTACCATTAATAGGCCACTGATGGTCTTGTTGCTTTCTGGTTTGCCTATGCCGAGTCTCACAGAATATTATCGCACCCACTCCATACTTCACATACATCACATACGCCGGCGTTCCCCCAGGTGGTACAGTTTGGCCATCTTCCAAAGATTGTCTACCACAGCGGAAAAACCCTGCTAGGGTGGACAATACCCCAGGCATGTTTCAACTTTCCCCCTGGTTAATCAACCTTACCTAGGGCGTTTGATTTTGCAAAGTCAACTCTCAACCAATATCAGGATTACTTTGAATTGGGGAATGACTCACCTGATAGATCAAGTCGTCTGTACACTGACGCACCAAAGAACGTCGTGTCTGCGTTTCTTGGCTTCCGCCTCGTTACGGGACCCTCGCCTCCTTGTTCTCTAGCCAGGCACGTCGATCAGGGATCAGATGTGTGCAGATCTGCAAAGGAGTCTCTCATCACTTTTACAGGGCGCCCCGAACACCTCTTGATCCCAGCTCGATCGACCCGTCCTCGCCGTTCTCCGCCTTACTCAATTACAACGTTACGCGATGGAACAAGTGGGGGAGGGTCCCTATTCGGGCGCCATCTTGAAAGGGGCCCCTAGGGGTCCCTAACGTCTATGGAAACAAGGCGAGTCACCACACACGATAGATACGCCAGACACGAGGTTGTATTCCCAAAGCTAGTGTTTATTGCAAAGCAAAAGTCTCCGTTGGCCAACTCGGTCTCACGCCCCGCGACGTGTATCTCTAGACCTAGAGGGACGCAAGAGAGTGAATTACGTACATCAGTTACATATATACAAAATGCATATCAAACAATCAGCTATGACATATTTAACACCCCCCTTTTATTGGGTTTCTTTGAACTTGGTGTGATGATGTATATCTCCTACAACTATGACACCTTCAAACATCTATTCTAGTAACAATTGGTAATTTGTGAGTGTGAAGGCATCTTTCAGTTGTTGAATAGAACACAGCGCTTCTGTTCTTGGAAGAGAGCTACATACGGGGGGAAGAGTTGCATTCCGGACCTTGCTATCTATTAGGTGCTATTCGTGTCCTGGGAGCCGACATGCTCTAGCGGGCTCAGAAAAGGGGGGCCGTAAGAAAAGCATAATTCAAGGCTTTAGCTATATTATTCTAACATATTCTACCATATAAAGAGACTGGCTGGCAGCTGCGAAATGATTAAATGCCCTCCAGCTCTGTTTCACGGCTACATTCGGGATGGAGCCGGGCATTCTTCCTGGCGCTGCCTACCTTTGTGTTTCAACAAACTCTTGTTATCCTCTGGGCCCTGCGGCCTTGTCCTTTTCACGTACAGACAACAATAGTTTACAGTCGAGCAGTGTAAGCGGAAAATATACTGCGAAGCAATAGGAACAGAAAGCAATAAGCAATGGTTAGAAAACAAAATGGCGATTCTTGTTACATTAAAATGGCCGTTCATTGGCAAACTCGAAAACCTATATTCTGTCATACCGTGCATGAGACGGTTGGCCCACGGCCACCAAAATACGTTTGCGGTCACAAAGTAGAGGTATCCATTTTTCTAGACTGACAGGACCACAAGCAGCAGGGGGCATGGCGCATGAGATTATACCCCCTTGACCATGGGTGCCCCCCCGGTTTACCGGGATGTAGCCAGTGGTACTTCCAAACCAAGACATGGGCATGCACATGAGTCTGTGGTTCCCAGGAGTCTTCCGAATGTGGCTACCCTTTCCAATGGACCAAGCACTCCAGACGTCCCTTCCTGTATCTGGAGTCCAGCAGCCGTGCCACTTTGTATTCCTCAGACAGCACTGACACTGAAGCCTGATCCAGCAGACTGGAACAAAGGTAGGGATCCACATGATGCTCCTTCAGCAAGGATGAGTGAAAGACAGGATGGATATGTCTCATGTGACAGGGTAACTGCAGGGAAAAGGCAACAGGATTGATACGTTCAAGGATAGGGAAAGGTCCCAGATACTGTGGAGACAACTTGGAGACCCGCAACCAGCGGGGCAGATACTTCGTTGACAACCAGACCTTGGTTCCTTTGTCCCACATACGTTATGGTAGACAGTGGGGATTACTCTGGGAATTGTACCATTTGCAAGCCTCCAGCAAACTCCCAATGGCGATCTTATGAGCCTCAGAGATGCTGGCTAGTGTGGCGTCAACTGAAGGGACCGAAGAGGCCTGTAGATCTCCCGATAGGAATACACAGGGTTGAAAGCTGTTTGAACAATAGAAAGGACTAATGGTAGTGGAACTGTGCTTAGCATTGTTGTAGGCAAATTCCGCGGTAGGCAGCAGACCAACCCAGTTGTCTTTTTGGTTGTTGGTAAAACAATGCAGGTATTGTTCTAGCGAGGCGTTTAGCCTCTCTGTTTACCCGTTGGTATGGGGGTGAAACCCCAAAGACAATGCTCTCTGAATGCCCAGCTTTTTGCACAAAGCCCCTCAGAAATGGGAGGTATACTGGCTTCCCCTGTCAGAAACAATCTTCTCTGGCCGACCATGTAGTCGGAAGATGTCTCTGATTAAGACACCAGCCATTTCGGCTGCCATAGGTACTCCCGGCAGAGGTGAGAAATGGGCCATCCTGTTGAACGTATCGACAGTCACCATTATACAGGAACATCCTTCAGAAGGTGGCAGATCAACTATGAAATATGTGAACAATACACTCCAAGGCCTGACGGGGGGAGTATTGTGCTGTAGGTAACCCACTGTTCTTTGAGTGTTGTGCCTGTAACTACAGCAAACCGGACAGGATAGCACTTAGTTGGTTACATCGGCTGCCAATCTTGGCCATCAAAACTGGAATTTGATCAGTTGCATCGTGTTAGCTACCCCAGGGTGGCCAGCAGAGAGGCTATCATGACACCACTCCAAGGCTTTCCTCCTGGAGGAGGGATCTGGGAGGAATAAACAGTCATTGACAAAGAAGAAGCCATCTCGTTCACAAACGGAGTCATGATGGGAGACAGAAAGGGGGGTAGAAACGGAGCCTGATGCAACCTTCACCTTCTGCAAAAAGGTAGAGACCTGGTTGACGATCTTGCTGGAGGGTAGCAGGCGTTTAGGTGGATGGTCAGATGAGGTGTCGGAAACAGGTAATCTGGAGAGGGCGTCTGCCAAAATGTTCTTGGATCCTGGTAGGTGAAGTAAGGATGAAATCGTATTGCGAAAAATATGCGCCCATCTGGCTTGGCGGGAGTTAACGCATTCCATCAGTTGAATGACCTTTAGGTTCTTGTGATCCGTTCTAAGAGAAAAGGGAAAAGAGGCACCCTGGAGTAAGGGTCGCCATTCTTCACAGGCGATCTTCATAGCCAGCAGTTCCTTTTCGTTGATGGAATAGTTATCCTGGCTCGGGGTAGGAGTTCTGGAAAGGTAGGCCCTGGGTGTTCCGTACCATCATGTTCCTGCAATAGCGCAGCCCCAAAGGCGGCGGCAGATGCGTCCGCTTACACAATAAATGGCCGTCCCTGATCTGGCTGACATAGAATGGGACCCGAACTGAACAGCCGCTTGAGACAGTGGAAGGCTTCATCGGCTTGTTTGGTCCAAGAAAAAGGAGTCGTAGATTTCTTGAGCAAAGACGTTATACATCCTTAACGGAGGTAGGAGCAGGCCATTCAAGAATGGCTTCTACCTTCCGTGGGTCCATTTGCACTCCAGCGCAAGACAAAATAAAACCCAGATAAGGGACCGTGTCTACCTGAAAGACACATTTATCGGGGTTGACCAAGAGATGGTGTTTGCTAAGGCGCTGGACCACTTGTTGTAGATGTTCCTGATGAGACAGGCGAGAAGAAAAGAAGACCAGGATATCATCAAGGTACACGATGGTGGTGTGAAAGAGAAGGTCTGAGAACACTCTGTCCATAAATCTCTGGAATATAGAAGGGGCAGTGACCAGGCCAAAAGGCATAACCTGGTATTCGAAGTGTCCGTAAAGGGTGCGAAAGGCGGTCTTCCACTCGTCCCCCGCACGGACGCGCAAGAGGTGGTAAGCTCTTCTTAGATCCAACTTGGAGAATACGACAGCCCCTTGAACTGCCTCCAGAATGTCTTTGATGAGGGGCATGGGGTAACGGTCCCGAATGGTGACTTTATTGAGACCCCGGTAGTCAATGCAAGGTCTCAATTCTTGCGTGTCTTTCTTTAGGACGAAGAACAACGGTGCCCCTGCAGGAGACCGTGAAGGCTGTATTAGGTCATTGAGGAGGTTTGAGTCGAGATACGCCGTAAAGCTTCCTTTTCCTGGAGGGACAATGAAAACATCCTGGCAAAGGGGACCAATGCGTTTGGCAGAAGGTCAATGGTGCAAACCTCAGGTCGGTGAGGAGGTAGTTCTTGCAACTCTTTCTCACAAAAGACCTCCTGGAAGACTTGACAGCTTGGGGGTACAGTATGAATACCCAAAGTGGTCAGAGGCTTGACAGTTTCAGACAGGGTTTCCACGGTGGTATAGTTGACGCCCTGGAGGCAGGTCTTGATACAGTAATCTGAAGTAAAGGCCAGTTGGTTTCTCGCCCAATCTATTGAAGGGTTGTATCTCTGAAGCCACGACACGCCGAGTGTGACAGGGAAGTGTGCAGCGCTAATCAGATTGAACTGTATGAGTTCCTTATGTTGTTTCACTGTCATAGACAAAGCCGTGGTGGAATGAGTGATAAGACCGGAACACAAAGGTTCACCGTCGACTACTTGTACCTTCTGGTCTTCGGCCTTTTCTATAACCTCAATCCCTGTCTTCTGGGACCATGCAGTATCCATGAAGCATCCAGCTGCACCACAGTCCACTAGAGCCAAGACGTCCACGTTCTTTAACTTAGTCTGCAACTGGACACCCACCACCATGAGCCGATTATCCTCCGTGGAAATGGAGGTAGTCACTGACATCGAGATGAAGGGATCAATAGGTAAACTTCAGAAACTTGTCCCCTCTAGTTCCGAGGATGGCCGTTTCCCGTCCTGCGAGGAGGGACTTCAGGACAGTCACAAAGCATGTGCTTGTCGGGCCCACAATACATACACTGACTGTTTTCTTTCCTTCTTTTTTGCTCATCTGCACTGAGGGGTCCACTGGTAGTTCCTGTCTGCATTAGCTCATCTCTGGTCTGTCGAGGTGAGGAGGAGGGAACCGGTCCAGGCACGTCAGGAAGAAACAAGGAACCACGTCCCTTTCTTCGCTCTGACCGTCTCTCATTGAGGCGAAAATCTACCTCTAGAACCGTTGACAGCAGGTCAGAGAACGTGGCGGGTCTTGGAGAGCAGGCCAGTTCGTCCTTAAAGTCTTCTCGTAGGCCTCTGTGGAATATCGTGTATAGGGCGGTCTCCGGCCACCCAGTCTCAGCAGTGACCCGTTTGAAGTGGTATATGTAGGACAGCAGATCAGACGACCCGTGTCGGATATCCAACAGCTCTTCGCTGGCCATGTGGGCTGCTTCCTGCCTTTCAAAGGCTTGTTTAAACTGGGCAGTGAACGCGCTATAGTCCTGTAGAAGAGGGGTAGCACTGGTAATCATTGGGGTTTCCCACAACAAGGCATTACCGGTCAGGTTTGAGATAAGGAATCCTCTGCGGGCTTGATCTGAGGCATACGTCTCTGGGTGAAACGTGAAATGTATAATACAGGCTTCCATGAACTCCTTAAATCTGCGTGGTGACCCATCGTACTTGCCCGATGCCAGAGGCATTGGAGGTAGTTCGGTGCGTTGTTGGTCTCGGTTGGCTACCATCTGGCGTAATGTTGTGTTCTCGTTTTTTAGGGTATGTACTTCCTGAGACAGTCCCTGGAATGCATTGACAAGTTCCCTCAATTGTTCTAGGTGGCCATGGCAGGTCCTTTCTTTTGGCGTTGCAATCTGTCAGGGTGGTCAGGTTTGTCTATGGTTTCAGATTTGTCACAGGATCCAAACACCCCCTCCTCCTCCTCACCTGTATCTGTTACGCTCACCTGGTATCCACAGTGGTGCCACACGATACTGGATGGAGGTCTAAGCACTATCTCGGACCCATCTCTGCTTGGTTATGTGCCAGACGTTGGTTAGCGCCTATAACAGGAGAATGGAGGGTTAAGATACTGGCTCGGTGATGGGTGGACTCCCAGCCCCCTCTGGTCCAAATCCCCTCCCTTGGGGTTATTGCTCACCTTAGGTTTTTGTGCGTTGAACTCTCCGTCCTGCGTCTCTGTGCAGGGGCGCGTGGTTGGTGCGGGCGTTTGGTGGACCTAGTTGCTTCACTGGTCCGTCTGCACTTATGTCAGGTCCAGACCGGCTGTGACTCCGACTCTGCTTGCTGTCTTCCAGGTGAGTTATAATGTCTTTTCCGTCTTTATTCTGTCTCTTTCTTTCCCTCCGTTTTCTCTGGCTTCTCAGCGTTTTGCTCCACAACGCTGTTCCCTAACAATGGGCCTCATTACGAGGTTGAAGGTAAGGGGTAAACGGCGCTGGTAAAGGTGCCGGTGCCATTAACCCCTTACCTCCGCATTACGAGGCCCTTTAGCGGGTCCCCCTATGGGGGCTCGAATGGGAATGGGGATGGGTTCCCTGAATGGGGAAATCCCGGGTCCTCCAAGGTTGGAATGGCCCGGTAATTCCCCATTCAGGGAACCCGGACTCGGTATGCATTAAGGGGGTAGCCATGGTGCTGTTAGCTAACAGCACCATGGCTACCTCCAACCTCTTAAGGAGGCCCAATGTCTCTTTTTGTTTTCAAAGGGATGGTTACGATCTCGGGGTTGCCGCACTGATGGCAAAGACCACAGTGAGTTATTGATGCGCGGAGTGCTGCACTGTTCATTGATGTTAATTGCTAACCTGTGTTCTCTTCCCTTCTTTGTACAGGTTGCGGTGATGTTCCGGAGTGATGAGCGATCTAAACGCTGCTTGCCCAGGTAAGTCCTTTGTTAATGCTGACCTTGTTCCTTCTCCCTTGCAGGTTGCGGTGAAACCCGGAGATGGGCGAGGTAAGAGAAGTGCAGGGTGCTGTCAGGACTCGCTGCTTGCCCAGGTAAGAATTGTTATTAATGCTGTCCTTGTTTCTTTACCTTTGCAGATTGCGGCAAACTCCGGAAATGAGCGAGGTAAGCGAAGCGCAGGATGGATTCAAGGCCGGTTACTTCACAGGTAAGTGTTCTTGCTCGTTAATGCTGTTCTTGTTCTTCCAGGTTATTAATGGAATCCGGATATAGGGCTTCAGGATCGGGCCACCGGAAAAGCAGATGAGCAGGAGCTGGACACGGTGAGCGTTACGCTACAGGAGTGCAGAATAACGCAAAGCGTGTTCTGCTATTTGGGTGTGGTTTAAATAGCCTAGGTAAAGTAGTTCCAGGCCAAGTAGTTCCAGGCCCAGCCACACCCAAAACACTAGACCGCATGGCTTGGTTCCAAAGAAATGAGCTGTGTAATAGGCCTCCATGTTGGATTAAGGTCCAAAACTGGTATTGCTTTATTCCTGATAATGAGCCTGGCTCCAAAGGCACCAAGACTGACTCCATGTATGTTTCTGATATTTTAAGGCCCTTGGGGCCGGTGTGAAGGGCTTTAGCCCCACTGCTGCCAGGGGGCTGTTATACCTGAGGGGGTCAGGGGCATGGATTGTGACAGTGTCTTCAGAAGATGCTTCTAATAGTCTTCCCTTTTTCTGCATTCTTTATGTCTCTTCTTGAAGAGGTAGGGTCTCCCTCGAGAAGAAGCCACTCTGCCGCTGTACCAATGGAGGCAAGCAGATGGGGCTTCCTTCCGAAGGATCCCGAGAGGAAAAAGCCTGGGACAGAAAAAACCTCTCCTTTCCAAGGACTTGGATGGTGCAATGTAAATTCTGGATAGGTGGTTTGGCAAATGAGTAATCCGGTCCGGTGGAACAGCGGACGGAGCCGACTGGGAACAGAGACCTGGGTTGCCTCTGGAGATAGTCAATGGATCTGTGGTAGAATAGCGGAAATATCCGTTGGAGGACGGAAAGCCGCAAAGGACGGCAAGGTAAGCAGAGGCGGCAGAAGCCTAGCAGCGGGAAACAAAGAACTGGGAAGAAAGGCACAGCCAGAAGAGGCAAAGTGAGGTAAGAGGAGAAAAGAGAACAGAACAAGCATAACTGAAAAAGGAAACAAAGAGAGGGAATGTCAAAGAGAGGGCGATCACCGGAGGGGCGATCAAAGAAAGACGTAGCGGGACAAAACCCGATAGGTGGAGGCAGAAAGGGCAAAAGTAGGCAAAGACCACAAAGGGTAGCAAGCAACAAAAGGGCCAAAAGCCAAGAAAGCTGAACAAGACAGAAAAGTCACTAGCGTTTAAACCCGAAGGAAAGCGAAAGGGTTGCAGCGGAACGCGGAAACAGAGGGGTGTGGCTAAATAGACAGAGGAAAGAAACAACACTGTGCAGAGAAAAGACTAGACTGAGAAACCAGGAAGTGAAGAAAGGGCAGAACGGAACATCCTAATGGCGAGACAGCCGCCAAGCGGACCATAAGCGCCAGGGGGCACGACGCGTGATAGTGAAACTTAAAGACAGAGACACTGAAAGCCAAAGACACCAGCTGGAGAAAGATAAGGCAGAGACTTCAGCTAGAATAGTTAGTAGTGCCAGTCTTCTGCAACCAAGTTCATGAAATATTTGTTGGGTGTGTATGTGGAGGGTTCTGATATTCTCCAATGGTCAGAGGCATTTGAGATGGATTGTGGTATTCATAATGCTGACCATAAGGATCAGGCTAAGTGTTTGCTGAATCGGATACCTCAGACTGGTTATGGCTGTATTCTGAAACTGAGTGTAGAAGAAAGGTGGCAGT
Organism: Ambystoma mexicanum; assembly: GCF_040938575.1. NCBI lineage: Eukaryota > Metazoa > Chordata > Amphibia > Caudata > Ambystomatidae > Ambystoma > Ambystoma mexicanum. The sequence continues at coordinate 1,029,391,574 of NC_090927.1, read as the reverse complement.
ATGAGTGTATGAAAGTTGCTTTGATTGCCAAGTATGGCAACATACATCACGTAAGAGGTCCAGGGAACATTAGAAGAAGGAGAGTATGTCTTGGGTTGATTGGGTGAGTCCTGCACATATGAACATGATGGGGTGGATTGATGTATACAAGGTAAGAACCTTTGTTGAATTTGCTCACCAGATATTTTCTTAATATTATTCAGAGGCTTGTTCACCAGAGCTGTGTCGGTGCATTGCTGACCAGAACATTTAAGACCCTTTTAAGTTGGCTGACAAATCGGTCTCCCACAGGGTGACCCATAAGGGTCCCATGAGTCCAAAAAGCAGCCACATTCCAATAAATCTAAGCATCTTCCCTCTAAGGCCCAAGGTTCTACTGGGCATAGGTCCCATGGCAGTGGTTTTCCTGCTTTGAAGCACGCTCCCAGTGGTCCAAGTCCAGTCCCTTGCATTCCCAGCACTTGTTGGGAGTGTGGGGCCAAGGATCACAGGAAGGGTGATCCCAAGTGAAAGAGTAAGGCACTTGGTGTCCAGGCTGTCAGCATGACCTACCATTGCCCTATACCTGAGGTGGAGCCGACAGCCTTCTCCTCTCCAGTATTCAACTTTGGTGCTGCTGCAGAGATCTCCTTAGTTTCCCTAGATTACCATTGTATATTTGAAAAAGGAAGAAAGGATGCAGGAGTATGCAGGCAACATTACTATTCAGAACTTGGCCGAGGAAGAGTTATGAAGGGGTTCAGGTAGGATTATTAATTAGGTACTGTGGCGAAGAAAAGAGAGGCGAAGTAATGAAGATATCTTCCCTGTTGACGTCATGAGTGAATTGAGATCTTCACTATTAAGTTATGTGAAAAGCTTATCCAATCACAACAAGGGATTTAGTAAATAATCATTGGCTTCACAAAGTCTTTGATTGTGCACTTTTTTCAATGTAATTAATTAAATAAGGATCTGTGTGATCACTGCGACTAAAACATACTGAATGTCAAAATATCCACATTTGTTTTGGATTGGTGCAGTTATATGCAGTGGGAGACCCCCCGCAGTCCCTTTATACTCCCCTTAAATAATTGATTAACCTTACCCGCCTCCCACATGTAACTGCGCTGATCTCAAGAAAAGAAAACCAGAGGCATTTGGGCATCCGGTATTTTTGCACTTGCAGTAAATGAGCGATACCATGAAATAATAGCTTTCTAAGCACAATTTATACTCCCACACACTTATAACCCCCCAATGCCCCCCAAACCACCCATTTTAAATCAATTTAGTAAGCAATCCCTGTTTTATTTTAGATATAAAAACAAATTGCTTCCTAATTTAACTTAAAATACTACTCTTCTCCTGACTAGCAATCACACGGATTGCAATATCTCAATGCACTACAGGTTTGAAGCATTTACTCTTTTTTGCCACTTGAAAATTATTCCAGATCTCAGAAACACGTTTTGAAAAAGGTACCCTGACCCCAAGCCTCTAATCTTCCCAATACATAATTTCTTTGTCTGCCCACATGTTCTCTTGCCTTCAAATTACTCTATGCACACCCTTTATATCATTGTAGAGCCGTTTCAAAAAACGATTCTAGATTTAAACAGACATTTCCTTAATGGCAGATTTTCAGAAATTAGAAACCTTGGCACCAGCAATAAATCATGGGATATATATTACTAACTTCTAGGCTACAGGGGCTACTGGATGACCAATTTGTTTCTTAGTTGGAGCAGATCCATACAGCAGTTTGTTAAGTTATGTTATGTTAAAATCATTTATAGTGCGCACAAACGCCCGAAGTCACCCTGGCGCTGAATGTGAACAGAGCTGCCTAACAAGCAGATTCAGGACATAAACGTTTTAAGCAGACGCCGAAAAGTTAGCTGTCATCCAGAGTGCTTGAGGGATAGCATTCCAAGCCTTGGCGGCAGCCTCCGAAATACCACGGCCGCCAATACGGGTCGGCCTAAAACAGGGAACCTTAACCAGAAAAGCAGAGAGTGAGCGAGGGCACCGCGTTGGTGCATAGTGGGGACATTTTTCTTGAATGTATTCCGGCCCCAGGCCATTAAGAGCGCGTTGCACCATTCACAAGGATTTGAATAATATCCTCTTTCCCACAGGGAGCCAGTGGAGCTGCCTTAACAGAGGGGTAATGTGGGCACCAGATGGATGCCAGAGAATGGCTCTGACAGTAGCATTCTGCAATAACTGAAGCCAATGAATCACATAGTGAGGCTGGGCAAGATACAGTGAATTGCAGTAGTCTAAACCACTCAGGACGAGTGCTGCTGCTACCACCAGAGCCCGACATTTTTCCGGCACAAATGGGAGGACTTTCCTGAATATGCGCATTTTTAAATGTCTGCTCTTACATACATTAGCTACCTGGGCATCCATAGCTAGGGAGGAGGAAATGACAACCCCCAAATTCTTTACAGATGCCACAGGGACCGGGAGAGGACCAAGGGATGCCGACAAGCAGTTATTGGTCCAAAAAAGAAGAGGCGAGGTTGTCCCAACCACCAACACCTCCGTCTTTCTGCCATTTAATTTGAGCCAATTAGATGACATCCATTCCCCAACCTCCTGGAGACATATCCTAAACCGACTGGCAGTATTGACCTGATTGAGGTCAAGGCAGACCAGAATTTGGGTGTCGTCGGCGTAGGAATAGTAGCGAAAACCATGGGAGTGTATGAGAGCCAGAGGATGCCTAATATACAAGTTAAACAAAAATCGGGGAGAGGGCAGATCCCTGCGGGACACCATAAGATAATAAGACTGGGCTAGAAAAAAATGGAGGGAGTGAGACTGATTGTGAGCGGTCGGCAACAAAGGAGACAAACCAGTCCAGAACTGTACAAAACAGCCCAGCAGTAGATAGCCAGGATATCAGGGTAGGATGGTTAACAGTGTCGAACTTAGCCAACAGATTTAAAAGAACAACTGCACCGACACCCCCCTGGTCCACCAAACGAGCCAGGTCATCAAGCCCAAGTTCAAGACTGATTCAGTTCCCCTGCCAGGCCGGAAACCCGACTGAAATGAGTAAAAGTAAGAAGTGGATTCAAGAAAAAGCAGAGGGGATACCAGGGATAATAGGACGATAGCACCTCTGGGTCGAGTGAGGATTTTTTTAATAGTGGAATCACAAGGGCATGTTTAAGTGCGGTTGGGATCACAACCTCCATAAAGGAGGCATTTACAGCTGCTGTAACCTGAGAGATGATCGCCCTCGAGTTTTCCTTCAACAGCGCCAGCGGAATGGGGTCAGTAGGAGACGCTGATTTCAGCCCTTGAATGGCAGTCAGAATGTCAGATTCTAGGATGGTGGGAAATGAGAACCACGTCCCTTCTTCCTTAGAGGGCTCAGTCGATATTTTAATGACTGGCGGGTGCACTACATCGCTATTAATATTAGCACGAATAGCAGAAATCTTAGATACAAAAAAGGACGAGGGGGAGTTGCAGAGAGCTTGGGAAGGAGTTGTCTGTGTGCTGGGCATCGCAGGGGTGGATAGTGACTGAACAAGCTGGAAAAGGGCGCTAGGTTGATTAAGGGCTCCTTCAACCTAAAGGGCAAAAAAAGTCTTGTTAGCATCTGCCACTGACTTGTGGTAGGCAGTAAGTCGCCGGCGGAATACAGATTTAGTTTCCGCAGAATAATCAGCCCACCATTTTCTCTCAGCCTGTCTGCACAGAAGCCTTTCAGCTCTCAGCTGATCAGTATACCAGGGCTCCGACGGATGTGCGTTGGTCAGAAGTAATGGAAAAAGCAGATTCCAGAGCAGACAGGGAGCACAAAATGGATTGGCCAAAGTGGGTAACCAGTGCAGACGTTATAGAAGAGTTTGAGACCCTATGCCAGCTGTGTTTCAAAATAGCTGACTTAGGTTGCACTGCAATGGGGACAGACAGAGGGATCGTAAAATGTACCAGATAGTGGTCTGACCAAATGATAGGGGCAAGCAGGGACAGAGTAATGGATTGCTCCAAAACAAAGACCAGCTCTAGAATATTTCCATGTAAGTGGGTAGGTTTGGTCACCCACTGGTGAAGGCCAAAGTCAAGCATCAGGTCTAGGAATTTTCCCCCCTGACCGCTAAGTGCCTGGTTGTTAAGAATATTGTAATCTCCCATGATTAGTAGGTTGGGATGTTGAATCTGCAGTTCAAATGCTAGCACTAGAAAATCTGTGCAAAACAAGGTGTCGACCCCAGGAGGCTGATATATTAACTACACTGAGAGAGTGAATATAGAGGATATCGAAATGCGGGCGAGAAGACATTCCATTTTCAGGGTATGATTGGGGACCGAAAAATTGATTATGAATTTGGTGTTATAGATGATGGCCAGTCCACCATCCGGATGGGTAGCCTTCCGGTCGACATGTATCAATTCATAATTGGGCGGGAGTGACTGGACAATGGCGGGCCAGATGACTCGTTCAACCAGGTCTCAGTCAGGAATAAGAGATCCAATCCCAGAGTAGTTATAAGACCATAACACTCCATGGAGTGAGCTACGAGGGAGAGGGTGTTTAATAACCTGCATTGGAGCTCCTTTCCCTTAGTTTCAGCAATATTAGGGCAATTCATAAAGCCATTAGGCCACTTAGTAGTACATGGGGCCATGGATTTCAAGGAACTGCGCGAGAAATGGGTATTTTCACTTACATCTGCAGATGACAGCTTCCTTTCCTGCATCGCCCGAGCAAGGACGGTCACAGATGGGCCGTGCCCTGGCGGCACGCCCGCTGCACCCATCCGCTGCGCTGACAAAACCTGCAGCACATTTATCAGCAGGGAGCGAATCGGGAAGGCAGAAGACCGCCCACTTCTGAAGTAAAAAGAGGATTGATCCGCAACATGGCGTCCTGAACATGTGAAATACACCAAGTAGACACCAATTTTATTAATCACACACACGTTTCGTTGTGCGCTTCTCAAAATATTGCCAGGAAAAGTGAAAAACACACCATTTTATTTACCCTTTATATCTTTTGAACTGTAACACGGATTGCTCAAAATGACCCAGATCTGGGGGTCCAGGGTCCCAAATTACAAATGTCAAATGTCACAGTGATCCATTCTCTACCACAAATGGTCGTCTGGTGTGTGATCAGTGAGGATGAATTCCTAATTCTTCCTTACAGGCCTGCTACATGAAGTCACACTCAATAGCTGATTCATATTTAAATATACAGTGAGGGTCAGGTACTTGAAGCACATATTTCACAGGTGAGTAAAAACAATGACACAGGTGATTAAGAAAAATGACACAGTGATGTCATTGATGATGCTATTTGCAATGACATTTTTGATGTCCTGGGTGTAATTCTGAGCAGTGCATGGTGGGGGCAGGAGTTATGGTTGCATAGCTTACCATAACTGGAAAATGTCTTTAATTTTTTGATTTTGTGCTGCAATCATAATGTCCCTAATTATATTACAGTAACTTAACCATAACGTGCCTTTAACAAACCTGATTTCTCTATATATTATAGTCTGGCGGTCCTGGCACTATAGTTAAGTTTAGTATTGAGTTCCATTGGAAGCCCAAAAAATGAATTGCTACTAACTTTTGATGTGTATGTCATATTTGGCTGAAACAAAATTGTACTTACACAAATACCCTCGACCCCAGACTTGAACCTTTGGGAAAGAGATGTTAAAAAATGTTATTAAGATTAAAAAAAACACTGTTTCGGCCTATTCCTCATTCATTTTCCCATTGAGAAAAACTCAAATATTTGCGCAAATGCACAGCCAAAACCGCAGAACGGAATTGGACCAGGCACAAAACAACCTGGGTACGAAGGGTTGACTCGATTTCCAGGCGTGGTCTGGGGTTATTGAGTCAAGTCGTTTTTTAAAATACTTGAAGGAGAAGGGGATGTCCCCTTCTCCCAAATGTCTATATATATCTCCCATGGTGCATTGGCAGGATTTCCAAAAATAAAAAAGCAGCCATTGTTTCCCCAAATTCTATTGCTAATAACTTTTGAATTACTGGATGGATTTGGACGACATCTTCAAAACAAATGGTTTGTCAAAGCCTCCATCCACGCTTTCTTCCCAAACTGCACATTCTGGGAACAATACGTTATAAAAGGCAGAGTTTATTAAGAAAACAAAAACCACAGTTTCAAAGTTTCAGACTACACAATTCCCCTAGAGAATAGCATTTCGTTTTTGAAAAGCTGTAGCGTGAAAGGTGCTTGGCAGATTTGGACCAAAGAAGAAACAATTTGGGCACAAAGCAGTGAATTAATTTCCTTGACTGGTTTGGGGTAAATCCATCCAGTGGCTTTTAAAATATTTGACACAGAACAGGGTACCCCTCTGCGCCTTAAAACATGTATATTGGTCTTGGTGCTTTGCAGCACAGAGGTTGAGAGAGGCTAATAACTTTTGACTTTTTGGATGGATTTGGATGACATTTTCTAAATCAAACGTTTTTTTTAAGAGCCCTCGCCCAAACTGGAAATTTTGAGAACAATTTGTTAAAAAATAAAAAGGTTATTATGAAAACATAAAAATGCTGTTTTCAGCCTATTCAGATTATTTTTTCATAGAGACAAAATTCAATTTTCGAACAGTTGTAGCGTGAAAACCACTTGGCAGCTTTGGACCAAATAGGAAACATTTTGGGCACAAACCATTGACTTCATTTCCTTGACTGGTTAGGGGTAAATCCATCCAGTAGTTTTTTGACATTGGTGCTTTGCAGAAGAGAGACTGAGAGGATTTTCAGAAATGAAAAGTGTTTTTTTTTGTGCTCGATGCAAGTGATTCCCATGATATTACCGTTAGAAGCCGCAGATGAAAGAAATCAAATCGCTATTTGAGGAGAAAAAAAGATGCCATCAGACTTTGGAATGAACTCCCCAGGAGTTGGAAAAATGGGAGCTGCCAGATTTCTTCCCGGTGGAGATGGGTGTGTGCCAGAATGTGTCCTGGCACCCCTACTCTTCAATCTGTATGCAAACGGTTTAAATGACCATTTATCAAACCTAACACCAGATGGTCCAAGGATGGTCCAAGGATGTAAAACAGAGTGCTGTCATTGTTGCTGTATACTAATGATGCTGTCTTAATCACGCGCACACCACGGAGCGCTCCAGAAACTCATCCTTGATTTGCATGAGTAGGATTGAAGGTTAATGTCCAGAAATAAGCAGTCATGGTCGGTTTTAAAGGGAGGCAGTTTCCAAAATGCCCCCTTTAAAGGTACCATTATTCCGAAAGATAACACCTTTAAATATCTAGGGATCAGCTTTTCATCAAATTTGTCTGCATGTTAAGAAACAGTCTAAGAAGTTTAGACAAGCCCTGCAGGGGGTTATTCAGATCGTTGGCAATATTCAAAGCCAAACCGGTTTAACTGATCCTAGAGGTTTACGATAGTAAAGAGGTTTTGGTCACAAGGTATGCCATGTCATAGATCCTCTAGTCAAATGTAATGAAAAGCCCCAGATGGGGTCAAATACTTGGAAACATGATGTGTTTTCGACATAGAACTTCATCTCTGCACACACACAACTCCTTATTCTTGTTTACAGTTTACATTAGACACCTTTGTTAAGCAGTAGATGCACACATTTACTTTAATATAGAGGGTCAGAAAGAACCTTGGCAAAGTACTCCAAAAGTCTCAAATACATTCTTAGTTCATCCTTATAGTTGGTTGCTTGGGCATCGGTAACTTCCTTCACTAGATTGAACTTGGGCTTTTTCCGCACCCTGAGAGTTTTCAGCTCAGGTGTCTCTCTGGTGCCTGTCTTGAGCATATGTGTCTCCTTCCACAAGCCTGTGCTTTCTAATGTATGCAAGACTGTATTCAACGATTCATTGTGATCTCTTTCATTACACGGCCACGTTAGTGGCCATATAGTTATGATTAAGTTGCTGTTTCCATAGGAAGAGCACTTTTTGGGCGGCCTATAGCTCCGCTCCCCGTGGACGAATCCTCACCAAACTTTGCAAAGAAAGTATATGGGTCACTCTGAATTGTTTTGCAAAGTCTGGTGAGGATTCGTCCAGGGGTGGAAAAGTTATATGGGGGCCCCAAAATCTCTTTTTTTTCCATAGACTGAATGGGGGAAAAATTTTGCGCACGGCTACAGGCCAAACCGCTGGACGGATTTTCACCAAATTTGCGGCAGGGGCTTGGTCCCGAAAGCGTGCTTTTGTAAACCTGGTGACCATCTATGGAGTACTTTTCTTTAAAATGACCAAAAAGTAGGTCTCAAAAAATTAGTGATATCTATGTCCGCTCCGCGGTCACACTTCCCTGTTCGCTCAGCGGACAAGATACCGATTGGCTAAGGGGCTGCCGTCATGGACGCGTACAAGCGACGTGTCTGCCGATTGGCTGCACTGAGACGTGTTCTGCGTCAGATTGTTTGGATGCGCCCGACATCTTGGATCCGCCGGCAGCGCAGCGGAGACCAGCGGGAACGTGCTATTTCGAAAACTATTTTGCTGTGTCATAGTGCTTGGGGAGGTTCACAGACTAAGAGATGGGTGAAAAACTGTATTTGTTTAGGCGGTAGGTGTTAATGATATATTTTATATGCTCGCCTTGTTCGAAATGTTGCACCTACAGAAAATGAAGGGTTTAATAAGGGTCGTATTTTACACGGTGCTGTGGAAAGGGATGTTGAAACTGTTCTAAGGACACGTGTGATGTTAGCGAACATTGAAATTGAGTATATATCGTCATTATATTATTTTTTCCTATGGGTGTGCCGTTGATTAGTATGCCGCCACGGGTGCAGTCAGTACTGTGCAAAGGCACCTTGAAACTCTTCTAAGGACATGCGTGGTGTTAGCGAACATTGAAATTGAGTACATATCGTTATTACATTATTTTTTCATATGGGTGTGCTGTTCATTAGTACGCCGCCATGGGTGCAGTGAGTGCTGTGGAAAGGCACCTTGAAACTGTTCTAAGGACACGAGTGGTGTTAGCGAACATTGCAATTGACTACATATTGCTACTACAAATGCCGCCATGGGTGCAGTGGGTGCTGTGGAAAGGCACCTTGAAACTGTTCTAAGGACACGCGTGGTGTTAGCGAACATTGCAATTGACTACATATCGCTATTACATTACTTTTCCCAACGGGTGTGCTGTTTATTAGTACCCCACCTTGGGTGTGTCATGCTGCGGTGGTTGTGGCCAGGGCCTAGAGTCTTGGATTCATGACCGTAGGCCGAAGGCCATACTTCCAAGACTGTAGGCCCTAGCCACAACCACTGCAACATATCACAGCTATAGATACATCCGTAGTATTGATCATCAGTCAAGTGGCTGTGGGGAGGGCCTGCAGTCACGGGTGCATGGCCAAAGGCCATGCACCCAACAGCCCATTCATATGTAGTGTTGTTAAAAGCACAATGGGTATGCTATGGTGTGGTAGTTGTGGCCTAGTTGTAGAGTCTTTGTTGCACGGCCGAAGGGCATGCAGCCAAGAACAAAGTTATAAGCACTGCAGATGTAACTCACTATGGATTTTATATGCTGCATACCCATACATTGAGAAATCTATGGAGTTACAGCCAAGTCTGTATGCTGTGGCCACAACTACTGCAGCATATCACAGGTATAGGTACACTCGTACTATTAAACATTAATCAGGTGGTTGTGGGGAGGGCGTATCGTTTTTGGAGCATGGCCGAAGGCCCTGCTCCCTAAACCAACTTATGCTTTGGTGCTTCTGGGCAGCACCCAGAGGCTTGGGTGCAAGGGCCAAAGGGCATGCACCCAACACTGAAGTCATAAGCAGTGAGGTTATAAGTGAACATGGGTGTGGTGTGGTGCGGTGGGTGTGTCCACGTTGTAGTGTCTTGGCTGCATGGCTGCAGAGCATGCACCAAAAAGTACACTTAGAAGTAGTGAAAATAGAAGCAGCATGGCTTTAATATGGAGTGATGGTTCTGGGTATGACCTATAGTCTTGCTTGATTGGCTGTAGGGTGTAGGTGGTAGGTTGTTTATCAAAGATGCTAGGCCTGCCTGCAGACTCTGTACCATATTATTGCCATAGAATAGCCGTGTACATTCGCATATGTAAGAAATGACTGTTATTATACTTACTGTTTAATTTGTTCAGAATCCATACATGTGTTACATGATTGCAGTACTTGTCAAAGGTAGCCTTTTTTTAATTTCTGTTTTAAAAGAAAAAAGAATGTTAGTTTTTGCATTTTATAAAGTATAATAGACAGTTCATTTTTTTTACCCTCATATTTAGTTCACAAACCAGTGTACTGTGCATTGTGCTCTGTTTCTGTGTTTGTTTTTCTAATCCTTGGGTCTGGGGGAAAAAAAATCCTTGTTGGATTAAAAAAAACCTTAATTTGCTATGCTACAAACTATTTGTTTTCTTTGAGTGTTTCCTTGTTCTTTCTGCTTCATGTTACGTTTGTTGCCTTGTTGCCGATTTTTAACAACAGCTTATACCTGTTGGCGTATTCTAACTGTGCATTTATTGTTACGGTTCTGAGGTATTCATGTATCTGTGTCCTTGTTATACAGTGTTGGGCAGTTAGATACCTGATGGCGTATTCTAACTGTTTGTTCTTTTTCACTTCATTTTTTGGTAATGTAGAAGTACTCATTAGTTATTAAACTTTGGCTTCAAGTAGATTAAATACGCATTTGTAAGATTAGCTGGTAATCTCTGCTTTAGAGTAATGGTGGTATCATTACATTCCACCAATCCACATTTCTTTCTAATGTATGCAGTGTAGTGACCTGCATTGGTTGTGGCTCCTGCATGGTAGATTATACCTACTGTTGTAAAGGTTTTCTTTCCATGTGACACTTGACCGTGTGTGAATCCAGTCAGCTTGCAGTTGTTTTTGGTACCATCTGCTTTATAACGTAGCAGCATAAGTATTATGTACTTACTATGTGTTTGTATTACTAAGGTGGACCGATTATCTGAATTACACATAGTACATAATCTGCCATGGTTTGCATTCTGTACAAGATGCTGAAATGGAATGGAATCACAATTAGGTATGGATACATACACAAATCGGTCATTTGGGATTTGTTCCTGTACCACATTGCTACAGAGAGTGCATGTATGTTACCACATGTATGAAATCTGGAAGATTTCAATTATAGGTATGCTTTTGTTTTCCAGCACATGTAGTAAGTACATTAGAAATTCTTGTGGATCTTCTTGTGAGTTTACAGTGAATTTTACTATTCCAGCACAGTAGTCCAATTCTTGTCTTATTCCATGAACACTGCACATGTTGTCAGGATTGTTTGTTGCGTTTCTATGAAGGACTAACATTTGTAAACAAAATTGGTCTGTACTGTGTAAGTAAATGTTGTCAACAATTGGTGGCAATTTCAATAGAATATGTACTGCTACATTTGCATAGCAACTTACACCACTTTCATTTGCAAATTTGAATGGACCAGCTAGTTCTGTATCTGAGTGTTTTTTTCAGAGTTTGTCTTCCTTCTTTGAAGAAGTACCTGGTTTACTTTCCCTAATAGGTTCTTCTTTCCTTGTGGTACTTGAGGAACCGTTACCTTCCTTTGTTTTCTTTGAAGGATTTGCTGTGAGATTCTGTTGCATTTCTGTTTCAATTAGTTTTCTTTTACCACGTTTTACTTTTTCTGGAACAGGATATTGTTTGAGATGGGGGCTATACAGTGAATGTAGTCTATTGTATTCTAAAATGCAAGGAATATCAGCGTTCACTTTAAAGTTGACTAGAAATAGACCGTCAAGTGTACGCAAGTGTGATAGTGCAACGTAGCTCATGCCTTCTTTAAAGACTGTGTTTCCTATATCTATCAATGCTTTGTCTAGGGTAAGACCTTGGGATTTATGAATGGTGACTGCATATGCAAGAGTTAGAGAAAATGGTTCTCTACGTACATACATGTCTTTGAATAGCAGGAATCGAGCAGTTGTGCGCCCTATCCTTTTCACTTCTGAAAGTTTGTCAAAGCGAATATTGACAAACTGAATGTTGGTGTCACGTGGGTATGACTGAAAGCCAACCACTGTACCCAGTGCTCCATTCACTAGCCCTTGCTCCACGTCAAGGTTACGTTTAAGCATTACTGTACAATTTAAGGATAATTTTAATATTTTTTCCAACCCAGCTGTGTTGGAGATTGAATTTTATAAGCTATTTAGTCTTGTTGTGGCATGCTCACACATGGGTAGTGTCATGCCATGTACATCTAGTTTGTCTGTGGTGCAAATTTCCATTATTAGTTGCATTTCTTTATTTAACATTGTTTCATTGAATTTGAAACAGCTTGAAAGAGTTGGCATTAAGGACATACAATTGACATTTTTGTGCGCTAATTGTTCCATAACATCAGTGGCACATGCATTATCACCATAAAGTGCATGAATGTGCCTGTTTCTCAATATTGCTTATGCTTCTTGAGATAGTACACCAACTCTAATATTTTGTAGGATGTTGGCATAAGTGAGATCTGCAGATTGCTTTAAAAATAGGTTCCCCTTTCACCGGTTTCAATTGTAGAAGATCTCCGACAACGATAATGTGTTTCCCTGCAAAGAGTTCTTCGTAGTTTGTTTTAAGTACTTCTTGCAATCTGAGGTGAATCAAAGCTAACATTAGGTTGGAGACCATGCTCACTTCATCTATTAGTAGCATTTTCATTTGCTTTAATACTTTGCGTAGTTCCATTGCAGCTTCTGCAGAAAGTTTGTAATAGTCTAATGTGTTTTGGTGTTCTACTGGAAGAAGTAGTAATCGGTGTAAAGTGACACCGCCTATGTTGTAGGCAGCTAAACCTGTGGGGGCAGTTACAACCACTGACAATTTGTTGTTTGTCAATTGTTGAAGGAACTTGCTGATGATTTTGATTAAGAATGTTTTTCCTGACACAGCTTCACCACTGATGTACGGTAGTATTGGTTTGTAATTTTGGCAAGTACATTCTTTATTTTCGTGCTGTACACCATGTAGTATTTGTTTTGTTACGTTTTGAAAAATGGTGCGCTGATCTTTGTTAAGTTTTGCTTGTTGTACAGTTAAGTCTTCTATATTTTCTTGATAATGACACATGGTGTTTTCCACTTCTGTCATTGCGAATTCTGCCTCATTTGTACTAGTGGCTGTCCTAGTGGTTCTTGGCTTCCTGTTACAGAAGGTTGACTACTGTCGGAAGAGTCCTTATCTAGCTGGGCCTGAAGTTCTTCTTCGTGTTGCTGTTCATTGTGCAACATTGTTTTGTACTGCGTAAAGTTCACATCGGTGATAGCGCTTTCATTTGCTTTGAAAGCATCTTCATAGCAGTCATAGTTATTTAGTATCTCTTCATCTTTTCTCCATGGTTTAAAAAGTTGTAGCAGAGACATGTAATATAGTACTTTCTGTTGAGGAGTTTTTAATGACAATTTAAAATGATTTATTCAGCTACGTTTGGTAGGTTTAACTAAGATACCTTCACAATCTGTGACTCTATATCTGCCCTTGTTTTCATCGGGTTTTATATTATTTTTGTATGCAAAGTTATGAGCTATGTGGTATAGACACATGTTTTCGAAAGTCATACTCCTGTTCGGATAGTTTGTGTCCAGTAAATGGTTTTTCAAAATGTCTTCGCTGTTGGGATCATTTCTGGCAATTGTTTCTATGTCCTCATTTGATTTGAGAACTCTTTTTCTAGATTTAGCCAGACCGAGACTTAGCCATACTATATTTTCAGATTTTCCGTACAAAGCAGTACCGGTTAAACGATCTGCAGCTTCATAGGCACCACATTCTCTATGAGAGAGCATTTTTATGCCTAGGCTGTACAATTTCTGAGATAGAGTTTTGTCTGATGATAGGTCATTCCAGAGGTCTTGAAGTTCTGTTTTTTCAGCTTTTGTTAAGTAGGCTGTAACATATCATGCAACAGCAGTGGAATTATCTGCAATGTACTGCACATCTATGTTTGCATTCCATAAGGGGGCAATGATTGCATTGTTACCATTGATGTATTTTGATTCTTTTCTTTTTATGTAATACGTGTTCTTAGGTGATTTACGTTTAACACTATGTCGAACTGAAGACATGAAGTTGTTAACTTCACCTGTTTCTGTAACTGGTCTAGGGAAACCAAGGTGGCATTTGGTGTAGAATTTCCCTTTGTTTTTGTATATGAGATGAAAATATTTGCCACATTTGTGTCTTTGAAATTGTAAAATCTGCCTATGCAGGTCACTATGTGTCCGTTGTGAAGGGATTTCACAAGTGACATATTTTTGGATGAACTGCAAAACAGTGGCATCAGTGTCGTGACCAAATTTAGGTGCACCTTTGATCCATAACAGCATGTGACTATGTGGTGCTCCTCTCGCTTGGTATTCTATTCTCTAAAAGAAGTGTTGCACTTCTCTGAGGGGAGGAACAGTTTTATTGCAAATAAAGTGTAGCATAGCAATGAAACGATGATGGAAATGTCTTGACACATTAACTGTATCTAGACAGCAAAGTTCTCCAGGTGTTAATAAATGTATGTCGGTTTTGTTGTTGTTTTATATGCATCGGAACTCATGTAAATCTTCCCATGCATATTCTGCACAACTTACTGTAACAAACCAAGTTGGTGGTCCAAGGTTTCTGATCATAAAACGTAAGTCTCTGTGCCGTTGGAACCAGTATTCTTTTGTACCATGCATGTTTGCAAACAAATTTGTTATATTTGATTGTAAAACCTCATCTTTTTCTTGTACTTTTGTATTAATTGCGTAGCTGACATATTTTGAAAGTGGGTTCCAGATTTCAACATGTGTGCAACTCCGTAACAGAGGGTTGCTAGTTCACTTTCAAAGAGTAGGTGGAATGTGTATTCTACATTTTGTCTAAATCTGGGATCTTGCGAATACATTCGTAATGAGCGATATTCTGATGCTGTAATTTGAGTGGGTCTATCATCGTATCTTCCACCTTTGCCAGTAGGAAATAGCAGTGGAAAAGCATGTGCTTCTATACTTTTTTCCCATATTCTCATTGGTGAACCTTTGGTTTGTCGCATTTGGTAAGTTCCTAGTGCATCACCTATGCTTTCATAGGAATGCAATGGATGAATTCTGTACTGGTCCAAAAGAGTGGATACTGCAGCAGTATCTAGAAGTTCGAATTGTCCAGTTTCTGTTGCTTTTTCAATTATTTCAGTTGTTTCCCTTAAGCTTTCTTCAATATTTATTTCCTTGTAGTATTCGTTATTGTCTTTTAGATATTGCAAGGCTTCTCTAACTTTATGTAAATCCAACAGTTGTTGCCAATTTTTTTTGTCTTTTGTTGGTACACCATTTACCAAGACAATTAAAGAATGCTCTATTGAACGTTGCACTCCTAGAGTGTGTACATTTTCTGTTAGATCTAATGGCAAGTAAACTACTTTGCCACGAATGCCTTTCACCAATTCAGAGGCAGGTACCTTTGCTGTTTTTGGATGAAGGCGTATAATTGCTTGAAATGGGTGAACTGTTTGAATTATGATGCTCTCATACAAATTGAGTTGTTGTAGGCTTTTTGGTAGTGGGAACAATTCCAAATTATTTGTGATAGCACGTGAAGGAGTTTGGTTGTTGTCTAGTTTTGTAGTGCATTTACTGTAACATATTAGTGGTTTATTTATTTGATATTTGTTTTCAGCTAAAAGGTAGAGAGCTAATTCATACCATTTGGAATCTTCATTGTCTTCTATTTTGAATGCTATGTCTATATTTTTTGTGTTCCTTTTGTAAAACGTTCTGCGGCAACACAAACACACATGGTTTGGTATTTCAGCTGATGCACTTTTAAATTTGAGTATTTCTTTTTTTTATGTGTGTAATAGAAGGTTGCTATGTGCAGAATTGTTGGTACTCTGTTCTACAACTATTGCATTTTGTAAGTGGATTTCACTTCCAAAATATTTTCTCTGAATACGTTCCATTTCTTATTGTAGATATTTGGGTGTACCATGCAGAAGAGTGTTATTTAAATTGGCTAATTCTGAAGCTGGACTTTTAGCATAGTATATTTCATACACTAGATTTCTTACATTTGCATTATGTATTGCTATCCTTCTGATATCATGGAAGGTGTTTTTGCAAATAGGTCCAGAAATGCAGGCTAATGAATGTCCTCGTACTCCTGTGTATTTGCGCACTGAACAGATATCTATATTTTGCAGCACTTTCATTTTAATTTTGTCTGTACCTTTCACATACTGATTGAGGAACTGACGTAAAGATTTTAATAATTTGTTAGGAATGGCACACATTGATGTGCACAGCCATTTGTACACTGGACGGTTTCGTTCAGTCGAAGCGAGAGGTAATGCTGAGTTTTCAAGGGAAACTTTTGTAAGCAGTGATTCTTGTTCCATGATGCTGTGGTTTATTTTTTCATTCCCTTGTCCACTGCTATGGATGACAATTGTGTTTGTTTGATTTTGTTTGTATGCTTCTTCATTAAAATATGGTTCTGTGGTTGTTGTGTGACTCCATTCACCTCCACAAATATGTAAGAAGTTAATTTTGTTCACATTCCGTTTATTGATAAGTTTCTTTTGTAGTTTGGTACTTAATTTTGTTAGTGGTTTCATCCTATTTAATACTAATATAAACAGCTTCCTTTTCAGAAGGATTGCACTGTCTGCAAGAGCTTGTAAGATTAATTTTCTACTGTAGATTTTAAGAGTTGAGGATGATTTCGGTCCTCTTCTTATTAGATTCTGAAGGACTCTATGGCAAAACATTTTGGCTAAAATACGTTTTTTACTATAGTTTCTTGTCACTATATCAGGATTAATAGTAGCATTGTTAGGAGTACTGGTGGTCGATTTTTTGTGAGGAGTTTTGTCTTTCGTGCCACATTTTGTTGGAGGAGGTAAAGTTTTGGTAGTTGAAGCTTCTTTCGTTTTGCTAAATGACTGTGCTAGCTGTATTGTTCCAACGTTCTCTACAAACTCTGTTACAGATGGATGGTTAGGTTGGACACTTTTATTTTTATTGGCTCTATTTCTGTGTTCCTTTCTATGGACTTGCTTTTTGGTAGGCATTCGTTGGGGTCTGTAGAAAAAAAGAAGGCATGGCTTGGTGTGTTGTACAATGTATGGGTGCTGTGTGCAAGCATGCATGAGTTTAATGGGGAAGCTCTTTGGTGGTGTGTGAATGTGTATTGGTCTCTTACAATGATTTGGGGAAGGTATTTTTCGGTTTGTATACTACTAAAATGTACTTCAGATGAGAATACAAAGAGGTCTAGTGGTGAGGAGATGCAGTAATAGTAAACGTAATGGCATTACATTGAAATAGCTATTTCTTTTCTAGTACTAACATTGTAAGGCGTTTGTATGTTATTTGGGTTCCAAACAGACAGGGATTTGTCAGCCATTCTGCCTGTTTATCTGTGTTTAATAAATGGGAATTTGTTTTTATAATGGTTCAGAAATCACTGTTTGGTTTGGTTCGCAAATTAAATACATAACCCACACACTATGTTTCAGGAATAGCTAGAATATAAAGGTTGTGCTGTACTTACTTTTTTTTGCAGAATGACCAGGTTTCTGCAGATATGTCGTTTGCAATGTAGATGCTGTTGATTTTCAGGACAGTAGTCTTCACTGCGATTGTAAAAAGAAAGAGTTAGTAACTTTGTGTGTTTAAAGCAGTGATGTTGCTGTACACGTTAATTTTGCATCTGTCGTCGGAGTATTCTTCTTTGATATTTAACACAGTGTATGTGTGCATTTCACTTCACTATGTGCTGCCTTTGTATGTTACTTGCAGTATGTTAGTTGCAAGTGCTTTAGAAATTAGTACAATTTTAAGATTATGAAAATGCCTTGTTTCTTTTAAGCTCTGTTATGTATAGCAGAGAGGTTTGTAAGCGATAGCTCATTATAGTTGCTGGGAAAGATTTTGGTAGTTTCTTATTATAAGTACGATTTTGAAAAATCGGGAGACCCTCAGAGGGCGATATCACCACAGCAATGAGGATCGTTTATTTTTCTCATACGATCGTATTGGAAGTAGCATTGATGTAGGCGGTATACAGTAAAAAATTGTGCCATTTTCTAATGGAAAATTGAGTTTCGCACTACATAGGGAAGGTTGTAACGCATGTATGGGTTATGCAGGAGTTAGTAAGAAGTAGTGTGGTTTGGTAATGTACAATCGGACATCTTGCACTTAAAGGGGGAGCGTTATTATGTATTGGCTATGCAGATTTAGTGACATTCATTTGTTTAAATGAAACCACATGGGTTGTACATGTTCTCTGATTAAAATATGCATACCTGTACTTTACACGCATGCATGTGTGCATCGATGGAGCTTTACGTAGAAATCTGCGACACTTGTACAGTACTTTTCGAAGTAGGTGCTTTGCAATGATATGTGCCTTGTACTTAGAGTGATCAATAGTACATTTGAAGTGTGAAATTTTGATGACGGACTTAGATGTACGGATGTTTAATCTGATTAGTGGATGGTTGAGTGACTGCTTAGCTGTGTCCAATGAGGGAATGGATTTGTGAGTGATGTGGAAAGGGAACTAGTTAAGAGTTACGTGCTGAACGTACACAACGCTTGTGCGCGGGTAGGCTGTGTCACATATGGGTTTCTACAGCAAATCTAGCATGGAAAGGGAACTGTAGCCATCAGCCAATCAGATGTTCCCATTGCTCTTTTGTGTTGAAAGACGGTGCGTATACTGAAGATGGCAGGGGTGCCTAGGGTGAAGGTTTTGGTAGTTAGAGATATTTTTGGGCATGGTTTACAGCACTATGCCGAAAGTAGGAATGTAGCGCACCATTTCGATGTGAGAGGAGTAGAGGTGGTGTGGAGTGCTGAAACTGATCGCAATGTTGCGGCATTCTACGAGTTTACACCGAGATGCGTGTGATGACCACTCCTCATGTGGTGATTTTGCGCTACGGTGCTTGTCATTTGGGCTACATCAGTGCACGTACTTTGTTGGACGTTTTGGAGCAGTTGGTGCAAGCAGTCATGAACATATTTCCAACTGCGAAATTAATTTTTTCTGGGTTACTCCCTAGAGGAAAATGCGACAACAGTTCTGTTTTCTGTCCTGATCAAGGAATTGGGAGGTGTATCATCAATGGCGGCATACGTGCTTTTATGTTACGCACTGGTATGTTTTTCTGCAGCCACGAGAACATTGTTCCCAGTAATGCGGCTTATTTTGAAGCAGATGGTTTTGCGTTATCTTCTTTGGGAAATGCCATGTTCTTTTGGAATGTGAGGCTTGCTTTGGAGAAGGTTCTGTAATGGTTGTACGAGTATAGTAAGAAGAAAAAATATAAAAAAATACAAAATAACATGTCTGCTAGGCATCTGCCCAAAAAAAGAAAAAACGGCTCTTTTCAAAGCCCATCTTAAAGGGGAAAAGGGGAATAATATTTAAATGTACAGTCCTCACGCTCTCATCCTGTACGTGTCCGCGAACATGACGGTAGTTTGCAGGCAGCGCCGATTGTGGGGTGGACACGCATGCAAATGAGCATGTGCAAAGCTAGGGATTGCTCAGTAAAGTTCAGTGGGTGTGTTTTGTATGGAGACATTTAGTGAGAATGTGTTTCCCCTGACAGGAGACCTAAAAACCATGGCTCCGTGTGCTCGAAAACAGATTATCTGGATTTTGGGAGACACGTGGATGCATTGGTTGAATGTGCATGCTGAAAGTTGCGGTCTATGTGCAGATCTTGGATTTCCTAATGTAGAAGTGCACTGGCATGGCGTGTGTGGAATGAGGTGGCTGGACTTGGTACCTCTCTGTGCAACTTTACAGACAGAGCGTCATCTGGACATACTTATTATTCATTGCGGTGGAAACAGTTTAGGCCATGTGTCTGGAATGTCTTTGCAATTTGCAATGAAGGAAGGACTTGTGAAGGTCATGGACATGTTTCCAAATTGCCAAATTGTTTTTTCCCGTATAGCACAAACACAGATATGGTTGCGTTCCGCTGCATTTGGTCCACAAATGGAGAAAGCGAGGTGCAATATGAATAAGGATGTTTGTGCCTTTCTAAGAGATGTTGGCATGCCCTCATTCCACAATGAAAACATTTTGTTTTGTAGTTCTTTACTTTTTCGTACAGATGGAGTCCATCTCACATATGCTGGCAATCAGATCTTTCTTGGCAATGTACAAAATGCTTTGCAATTTTCTTTTACATCATAGTCACCTATTTCACAATCCGTTTTTTCTAGCCTAAATTTCTTGAGGGATACACACCACCACCGAAAGGCTCTTTTCAGAGCCACCACTTACTCCCAGCAAAAAGTCCATTGGTTTTGTTATGCTTACCCTGTGTGTCCTACGACTGTCCGCAGACTTTTAAAAAATGCGCGGGGGCCTACAACGCTCACTTTTTGTATTTTTCCATTTTACTACTTTTGACGACACGAGACACTAGGAGAGGAAGGCAAAGGAAGGTAAGGAAGAAACACCAACCACGGGGATAAGAAGGGACAGATGGAGAAAGATATATGGTGGCCTTTACATAGGTAGGGAGCAGTTTTTCTGGTGCTCTGTGACCGTAGCCTCAAAAGCACTTTGAAAACTCTCCCCCCTGCAGAGTACTGCGTCACAATACACACACAATATTGTGACCCTTGAAAGGTAAGGGTCAACAGCATTGCGAATGGCTTGTGAGGCAGCTGGAGAGATGCGCTCCCCCACAGGAGTGTGTCTTGTGGTGAGAGGATCAGACACGGAGGATACTGTGGAGGAACTCAATCTACTACATTCTTTGCATGGCACCACCTTGCAAATGTCCGCACTGTGGAACGAAGTTAGGTGGCGCTTCATGGTTGTCGTACCAAAGCTGTACGCACCAGGTCTCCCGCGACTGAGCACCAACTGGCAGCGATTACACTTGACAAAGTTCGCACATGCTTTCGGTATGTTCCCTAAAACGGAGAACAACCGCCACACCCACGACTCTCGCCGAGTGTTAGTAGTGCCTGGTTCCTCCACCTCAATCTCTTCTTCCTCTTCTTCCTCGATCTCTACATCTTCACCCATATATCCCTCTGCAGGCCCTTGGGGAGGTGGTGGCGGTGGAGGGTTTGGGGGTGGTGCTGAGGCTAATGCAGCAACAGCAGCCATGGATGCCATAAGGATTATTTATCTAATGGTCGCTACAGTAGTAAAGGCAGCACACCTGTAACTGCTATAGCCAGAAGCATAATAAAGATGAGCTCAGGGGTATGCCCATTTATAGGGGTCCAAGGACGCGGCTCATGACCATATTGCTCGCTGAAAAGCACTGCAAAATTGCAAATGACACATTCACAGGTGGAGCTATTGTATGGGAAATGTCAAATGGTGATTTTATACTGAAAAATAATTTCACAGGTATGTGTAAGTTATTTTGCAATGTTGCGGAGGCAGACAAAGTGCGCAGATTAGTCTACATGCTCAGCGTCGGTGCGGTCACATGATGAACACATCCGTGAGGGAAAAGCATGCCTGCACGACAGCAAATGCAGACTAACAAACGTGTGCATGCGCGCCAGTGTTCTACGGACAGTGTTCGGTTCCTGCAACTAAATAAAAGTGTGACACAAGTGAGATGGACAGTTAGAGACAGGCGGGATGTTCCCCGTACTTATGAGTGTACTGCGCATGTGCGTAGCTCATTTTATGATTGCAGGGACAGGTCCAGTGTCCTTAGGACACCTCCATTTTGTTTGACAACGAACATTCCGGCCACCGCGCCTGTTCTACGACGGTTCCATCTTGTTGCGGACCATACGGACAGATATAGTGTCCTTAGGACACTTCCAATTTATTTAATTTATGTACATCCCGCCCACCTAATATGTTCTAGGAACATGTTTTATCTTGTTTGTGAGCCGTACGGAGAGCAATAATGTCCTTAGCAAGCCCCATTCTCTTCATTTATGCAGAACTTGCACAGATGGTGCATTCAAAGATCAGTTTAATCTTGGTTGGCATTGGTACGGGTAGGTGTATTGCCATTAGAACATCCACATTGAATTGCTTACGGCTAGCTTGAACATTTTAAGTATTTTTTTAATTAAAAAATTCTCATCCCCTTACTCTACAACAAATATACAAACACTTTCTAAAAATCTACATGCACTTTTATCAACAGAAACACAGGGGGGTGCAGACACTGACACGAATATAGGGGAATTAGGGTTCAACACGGGCAGATTGTGAGGAGATGATTTGTGTGGGGAAGAAGGGATGGATGTTTCATCAAAATGTTTATTTTCTTGTTCAAGGTTTGGGGACGGTTCACCAGGGAATGTAAAAGGGGGGCAGGTACGGGTGGGACAGTGATACTGTATTTTTCCTCTAACAAATTCTTCCAGAAATTCCCATAAACTATTAAAATTGACATTCAGTGCGTCCATTTTAAGTTCTATTCTTTTCAGCCTTTCTTCCTCTCTGTCGTTTGTTGGCATTTCTTCTTTTTTTCCATGGTCTGCTACAAATAAATATATATATGTTAAATGGCCATAAAACACTGAACATTATTTTGCTTATGCAAAGCACTGCGTACCATTACTGTTGCTATCTTCGGACATTTCCCCATACGGAAAATTCTCCTCCAGCCACTCAAAAGTACTGTCCATTTCTGTATGAAAAGGACAGAAAGAAATCATTTTTTCAGCCCCTTATACCAAAAAAAGGAAACACGTATATAAGAAAAATGAAGTTAACTTACTTTTTTGCTGTAATTTGTCTTCGTTGAAGTGCGTGCGTCTACTGTCGGTCCTGGCTGCAGAGTTTCTCTGAGGTACTTACGTTGGAGTCATACTTCCTTTTTTTATGGTACCATCCATTTCTTTCTACATGGTCATTAAATGCATGGTTTTTGTTTTAGACGTTTAGGTTTCCCGATTTATTTACTAGTAATTATAATGTCTTTATGTGTCCTTTCTCTAAGTTGAGCATTTTTTGTGTAAAACAATAGTACAACTTTAGATGGATCCTGACTGTTTCGGTAGTGCGGACCTCGTCCGCGTCCGTCCGCAGACAGGCGCTCAGTCCATGCCTTCATAATATCGATAGCGAGGAGGTTCTGTATAGTCTACGTTATTTGTTTGTAAAGTAATCAAATTAAACTACATATCTCCCAAGATCACATGATGATAGTGTATATTCAGCATAAAAACTTCATTAACGCAATGTTATGATTAGGTTCCCCTTCAGAAAATCTGTCAAATTCAGTTACAATACAAATTTTGTTAAAGGGATGTTATGGTTGAGTTGTCCTATTAAAAACCCGTACAATTCACTAAAAAAAAACTTTGTTAAGGGGACGTTATGATTATGTTGCGTTAATAAAAACCGGTGAAATTCACTACAAAGACTTTAGAAACATGACATTATGGTTCAAAGTAAAACCGAAAAACCCCTGAAATTTGCCAGTTATGGTAGGCTAAGCAACCATAACTGCCCGCACCACTGTGAACTGCTAACACTACCACCCAGGACATGAAAGATGGCATCACAAATGTCATTGATGATATCACTGATAACATCACATGTCCATTTACTTTTCAGACAAGGGGTTGTGAATGTAATTTTAGCAAAGAAATATCAGGGATTATCGGGACATGTGTAATAAAGTACATACTTCATCACGCAATGTAATGTTTTAAAGAAAATTCCATTGCACATTACAATAGTGAGTGTGTCCTCCAAAGACACATCTTTATTTTTTTTCTTGCACTTTCACTTACTAGTTTGTGTGTGTTACAAGCAAGTTGCAGATCATAACATCTGTCTGATCTTTGTAGTTGCATGCCAATACCAGATTGCAGAGTTTCACTATGTAAGTACTGAGTGGATTCATGCATGCTTTGCGGGCTAGTATCGGGTTTTATCGTGTGTAGTATGGCATACTCATAGTCTTACTCAGTCTCCTCTTTGCTTCTTCATACACTGTGTCTTCCTCTTATCCAGCAGGAGCACTTCCTTCATGCTAGCAAAAGTCTCCCAGGGTTGTCCAACTCCAGGCCTCGAGGGCCAGATCCTGACTGGTTTTCAGGATATCCCTCATTAATATTCATGAGGAAAAATGTGTATACATTTAGAATCAGTGTATGCAAATGTATCTCATGAACATTAATGAGGGGTATCCTGAAACCCTGACATGGATCCGGGTCTCGAGGCCTGAAGTGGACATAACCACTTGTGATTTTGCAATACCACCTTTTTCCTATATTTGGTGAGTTTTCTGCCTCAAAATGTGTCTCTGTCATTCAAAAACAGGGGCAGCCACGTGTTCGATGGGATAGAGACTCTTTCTGTGTTCACCACGTTTTGGGGTGTTGGTGTTGCTCCCTTCAAGATGAAAGGGTCTGCCGCTTACTGCTCATTCCATTCCTCCGTGTGGTTTGTATTCCGGGACTGGATGGGTGGGAATGAGCCTTGATCTGATCCTCATCACCACTGTAGTACTGGGAGGCTTGCACAAAGCAAAGTGACTCCTCAAACAGCAAATGCTTCTTTATATTAAGAATAAGGGAGGAGCATGTTATGAATGTAAAAGAGGGCAAGGGCAAGTGCCTAGTTGGCCTGGGTCCATGGGGGGTGGAGGGGGTTCCTGTGCGAAACTTGCCTCTCCAGAGTGCTATGACCTTGCAGCTTTTCGCTGTCTACCATGTGTTTCTTGGTTTGATTTTTTTCAGCTGAGACCCTACAGCTGGAGGCAGTGTTTCACAGGATGACACATTTCATTCATTTAAAGAACAGAGGGGTTTTACCTTTACCTTTAAGTCTTACATATTACTGTGGTATGCTGTAAAAGTATGCCTAAAATCAATTGCTTTTAATTTGCAAAACAATATGTGCCGGGTGTTAGGGAGAATTCTCATAAATGTGCTAATTCCCTTCACCTTAGAGACCCCCAGCAACTTTGCTGGATTTTTGAGGACTTGATTTTTTACCTGGAAAGAGTGTGAGCCTTTTTCCCTCTCTCATGTGTTTTGATGTGTGTTTTACTCTTGTGTTCTTTTATTATGGAGTTTTAAGATATCTCCATAGACATCTTTTCATGTGTGTTACACAGCACCCTCAGTGCAGTGACACCAGAATGTCTTTTTAGACTTCCCAAAGGTTTAAATACCTTCTCTGGGATAAACTATTGTTTCTCAGAGAATGTAAGGTTAAATTGACTTTACTAGTCTTTTTAAATTCCTAGACCCAGCACACACTATCTTCCTATAGAGTGCTGGAGGGGTTACCTAGTATCCCCTACGTCTAGAAACTCATGTATCAGTAAAATGCTACACTATCCTATCGAAATGGCTGGTGGCAGTGGTTTTACAACGAACTACCATGATTTTTCCCGACCGCGAACAACGGTAGCTAAAAATTGCGGGAGCCATGTTTTTCAAGATGGCGCCTTAAGCCCCTTTGTTTAAACGGGTCCCAGTCTTCTTTTTTCGCCATTTTTTTTGGAAAGGTCCTTCTAGAGTTTGTCTCTGGGCACGAAACTAGGTTTGGTCCCTTTGTTTCTATGCCTTTGGCGGGCTTCAGGACTGAAGACCACCTCTGGCGTCTGAGTGTCTGGGGTGGGCAGGAAGTGAGGGAGGTGCTGAAACTCCCTGTGCATAGTCTCCTAGGAGACCCAAATGCACTCTGGCGTGATTGACTGGCTGACTGTCTGGCAAGGACAGCCACCCTGCTGGGTGACTGGCAGTTAGGCTGGAATGAAAGGGAGAAAACTGTTTAAAAGGTGAGTCTCTTGGAATTGAAAGCAGAGTGGACCACTGGAACGAAAGAACTGAAGACGAGCTGGAAGAGGACGGCTGCTGCAACTCCTGGACCATTGGTTGGCCCGGTGAAGCCCTGCTGCAGGTCTGAATCGCCAAGTTCATCTCGACAGAGAAGGCCCTTCAAGGACGACTTCTTCCTTTGAGTTGGTGGGACCAATCAACTCGTAAGCCACCTGGATACCATTCTTGGAGCTGGATACGATTAATCAGGGGGAAGGAAAACAGCTTGTGTGCTTGACGACAGCTACTCGAACCGAAGATCTACCATTTTGCCAGTTTGTTTGACCCGTCGCCATGCAGTGCAGGAGTCTCCCGACTTCCTCCCTCTTGTGCCCATGACTGAAGTTCAGGAACAGTGAGATCTGAAGGAACTGCCAGGAACCAAAGCCTTCAGCTGCATCTTTTCTTCATATTAAGGTACTGTGCCAACCCGATTGAGAGAACTTACCTCTCGCGGTGAAAGTTTTTAAAACTTTCCCAACTTGCAGGCCTAATCAGCTTGTGACCCAACATATGATTCTTTTTCGTACAAACTACTTCTGAGAACATTGGCAAAGACTTTACTGTTTACTACGACAAGAACTGCTCTTTCCTATCCAAGACACTAGCCCATTGCCCTCTAGTGAATTGAAACTATTTGCACTGCCTAAGAAACTATTTGTGATCTATTCTATTAACTTGTGCCTTTTTACTCCCATTCAAAGTAACTGAAATGTCATTTTGCTCCTATTTCAGGGGAGCCTAATTTACTCAGAAACTTATTGGTTTGCTATTGAAGTACATTTGTGTATAATATTAAGTTGCCTCCTTCTAGTGAATGTTTTCTAAATGACTGTGTAATAAATTAATAAGTGTTTTACCAAGAAACCTTGAGTGTAACTGTCTACTTGAACGATTGTGATTGTAAGACCTCTGTGTAACATCCTTGTACTGCTCACATTCCCTCTTGAGATAAGCCTGGCTGCTCAGCTCGCTACCACAAAACTGTGTAGTACAGACTTATACCAAAGGTTGGTTTTGCTTACACCTGTAGTCCTAATTGTATGTGGTTGTCCCAGAGGAAACTGCATGCAATTCTGCCAAACACCGGGGCTCAAATATGTTCTAACTCGCCCATGACACATCAGGATGGGCAGCTCCCTGCACACTGTTGCCAAAACCCACGGCTGCTGCTCCCATGCTGTCAACATATGTGGGGTTAAAGCTACAACGCCAAGAAACCTTTTGTGGTTGACGGGTGCACTCACTAAGGCAAATGTGTGATTTACAAATGCCAAGCAACATACACATAAAATAACATAACACATGTGTATGTGTGTATTTTGGCATGATGCTTGTGGTGCCTTTCTGCGTGTTTTGAATTTGGATGTTGAATTGGATTTTGTGACAATGATTTTGGGAGGTGGAGAATTGCTGGAGGATCTCTGTGTCACGGAAAAAGTTTTTACTCTGTGGAGCTTGTCTGGGCAAAAAGTTGGTCCTGAGGGGCTGGAAGTCACGGAATGCGCCTACTCTTGATGATTGGGTTGAGGGGATGTCTGCCCTTGCATCCATGGAAAGGGTGGTTTTCAAGAGGCAAGGGAAGTTGAGTTTGTACGGAAAGGTGTGGGATGACTTTCTGAGTATTTACTGATTTATTGCAAGTTATGTATATATAATATTCTGTTATTCTGTGTGTTTTTGCTGAGTATTAATTGTTCTGATTGTTTGATTGATTATCTATATGTAAAACTTCATAAATAAACAAAAAAAAAACCAAACAAAAAAAAACCTAATCATCATTTAAATGTTGCTCTGATTCTATAGGTCTATATTATGTAATTGGCAGTTAAAATAATTAAGTTGTCAAAGCACCACATCCTAATCAAATTGTGTCTGTGACAATAAGTGTCGGGGCACAGCAATAAGTGGCAGGGTTGAGCCCTGGCAAACACCCCCAGAAATTAAGCACTTCCTTTACTTTGATTTAGCTGTGCACGACTCTCATTGTTTTATGAGCTGGGCCAACACATGAGAGCAGATGGAACCGCCTCCTGTGTGACTGATTATGCTCTCTGTCTGTGAGCATACGTGACACCTGTTGTCACAACCGCTGGTTCCTGGCGGTTATGGAAGAGGTGGAAACATGGCGGTCGCCAGACCGTGCCGCCACGTTGTGCTCACTAGCGCGGTTTACGTTCTAGTCTTTTTCCAACATGGCCGCCGCTGAGTGTACTTCTCTGTTCACGCTCGGCGGTTCGGCGCGTTGCAACTTCTGAATTCTTCTTCGTTGCGAGCGCTCCACAGTACTCTCGCTTAGCGGTGTTCCGCTCCTGTCCTATTTTCCTCCTGTTGTCCTCTCTCTCTCTCTTACCGGTGCTCCTTCTGTACGCGGGCACGGTTGCTCTCCTCCCTTCTTTCCTCCTGCCTTATTTGACTCTCTCTGGCCCTCCCCCGTTCACATTCAGGGCCTGCTCTACACTTATTGCTACTCCCTACCGTCAGTTTGCCGGTCTCCCGTATTCCAGCGGGCTTTGGATCTTCCTCTCGTTCCGCATCATCTGATACCTACACTCCAAAGGGGTTTTTGTGCCGTAAGGCTTTTCCCCTTGCCGCACTTGTCTGTCGCGGGGGGGGGGTCCCCGCGAATTCATTCCCAAAGGGTCGCGGTGGCTTCCTCCCGAGGCAGACCCTATCTACACAAGGAGAGGAGGACTTTTACTCGTCGACCTCGTGGAAGGAAGTTGGACTTCTCGTCTTCATCAGGTGAGGAGGAAGGGGAATTGAAAGACTCTCAGGGTTTGAGTGGGGTGGACCACATCACGGACAACCCTGCTGATACGCCCACAGCGTCAGACATTGTTGATAGCTTGCAACGCCAAGATACAGACATGGCAACTCCCCAGCAACTTCAAGAATTGGTCGCGGCGGTACAAAACTTAAACCTGGAAGTTCAAGCACTTCAAACGGCAAATACTGCTCTCCAACAGAGAGTCACAGCCAGAGAACAGCAAGTCACAGAATTACCGCCCTTGCCTCTGGTGTCGGGTAAATTTGACGGATCCGAGAAAAAAGTCAAAGAATTCTTGGAGGCTTGTAATATCCATTTCACATTCAGACAGAACACCTTTTCCTCTGATCATGCCAAAGTGGGGTTTATGATCACTCACATGACTGGGAATGCCCTAGCCTGGGCTACCCCTCTGGTGTCCCGGTCCGACCCAGTATTACAGGACTATGTAGCATTCAAGGATCTTCTCAAGCAGGCATTTCTTCGCACTGAAAGCGCCCACCAGACTAGTGAAGACCTGTTGGATGTACGTCAGGGTGGTTCTGACCTACTCACTTACATATCCTCCTTCAAAAGACTAGCTGCTGAAGCCGGCTGGCAAGAAGAGGCTCAATATACCATCTTCAGGAGAGGTTTGCGCGAAGAGCTAAAGGACGAGCTCGCTAGAATCCTTCGCCCTGATTCTTTCTCAGATCTCATAAAAGCAGTGGTACAAATAGATTTTCGGTTGTCTGAAAGAAGAAATGAAAAGAGAAAGACCCGTAACGTCAGTTCTTACCCCGAGACTCACCCATCGACCTCCTCACCTGCCGCTCGTCCATCCACCCGGGAAGAACCTATGCAGATAGGAACAACCACATCGCCCTTGATAGCTGAAGAGAAGAAGAGGAGAAGAGAAGGCAACCCGTGTCTATACTGTGGCTCCTCCACTCACCTCTTGAGAGACTGCCCAGATGTACCTCCCAGACGTTCGGGAAACGAACGCCCTCGGTAGTTGGTAGGACGGACTACCGAGGGGCTTTTCTCCGTTCCTATGTAACACTTTCAGTTACTTCTGCTCAACCCTCGGAGGACCAACGTCTTATGGTGATATCCGTCCAGCTTCAGTTCAGAGGAAAAGAAATAGAGACTCTGGCCCTGCTGGATTGTGGAGCAGCCGGTAACTTCCTGGACACCCTATGGGCCGACAAGATAGGCCTTCGTAGGATAGCCAAGAAGGAAGACCAGAAGGTAGAGGGTGTAGATGGTACCCCTCTGTGCTCCGGCCTCATTACCCATACCACAGAGGAGGTACGAGTATCCATTCAACAACACACGGAAGTACTGAACTTCGACATAATCCGAGCAGCTCATTTCCCAGTCATTTTGGGGATTGGATGGCTCCGACAACACAACCCTACCATCGATTGGTCGGCAAATCTCCTAAGTTTTCATTCGGCCTTCTGCCAGGAGAAGTGTCTTCCAGGACCCTTGTTCGAAAGCGTCAAGATGGGGTGTGCCCCAGAGAGGAGCACGATCCACTGTATCCCAAACAGTTTCCAGGAGTACGCCACAGTGTTCCAAGACCAACAACCTATGGAACTTCCTCCTCACCGACCGTAGGACTGTAGGATAGACTTAGTCCCGCAGGCTCTGGTTCCGTTTTGTAGGATGTATCCCCTTTCATTGTCGGAAAAAGAAGTCCTTAGACGTTACTTAGATGACAACTTAGCAAATGGACTTATCCGACCGTCCAGATCACCAGCAGGAGCATCTTTATTCTTCATTCCAAAAAGGGACTCCAAAGACCTAAGACCTTGTATCGATTACCGAGGGCTCAACCAACTTACCATCAAGGACCGGTACCCTATGCCCATCATCGCTGAGATCCTGGAGGCCATCCAAGGTTCGGTAGTGTTTTCCAAACTCGACCTACGGAATGCCTATCATTTGCTCCGCATCAGAACTGGTGACGAATGGAAGACGGCTTTCCGCACTCCCTATGGATTGTTCGAATATCAAGTAATGCCGTTCGGATTGGTCAACGCTCCCTCAATCTTTCAAAGGTTTATGGACCGTATATTTTCAGATCTCTTGGGTCAAAATACCGTTGTCTATTTAGACGATATTCTGGTTTACTCCCGTCAACACGAAGAACATACCCGTCATGTGAAGGAAGTATTACGCAGGCTGCGGCATCATCATTTACTGGTAAAGCCGGAAAAGTGTGCTTTCGCTAAGTCCTCTGTCTCCTATTTGGGCTTCATCCTATCCAGCGAGGGAATCGCCATGGATCCAAAGAAGGTCGAAGCTATACTAGGTTGGCCCTCCCCTTCATCGGTTAAAGAGATCCAAAGATTTTTGGGACTGGCCAATTTTTACCGGAAGTTTATTCCCGAATTCTCCAGACTCACCCTGCCCATCACCTCCTTACTGAAGAAAGCCTCCAGGCCATTTCAATGGTCCAGGGAAGCCGAAGAGAGTTTCGTCTGCCTGAAAAGAAGGTTCTGTTCAGCCCCTATACTGAGACAGCCGGACCAACTGCTCCCCTTTATTCTTGAGACCGACGCCTCTGCGGGTGCGGTTGGCGCAGTTCTCCTACAAACTAATCAGGGTCAAGAACATCCCATCGCCTATTTCTCAAAGACCCTCAACCCTAGCCAATAGAACTACTCCGTTATAGAAAAGGAACTTCTAGCCATGAAACTGGCTTGTCTTGAATGGAGACATCTTCTCCAAGGAAGCTTACACCCGTTCCTGATACGGACTGATCACAAGAACCTACAGATCCTACGTCAACAAGAGTGCTATAACACCAGACAAGCCCGATGGGCACATTTCTTTGCACAGTTCCATTTTCTCATAACTTACATACCCGGAACCCAAAACCAGGTTGCTGACGCCTTATCCCGCAGAGATGAAACCTCTCTGGGATACGAGAAAGAACTTATGTTTCCCCATATCAAGATCATATCCGCTGTATCGTCTTTCCTGGAAAAAGTGAGAGAGAAATCTATTTCCCCCGAAGAAACACTCATGCAAGTGGGGAGGACTCCGGTGGATCTGAGGGACGGTCTGTACTTCTCTCGAGGAAGGCTCATCCTTCCTTCACAGGACCTCAGAATACAAGCTCTCCAGTGGTGCCACGACTCAAGGGTAGCCGGGCATAGAGGATTACGAGGGACCCTGGAATTACTGCAGAGATCTTTTTACTGGCCCGATATGCGAGCCGATACTCAGGCATACATCCAGACCTGTCTTATCTGTATGCAAAATAAGCATTCCACTCGAAGTCCCCTTGGCCTGCTTCAACAAGACCCGATTCCATCAGGCCCCTGGAAGCACATATCTACAGATTTCATCGTAGACCTACCAAATTCCCAGGGCTGTACCTGTATCATGGTAACTGTGGACTCCTTCTCGAAGTTGGCTCATTTTTCCCCCTTACCCAGAATACCTTCGGCCTCCCTTATGGCGGAAGTCTTCATGAAAGATATCTTCAGATTACATCGTCTCCCCAAAAAGATCGTGTCTGACCGTGGGAGCCAATACACCTCAAAGTTCTGGACAGCCTTGTGCAGACTGCCGGGTATCGAAAGGGCTCTATCTTCTGGGTTTCACCCACAGACCAACGGGCAGACAGAAAGGCTAAACGGTACTCTTGAGCAGTATTTGAGGTGTTTCATCAACCAACAACAGGACAACTGGGTGTCCCTCTTACCAACAGCTGAGTTTGCTTATAACAATTCAGTACACAGCGCACTGGGAATCAGCCCTTTCTTTTGTACGTATGGGTACCATCCTAAATCTATAGTACCTACTTTCTGGACTGAGACTCCCATACCATCCTTGGAAAACTCTCTGTCTAGATTAAAGGAAGCCCATAACACCGCCAACCAAAGTCTTCTAAAGGCCAATGCCCGTAACAAACTACAAGCGGATAAACACCGGAGACCTGTACCGGAGTGGAATAGAGGATCTAAGGTCATGCTATCCACAAAGTTTTTACCCCGCTGGGTACGCCCTTCTAAACTATCCCCCTGATTTATTGGTCCCTTCGATGTTCTATCCAGGATCAATCCGGTGGCTTATCACCTCAAACTGCCTAACTATCTTAGTCGCATACATCCGACCTTTCATGCCTCTCAATTACGTCCCTTCAAATCAGGGAACAGGAAACAGAATACCCCCTGTCTCCCTACTTTGTCTGCTCCCATCTCTGAAGAATACGAGGTCTCCCATATCCGGGATTCACGTTATCGCAGAGGTCGCCTCGAATATCTTATTCATTGGAAGGGGTATCCTTCCTCGGAAGATACCTGGGAACCTAGGATCCATGTACATGCTCCCCGCTTGTTACGTCAGTTTCACAGTTTACATCCCGGCAAGCCGGGGGGAACCCGTCTTCGAGGGGGGCATACTGTCACAACCGCTGGTTCCTGGCGGTTATGGAAGAGGTGGAAACATGGCGGTCGTCAGACCGTGCCGCCACGTTGTGCTCACTAGCGCGGTTTACGTTCTAGTCTTTTTCCAACATGGCCGCCGCTGAGTGTACTTCTCTGTTCATGCTCGGCGGTTCGGCGCGTTGCAACTTCTGAATTCTTCTTCGTTGCGAGCGCTCCACAGTACTCTCGCTTAGCGGTGTTCCGCTCCTGTCCTATTTTCCTCCTGTTGTCCTCTCTCTCTCTCTTACCGGTGCTCCTTCTGTACGCGGGCACGGTTGCTCTCCTCCCTTCTTTCCTCCTGCCTTACTTGACTCTCTCTGGCCCTCCCCCGTTCACATTCAGGGCCTGCTCTACACTTATTGCTACTCCCTACCGTCAGTTTGCCGGTCTCCCGTATTCCAGCGGGCTTTGGATCTTCCTCTCGTTCCGCATCATCTGATACCTACACTCCAAAGGGGTTTTTGTGCCGTAAGGCTTTTCCCCTTGCCGCACTTGTCTGTCGCGGGGGGGGGAGTCCCCGCGAATTCATTCCCAAAGGGTTGCGGTGGCTTCCTCCCGAGGCAGACCCTATCTACACAAGGAGAGGAGGACTTTTACTCGTCGACCTCGTGGAAGGAAGTTGGACTTCTCGTCTTCATCAGGTGAGGAGGAAGGGGAATTGAAAGACTCTCAGGGTTTTAGTGGGGTGGACCACATCACGGACAACCCTGCTGATACGCCCACAGCGTCAGACATTGTTGATACCTGTGCCCAGGGCTTCCTCCTAAAAATACCATACATGCATTGTTAAATCTGACCTCACTGAATGGTTTTCCCGACCGTTCTCTTCAAGCAAAGTTCGATGCTGTCCTCTGTTTGACATAGTTGTTTCCCTGCACATAAATCACGGTTTCATTATAGCCAGCCACCCACCACAATATATCTGTGAGTAGACTTTTTGGTGAGTTTCCTTACCCAATATAAATTGGGCCTCGTGTGCTAGATGAGAGGCGTGTCCTCCACATGCACAGCGTAGCAATACCCTTACCCCATTCCGCCATACACTTTGTTCCCATTCCTCTTCGGTCACCACACCATAGAGAATTACTTTTTCTCACGACCTGATTCAAGCAATGCGTCGGTATGGTGACTTCTGCATGCATAGAGTTGATGATTTGTTTTCCCTGCCCCCTGGCCTTCACACCACAGAACAAGAAGGAATGGGAACCCATCCAAGTCATCAAAGCTGTGTGTGTTGACAACAACTGAAGGAGGCAAAAGCATGTTCATAGTTCATTGGTTATAAAAAGGAGACGCCAAATATGGTACTGGTTCTTACCTCAAAATGTAGCTCTCTGACTTTTCAAACCATCAGCCTCAATAGAGTTCATCATTAGGATCAATAGCCAAGGATCAATCTATTTCAACCGGTCTTCACCATTCACAAACCCATGCATGTCCAAGAGCTACAAGTCTCAGACATACTCATACAGCATGTGACACCATCCTGCTGCATGTACACAGA
The DNA here is from genome assembly GCF_040938575.1 of Ambystoma mexicanum. NCBI lineage: Eukaryota > Metazoa > Chordata > Amphibia > Caudata > Ambystomatidae > Ambystoma > Ambystoma mexicanum. Next base: position 1,029,357,088 of record NC_090927.1, on the reverse strand, counting down.
TCCCTCTAACTGTGCCCTACAGTGTGCCAAATCTCCCCTGACTGATACCACACCAGGGCTTGACAAGTGACCCTTCTTCTGATTGGTTCAACATTGTCAAGTCTATTGCAGGAATATTATTCGGACAATGCTAGTTTGTTTCCCATCACGTCTGCTTCCTAAGCTGCTGCCTACCAGTATGAGGGGACCTCTGTACTAGGTAGCTTCTGGTAATTGAAAGCCAGATTGCTTTTCCTGAGCAGCTGGCTCAAGTACACCCAGGTGAGCCCTTCATAAACCATTTAGATAATTGTTTATGTTTGTACTCTAATGACTGGGACCACTTCCAGCTGGGGGACGCACAAAGTGCTGTTTGAATGCTCTTAGGATGCATTCACTTGTAGCATTTCCATTATGTTGCTAATTGAATTTGCAAAGTACCACCTGTTTTTTTGTTGTTGAATAACATTTTATAGGGCACCATCCTACCGCAAAGGGCACCAGGACACAATACAGAAGGCCCTACATTAATGAACAATTGGACAAGAGTTTTTCAATATTGTTGCTCACGTTAGTCTTTGGTAATTCTCTTGAACCAATTCCGCTTTATAGTGTCTCTGAAATCCTGTGTTGAATCTAAGAAAGATGCCAGTCATTTTATTTCAAGAATTCAAATCACAGACCAGCGAAATGCCCACACCCAGCAACTATGCAAGCTGTGATGAATGTGTCGTTTTTTTTTATAGCATATAGATGACGCGATGTGAACTTCTCTAGTGTCTGCTTTCTGAATTTGAAGGAAATATTTAAAATAGAAGATATGACTGTGTAGCAATCGTTTTAATTTTGTTTTTATATTCACCGACTTTTTAAATTAAACTGGTCCCCTAGACGTCTCTGTTTATGGACTTTTTATTTTGCTGGAAATAGGGATGAGTTACAACTGAGTGAATGAAAAATTTTAAATTACGCAAATTGTTGGGCGCATCAAAGTGAGCCCTTACTTTTCAGTCAGCACGCGTGAATCTCACGTGGTATGCACAGAATATAGCTTTCAAGTCTCCCCCGCCCCCACCCCTTGCCGGACCAGTAAAGCTATTTGCAGCCCAAGATTTACCAGGTTGCGGATAGTTCTTTTTTTTGTCCAACAGGAGATCAGCTCTGCGCTAGCACATCTACAGTTGGTGGAAAAAATAGAAAAAATAACCGCCACCATTAAAATAGAAAACGGACTCGGTCACTGTTCAGATGGCCACATCCATAAGAAACATTTTCCTGGTGCAGGCAGTGATTCGAGTTTCGGGCCAGCAAAGACAGATTTCCATTGGTCAACATTTCTTTATTTAATTATTTGTCATATATAGCACTTACGTCTAAGCTCTGTACATAGAACATATTTACATACATCGTCGTCATCCTAACCAAAGTTGGTACTTATTTATCGATTCAAACATGCGACCCGGAGATCACACATAGATTGCAGCAGCGAGTGCTCAACCCGCTGAGCTATGTTACCAGCTTTCCCGGTTGCGAATATAGAATTCTCAATCATACACCCTCCTTGGCTCCCACTGTCAGTTTTAGTATTCACTATCATCCCCCACGTCGTGCTTGTGGTGACGTCTTTCTAATTCACCTCTGCTTTCCTCCTCGCCTGTCTCTTCTTATGCCACTGAGCCTCGCTATCCCTCTATTCCCAATCTTAAAGTCCATGTCAGTAAGTGGGTCGCGCCAGAATGTATTTATTCATTGGTGGCAAGCACCTAGAGGCAGCTGGATCCATCAGTTCTGCCGGTTGTAGCTGAGATTTTTCCTCGGTTTCTTATGGTGACATCACCGCATTTTGATGTCGAGCAGCGCACAAATTGAGCGCACAGTCACACATTAATTCATGAGCTATATTGCATGGACTGAAGTTTTTAACTGGAGAATTATCCAGCCATCTTTTTTTTTTTAATTGTGCAGCGAAGCAAAATTAACATAGCTCATTGAGAAACACAAAATCGAAGCAAATAGATGGAGTGAGGTTTCTCATGCACAGATATGCAAATAGTGTCTAAGGGTTTAGGGCACGAGCTTCAGATATTTTTTTTAAAAAAGAGTGATGTATGTGCACCTTCAAAAGGGAAGAGAGTAACCAACTGCAGCATTCTTTTAGGCTTAAAAGTTTTGCAATTATGTTCCACGTTTCACGTGAATAGAGATGTCTCCACCTGGCAAATATTCTTTCTGTGATTGGCCAAAACATGCCAGCCATTGGATGTTGCTGTGGATTGTTTTCTGCATCCTTTTAAGATCCTGAAGCCTGTTGAATTTTTGCTGCATTTTTCATTGTTATCACATGACATATAAGTCTATAAATGAAGTCATGCAAACCCTATGTAAAATAGCTTTTTAACTTGACTATTTTAAGGGCCACGGCTGAATTGTCCCGCCTGACCACCAGGGCATGCCGAAGGAATTAGGAAACTGTCTGGTATCAGGAGTAATGCATCCAAGGAAATGTACGATATGGCCCTGCCAGCGTCCTAAGCGGCGTTGAACTGAAACATTGTTCGCTGAAAAAGGTTTTATCTGAAAGAATTTCAGTAGCACAAAACTGCCACTCCGTTTGATTTGTCTAAAATGTGCTTCGTCGTATTGCACACTGCACTGCACTGTTAGGCAATAACCTGTGATGTAATTGGCTCCCACAGCTCGCGTGCAAACGAGAAGCTGTATCTCAATTAGGGGCCGACCAAACCCGCCACGCATCGTGTCTCAGGCATTCGTGACTGCGCTCGTCTCAACCTGATTTTAGGCTACAGGAAAGAGAGCCTGGCTTGAAGGCAACGTATTAGGAAAGGAGAGGAGCCCGTGCTCCGCAGAAGGGTCGTGCTTCTATGTGATGCCAGTGTCAATGCTGTGACAGACAGAGCCACGACGCTGACTGGTTATGCCTGTACGGTGTGCTGAACGCTAAACAGGCTTAACAGCTGTGCGAAGTTAACAATTTTAAAATGGCGTCTTTCGCTAGGTCTTGTTTATGCCTAGCATATAGTGACAGCTAAAGACAATAGTTCGAGCCGTTTATGATGGCACTTGGGAACTCGAAGTTGAATTTACAGTTGTTTGTTAAACTCGAAGTTGAATTTACAGTTAGTTGTTTGTTATGCCCCATGAATCTCCTTTTCACCCCCTGTGCTGTACTTATGAGACGCGTTACAGCAAAAGCACATGTGTGCAGTATCATTTGAGCAAGACCCATTAATGTTAAGCATCGTGTACACTTAGTGACCAGGCCTGCTTCACCAGTCTCATGAGCAGAGTCCTGCACATTGAACACACTATCCACTTGCCATGCCTTCTTTTTTTTCTTCTCCACTTAGTTTTTATTAAACCTGTTACTTAAACAAGAGCAACACATTTAGCAAATGCTAGTAAAACAATCCCCCGCTCTTCAACCCTCCCCCCTGCTCATAGTTAACCAGGCCCAAACGGGCCTTAGGGTTTCCAGAGAGCTTAACCACTGGGCCTTACAGAATGAATAGGCTGACAGATTGGGGTCGTTGGTGTCAAGGAGTTCCCCCCTTCTCACCTGAGTTTGATCTTTGTTGGATTTCTTGATCGATGCCTTCTTGCGGACGGATCGAGTCTTGAATAAGGCTGCACGAGTCTCTTCTGACTCCAGCGTGCGTTCAAAGTTCCGGGATGCAAAGATCCAGGAATCCGGGAAATTTACAGAGTGCGCTACTAGCACACGAGTCCAGGAATCAAGGAAGGAAGGAAAGGGACTAGGAATGGCGTTGGCTGGAAAGAAGCAAGGAAAGCAATACCGCGAGCTACGGAGCACACGTCTGGTCGCTACTTTGCAATAGCATTGAGCCGCGCGGAGCCGCGGGAGGCGTGGTCTATAAATAGAACACGCTACGTCCAAGGTGTAGAGCGAGGAAGGTGTTTCACAGTGGACGGCCATGTTGGGAGTACAAGGGAGTGTAAGCCCCGTTGAGACAAGGACCAGGAAGTCCAAAAGGGGCGTGTTCTGTAGTTCATGACAGCTGGTGACAACACACTACGAGCGATAAGGGGTGATCCACAGGGAGACCATCAGTTGGGCTGGTTCTGGGCAAGGAACATCAAAGTCTCATTGTACCACAGTCCTCATGCAAGAGTACTACTGTCCAATCCAGCAGGAAGGTGTCCATTGAGTCATGAACCAGAGCTGTTAATTTCTCGTAAGTGAAAATGGCACAAAGTTTTGCCAGCCATTCAGCTCTGGATGGTGTTAAGGATTTCAATCAGGCGATACACCCTGGTCTCAGCCTAGTATGCAGCGCACAAACAAAATGCTTATTCTGTTATATATGTAGGTTAAATATTTGAGAGATACACCACTCATATCGCACCCCTTTCACCTCGGGTCACGATGGACCAGGAATCAGGCTGGTTGGTAAAGGTGATATTTATTTATTTATTTAAATTTCAAATCAAACATATATTTTTTAATGTATGGGGCAGCAATCACCAATGTGGTGACAATAACAAATAAGAAGGTTTGCAATGCACTTCAATTCACTCTTTAGCAACACAAAATAGAAAACACCAGAGAAATAGGAACACTTTGAATGTTTGGAAAGATAGCACTCAAGTTAGAATTTCCCCCTGCAATATTCCTCAACCCACAAATAATCAATTCTAAAGAGATATAAGGAAGCAGCGGGTAATCCGGAATGAGGAACAATAAACAAAATTCAAATCCAACCTTCCCTCCTCAAACAAGAGAGAAAAACAGATTTGAAACTGTGGGATTTATTGACCCACTCCACTATGCTCTGTGGCATCACACTGATAGTATGGTGCAAGGTACTGCAACAATGCGTGAAAACTCTTGTGCGTGCCAAAAACCTACCAAAAAACCTACAAAAACCACATTCTCAAACACACAAAAAGATGGATGCACAACCTGCCCCCATGGTGTATGTGTGGTGGAATAGACCACACACTGCAATGTGCCAGTGGGCTCCATGACCAGCAAACAGAGTGCAGAGAGAGAGAAGCAGCGCTTTATAAATAAAACACCAAAATGTGCCTACAAATAACATTTGCTTTGGTGCTAAAAACTCCAAAATGCCTATAACACAAGACTTCTCAACATCCAAAATCTTGCTCGGCGCGAAAATTCATGTAATCTTATGAAGCATTTCAAACATACAAAGTCCTGATATGAAGAGCAAAACATCTCTTCAGAAAAACCGGATTGTCTGTAAACTGACAGCCCCTGTCAGAATCTGGGTGCAGTACCCTGGGCTACCTAAATAACAGATGTCAGATGAGTTACTGATGAAACTTTAAAGTGATCTAAACTAAAAAGTCTGCCGGATCAGCAAACATAAAAAGGATTGTGGAAAAAAAGCACACAGATCTCAGTTGCTTTTTATCCCACAGAGTTAAAGCTAAAAAAGTAATGTATTTATGTTTGATGCAACAAATGTGGTTTTTCCTGGATTTTAATTAAGAATAAATTAGCTTGGCTGAGCTGCAACCCTTTGGAAGTGGACAAACAGGTTTCTCCCAAGAGGAGGGCCTTCCTCTCAGCAGAACTCACTGGGAGATTCTAATTGTGAGTTAGCCCAGACTCTTGTCTACAGAAAGAGAAAGAACAATAGCAGGCCCTTCAGCCCAGTAAACAGAGGTGTGAGAGGGTCGTAAATGGCTCCTGGAAGGAACAAACCAGGAGGGGGATGCTCCTGGACTAAAGGTAGAGAAAAAGGGGCATACCATTTGCTATTAAGCAAAAACAAAGAACACATTTTAAAGACTCATAACTTGTAATCCGAAATGGTGAAAAATATACCAAGGACATATCTGTTAGTCTAATTTTTGGCTGCACGTTTTAAGAGGCAGCAGAACCGTGTAGCATGTTCTGGACAGGAATGGCAATATATGTGGTTTTATGTGAAATGTATGAATCCCAGAATTGTGAAAATGTACACACACATCCCTATGTTAAACACACACATTTGTGGAAATTTGCATAAAGTTTGGAAATTGTGTTCATAGCAAAAAGGACAACATTCTGTAGAAAGTTGAAACAAGATCTCACAGCTGCAGGATTTTGAGGAACTGATGTTACATAAAATATGGCATCTTTGTGTGTGATTTGTGTAAAAGTGACCAATGTAGAAATGTGTATTTAGTATAAAATCCGATTTTGAGACCAGTAGATAAAGGGAGGTTTCTAAGAACTCTAAAGCAAACCATAAAATGTGACATCATCCAGCCTTGATCCAATCACTCAAATGCAAGGCGGAGATGAAGTTTTGATCCAATCACAGCTCACATGGGCAAGCTTAGCTAAACCGGCCCATACACCCATTTTGTGATGTAATTTTAAAGGATAAATAGAGACAGCTGACAACACATAGGGGCTCACAGATCCACTCACTTTCCTGATTCCGGCGAAGCACTCTGATCCAGCATTCTATATTCAGCTTTAACATCCTTTTAGATCCAGTTGCCAAGACTCTTGCAAGCAGTAGAGAACTATTGACTTTCTGCAAGACCTACATCTTCAAGCTTATTCTTGCAACCCAGTGAAGCGCTGCGGTGTGAGAAGGCCTTTTGAACTAGTACCCTGAAATTCTCTGGCTTGCTACCAATAGGCTTGCCTGAGGAACTCGCTATCCAGCTGATTGAAATATCCACAGACTAGGAGGGCTGATCCTGTGCAAATACGGTGACCGGCCTAGCTGACCCGATCCTATGCCTGATGTGCTGTTCTTCCTAGACCAGATCCAATCCATGACCAGAACTGACAGTCCAATGTAATAACTTATCCTGTGAGTATTAATAGGAAGAACTGTGACCCATAGTATATTTTTATTGTCTTATCCCAATCTCAAACCCATCCCATTTTTAATTCAGAACCATAGTGTTGCTAGAACTATCTTTGCGCGGACTCTTTTCTCATCTGAAGAAGTAGAGTATCCACAAAAGGCGGGTTACGCTGATCACATGACTGTAAGATCCATCTGTGGCATTCGCTTTTTCATAGTCATAATCTATTGTAATCAACCCATCTGTCATTTTCAAAAGGGCATTTCTGTTTTCCATTCTCGCGCCTATTTTACAAAAACAACCTTTACTAAAACCTCTATAACTCCCTCAGTTTTTATGATTTCAACTCCTACTTGTACCTAACATCGTTAGCTATCCATAGAACCCAAAACCGAATGGCAAAACAGTGTGATTCTCCCGTTATAGCGAATATCGCGTAAGGAAAAATATGCTGCGATTTTACATTCTGAGACATTTTACACGTGTGAAATAGCTTTAATGTATTTCCCACTTGGACTTTGAGATTTCAAAAGTGTTCTTCTGACTAAATCATTGCTTGTGATTGTTTGCAACTGCTCAAAGCGGCTCCCATAGGAATTTATAACAAATTAAGTATTTTTGACCCATTTGGTGTTTTTGCTCTGTCAATTCCAAAGACAATTTCAAAGCCATCCTGACAGCTGAAAAGTCAATTCCGTGTTTCTTTTGTGTTTGAAGGGGGAAGGTGGGACTGATATTCGGTTTGATTTGTGCTATTCCTGAATACCTGCTCTCTCCTCTCATTTCTTAAATTGCCTTTTGGGTGGTTGCGGGCTGTTGCATAGGGAACCTCTAACCATAGTGCCATCTGTCCAAACCAACACAAAAGTATTCTGTTCTGTGCTGGATTTGTTTTTGGGCTCATTACTTGATTCCTAGTGTATTCAAGATATTATCCAGTGTTCCGTCACTCCATTGGTGATTGTTGTTTACCTATTAAAATATATTGTGATTAAATTCTAAATACATAAATAAATATTTACCTTTGCAAACTAGCCTGATTCCTGGTTCAGTGTGACCGGGGGTTCTCAGGAGAAGGGTGTGATATGAGTGGTATATCGTTCAGAATGTTGAACTTATAGATAAAAATAAATAAGGGTTTCAATTGCGCACTGCATGCTGGGCGTGACTTGGAAGTTTGCCGGATTGAAATCACTTACAAAATCTTATAATGATAAACTGACACTCGAAAATGGCTAAATAAAACACTGAAAGTGTGCAGAAATCCCTCAATCAGTACACATATCTATGGGATCAACATTGGAAAGATACTAGCAGTCACAAGCAATAGTTTGAGCAATAATACACCATTTGAATTTGAATAGAAGGTTGAAAATAATTTAGAATAAAAATAACACGTGTAAAACTTTGCAAAAATGTTGATTCCCGCCTAAAATGAACCAAACGGTTTTCAATAAAAACTGGTAAAATTGAGTGCAGTTTTTGGGTTGGGGTGTAGCTATAGGTCTTAGGTATTATCAAGAATTAAAATAAATTAGGTCTCTAGCTATTAAACTGAGGGAGATTTGAAATGTAGAATGAGGGGTGTTTTTAGAAATTCAGGTAGTGAAAGCAGAAAATCTCAGTTTGGAAAAGAATAGTTTTATTCTATACTAGAGCATTCTGGCTAGAATACCAAAGAGGGACACAGTAAGCTCTAGAGTTGATTCATGACTTCAACCCCAGATCCCCAGCGCCTGCCCTGGCGGCACCAGTCGGATCACTCGAAATAGGATTGATAGTTTAGGACTTACACAAGATAAAAATTACTTAAGAAATGGCGCTTAGCAAGACAAATCAAGGACAGGATTGCAATAAGGATTCTGACAATGTTGCAAGTTATTAAGGTAAGGATAGGATGGTTTAGAGGTTGGGATAGGACAAGGCAAGGCAAGGTATGCTATGGTTTTCTATGATTCCTATTAATACTTACAGTCCACTTTAATTTAGGATTTTGGACCATCAAGGGTTCTGGTCGCCCCACAGATCTGATCTAACACAGCACAGCTTGCCAAATATGGTGGGAAAGGATCAGTTGGGCCATTCTGGTCACCGGACTGCACTGGGCTGGCAACTCTGGTTACTGGATACTACAGATCAGCGGGGTAGCAAGTTTGCAGTCTGCATGCATCTAGTAGCAGCAAGCCAGGCCGGATCAGGATTCTCCCTTGGGTTTTTGGGATTTTTTAGAATTTGAGGCCTAGCTGAAAATGGGGCCAGCAATGTATAGGCCTTGGCTTTGTAATGAAAATCTGGAATCAGGATCAAACAGGATGAAGAAATCAGGAACCGGACGCCATGCAGGAATTCAGGAAGAAAGTCAGGAATCAGTGTGTACCCTGTGTGCTGTCAAGGGCCCCTATTTATCATGCCAGATGACATTACTAAAGTATATGACCAGGGCAGGCTTACTACTCCTGCCTCTAATAACAGGATTGGGCAAGGTAGAAGTCTCCTCCTAGCTCTTCGATGATTGGATCACAGCAAAAGGATGTTATGTTTATGGGGTGATTTTTACAATGTCTAGAAACCTCGCATAGCTATTGGAACCAAAATCTAATTTTGCCACAAACACATATGTATGCAGTTGAAACCTCTGAGAAAATCAGATACAGAGGTTACATATTGTGTGCTTCATATTTCAATCCAAATCCCAAGTCTTTGGCACCTGGTTTTGCCTTTCTGACACATTTTGGTAATTCTAAACATGAAGGGTTTGGCCTAAAATTCCCCAATTTTGTACACAGATGCACATTTACCCCAGGGATGTATGTACAAAATGTTATGTTCACAACACCAATACTTTCCCCGTAATCTGTATTTTTTTATAACTTCTGTTCCTTATGCAGTAATGAGTTCTACCAAGTTTTCAAAGAAAGAGCATAAAATTAGACTTCGAACTACAAACTCTTAATATTTTTCCTAATTCTTGCTGCAAAGTTAAACGTCTGTAAAGTGCAGTTACAAAATAGCCTTTAAAACCCAAAGGAAGTCCGGTGTCACTTGATCAGTTTTTTTTTATCCCCAACTGCTGTCAATTGTCACATCCTTTGAAGCAGGATGAGGGGCCCCTCTCTTGATTGAAGGTTTTATTGCCCCTCACACATGACAGGTGATAGTCTCAGCCTGCGATTGTCCCAGACTAGAGCAAAGATGAATGTCTGATGAGCTTGTGAAGTTTCTTTGTCTTGGTGCATTCAAAGTCTTTCAAGCTGGCAATTAGCGCTTTCCTTTGCCAGAAGTTTATGATGTGTCACCCTTTCTCAAGGCTAGCAACTGGCAGAGCAAGTTATTTTTTTAGCTTGCCAACTTAGCCTCTGAGTTTTACATCTTGACTTAAACCTGTGGAGACAAAACAGTGTATAGGTGTACTTTTACCAGCAACACATCCTTTTACACTGCTAAGTAAACAGGCATTCACATAACAATTTACTTTTACATAGGCGATTTTCTGTCTTCAGTCAGACAAAGAGCATTTTACTATTTCTTTAAATTCGGTGTTCATCTCCAGCAAATACACACTTTATGCCGCTATAGTTCTTTTATTGAGTGCTGGAGTTCTTTTGCAGCATGGACACATTTACACAGACATCTATTTAGAGTATTGCTCTGAACAGCTGATTTAGATACTTTTGCAAAGAAAATAGACACGTTTCCCATGTAAAATGAAAAGAAAGCCCCTGGTTCATTTTTCAAATATACTTTTAACAGGAGCTGTCATTCAAATGAGGCCCGGTTCCTCTGAGACACAATGGATGATCCTGGGCATTGCAGGTCCTTTTTAATGAAAATGGTTCATAAGGACTGGATGAGTTTAGCGCCAAACAGCACTTTTAAAAGTTGAAAGAGGTGCCATTTTAAAGAGGCATTTTAGTTTTTCAGCAAGGTAATGCTGCCTCCTTTACTTCACTCCATGTTAAATGTTGCAGAGCACACTGGCACATTCCTACAGTGAGTACTCTGTTCCACCCCACCTGAAATATGTGTGGCAGGGTGGTACAGCCATTTTCTGGTTGTTGCAAAAACGCAGTTTAGAGATCCTGGTGGGCACATGAGTCAGCGTGGCCATTTTGCTGTTTCTTGCACCACTGCAGCAAAGTGATGTAGTAAAGCACAGCTGAGTGGGTTAATTTATCCTACAATGGAACTGATTTGCTTCTCCACTTCTGGGCAAGAGCTAGTCTCCCCGCTCTCAACATGGCTTGAATCACCCTGGCATAGATGCCCAAATCTGGGGAAGGGGAGAGGAAACCAAACAGGAGGTCAATAGAGCACAAGGGAAGTGAGAGACCCACTATGATCCAGCTCAGGAGCTCCGACCAGAAGATCTGGATTGAAGTGCATTCCCACCACAGGTGATACCAGGACCCCCTTTGGCCACACTCCCTGGGACAGAGGGGGGAGGTAATGCAAAACATTTTGGATAACCTCTCAGGGAGGAGATACCACCTGTGCAGGATTTAAACATTATGCTCCATGGCCGCTGTGTAGTGGGAACCAGAAAAGAGCCCCCCAAAGAGTTTATACCAGGTTTTCTCTTCCAAGGTCTCTCCCCACTTCTCCTTCCAAAACTGTTTAAATCCCTGTCTGCCTTTGAGTTGAGCTGTCCTTGAGATAGCTTCCACTAACATTCTCTCCAGGGGTTTGAGAGGACGAGTGAGGGTCACGCTCCACTTGGGGCTAGTCAGGAACCCCTTTACTCTGAGGTAGTCAAAGATAGAGATCGGGTGTTCCCCCATGATTTCCACTAAGGTGCAGTACTCTATAAAAGCGCCATTCTGGAATAACTGAGCGGCTCGATCCAAACCCATATCAGACCTCCTTTGGGTATCTCTGAAACCTCTCTTACCCAGTTCAAGGTGGGGCCCCCACAAGGAATACAGAGGGGAAGGCCAGGAAGAAAGGAGAGCATTGAACTTATCTTGCTTCCATAGGGTCCACAAGACTGACAACGTCGGGTGGTTTCTGACCTTGTCAGGGAGGTCCTTGGTTGGGGCCCACAGGAGGTCTCTTACTTTCCTGGGGTGCGTGTGGGTGTCCTCTATATATGACCAATAGGTTTGCATTTCATCCTTCATGTGTTCTAACATGACCCTGACCTGTGCTGCCTTGTAGTACTGGCAGAGGTCTGGGAGTCCAAAGCCTCTCTGAGACTTCGGAAGAGTCAGGGTCGCGAATTTGATTCTTGGCTTTTTTCCATTCCAGATAAACCTCAAGGCCATGGATTGCAGGGATTTAAAAAATGAGACTGGCACTATAGTAGGGAGTGCGGAGAAAAGGTACAAGAGGTGTGGAAGGATATTCATTTTTAGGCATACAATGTGCCCGAACTATGAAAGAATCAGTGGGATCCACCGTTGGTGGTCCGAACGTACCTTGGAGAGAATAGGGGGAAAGTTCAGCTCAAAAGGGTTTCCAAGTCCCCCTGAAGCAGAACCCCCAGGTAGGGTGTAGCCATACGTTCAACCTTAATACCTCCAATTAAGTCTTTGCCTTCAATGAGCCTGTCTACTCCCCCCATTGGCATGAGGGATGATTTCACCGGGTTAAAATTCAGGCCGGAGAAAGCCCCAAATGATTGGATCAGGTTCAAGAGGCTTGGGAGAGATTGATCCAGGTTGGTTATATAAACAAGAATGTCATCTGCAAATAGGGATAGCTTAAAGTCTAGGTGCCCACATCTGACCCCAGAGATCCCTTGGTGCTGTCTTATAGCTAAAGCTAGAGGCTCCATTGCGAGGGCATATAAGAGGTGAGAAATAGGGCATCCCTGTCGGGTACCTCGGGAAAGGGGGAACGGGGCAGAGACTCATTGATCGATACCCTGGCAGAAGGGCCATTGTACAAAGCAGAAATCCACCCACAAAATCTTTCACCTAATCCAATCCTTTGCAAGACTTTGCCCATATGGGAACACTCTACCCGGTTGAAGGCCTTTTCTGAATCCAACGACAAAACGTAGGCTTCTATGTTATTACTGTCAGCCTTGGGCATCAGATCCAGGGTTTTCCTGATATTATCAGACCCCTGCCTCCCAGGGATAAACCCCAACCTAGTCGCCATGGACAAGCGAGGGAAGATGCTGGGCTAACTTATTTGCAAGTAGTTTCGCTAAGACCTTCACATCGGTATACAATAAAGAAATGGCACGATAAGATTGCAAATCGTCGGATCCTTCCCCTTTTTGGGATAACTACAATATGGGCCGATAACATGGACTGGGGGAGCGTCCCTGAATCCAAGACCGCGTTGAATAATTTGGACAAGAATGGGGTCAGAGTGGAGCGAAAGGACTTATAAAAAAGGATTGTAAAGCCATCTTCGCCATGGGTCGTACCTCCCTTCATGGAGCCAATAGTATCCATTACCTCCTGGGGTGTGATGGGCCTCTCTAGGGGGCCCGCCTTCTCTGGGGGGAAGCTGGGATCAGAAGAGAGTCAAGAAACTTGTCAGCCTCCAGCCCTCCCCTTGAGCACTCTGACATGTAGAGTCGGTCAGAAAATATTTGGAATTACTCTGCTATCCCCGGGTCGTCAAGACATTTTTTGCCCCCTGGAAGGTGCACCGCATCCACCCTTCTACTGCTTCTAAGTTCACGTAACCTCAATGCCAACATTTTATCCACCTTCTCCCCCTCTCCATATACCTTTGTTTGAGGAGAGACAGTTTTCTCTCGGTTTGCCCGACCATAAGGGTAGCTTTTTTTCACCTTGAGTTGCTGAAGTTCAGCCCATTTACCTGGAAATATTTTGGAGTTTACCCCCTGGTTGTATCGCATTTTGTTTTGTCTCTGAGAGACTTCTCCTCCCTGGCTCTGACTCGCTTCCTTGCTGTTCCCAATCCAATTAAGACCCCTCGGATTGTAGCCTTAAAGGCCTCCCAGACTCCCGCCTCCCCCACTTCTCCATTGGCATTGAGCTCAAAGTATTCCTTAATATTTGTGAGGAGGGTCTGGGTGGTTTCCCTATCATTCAACAGGAGATCGCATGACCGTTCTTAGTTGGTGGAGCGATTTGTCTGGTTAATTCCGATAATGAACGAGACTCCTCCATGCTAACTAGTTACGCGACCCCCAGCGAGAGAATACAAATACCTTGTGTGAAAATACAAATACCTTGCGAAATAAAATATAGTCACAAACATTTTTTCACCAAGTGTGGTAATTTCTATTATGGCACTCACCGACAAAAGTTGAATACTTTGTCTTGGATTGGTGCAATTGGGAAATGTACATCTCTACTTTATTAAACTCCTTCATCACCAACAATCTTTTATTCAGAGAATTCAGTCCCCGGACATTTAGCGAACCCAATGTCAGCAAAGAAAGGGCATCAGCCACCGGGTGGGTAGGCAGCCCTGTGAAGCCCTGCAAGTGGGTAGGTGTACCCCGACGTCTCCCCCTGGGCCGGCAACTCTGAGTATTTTTCGAAGTGAGTGGTCCTCAATGGATTCAGTCCCCTTACCAGTGTTTTCAACCGATAATAACCCCAATGTAACACAAAACAACTCCCCAATTTACCCCACTCCCAAACCCTGAACACCTGGGCTGCCTGCAACATATGAGACGCCGTCCAACCAGGCCACCAACGTCTGCCTCCACTAGGGAAGCAATCAACAACAAGACCCAATTATTCCGAGCCTCACCACCTCCATTTCCGACCCAGGCAAAAAAGTCTCAGCATTACCCCCCCCCTGAAAACATTTCAAGGCACATCTTCCACTTAGAAGCAAGGCCCATCCCTAGCCCCTTATACAGCATTTGCTTCGGCTAGGAACTCATAGATGCTAGGTGAGATCTGTCCCCTTCTCGGCATTGCTCCGTTCCCCCTCTCGGAGAAACATCAAGGAACCTCCTAAACGTAGGAGACCGACACCTCCCCAGACCTTCGAGCGGAGTCAGCCTCGGCATAATCACTATATCTGCTGGGCGAGATATCCGTCCCGTTCAACGTTGTCGCTACATGATGCTAAGTCTTATTCAATCATTAGAGGGTCTAGGGGAGGGCAGGACCACCCTTCTAAATTTTCTGTGGCCACAAACTCAGCGTCTTTCTGTGGGCTTACTGGATTTCCCCAATGGGTTTTTGTGGACTCTCTGTTCCCTTTTCGATGTTCTCCTGGCTGTTTTCATGGGAGGGTTCACCCAGAAGCTCCGGGTCATTATTTGAAGGTCCTCTTCAGTGACTAAGGAGTATTTATAGCCACCGTGCTCAAAAGAGAAGGAGAAAGGTTGGCCCCATCTGTAGCAGACACCCTTGTGCTGGAGCTATTTTGTAAGAGGGCCACAAAGGCATCTCCTCACCAGGTTGAGGGCCGAAAGATGCTGATACATTGAGACCTCCACACCTTCCCAGACTATCGGGCCTTTCTTCCGAGCCAACTCCAGGATGTTGCTCTTTTCTGCATAATAGTAGAACCGCACCAGAATTGACCTGGGTCCTTCGCATGGGGCACCCGCTCTGTGGGCCCTATCAATGGTTGGCTCAGTGGTGTTGGCATCATCAAACAGTTTGTTGATCACCTCATTGACAACTCTCACAATGTCGGACTGTGTTTCACCATCTCGCTCCGGAATCCCTAGGAATTGCAGGTTACTACGCCGTTCTCTGTGTTCAAGGTCATCGAGTTTTAGTGTGCATTTCTCCTCTCATCTCTCCAGCTCCGCAAGACGCATGTCTATTTGAGTTTCCAGTATGACGACGGAAGATTGGTTCCCCTCCAGGGCCTGCACGCAATCTTTCACAGAGTCTACTTTCTTGTCTAAGGATTACAGTCTTCTTTCGATTTCGGCCCTAACGCCACAAATCTCCTCAAGAAGGGCTGTCATACTCCGGTTCACTGTCTGAGCGTCCATTGCACCTGGTTGCGTGGGGGCAGGGGAATTGGCTACTTCTGTTGTGGTCGTCGACGGGTGGCGGAATCTTTTCAGTAACTGGGCCCAGTCCATCTGGGAAAGTCTTGAGACTCAGTCAGGAGGAGGTCCGGGGAGAGGCACTCAAGGGAACTAAGTGGCTCCAGGGGCTGGTAGATCCGCAGCGCAGATTGTTTTTATGAATCCAGGGATATGACTCCCCTAGGGATGCGTGGTCTGTGTTGGGCCAGCCTGGGAGGCAAACCTGGGGTGGCTGCTGCACAGGAGGACTGTACCACCTTTTGGGATTACTCAACTCTATTCCCCTTTACACTTTCATGCACACCCCACGCATTCCCCAGTGAAGGGCCCCCCTCGGGGCTTCTGATTCCTCACCTATGTGATAACATGTGTGCGCTGTCTACAATTTATATGAAGCCAGGTGGCAAGAGGAGCTGCTGGGTGGCGCCTCTTGGGCTGGACCAAGGGAGTATTGAATTCTGGAAAGTTGATGCTGTGCCCCCACTTACTAAAACAGTTGAAATGGTCTGTCCCCATGCCTTATTGAACCCATCCTGAAGTGCGGGCTCTGGCCCACTAAATCGGCCCACTTTCTGTGACAAGTGATTCCCAGGCGTTAGGTCATTACCGGTAGATAAGGCCTCAAACATCCCTGCTTTCTTGAGAGTATGTGACACCCTAGAAGTGAGAAAGTGGACAGTCCAAATCTACATTTAAAAACGGAGTTGACACAAAACATAGCACAGCAATAATTGTCTGTCCGCTTGATTTCAGCCTCCTCTTTTTTCTGAGTGTCCCTGATAATCGCAAAGTCTCTCCTGCCTACTTTCCAACGTTGTGAGCTTTGTGATTTCTGTCTCTTCTAACGATCACTTTTATATATATTGTGATCCCTGGATGATTGGGAAACTCAATATGTGTACTCAAAATTGAGGCAAGTCAATATTTCAATGCTGCTATTATGAGTGAATACCCTCAAATTATACCAATGCCTTCTGAAATGCATCTTCAATTTCTGATGCTTGAAGAAAGCAAGTTGTCACCTCGTTTGGGCATCATCTGAAGGCGCTACTTATATCCGACATTAGCAATGCAAATTTACAAATGCTACTGCAAATGGCATGTCTTGCACCCCAAGCCCTCTACTTTTGAAGGCCCTCCACTGTCCTTTGGACACTGTCTGGGCTACATTACCTGGGCTATATTACTATGCCCCAAAAAAATAGCAATACATTGGCCTCATTACGAGTTTGGAGGTAGCCATGCTGTCATTACCGCCATGGATACCTCCAAACCCGGGTCCAGGTCCCGCAAAAGGGGTCTTACCGGGCCATTCTGACCTTGGAGGGCCTGGTAATTCCCTTTCGCGGGACCCAGAACAGGTACGTCCCCATTCCCATTTGATCCCCAATAGGGGCTAACAATGGGCCCGTTAATAATAGGCCCGTTGTTAGCATCCTGGTCTGCTAGCGAGTCCCGCTCTACACGTCTGGTCTGGACAGGCGTACAGAGCGGGACCCACTGCAGAACTCGTAATGTGGCGGCCCGGTATGAACGGTGCCGGTCCCTTACCGGCTCCGTTCATTCCGTGGCCGCCACAGTCGTAATGAGGCCCATTATCTGTAGCTTACACCTTGTACAGAATGTCCTTTGTAAATTATACATCAAACCTCTTAGTGTGCATTGTATAGAGGTTTAAACACTTAATACAACATCAATACAACTGGCTGTGCAGAAAAGCAATGCTTGTCACTAGGATGGTTTTGCCACATCCGTTATGATTGGTCTTGCTTCCTATTTGTGTCTATTTAATTTTGCATTCAGCAAATGGCTTATTCGTGCACAAAAGATTAAACACCCGATTCATAGAAAAATCACAAAGACCCTGCAAACAAAAACATTGTCACACAACAACTTTTGCTTCTACCTTTGCCCCATCATCCAGCAACCTACCAAAACTGCTCGCGCCTCCCCGTAAGTCAAGGCTGCAACACTGCGAAACTGCATGCGTTGTCCCCCGTAGGTAAAGGCTGCGCTCGTGTGAAAGTTCATGCGCGGTGAAACTGCGCATGTTCGCCCCGTGTGTCAAGACTGCACCCCGGCAAAACTGCATGTGTTCCTCTGTAAGTTAAGTGTGCACCCAGCGAAAATGCGCACGGTCGCCTCGTAATGCAAGGCTACACCCGAGCAAAATAGTATGCAGTCCCCCGTAAATCAAGGCTGCAGCCTGGCGAAACTGCAGACCATCACCCCTACTCTCGAGGCACCCAAACTGCTGGCCCACACCCATATCCCATAGTGCCCCCTCAAGTCCCGACACCACCCACCAGACCCCCTCACCTCTGCCAAGACCCAAGGCAACATGCTCAAGTACTGATACCACCATGATATCATATCATATCGTACCCACCAGCCGCCCTCACCTCTGCCACTCCTCCAGGCAGCCCCTTTAAGTCCACACATCACACATCAGCCCCCCTAACCTCTGCCACTACCCCAGGTAGCCCCCTAACAGTACTCCCCCAACAGATCCTGACCTCCACCACAACCACAAGGCAGCCCACTCAAGTCCCAACACCACCCACCAGCCCCCTCACCTTCGCCACTACCTCAGTCAGCCCCGTCGCACCTTGAAACACTTGTGTATAGGCACGCTATCAATAAAATACCATATCATATTATCACATCAAGTACTGACACAGCCCAGAGCCCCCCGCACCTCCATCATTACCACAGTCAGCCTTTTCAAGTCCTGACACCACCCACCAGTCCCCTCACCTTCACACTACCTCAGACAGCCCCCTGATAGTACACCCCCACACCGTCTAACATCAGCCACAACCCCAAGGCAGCCCCTTCAAGTCATGACACCACCCACTACTGCCCCTCACCTCTACCACAATCTCAAGGCACCCTCCTCAAGACCCGATAACACCCACTAGCCCGCTCACCTCTGCCACTACCGCAGGCAGCCCCCTCAAGTCCTGACATCACACACAAGACCCCTGACCTCTGCCACAACCACAAAGGCAGGCCCCTCAAGTCCCGACACCACCCAACTTCCCCCCTGACCCCTGCCTCTACTCCATGCAGCCTCTTGACTGTACACCCCTCTGCCCCTGACCTCTGCTGCAATCCCAAGGCAGCTCCCTCAAGTACTGACACACCCCCCCGCGTCCCTTGTGGTTGACCCCTTAAACACACCTCCCTGACCTCTGCCACAGGTTCCGACACCCCCACCAACCCCTCTTACCTCCACCACTAACCCAGGCAGCCCACTGAAGTCCCAACACCACCCACCAGCCTGCCTAACCTCTGCCAATACCCCAGTCAGCCTCCTCAAGTACTGACACATCCCACAGCCCCCTCACCTCCATCAATACACAAGTCAGCCCCCTGACAGTAAACCCCCTTAAACTCTCTAACATCTGCCACAACCCCAATGCTGTCCCTTCAAGTCACGACACCAATCACCAACCCCCCTCATCTCCGCCACAACCCAAGGCAGGCCCCTCAAGTCTTGACAGCACCCACCAGCCCCTGACCTCTGCCACAACCCCAAGGCAGCCCCCTCAAGTCCTGAGACCATCCAACATCCCCCCTGACATCCTCCACTACCCCAGGCAGCCTCCTGACAGTACACCCCTCCACCCCTGACCTCTGCTGAAACCTAAAGACAGCCCCCTCAAATCCTGACACCACCCACCATCCCTCCTCACCTCCACCACTACCCCAGTTAGCCCCCTGACAGTACACCCCCCCACATTCCCTGACCTCTGCCACAACCCCAAGGCAGCCCCCTTATGTCCCTAAACCACCCACAAGTCCACCCCACCTCCGCCACAACACCCTAACCTCTGCTACACCCTAGGCAGGCCCCTCAAGTCCCAACAGCACCCACCAGACCCCCTTACCTCTGCCACAACCACAGGGAGCCCCCTGACAGTAGAACCCCCTCCCAACACCACCCTGACCTCTGCCACAACCCCAAGGCAGCACCCTCAAGTCCAGACACCACCCACCAGCCCCCTAACCCCTGCCACTAACCCATTCAGCCCCTCCAAGCACTGACAGCACCCACCAGCCCCCCTCACCTCCACCACTACATCAGTCAGTACCCTGACAGTAGACCCCCTCCCCACACACCCCTGATCTGCCATTACCCCAGGCAGCCCCATGACATTACACCCCAACACCCTCCAGACCTCTGCCACAACCCCAAGGCAGCCCCCTCAAGTCTTGACACCACCCACCAGCCTCATCACCTCCACCATAACCCCAAGACAGCCCCCTAAAGTCCTGACACCACTCACAAGCCCCCTCACCTCCACCACTACACCAGGCAAGCCCCTGGCAGTGCACCCCCCACCTGTATGACCTCTGCCACAACCCCAAGGCAGCCCCTTCAAGTC
This sequence comes from Ambystoma mexicanum, assembly GCF_040938575.1. Taxonomy (NCBI): domain Eukaryota; kingdom Metazoa; phylum Chordata; class Amphibia; order Caudata; family Ambystomatidae; genus Ambystoma; species Ambystoma mexicanum. Next base: position 1,029,336,970 of record NC_090927.1, on the reverse strand, counting down.
CCAACACCACCCACCAGCCCCCCTCAACTTCACCACTACCCCAGTTAGCCAACTCAAGTACTGACACCACCCACCAGCCCTCTCACCTCTGCCACTAACCCAGGCAACACCTGACAGCAGACCTCCCCGCCACCTCCAGCCCTCTGACACAACCTGAAGGTATCTCCCTCAATTCCTGACACCACCCACCAGCCCCCCACCTCAACCACTACCCCAGGCAGCCCCCTCAAGTTCTGACACCACCCATCAGCCCTCCTCACCCGCACCACTACCCCAGGCAGCCCCCTGACAGGACACCTCCCTCCCGTCACCCCCTGAGCTCTGCCAGTACCCCCAGGCCAGTCCTGCCAGATAGCACACCTACCAGTCCTATGTTGATCCACAACTCACCTCAACAACACTGGGTTGTCTCCAACATGAAGTACACCAGTCACATATCCTCCTCCAACTTGAACACCTGGGAGCACTGCTGCAGAATCAATGTCCGTAGCTCATCACAGGACTTCCTGATACATCACACTCAGTTGTGCATCAACAGGACAGCATAAAGTAGCACTATCTACCCTGTGACCACACTATGTACATGTGGCATAGTAATTACATGGAATGCAATGTAACATATCATTGTGCCCATGTGCCATTAAAATGGCATCAAAGTACTGTAGGTGAAAGCCCTTGGAGGACCCAAGTCTGAGACATCACAGATTGCACTGTGTGTATGCATAGTAGCCCGTACAAAGAAATTAAGGAAGGTAGTCAGGTAGGTAGGCAGGGGTGGCAAAATCCCTGCTAGTGACACAAGTTGATCTGGCATGTTACTGGATGATGTGAAGACTGTCAGAGAATGTGCGAGTCAAGGAGGATAATGTGTACAGCCAAAATAAAGAATCAGAGAATTCTGCATTTCTGTGGCAGATGTGCAGCATGATACGAGTGCAGGTTGTGGGTGATAGCAGATGTGTGCGGTGGGAGGCCATGCATTGAGAGGCATACAGGTACCAGATAATGAGTGCACAAGTGATGAGTGTAGCCCACACATCCATAGTGAGGCCCCCACCCATGTGAAAGGCATAGGTGAAATGCATTCCAGAAACATAGAAAAATTATTTTGCACATGGACAAAAAGAGACTGCAACAAGTGTGTGATTGTGATTCAGAAACATGCATTCTAACAATCACACAACAAACACAAAACATGGGGAAAGGCATCTAGGTCCTTCAGTGCATCCTCCAGGGCAGAGTCACATTCCTCATCTTCCACCTGGAGGCAGGCCTCCGTTATTTCCTGGAGGTCCGGTAGGCCCTCTATCATTCTCCTCTCCTCCTCCTCCTACGCATCCCTGAAAGCAGCCTCCAGGAAGGCAGCCCGCCCCAATCACTGCCTATCTGACACCTCTGCCCTGATCCTGTCAATTCTTGTCTCAGTAGCCAGCTGCCTTTACTTTAGCAGATTTATATAGCGCCTTCATGGACCCAAAGGAGTTAGGGCACAGACAAAATGTAAAAGAGGAAACAACGATAAGGCCCTAACAGGCCAGGAAACTCCTCAAACTACACTGCCTTGCCATAGGCTGTGTGTGAACATGTGTCCAGAGGCACACCAGCTACCGGAGCTGCCTCCTCAGTGTTGCTTGGCCCTGCATTGACTGCCTCTGTACACTCCTTATCTGCACAGGCACCCTTGCTGTCTGGATGACACTTGTTGTGGGGCACAGCTGTCAAACCACTGCCTGTCCTTGTGTTGGTGCCTGGGCAGGAACAGTGACCACATCATGTGGCATTCCTGGGACATCCACCAGAGGCAGGGATGTAGGCACATCCAGACTGAGCATTGTGGGTGCGATGGGTGCCCACGGGGCCATGTGGGAACGGGGCACTGAAGCCTCCCTGGAGGAGGACTGGGGCACAGAGGAGGAAGTGGAAGAGTGCTCAATTGAATGCACTGGTGCACAAAGAACACCCAAGTACAGTGCTCTTGCCAGCTGGCCCACTAATTGGCACATTGATTCATGATTCTGAGCCAGCTCCTCATGAGTAGCTGACACAGAATCACAAATCGATACCATCCGCCTAGCAAGACCAGCCAGCAAGGCATGAACCACATCTAGGGTGGGCTCCCGGTCACAAGGAGGGTCTCAGTCAGGGTGGAAGCATCCACAAAGGTAGTCACTGCTGCAGCAGGTGGCCCAGGGACAGGAGGTTTTGCAGCAACCTCCACAGTGGACTGCACATCCTCATGTCTCTGGGCCAGGGGTGTAGCCTGAACACCCTCCTGAATGCCCGCACCAGACCCTGTACACTGGCCTGTAGTTGCCTCCTCCTGTACATCTACTTCCATCAGCCTGGATGACTCAGAGAGTCTTCCATCCTTGAAGCCACCTCCCCTATGTCTCCAAGTGTCTCGCCCTCACTGGGGCCTAACCTCCGCTGCCTGACATCAGCCAGAAATGCTAGACTTGGTTCGAGATTAGGCAAGATGTACACAATACCATCGTGACCTCCTCCCTCAAAGAGCACTCCACAGGGTCCCAGGAAAGCCATACCTAAAAGCCACAAAGCTTCTAATAGAGCCAACAAATCACCTATGTTACCTGAAACCAAATCCCAAAGTAACTTCCCTACATTCATCAAAGGGGGACTGATCAATGCCAGATCTCCAGTCGCTCACGCAGCAGACATTGCTGACTGAAATAATTGGACTTCCTAGCAATAACAGAAACCTGGCTCCATGCAGCTGCAGGACCATCCCCCCTAATTGCTACTCCGAATAACTACACAATCTAGAGAGCTGAAAGAGATTCCTCCAGAGGCAGTGGGACTGCCTTTATCGCCAAACAGACCATGGGACGTAGAATAGTCACCTGTCACGTCATGCAAATTGCTGACAGTCAAACTCCCTCTCACCAACTCACGCACCATAATGTCGTGCTTGATTTACAGAACTCCCAGACCTATCTGTTCCTTTGAGGAAGATATGATCACCCTTCTCTCTACTCTCTACTAATACAAAGCCACCTTTGCAAATTCTAATATTAGGAGACTTTAATCTTGGATTTAATGACCCCAATGATTTACCCGCCTTGGCCCTAGTGAACTCCATGGCAGAACTAGTTTTTATTTTTTTTAAAACATTTTTATTGGTTTGTTACAAACCTTTAAAAAGTGATTGAGAACAATTCCATCACAACACATTTATATCAAAACATCAAGCATCAAGAAAATGGAAGAACTTCATCGGTGCATCATTCTAACTGTCACGTTTCTGAATTAAACGTGAAAAAGTTTCCGAAATGCAGTTAAATATTCAGATTTGAAAAAAAAACAATGAGAAGAAAAAGATCCTTATACTTCAAAAATAAAACCAGAGTACTATAGAGTCATAAATCCTAAGGTTATTAATTATCTTCTGCATTTCTTAGTTTTTTTCTACTAATTACAAAAGAAACGTTAGGTCAATTGTTAATCGACGATCAGCGTCCTGAAAAGAGTATCTCCACCATTCTTCCATAGTCAATGATGCTTTTTCCATTATGAATTTTCCCAAATGATTTGGACGTTCTTGATGCAAGTTGGGGCACAATAATGTAAGATGTTTCAATGATTCTGTGTCCTTTCCACAGAGTCTGCATGTCAAAGAACTTAGACCTCCAGCTTCTCGTATGCTCTGGTTTTCCCGAGTAGGGAATTGATTTAATCGGTATTTCATGAATGTTGCTCTTCGTTTTTTTTCTGGAAACTTTTGCAAGCATGGCTGGACCACTTTTAATTTATTTTCTTCAACTGGAATCAGTTGCATGATTCTATGCTTTTTGCATAAATCACCGGTGTCTATCCAATCTTGATTCCACAGCATTGACTTGACTTTGTTAGGATTTTCTTGAAGTAGAGACATGTCTGCTCCTATATCTGTTAGTATCTTTTCACAGCGTCTTGCCCACAGCAATAGAACGGAGTCACTTGGTCTGTTGGTCACATCTTTTAGAATATTATATTGTGGTTGTGGATTCTTGGCAGTTACTTTGCGGAATTCATTGAGTGTGTTCCAAGATATTCTTCCATTAATGGATAGCAGACTGCGTTCATATCTTATACAGTCTGTGGGCACACCCAGTGGTAAGCGCAGCACTTTGGACCAAATAGAATGCTCCAACGATGCCCACACCACTGCAGGGCAACTGAAGGCATTCTCGGCTCCATGAATTAAAGCCGGTATGACCTTTGTTTTTATAAAAGGTCAATACAGGTAACATGGAGTGTTCACCATATTTCTTGTTTACAATGCAGGCTTGTGCTGTTAATTGTTTGCATTTGCTTTTGACTTTATCAACCCATGGGGCATCATTTATGCTCGAGCTCAGCAACATGCCCAAGTACATTGTTTGTTTTGTTAAATCAATCTTCCCTTCACCAAGTTTCCACAAAAACTTTTTTTTTCCAATAGGATCTTTGTTTTTCTGCATGTCTTGTAAGATTAGAATTTCTGATTTTTGAGTATTCGCATTCAACCCATTTTGTTGTATGTATTTATCTAGAATGCATAGTTTTCGTTGTAGACCTATTGGTGTGAGGTCTAGCAAAACTAGATCATCTGCATACAGTATCCAAATAATTGCTTGCCCGTTTATTTTTGGTGGGTAGATGTTTGCATTTTCATATGCGTCACCCAAGTACGATATGAACAGATTGAAAACAATCGAGGCGAGGGGACAGCCTTGCTTTACACTGCGAAAAGTTTTTATAGGATCCGATAGAGTTCCACTTTTGTCCATCCTTATTTTTATCTCGGTGTCCGTATGCAAGGCTTTAATTGCCAATAATAGACTGCTTGGACACTTCCAATCGGACATTTGTTTCCAAAGTAGTTCTCTATCTATACTGTCAAAAGCTTGTGACAGGTCCACAAATGCAAATAGATTTTTCTGTTTCTTTTTATTGCATCCATTTTAAGTATGTTAAGTATAAATAAATTTAGACCACATCCCACTCCTTTGACAAAACCAGATTGTCGGCAATCTATATGATTGGACTCTTGGATCCACTTTAGGAGTTGTTGCTCCAATTGCATGGCAACATTTTTTCCCAAGACATCTAGTAGGGCAATTGGCCTATAGGTTTTGGGATCAGCTCGGTCGCCTTTTTTGAAAATTGGAATAATAATTGCTGTTTTCCAACTTGTAGGGATTTTTCCTTCGTTGGCAATTGAGATGAACAATGATACCAAAAACTTTGACCACTCATCCGGATTTTGTTTGATGACAAAGTTGGTTAAGCCACCTGGACCTGGGGCTCTTGATGAGGAACTTTGTCGGATGCTTGTTAAGATATCTTCCCTTTCGAATTGCAGGTCCCATTTTAGTAATTGTGGCAGAGGGGGGTCAATTGAGATACTTTTTTTCTCATATACTGCTTGATAATGTTTGATCCACTCATTCTCCCTCACCATATTGGTTTGAATTGCTTCTTGGCGTTATTCAATGTTATTTATCAGGTTCCAAAAATCACAAGAATTTTTATTTTTAAGACTGGCCAACATTAATTCGCTATCTTGCTGGTGCATGATAGCTTTGTGCGAAATTTGCCAGTTTTTATATCTTTGTTTACTGGTTTTATTTGCTTGTTTTTGTTGTTCACCTTTAAGGTTTTTGTGTTGTCTTAGTTCTTTTCGGAGTTGCTGTTTTCTTTCACGAACTTGTTGATCAAATTGATGTTTCGGTTGAAAAGATGGTTTTTGACAACCTTTATCTTGGATCATGTACTGTTCTAGTAGATTGGTATATTCAACTTTATTGTGTGGTACATCGAGTTTATACTTATCGTATGCAATTGTAAGATTTTTCACTTCCTGAGGTTTTATTCGGAGCGACGATCTATTGGGTTCTACCAACACTTGATTGTTCCATTGCGGAGGCTTTGCAATATTTGTCATTTGTATCGAAAGCTTAAGTTGGCTGTGGTCACTATTTACATCAGGTATAATTTGAAGAGATACAGCTCGACGATGTAGATTTTGTGATATAAAGAAGTAGTCTATGGTTGTCGATTGTTTCATACATCTCCAAGTTACCTCAGGAGGAATGTTGCCTTTGATGTTCCCATTGACCATGGTTATGTTTCTTTCTCCCAGATCATTACACCATCTTTTTGCCAGTTTTCGAAGTGGATTTTGAGGGTCACAACCATTTTTAGTCTCTTTCAGGCAATCCAGATTTAAATCCCCACAGCAAATAATGTTTGGATTTTGTTGGATACTGTTTATTTCATCAATCAAGTTATTTATCAGTTTTAAGAATTTAAATCTACCCGCATTTTTGTGATGCCAGTATAGGTTTAGAATATGGATTTGGTTGAAATTATTGTTTGTGTTATTTTTAGCAGATATCACTGCACACTGTATGAAGGAAGAAAGATTTGATGTTTTTACTAGAGACCAACCAGAACTCTTTTTAATCATAGTCAGGAGACCAGCTGATGGACGTCCCTTGGTTCTTGTGATGGCCGGATTTATTGCCAATTGATATTCATCTGAAATTGGACAGAAGCCATCCAAGTTTCTTGCAAACAGATTATGTTTAAGTCGTCACTCCAGCTGTTGGATCCGTTAAATAAATGCACAAATCCTCTGGTGTTCCAAGATAAGATTTTTATAGTAGGACCAAAAGGTCCTTGTTGGCATTAGCTTTTATTGCCGCCCAAAACACCAGCCAACCAGTTCCAATTTGAGTTTTTGTTTGAATCTTGTGTGTCCGTCCCAGCACTGTTTTCATTAGTGGAGATGTTTGTATTTCCATTTATCGTGATTTTTATTTGTTCGCCAAGAATAAAAGGTGATTGGCTCTTGGCTCCATCTTCCGTTTCCAACCGTGGCTCAGCAGAGTTGGTCACTTTCTGTGAATTCTCACTATGAGCTTGAGAGTTCTCAGGTTGCTGATTCTTTTTTGTCTGAGTTCTGTCAGCTTCTCCCCGGTCTCTTGTTCGGTCTTCTTGGGCGACAATAGGAGTTGTGATTGGAATCACTTCATGCAAGTCAAACCCCATAGAGAGTAAAAACTGAATTGCATTCAGGAGAAGGTCACATATGAGTCTCGAATCTATGTGTAGCCTGACTTTGTCATTCTGTTCTTCGTTGACAAATTCAACCGTTTGAATGTCATTTGACTCTATAGAGCGGAGGCCCGGCACATGATGCAGTAAACGTAAAACATTATTTCGGTTTAACGTTAAGCCGTCTTTTGTGTCTAAAATTCTTTCAAGAACCAAAACATGTTTCCCAGGACTCTTATGTTTTACAGCTCGTGGACAGAATTTTTGGTTTAGGCCCCTACTATTTTCTTCATTTCCTGAGACTATGGATTTAGACGTAAATTCTCTTGAGCAAAATTGGGCTGCAAGAACTCTTAGGTCCATTGATGTGTACAACTTCAGTTTCACTTAAATTATCATTTGTAGATTTTGAGTAAGTTTTGTCAAGTGCTGATTTGTCTAATGCCCTCGGGATTGCTTTTCGTTTTTTTTTTTCATCCATAGTCTCGAATTTTACTTCTGAGACTGTCATAGGTTGAGCTTTAGTCACGTCCAAGGGCAAGATCAGTTGACATATTCTTCCACAATTTGCCACAACTTCAATTGATTTTTCCATCTGTGGTTCAACATTAGATACTGTAGTTGGATCGGAACAGATTTCCTCTGTTTGGTCTTCCTTTTCTTCATAACAATTTTCATCTTCATATGTGGAGAAATTAAGTAATTCACTCTGTGAGAGTTCCTCATTTTCCACATCTATAATCAGTTCTTTGGTAAGAATTTTGTCATTTGTTTTGTGATTTGTGGGATCTTTTATTTGATTTTCACTCATGTGTTCTGCGTTTACGTATACATTTAGAGCCTTTAAATTTCTTAGAAATTTTCTTGAACCCAAATGATTTCGTTTTCTTTTGCATTTTTGATTTTTTGTTTTCTTTCCTTGAGTTTGATTTATATTACATGTGTTTTGCTTTTCGAAGATTCCATAGTTTTTTCCCTTGACCACATTTTGCTCTAGCAGGGTTGTGGGTGTAGAGTCCTTTCTCCCATTCTGTTTTTTTAAGGAGGGAGTATCAGTTCCGCATTTTCCATCAACGAATCCTGAATTTTCATTTTCCGCTTGTTCATTATTGTCCAACACAGGTTGGGAGGCTTGAATAGGAGTTTCACCAGATCCAACGACACCAGCCGCATTGGCGGAAGTAGAGGGAACAGCCTCCAAAGGACGCGGAGCAATGGCGCTCTCTGCCAAATTTTTCTTTTCTTGATGGATGTTGGCACCTTGTGGTTTAGTTGATACTCTTTGACCATTGTCATTATCTAGTTGGATTGTTGGCAGTTCTTTGGCGACTGCTTTATGAGTAAAGATAGTAGCCAAATTTTCCAACGTTGATGGCTCAGGAGTTTGCTCATCCACTAAGCATACATTCGATGCTTCTCTCTCATCATGAAATACACATACTGTGTTATGATTGGCCAAGGGTCTTGTGAGGTGTGAAGACAAAGTATCGTCAAGTGCGATTTTATTTGTAGTCATTTTCAATGGCAAGTGTGAGGTGCGGCAGGCAGCTAAATCACACTCATCTCTTCTTAGTTTTTGATTTATTTTCAGCAAGCCCAAGGCTTCTTTAGTCACTTCGGCTAGTAATTTCTTATCCTCACAGTTTATACGCTTTTGATCAATTAGATCTTTTAGTGACTGGTCTATCCTCTGAATGTTAGTCCATATATTATTAGATACTGAATCTCGTTGAGACTCTGGGGCATGAATTTTGGAATTTAGTGAGGCAGACAGAGTTGTTAGATCTTTTATGTTATCACTGATTTGTTCATACATCTTGAGCATTGGTGCCATAGCTATTGTCAGTGAGGACATAACAAAAGGTTTTAGTTCATTTAGGGCTTCCTTAATTAGTTTTTGAACATGGAGCTCACTCATAGCTGGATATAGAGAAGCTCTATGGTACATCCGTTTTGGTTTTGGCTCATTTCTACTTTTTTCTGTTGCAAATGAAGTAGGTTCATCATTTGAGGACCATTCAGATTTCTCATTTAAGGACAGCCAGATTGGTGGTGTTGATGTAAAACTTGCGTCCTGTTTATTACATGATAATTTTGGTGACGGAGTTTTAGCAAGTGGCTTAGGTCTATTTTGCGAGCATTCGAATGGAGGAGACGTGCTTAAAGCAACACGTCTTCGTTTTCTAGATCCCAATGGCCTATGGTTCATTGGTGTAGATTCTTTAAATGGATACATAACTGGTTGCTGTAATAACACAGAGTCCTTATTGTGTTCCTTTACAATATGTGTTTCACCAGCAGAGACCATTTTTAAAGAAGTTTTTGAGTGTAATGACCCGTTCATTTCCGTCAAATCTAGCAATAATTTGTTCATAATTGCCAGAGAATTTCTCCCTTTAGATGGTGAAACGGCAATTTCGCATGACGTATTACTCTTTGTATGAGGTACAGTGCCTGCATTTTCCTCTGTATTCACTTCTGTCACCTCTTCTATCACCTCTTCAGCGGACAAATCAACTATGTGTTTTTCCATATATTCAGAGGTCTGTGAGTTCATATTTACTTCTGACTCTTGCCCCACTACCAATTTCTTTGTGGACTCATCTCCTTCCTTGGGCAGTTGTGGGGAGAGTGTGGGAATATAAATATTTATGCCTCGATTTTCAACATGGCTCACGAGATTCATTGTGGAGTCAACTGCGCTCTCTAGCCAAGAGCTGGTACTTTCAGATGTTAGCCGACTCTCCCTGGGCGCAGGCACGCCAAACTCCGCACAAAAATCAGAGCGATGCGTCTTTCCAGCACAGACATCCTGCGTTCGCATCGGCGGCAATGCAAACCCCGCCGCTGTTTCTCCACACATCACAGCTGAATCATTGAAACTCCCCCACACACTCGGTTCACGCGTACCAGAGACCACCCCTCTTTTCAGTTTACAGTTCCTCGGAACAAACAAATCAACAACAGTGGATTCCCTCAAAGAGCCCATACACCCCACCTCATTCGGTAATTGCTCTGCAAGATTTGCACGTTCACAATTAAGGGTAGGGTTTGGAAGGCACTGTGTATGATTTGCTATGTGATGTGTAAGTGAGCATTCATCATAATTTTGAAAACAATCCACTTCGTTTGTTGTGTTGTATATTATGTTTTTGTGCACAGAGTTTTGTGGAAGAAAAATGGTACGGGGGTGGGGGAGGAGGTGCACTTGGGGTCTCTTACTTGAGGAGCCTCAGGACGGCTCATGTTGTCATCGGACAGTTCAGAGCTCCCTCGCTCAGTTCGACGTAGTTGCAGCCGCGTCAGGGGATGATGTAATTTTCTGGACGAATGCTTCTCGCGACTCATGCCGAAAACAGCCGCACAGGCGTGTAGAGATTCACAAGTACGCCTGGTGCCTGTTTAGCCTCGTGAGCCTCCAGAGACTCACGAGACTCTGCACCGACTCTGCGCCGCTCCGCGGAATGGAGGGGGATTTTAAGTGATTCCACACCCTCACCAGCAGTAGAGATAGAAAGAGGACCAATGTCAGTCTTTCCAACAGCAGCTCCAAGGACACAGGAAAGTAGAGTAACAGAGACTCACGAGACTCTGCACCGACTCCGCCAAAGTTATACTAGGTGAGTAAAACCCATTCTTACTACCTCCTCTGAGCACTCTCACTCCTTGCATCCGTCTCCAGAGACCGCTCCTCCTCCTCAAACCCAGCACCCTCCACCCAGTCACCGCTCCGCCCTGTCTGGGTCCGCCTTCTCTGAGAGTCTCCTCTCCCCTGCAACAGAGCCAGCCCCACCGAGGGAGGGGCTCGCGCACAACGCTCTGACGAAATGGGTCAAAAGCAACGTCCTCTCTCACTCTCCTGGTGTCTCCTGCCGAGGTTCCTCTCCCACGCTCTGTCCTAAAACTTGGTGAACGCGAAGCGAATATATCAGCCTAAAACTAACGGCAGAACTAGGCCTCACACACAGAGTTCTCCACCCTACGCACGAAAAAAGTAGAACCCTTGACTGGGTAGCCAACATCAATTGTGAAACTAGTATAACCTCTATTGAACCGTTCCCTTGGACTGACCACCTATTACTCACCTTTAATATCCAAGACTGTGCACTTCCTAATAAAAATAACCCCATAGCTACACCCATTCAGACTAGGAACAAACAGAACATAACAGTGGAAAAACTCAGACCCCATATCCAACCTTTACTAAACCATCTGCCTGCATCATCCGATCCAGCAGCATTAGTTGAACTGTACAACAATACCATAAGCCTAGCCGTAGACAAAATCACACCTCTAAAACTGTGAAAAGGAAAACCAACAGCACACTTGAACACCTGGTTCACTCCTAAACTCAAAACCATGCGAAATGAAAAAAGAAAATGGGAAGCCACCTGGAAAAAAACCCTACCCCTGCCACTTATGCACTTACTCTATCAGAATTGTCCCTGGATCTAGTATGACAGCAACCAGGTCTGTCTTCTCGCCTCTGCTTAGTTCCCCCATCCAGCACTATCTGAAATGTCATCAGGCCTAGTACGGTGTTATGTTTCTCCTCTCCCTTTTTGCAGCCCTCTCCCTCACTTTTTCTTTTCTCATGCTCTACCAGAAATGTCATTAGGCCTAGTACAGTATTCACTTTTCTGTTTCCATTTCCTTCCCACTCTCCGCATCCATTCCTTACCTATGTCTTAGCTCTTGCACTATCTGAAATGTTGTCAAACCGAGCACGATAGTTAATTTCACATCCTTACTGTTCATGGCCTGTAAGAATGTCATTGTATTTTCCCTTGTTGCCTCCCTTGCCTTGAAGCACCTTGAAACACATTGTGCATTGGCACTATATAAACTATCATATGATATAATTGTGTTAATGAAGTATTGAAGAAATTGGATTATTGCTGAATATTAAGCACAAGTTTTCTTTTGCTTATCACCTGCAAGCGAACTGGACATGTGAGATACTCAACGGCCTCTTAAAAGAAAGAGTTGCCAAGCTTAAATTGACACTGAAGAAGGGATGGCAATATTGCCTACCCCTAGCTCTATATGCCTTAAGAAATAAGCCTGGGCCGGACCACCACCTCACACCCCACGAGTTAATCACAGGAGGATGAATGAGAATGGCTTTAACTCCTCCATCGAGGAGGAGAAGTGATGCCCAGAGCACTACAAAATTGCTAGGAAATGAAGTAAATGAATATTTGACATGTATGATGCTACTATCTCTGTCATTTCAGATCAACTCAAGTGCCAGGGGGTCGGTCTTAGAACACAGATGAAAACCATTCAGCAACCAATCTTTCAAAATTATTATCAGCACCTGAACTCTTTTCTGGAGATACAGTGTTGATCTGTAACTTTACTAGAAAGTGGCATGAGCCACAATTTGTTGGACCCTATGTTGTGGAGGTCATTAAATCCCTCAGCAGTAAAAGTTCAAGGCAGACTAGCTTGGATTCATTTCAACAATGCTAAACTCTACTCTGATGAGACCGTTGCACCCCCAACGATTGATTCTGAAGCAAGACAAGAAGAAGAATTTCAGCGTGTGCAGACATGATCGATGACGAAGAAGAAGGACAATAAACCAGCGGATTGATTAAAAAATGCAGATTTGCATTTGGACTGTGGTGGTTCTCATTGGACACACCTTATAGATGTTATAGCAGGCATTAAAATTATTTCTTAAGCCATTAAAATTATTCCTGAGTTGAATTTTGAATTTGACTTTGACAACTGGAAGAGAGAACAGTACCCCGATTCGTTCCTTACTGAATAATTGTTCGACTGAGTTTATGGTTATCCCTTAGAGTAATGTGCATCGAATTGTGCTTGCTATTTTTGTGTTTATTCTCCAAGCTTATCCTGTGCTTGTTAGAAGATATGTGGATATCCACACGTTTTTACAGGATCCTAACAATTGCCCTATACTAATGATGCTGCTTATAGCAATCGTAGCAGAGTTACTGCAAATACTGAATATACTAAAATTGCCTTAGAAGTATAAGCAAAAATGAGGAATCTTGAAAATGGCATGATTTCAGAGAACGTGCAAACTCAAGAGATACCAGAGGGGCACAAATGGTGGGGATTTGTGTCCTTTTGTTCATTATGAATCATCATTTCTGTTATTGTGACCCAAAAGAGGCAGAAGTTTCTTTGAATCTTCCTACTCCAGGAACTCTTGCAGATATGCCTGTTGTTGATGAGCCTAGGTCTCAAGTGATTTCTGCTCAGAGCAAAGCTGCATTTAAGCTGTTTCTGTGGGCTGCAACCATTATGTTGGGAAGACACAGGAGCGGTACAGAGGAAGATGATAATGTGATTAACACATATATGGACAGCAGCGCACATTTGGGTAATAAAATGTTGTATCAGCACATGAAAAAGGTGGGAGAGAGAACTTTCAAGGAGAGTTGCTATGTTTGTGCTCTCATACCGTATGCTATGGGGTCTTCAAAGATGTTCATAGCTACAGAATTAGCAATACAGAAAGCTTGTTGCCTGACGCATCTCGCACTCTGCCAGACACAAGGACAGTTTCAGGGTCAAAAAGCATCCTTGATATGGGTGACTGAAAAGACAGCTCCGAGAGAAGATAATCATGTGCAAGATTTAAAGACAAGAGAGAAGTCAGAAACATGGAATCTAGTGATAAGATATGAACAGCCTGGAATAAATGAAGCAGGAATCAGAAGAGAAGAAAATAAGACGCCAAATTGTCAGGGCAAGAATCAAGAAGAAATACGGAGATGGAAGGAAAGAGGTCAATTGCAAATCATGGGAAACTTGTTGACTAAGAAAGGATGGGCAGAAGTCCTGATTGTGTTCAGAGCATCAGCACTAAAAGGATATTATGAGCCAGTTATAGATACTGCAGAGAATGAATGCAAACATCATTGGCTGAAAACTGTGAAGTTGCTAACATAGGTCAATGATAAATGAGGACCGTTGCAGATAGTACCTCTGGCCACTGGAGCTCTGTGTTTCAGAAACAATGGTACGAGGAAATCATCAGTGTTGCCACATTTTTGATGTACCAGGCATGAAGGATGGGAGAGTAGTTCTAATGGATCACTACTGGGCATGTGGGTCCAGAGCTTACATGAAGCTTCCCAAGGATGGGGGAGGAATGTGTTGCAAAGTGCTAATTCATGTTCCAGCGTTAGTTATTCCCCAAATCGACCTGAACATTGGAGAATTCCCAAAAGCAGATACCGATTTGAGAAGGAGATCATTCGAATTCCTCAATCAAACAAAGAGGGATAATTATTTCTCGGCTAAATGAATAGAAGCCTTTGATGCGATCCAGTATGAGCATAGGCTATTCAGCAAGACTGCCTTGATCTTCATGACTATTTTCATGCCAGTTATCCAGACGATGGCCAATGCGAAATGGTTACAGATTACCAGATGGGAGCTCCAGCAAACTATCAACACTACTATAAAGGGATTCAATGTGATCAAGCAGGAATTAAGGGCCATACCGCTGATGAACCTCCAGAACAGATATGTCCTTGATATGATTACAGCAATGGATGGAGGCATTTGTGTCAACATCGGAGAATCATGTTGCACAGTCATACCTTCTCATGATGACGACAATGGGACCTTGACAGAGGCCATAACATTGCTAATGAAGTCGCATAACAAGATGGAAGATGAGACCGAAGATATTGTTGATGACAGCTGGTTCGCATCCATCTTCTCATGAGTTCCATAATGGATGGCAAATATCTTCAAATTCCTGGGAGCAATACTGGTTATGGTGATGTTCGGATTCTGTGTGATTAAGATAATTATCACACAGTGCAAGAAGACAGCAAAGAAGGCTGTATGATTGAAGATCATGATCGATGTCGAATCAGGCTTTGGACCCAAGGAATTCACGTATGAAGAAATCAATACATATATAGAGGCCATCATTTTAGCACCAGAGGACACAAAGTTCCTGCATCCAAGGAACCACAGGAAGTATGGGGGACAATGGATTTACTGTAATCCAAATAGACAATGCAGCCACATGACCTGGAGCGTTGATGAACATGTGAAATCAGCAGGATCCCTGAAGGGAGTAGTGAAAATCTGGACTCCTAAGGAGCACTTTTTCAAGAAAGAATACCAAGATATGGAGACTGGTGAAGGAGTAGTCGATAAATCAACTAGAGGGGGGAATGTAGAGGAACAGCCTCATGCCTCTGCAGGGAGTCCCGCCCCTATTCTGCCTATATGTTGGAAACCAGAAATTGTGACATGCGCAATGCCAGTAATGGTACCTATACCACAAAAGGCCTTTGAGATAAGGTATCCACTGAGAAGACCCTACATGATATATCCCTGAAGAGATGATGGTCTCCTGAGAGAAAGACACAAAGAGGTGTGAAGATTTGAATAAGAGAGGCTGGTGATGTCACAAGAGATGAGTGTGACGCACTGAGAAGGAACCAGAGAAGAGAATACATAGACCTTATAGAATCTGATGGCAAAGTAAAGAATCGAGAAGATGTTCATATGTGAAATAAAGATTGCACATGTGAAGAGCACTGCAGAAATTAAAAATAACTGTACAGATGCCATAACGCAAGTAAACTAAGTAATTATAAGGCTGGCTGTATGTAGTGAATAGACTGCAGGCTGTGCCGACAAAAAAAAGAAATATATATTTTGGTTTGATTTTGCACTGTATGTTTTATAACCTGTGCAACTGTATGAAAAATGTTGACTCTTTTACAAATTTTAGCTTGGGTTATTTTACTTATTCTGTTACCCCTGTGTTTTTGTGATTGGGTTGTGTCCTAATGTCATTTATTTGTTTCTAGGCACAAGCACTTTGCCATTACGTTACAAGATGTCTGCAATTATTTTACCTATACAGGTAACCACTTGCTGAGGTGTAGAAACCATGAAGGGACTTACCCTGCTATTTATACTATGCTGAGGCCCTCCGCCCCATTGGTCAACAAGCGCTGTGTATAGCGCAAAACACGTCCACACCAGACTACTCTCTGGGTGTCCTGCATCTGTTTTGTTTTTTTTAAACATGATGCACTTTTTGTATCTTTAATATACTTGAAAGTAATTTGTTTGAAGTTTCTAGCTCTTTTTATGTACGAACGGGACCTTGCTGCTTTTTTACATGACTTGGAGTGCAGGTTGAACTATCTATCTCCATGGCGTTTTTTTCCTCTTTTTTTCTCTGATACATATATATAAAAATATATATATATAGATATATATATATATTACATGGCCACAGTAGTGGCCATGTAGTTATGGTTAAGTTGCTGTTTCCATAGGAAGAGCACTTTTTGGGCGGCTTATAACTTTGCCCCCTCTGGAGGAATCCTCACCAAACTTTGCAAAAAAAAAGTATATGGCCCACTCTGAATTTTTCTGCAAAGTCTGGTGAGGATTCGTCCAGGGAGGGGAATTTATAGGGGGGTCCCAAAATTTCTGTTTTTTCCCATAGACTGAATGGGAAAAAATGTTTGCTCGCGCCTACAGCTCAAACCGCTGGACGGATTTTCACCAAATTTGGACCAGGAGCAGTGGCTTGGTCCGGAAAGCGTGCTTTTGCAAATTTGGTGAAAATCCATCCAGTAGTTTTTTTTTAAAATGACCAAAAAGTAGGTAAAAAAAAATTAGTGATATCTGTGTTCGCTTCGCGGACACACTTCCCTGTTCGCTCCGCGTACAGGACGGTGAATGGGCAAGCAGCTGGTGTGATGTCCGCGGACATCTGACGTGCTCTCTCATTGGATGTGGTGAAAGCGTGCAGTGCGTCTGGCTTCAGAGACTCCCGCCATCTTTCTTTCCCGCATGAGAGGCTTTGTCAGGTCAGCAGGAGCGTGTCTGTCTCCTGTTCCTCCCACCCCCCGCTCATGCCCCGTGTGTCCTTTCTGTCCCCTCACCCTTGCTCAAGCCCCGTGTGTCCTTCCTGTCCCCCCCAACCCCGCTCATGCTCTGGCCAGCGGAGGGCCGAGGAGCGGGATCTGCTGCACAAACTCATGTCCGTGTTTTTGTTTGTCTCCTGACATAACAACCGTCCCACCTCCCGCTCATGCCCCGTGTGTCTATCTCCCTCCCCCCAACCCCCGCTTATGGCCCGTGCGTCTCTCCCCTCCCCCCACCACCCGCTCATGCCACGTGTGTCTCTCTCCCTCCCCCCATCCCCCGCTCATGCCCCGTGAGTCTCTCTCCCTCCCCCCACCCCCCACTTATGCCCCGTGTGTCTCTTGGTCTCCCCCCACCCCCTGTTCATGCCCGGTGTGTCTCTCTCCCTCCCCACCACCCCCTACTCATGCCCCGTGTGTCTCTCTCCCTCCCCCCACCCCCCGCTCATGCCTCGTGTGTCTCTCCCCTCCCCCCCACCCCCCGCTCATGCCCCATGTGTCTCTCTCCCCCCACCCCCCGCTCATGCCCCGTGTGTCTCTCCCCTCCCCACCACCCCCCGCTCATGCCCTGTGGGTCTCTCCCCGACCCCCCACCCCCTGCTCATGCCCCGTGTGTCTCTCTCCCTCCCCCCACCCCCCGCTCATGCCCCGTGTGTCTCTCTCCCTCCCCCACCCCTCGCTCATGCCCCGTGTGTCTCTCTCCCTCCCCCCCACCCCCGCTCATGCCCCGTGTGTCTCCCCCTCCCCCCAACCCCCGCTCATGCCCCATGTGTCTCTCCCCTCCCCCACCCCCCGCTCATGCCCCGTGTGTCTCTCTCCCTCCCCCCACCCCCGCTCATGCCCCGTGTGTCTCTCTCCCTCCCCCCACCACCCGCTCATGCCCCGTGTGTCTCTCCCCTACCCCCCACCCCCCGCTCATGCCCCATGTGTCTCTCCCCTCCCCCCACCCCCCACTCATGCCCCGTGTGTCTCTCTCCCTCCCCCCGCTCATGCCCCGTGTGTCTCTCTCCCTCCCTCCGACCCCTCGCTCATGCCCCATGTGTCTCTCCCCATCCCCTGACCCCCCGCTCATGCCCCATGTGTCTCTCCCCTCCCCCCACGCTCATGCCCCGTGTGTCTCTCTCACTCCCACCCACCCCCCGCTCTTGCCCCGTGTGTCTCTCTCCCTCCCCTCACCCCCTGCTCATGCCCCGTGTGTCTCTTCCCTCCCCCCACGCTCATGCCCCATGTGTCTCTCTCCTTCCCCCCACGCCCGCTTATGCCTCGTGTGTCTCTCCCCCCCCACCCCCCGCTCATGCCCCATGTGTCTCTCTCCCCCCACCCCCTGCTCATGCCCTGTGTGTCTCTCCCCTCCCCACCACCCCCCGCTCATGCCCTGTGGGTCTCTCCCCAACCCCCCACCCCCTGCTCATGCCCCGTGTGTCTCTCTCCCTCCCCCCACCCCCCGCTCATGCCCCGTGTGTCTCTCTCCCTCCCCCACCCCTCGCTCATGCCCCGTGTGTCTCTCTCCCTCCCCCCCACCCCCGCTCATGCCCCGTGTGTCTCTCCCTCCCCCCAACCCCCGCTCATGCCCCATGTGTCTCTCCCCTCCCCCACCCCCCGCTCATGCCCCGTGTGTCTCTCTCCCTCCCCCCACCCCCCGCTCATGCCCCGTGTGTCTCTCCCCTCCCCACCACCCCCCGCTCATGCCCTGTGGGTCTCTCCCCGACCCCCCAGCCCCTGCTCATGCCCCGTGTGTCTCTCTCCCTCCCCCCACCCCCCGCTCATGCCCCGTGTGTCTCTCTCCCTCCCCCACCCCTCGCTCATGCCCCGTGTGCCTCTCTCCCTCCCCTCCACCCCCGCTCATGCCCCGTGTGTCTCCCCCTCCCCCCAACCCCCGCTCATGCCCCATGTGTCTCTCCCCTCCCCCACCCCCCGCTCATGCCCCGTGTGTCTCTCTCTCTCCCCCCACCCCCCGCTCATGCCCCGTGTGTCTCTCTCCCTCCCCCCACCACCCGCTCATGCCCCGTGTGTCTCTCCCCTACCCCCCAACCCCCGCTCATGCCCCATGTGTCTCTCCCCTCCCCCCACCCCCCACTCATGCCCCGTGTGTCTCTCTCCCTCCCCCGCTCATGCCCCGTGTGTCTCTCTCCCTCCCTCCGACCCCTCGCTCATGCCCCATGTGTCTCTCCCCATCCCCTGACTCCTCGCTCATGCCCCATGTGTCTCTCCCCTCCCCCCACGCTCATGCCCCGTGTGTCTCTCTCACTCCCACCCACCCCCCGCTCATGCCCCGTGTGTCTCTCTCCCTCCCCTCACCCCCTGCTCATGCCCCGTGTGTCTCTTCCCCCCCCCACGCTCATGCCCCGTGTGTCTCTCTCCTTCCCCCCACGCCCGCTTATGCCTCGTGCGTCTCTCTCCTTCCCCCCACCCCCGCTCCTGCCCCGTGTCTCCCTACTGTTCCCACAATCCCCTGCTCATGCCCCGTGTGTCTCTCTCCCTCCCCCCACCCCCTGCTCATGCCCCGTGTGTCTCTCATCTCCCACCCAACCCCCACTCATGCCCTGTGGGTCTCTCCCCTCCCCCCACCCCCTGCTCATGCCCCGTGTGTCTCTCTCCTTCCCCCCACCCCCGCTCATGCCCTGTGTATCTCTCCCCTCCCCCCACCCCCGCTCATGCCCCGTGTGTCTCTCCCCCTTCCCACCACCCCCTGCTCATGCCCCGTGTGTCTCTCCCCCTCCCCACCACCCCCTGCTCATGCCCCGTGTGTCTCTCTCCCTCCCCCCTCTCCTGCTCATGCCCCGTGTGTCTCTCCCCCTCCCCCCACCCCCGCTCATGCCCCGTGTGTCTCTCTCCCTCCCCCCACCCCCGCTCATGCCCCGTGTGTCTCTCCCTCTCCCCACCACCGCCTGCTCCTGCCCCGTGTGTCTCTCCCTCTCCCCACCACCCCCTGCTCATGCCCCGTGTGTCTCTCTCCCTCCCCTCACCCCCCGCTCATGCCATGTGTGTCTCTCCCCTCCCCCCACCCCCCGCTCATGCCCTGTGTGTCTCTCCCCCTCCCCCCACCCCCCGCTCATGCCCCGTGTGTCTCTTACCCCACGCTCATGCCCCGTGTATCTCTCTCCTTCCCCCCACCCCCCACTCATACCCCGTGTGTCTCTCTCCTTTCCCCCACCCCTGCTCATGCCCCGTGTCTCCCTACTGTTCCCCCCACCCCCGCTCATGCCCCGTGTGTCTCTCCCTCCCCTCCACCGCCGCTCATGCCCCGTGTGTCTCTCCCCCTCCCCCCCCGCTCATGCCCCGTGTGTCTCTCCCCTCCCCCCACACCCCTCTCATGCCCCGTGTGTCTCTCTCCCTCCCCCCACCCCCTGCTCATGCCCTGTGTATCTCTCCCCTCCCCCATCCCACGCCCCGTGTGTCTCTCCCCCTCCCCCCACCCCCTGCTCATGCCCCATGAGTCTCTCTCCCTCCCCCCCTCCCCTGCTCATGCCCCGTGTGTCTCTCCCCCTCCCCTCCACCCCCCGCTCAATCCCCGAGGTCTCTCTCCCTCCCCCTACCCCTGCTCATGCCCCGTGTGTCTCTCTCCCTCCCCCCCACTCATGCCCCATGTATCTCTCTCCCTCCCCCCCACCCCCCGCTCATGCCCCGTATGTCTCTGACCTCCCCCCACCCCCTGCTCATGCCACGTGTGTCTCTCCCCTCCCCCACCCCCCGCTCATGCCCCGTGTGTCTCTCCCCTCCCCCCACCCCCCGCTCATGCCATGTGTGTCTCTCCCCTTCCCCCCACCCCCCGCTCCTGCCCCGTGTGTCTCTCCCCTTCCCCCCACACCCCGCTCATGCCCCGTGTGTCTCTCCCCTACCCCCCACCCCCAGCTCATGCCCCGTGTGTCTTTTGCCCCCCCCACCCCCCGCTCATGCCCCGTGTGTCTCTCCCCCTCCCCCCAACCCCCCGCTCATGCCCCGTGTCTGTCTCCTGTTGCCCCCCACCCCCTGCCCTGTATCTGTCTCCTGTTGCCCCCCACCCCCCGCTCATGCCCCGTGTCTGTCTCTGTTGTTCCCCCCACCCCCCACTCATGCCCTGTGTCTGTCTCCTGTTCCCTCCACCCCGCCGCGCATGCCCCGTGTATGTCTCCTGTTCCCCCCACTCCCCGCTCATGCCCCGTGTCTCTCCTGTTGTCCCCCGCTCATGCCCCATGTCTGTCTCCTGTTGCCCCCCACCCCCGCTCATGCCCCGTGTCTGTCTCCTGTTCTCCCCACCCCCCGCTCATG
This sequence comes from Ambystoma mexicanum, assembly GCF_040938575.1. Classification (NCBI taxonomy): domain Eukaryota; kingdom Metazoa; phylum Chordata; class Amphibia; order Caudata; family Ambystomatidae; genus Ambystoma; species Ambystoma mexicanum. The sequence continues at coordinate 1,029,315,788 of NC_090927.1, read as the reverse complement.
CCCCGTGTCTGTCTCCTGTTGCCCCCCACTCATGCCCCGTGTCTGTCTCTGTTGTTCCCCCCACCCCCCGCTCATGCCCCGTGTCTGTCTCCTGTTCCCCCTCCCCCCCCGCTCATGCCCCGTGTGTCTCTCCCCTCCCCCCACCCCCCTCTCATGCCCCGTGTGTCTCTCTCCCTCCCCCCACCCCCTGCTCATGCCCTGTGTATCTCTCCCCTCCCCCATCCCACGCCCCGTGTGTCTCTCCCCCTCCCCCCACCCCCTGCTCATGCCCCATGAGTCTCTTTCCCTCCCCCCCTCCCCTGCTCATGCCCCATGTGTCTCTCCCCCTCCCCTCCACCCCCCGCTCAATCCCCGAGGTCTCTCTCCCTCCCCCCACCCCTGCTCATGCCCCGTGTGTCTCTCTCCCTCCCCCCCACTCATGCCCCATGTATCTCTCTCCCTCCCCCCCACCCCCCGCTCATGCCCCGTATGTCTCTGACCTCCCCCCACCCCCTGCTCATGCCACGTGTGTCTCTCCGCTCCCCCCACCCCCCGCTCATGCCCCGTGTGTCTCTCCCCTCCCCCCACCCCCCGCTCATGCCATGTGTGTCTCTCCCCTTCCCCCCACCCCCCGCTCCTGCCCCGTGTGTCTCTCCCCTTCCCCCCACACCCCGCTCATGCCCCGTGTGTCTCTCCCCTACCCCCCACCCCCAGCTCATGCCCCGTGTGTCTTTCGCCCCCCCCCACCCCCCGCTCATGCCCCGTGTGTCTCTCCCCCTCCCCCCAACCCCCCGCTCATGCCCCGTGTCTGTCTCCTGTTGCCCCCCACCCCCTGCCCTGTATCTGTCTCCTGTTGCCCCCCACCCCCCGCTCATGCCCCGTGTCTGTCTCTGTTGTTCCCCCCACCCCCCACTCATGCCCTGTGTCTGTCTCCTGTTCCCTCCACCCCCGCCGCGCATGCCCCGTGTATGTCTCCTGTTCCCCCCACTCCCCGCTCATGCCCCGTGTCTCTCCTGTTGTCCCCCGCTCATGCCCCATGTCTGTCTCCTGTTGCCCCCCACCCCCGCTCATGCCCCGTGTCTGTCTCCTGTTCTCCCCACCCCCCGCTCATGCCCCATGTGTCTCTCCCCATCCCCTGACTCCCCGCTCATGCCCCATGTGTCTCTCCCCTCCCCCCACGCTCATGCCCCGTGTGTCTCTCTCACTCCCACCCACCCCCCGCTCATGCCCCGTGTGTCTCTCTCCCTCCCCTCACCCCCTGCTCATGCCCCGTGTGTCTCTTCCCCCCCCCACGCTCATGCCCCGTGTGTCTCTCTCCTTCCCCCCACGCCCGCTTATGCCTCGTGCGTCTCTCTCCTTCCCCCCACCCCCGCTCCTGCCCCGTGTCTCCCTACTGTTCCCACCATCCCCTGCTCATGCCCCGTGTGTCTCTCTCCCTCCCCCCACCCCCTGCTCATGCCCGTGTGTCTCTCATCTCCCACCCAACCCCCACTCATGCCCTGTGGGTCTCTCCCCTCCCCCCACCCCCTGCTCATGCCCCGTGTGTCTCTCTCCTTCCCCCCACCCCCGCTCATGCCCTGTGTATCTCTCCCCTCCCCCCACCCCCGCTCATGCCCCGTGTGTCTCTCCCCCTTCCCACCACCCCCTGCTCATGCCCCGTGTGTCTCTCCCCCTCCCCACCACCCCCTGCTCATGCCCCGTGTGTCTCTCTCCCTCCCCCCTCTCCTGCTCATGCCCCGTGTGTCTCTCCCCCTCCCCCCACCCCCGCTCATGCCCCGTGTGTCTCTCTCCCTCCCCCCACCCCCGCTCATGCCCCGTGTGTCTCTCCCTCTCCCCACCACCGCCTGCTCCTGCCCCGTGTGTCTCTCCCTCTCCCCACCACCCCCTGCTCATGCCCCGTGTGTCTCTCTCCCTCCCCTCACCCCCCGCTCATGCCATGTGTGTCTCTCCCCTCCCCCCACCCCCCGCTCATGCCCTGTGTGTCTCTCCCCCTCCCCCCACCCCCCGCTCATGCCCCGTGTGTCTCTTACCCCACGCTCATGCCCCGTGTATCTCTCTCCTTCCCCCCACCCCCCACTCATACCCCGTGTGTCTCTCTCCTTTCCCCCACCCCTGCTCATGCCCCGTGTCTCCCTACTGTTCCCCCCACCCCCGCTCATGCCCCGTGTGTCTCTCCCTCCCCTCCACCGCCGCTCATGCCCCGTGTGTCTCTCCCCCTCCCCCCCCCGCTCATGCCCCGTATGTCTCTCCCCTCCCCCCACCCCCCTCTCATGCCCCGTGTGTCTCTCTCCCTCCCCCCACCCCCTGCTCATGCCCTGTGTATCTCTCCCCTCCCCCATCCCACGCCCCGTGTGTCTCTCCCCCTCCCCCCACCCCCTGCTCATGCCCCATGAGTCTCTCTCCCTCCCCCCCTCCCCTGCTCATGCCCCGTGTGTCTCTCCCCCTCCCCTCCACCCCCCGCTCAATCCCCGAGGTCTCTCTCCCTCCCCCCACCCCTGCTCATGCCCCGTGTGTCTCTCTCCCTCCCCCCCACTCATGCCCCATGTATCTCTCTCCCTCCCCCCCACCCCCCGCTCATGCCCCGTATGTCTCTGACCTCCCCCCACCCCCTGCTCATGCCACGTGTGTCTCTCCCCTCCCCCCACCCCCCGCTCATGCCCCGTGTGTCTCTCCCCTCCCCCCACCCCCGCTCATGCCATGTGTGTCTCTCCCCTTCCCCCCACCCCCCGCTCCTGCCCCGTGTGTCTCTCCCCTTCCCCCCACACCCCGCTCATGCCCCGTGTGTCTCTCCCCTACCCCCCACCCCCAGCTCATGCCCCGTGTGTCTTTTGCCCCCCCCACCCCCCGCTCATGCCCCGTGTGTCTCTCCCCCTCCCCCCAACCCCCCGCTCATGCCCCGTGTCTGTCTCCTGTTGCCCCCCACCCCCTGCCCTGTATCTGTCTCCTGTTGCCCCCCACCCCCCGCTCATGCCCCGTGTCTGTCTCTGTTGTTCCCCCCACCCCCCACTCATGCCCTGTGTCTGTCTCCTGTTCCCTCCACCCCCGCCGCGCATGCCCCGTGTATGTCTCCTGTTCCCCCCACTCCCCGCTCATGCCCCGTGTCTCTCCTGTTGTCCCCCGCTCATGCCCCATGTCTGTCTCCTGTTGCCCCCCACCCCCGCTCATGCCCCGTGTCTGTCTCCTGTTCTCCCCACCCCCTGCTCATGCCCCGTGTCTGTCTCCTGTTGCCCCCCACTCATGCCCCGTGTCTGTCTCTGTTGTTCCCCCCACCCCCCGCTCATGCCCCGTGTCTGTCTCCTGTTCCCCCTCCCCCCCGCTCATGCCCCGTGTGTCTCTCCCCTCCCCCCACCCCCCTCTCATGCCCCGTGTGTCTCTCTCCCTCCCCCCACCCCCTGCTCATGCCCTGTGTATCTCTCCCCTCCCCCATCCCACGCCCCGTGTGTCTCTCCCCCTCCCCCCACCCCCTGCTCATGCCCCATGAGTCTCTTTCCCTCCCCCCCTCCCCTGCTCATGCCCCATGTGTCTCTCCCCCTCCCCTCCACCCCCCGCTCAATCCCCGAGGTCTCTCTCCCTCCCCCCACCCCTGCTCATGCCCCGTGTGTCTCTCTCCCTCCCCCCCACTCATGCCCCATGTATCTCTCTCCCTCCCCCCCACCCCCCGCTCATGCCCCGTATGTCTCTGACCTCCCCCCACCCCCTGCTCATGCCACGTGTGTCTCTCCCCTCCCCCCACCCCCCGCTCATGCCCCGTGTGTCTCTCCCCTCCCCCCACCCCCCGCTCATGCCATGTGTGTCTCTCCCCTTCCCCCCACCCCCCGCTCCTGCCCCGTGTGTCTCTCCCCTTCCCCCCACACCCCGCTCATGCCCCGTGTGTCTCTCCCCTACCCCCCACCCCCAGCTCATGCCCCGTGTGTCTTTCGCCCCCCCCACCCCCCGCTCATGCCCCGTGTGTCTCTCCCCCTCCCCCCAACCCCCCGCTCATGCCCCGTGTCTGTCTCCTGTTGCCCCCCACCCCCTGCCCTGTATCTGTCTCCTGTTGCCCCCCACCCCCCGCTCATGCCCCGTGTCTGTCTCTGTTGTTCCCCCCACCCCCCACTCATGCCCTGTGTCTGTCTCCTGTTCCCTCCACCCCCGCCGCGCATGCCCCGTGTATGTCTCCTGTTCCCCCCACTCCCCGCTCATGCCCCGTGTCTCTCCTGTTGTCCCCCGCTCATGCCCCATGTCTGTCTCCTGTTGCCCCCCACCCCCGCTCATGCCCCGTGTCTGTCTCCTGTTCTCCCCACCCCCCGCTCATGCCCCGTGTCTGTCTCCTGTTGCCCCCCTCTCATGCCCCGTGTGTCTCTCTCCCTCCCCCCACCCCCTGCTCATGCCCTGTGTATCTCTCCCCTCCCCCATCCCACGCCCCGTGTGTCTCTCCCCCTCCCCCCACCCCCTGCTCATGCCCCATGAGTCTCTCTCCCTCCCCCCCTCCCCTGCTCATGCCCCGTGTGTCTCTCCCCCTCCCCTCCACCCCCCGCTCAATCCCCGAGGTCTCTCTCCCTCCCCCCACCCCTGCTCATGCCCCGTGTGTCTCTCTCCCTCCCCCCCACTCATGCCCCATGTATCTCTCTCCCTCCCCCCCACCCCCCGCTCATGCCCCGTATGTCTCTGACCTCCCCCCACCCCCTGCTCATGCCACGTGTGTCTCTCCCCTCCCCCCACCCCCCGCTCATGCCCCGTGTGTCTCTCCCCTCCCCCCACCCCCCGCTCATGCCATGTGTGTCTCTCCCCTTCCCCCCACCCCCCGCTCCTGCCCCGTGTGTCTCTCCCCTTCCCCCCACACCCCGCTCATGCCCCGTGTGTCTCTCCCCTACCCCCCACCCCCAGCTCATGCCCCGTGTGTCTTTTGCCCCCCCCACCCCCCGCTCATGCCCCGTGTGTCTCTCCCCCTCCCCCCAACCCCCCGCTCATGCCCCGTGTCTGTCTCCTGTTGCCCCCCACCCCCTGCCCTGTATCTGTCTCCTGTTGCCCCCCACCCCCCGCTCATGCCCCGTGTCTGTCTCTGTTGTTCCCCCCACCCCCCACTCATGCCCTGTGTCTGTCTCCTGTTCCCTCCACCCCCGCCGCGCATGCCCCGTGTATGTCTCCTGTTCCCCCCACTCCCCGCTCATGCCCCGTGTCTCTCCTGTTGTCCCCCGCTCATGCCCCATGTCTGTCTCCTGTTGCCCCCCACCCCCGCTCATGCCCCGTGTCTGTCTCCTGTTCTCCCCACCCCCTGCTCATGCCCCGTGTCTGTCTCCTGTTGCCCCCCACTCATGCCCCGTGTCTGTCTCTGTTGTTCCCCCCACCCCCCGCTCATGCCCCGTGTCTGTCTCCTGTTCCCCCTCCCCCCCCGCTCATGCCCCGTGTGTCTCTCCCCTCCCCCCACCCCCCTCTCATGCCCCGTGTGTCTCTCTCCCTCCCCCCACCCCCTGCTCATGCCCTGTGTATCTCTCCCCTCCCCCATCCCACGCCCCGTGTGTCTCTCCCCCTCCCCCCACCCCCTGCTCATGCCCCATGAGTCTCTTTCCCTCCCCCCCTCCCCTGCTCATGCCCCATGTGTCTCTCCCCCTCCCCTCCACCCCCCGCTCAATCCCCGAGGTCTCTCTCCCTCCCCCCACCCCTGCTCATGCCCCGTGTGTCTCTCTCCCTCCCCCCCACTCATGCCCCATGTATCTCTCTCCCTCCCCCCCACCCCCCGCTCATGCCCCGTATGTCTCTGACCTCCCCCCACCCCCTGCTCATGCCACGTGTGTCTCTCCCCTCCCCCCACCCCCCGCTCATGCCCCGTGTGTCTCTCCCCTCCCCCCACCCCCCGCTCATGCCATGTGTGTCTCTCCCCTTCCCCCCACCCCCCGCTCCTGCCCCGTGTGTCTCTCCCCTTCCCCCCACACCCCGCTCATGCCCCGTGTGTCTCTCCCCTACCCCCCACCCCCAGCTCATGCCCCGTGTGTCTTTCGCCCCCCCCACCCCCCGCTCATGCCCCGTGTGTCTCTCCCCCTCCCCCCAACCCCCCGCTCATGCCCCGTGTCTGTCTCCTGTTGCCCCCCACCCCCTGCCCTGTATCTGTCTCCTGTTGCCCCCCACCCCCCGCTCATGCCCCGTGTCTGTCTCTGTTGTTCCCCCCACCCCCCACTCATGCCCTGTGTCTGTCTCCTGTTCCCTCCAACCCGCCGCGCATGCCCCGTGTATGTCTCCTGTTCCCCCCACTCCCCGCTCATGCCCCGTGTCTCTCCTGTTGTCCCCCGCTCATGCCCCATGTCTGTCTCCTGTTGCCCCCCACCCCCGCTCATGCCCCGTGTCTGTCTCCTGTTCTCCCCACCCCCCGCTCATGCCCCGTGTCTGTCTGCTGTTGCCCCCCACCCCCCACTCATGCCCCGTGTCTGTCTCTGTTGTTCCCCCCACCCCCCGCTCATGCCCCGTGTCTGTCTCCTGTTCCCCCCACCCCCGCCGCTCATGCCCCGTGTCTGTCTCCTGTTCGCCCCACCCCCCGCTCATGCCCCGTGTCTCTCCTGTTGTCCCCCGCTCATGCCCCATGCCTGTCTCCTGTTGCCCCCCACCCCCCGCTCATGCCCCGTGTCTGTCTTCTGTTCCCCCCGCTCATGCCCGGTGTCTGTCTCCTGTTCTCCCCACCCCCGCTCATGCCCCGTATCTGTCTCCTGTTCCCCTCATGCCCCGTGTCTGTCTCCTGTTGCCCCCCATACCCCCGCTCATGCCCCTTGTCTGTCTCCTGTTCTCCCCACCCCCCGCTCATGCCCCGTGTCTGTGTCCTGTTCCCCCCACCCCCCGCTCAGGCCCCGTGTCTATCTCCTGTTACCCCCCACCCCCCGCTCATGCCCCCGTGTCTGTCTCCTGTTTCCCCCACCCGCTCATGCCCTGTGTCTGTCTCCTGTTCCCCCCACCCGCTCATGCCCCATGTCTCTCTCTTGTTGCCCCCCACCCCCCGCTCATGCCCCGTGTCTGTCTCCTGTTCTCCCCACCCCCCGCTCATGCCCCCTGTCTGTCTCCTGTTCCTCCCACCCCCCGCTCATGCCCTGTGTCTGTCTCCTATTGCCCCCCACTTCCCCCGCTCATGCCCCATGTCTGTTCTCCCCACCCCCAGCTCATGCCCCATGTCTGTTGTTCCTCCCACCCCCCGCTCATGCCCCATGTCTGTCTCCTGTTCCCCCAACCCCTCGCTCATACCCTGTGTCTGTCTCCTGTTCCCCCCACCCCCACTCATGCCCCATGTCTCTCCTGTTGCCCCCACCCCCCGCTCATGCCCCGTGTCTGTCTCCTGTTGCCCCCACCCCCCGCCATGCCCCGTGTCTATCTCCTGTTCTCCCCACCCCCCGCTCATGCCCCGTGTCTGTCTCCTGTTCCCCCCACCCCCGCTCATGCCCCGTGACTGTCTCCTGTTGCCCCCCACCCCCGCTCATGCCCCGTGTCTGTCTCCTGTTGCCCCCCACCCCCTGCTCATGCCCCGTGTCTGTCTCCTGTTTCCCCCCACCCCCGCTCATGCCCCGTGTCTGTCTCCTGTTGCCCCCCCGCCCCCGCTCATGCCCCGTGTCTGTCTCCTGTTGCCCCCCAACCCCTGCTCATGCCCCGTGTCTCTCTCCTGTTGCCCCCCAACCCTGCACATGCCTGTGTCTGTCTCCTGTACCCCCCACCCACGCTCATGCCGTGTCTCTCTCCTGTTGCCCCCTTCACTGCTCATGCCCCGTGTCTTCCCCTTGTCCCCCCTCCAATGATGCCCCTTGTTGACCTCTTGTTCCCTCCCACCCCCTGCTCATGCCCTGTGTCTTCCTCTTGTCCCCCGTCCTATGATGCCCCTTGTTGACCTCTTGTTCCACCCATCTCCTGATCATGCCCCATGTCTCCCTTCTTTCCCCCCACCCCCCGCTCATGCCCCGTGTCTTCCTTTCCCCCCCACTACCCGCTCATGCCCCGTGTCTCCCTTCTTTCCCCCCCAAACCCAGCTCATGCCCTGGAACTGGGCAGACATGGGGCGTGAGCGGGGATGGGGGCCCCACCTTGCCCTACCCCCGCTCATGCCCCGTGTCTCCCCTGTTCACCCCAATCCCGCTCATGCTCCGTGTCTGTCTCCCTCCTTTTCCCCCCGCTCATGGCCCGTGTCTCCCCTGTTCACCCCCACCCCCCCGCTCATGCCCCGTGTCTGTCTCCTGTTCTCCCCACCCCCGCTCATGCCCCATATCTGTCTCCTGTTCCCCCCATCCCCCGCTCATGCCCCGTGTCTCCCTTCTTTCTCACTCATGCCCCATGTCTCCCTTATTTCCACCCCCTGCTCATGCCCCGTGTCTCTCTCCTGGTCTTCCCGACCCCCCGCCGATGCCCTGTTGTGTTCTCTTTATACACCCTGCCTTCCCTTTCCCTGGTGCCCATCTTGGTAAAAGATTTTCCTTCCTACACCGGGACGCCTGCCTGCGGCATCCCGGTTTGGGAAGAAAAATCTTTTTTTTACCACCCCAGGTTCCCACTTTGAGAACCTAGGATGCTAGTGGTTAAGTTGGTGTTTCCATAGGAAGAGCATTTTTTGGGTGGCTTATAACTTTGCTCCCTCTGGACGAATCCTCACCAAATTTTGCAAAAAAGTATATGGCCCACTCTGAATTTTTTTGCAAAGTTTGGAGAGGTTTGGTCCAGGGGGGGCAAAGTTATAGGGGGGGTCCCAAAACCTTCGTTTTTTTCCCATAGACATAATGGGAAAAAACTTTGTGCACGCCTACAGCCCAAACCGCTGGACGGATTTACACCAAATTTGGGAAAAAACTTTGCGCACGGCTACAGCCCGAACCGCTGGACGGATTTACACCAAATTTGAGGCAGGAGCGGCGGCCTGGTCCCGAAAGCGTGCTTTTGCAAATTTGGTGTAAATCCGTCCAGTAGTTTTTTTTTAAAAATGACCAAAATTTAAGGCAAAAAAATGAGTGATATCTGTGTTCGCTTCGCGGACGGACTTCCCTGTTTGCTCCGCGGACAGCACCCCGATTGGCCCATGGCCTTGCGTCATGTCCGCGGACATGCGACGTGTTCGCTGATTGGACGGCGAGGGGCGTGGAGCGCGTCAGATTTTCTGTGGTGCCCGCCATCTTGTATTCGCCGTCGACCGCGTACAGCGCGGTGAAACGTGGATAAAAAATTGTATTTAGTGCCGTGTGTTGGTGTGTAAGAGTGTTTGGGGAGGGTGGGGGAGATTGAGATAGGTTCAATGTTTTGTTTTTTTATGTGCTAGATGTTTTTGTTGCGTTCGATTTGCCCGCGGAGAACACGGCTGTTCTGACATTTTGTAAATAAACTAAATGGTGGGGTGTTTAGAGGACGGAGTATGTGTCATTTTTGTTCGCAAGGAAGGTAAAAATGAGCTATGAACACTCGCGGTGTACTTAATTGTTCGTAAATACACAAACTGGGGGTGTCCTCAGGACGCTGTCCGTATTGTAATCTGTCTAGTTGAATGTGTTCTAAGAACACTTGCGGTGTCCCGAAATGGTTGCAATTACACAAAATGGGGGTGTTCTGAGAACGTTGTTTGTGTTGTTCGTTGTCAGGGTGAAAGTGTTTTAAGACCACTCCTTTTGTCCGCTAACAGTACAATTTCCTATGGGCGTCAACCGACTTTTTGTCCACTAAAGAAACCATAAATCCGGCTGGTGTACGCCGACATTATGTGATAATCCTATGACTGGTGCTATGACCTGGCTGACTTGCTTTTGCGACACTAAATCATATCTCAGGCACCTAAGCCTGATATTATCAAAGCATTCATATTCCCCGCCTCTCTCCGTGACGTTACAGGGTGCGTCATCAAACGCGCCCAGTCCTCTGCAGTCCTAAGTGACTTTACACAGAACCCGGAAGACAACACATATTATGTCACAACACAGCACGCCACAATTCGGAATATGAAACAGTGATTTAAAAGCAAACAGCAAGATTGTAAATTTTGTAAAGTACATTTATTTGACATCAAATGTTTAGAGAATATTCAGCAATTTGCATTTGTCTTTGTTGTCGATACGCAAAAGTTCATGTTGAGGCACGCGATGTTCCTTTGCGGTACAGAGGGTGTTAGATCAGCTTACAACTCAGTGCGCCACAATTCGGAATATGAAACTGTGGTTTAAAAGTAAACAGCAGGATTGTACATTTAGTAAAGTACATTTATTTCACATGAAATGTTTAGTGAATATTCCGCGATTTGCTATTGTCTCTGCTGTCGATCAGCAAAACTTTATTTTGAGCCACGCGTTGTTCCTTTGTGGTAGATAGGCTGTTGGTTTATGATAAAAGCAGTAAATGGTCGCTCTGATAATCGGAAGGTTGGTCCAACAACGAGCAATTAGACCACCCTATTGGTTGGTATGTTGTTTGTAGCCGCTAGTACTGCGTAAGGGCATATTGGTCCTTGGCGATTGTCCCATAAAATGGTGAGGGTCATGAAGTTGCATATTTGGACCTGCACCTGGCAGTTGAAGACCCCATCCGCTGGAGTCTGTAAATCGTGACATAGGCAAAATGGGGCCACATACCTGTTTTAAAAAACATAAATTAGTCTCACCAGCCGATCTTCATTAAAAATCATCATTTTATTTATTAGGGCGTGAACCTATTTTCTATCGAAGATAGTGCAACGGAGTATGTTAATAATAAAATAATAATATTTTCCCATTCATATAGCGCTAAGAACCGTGAGGTATCTAAGCAGTGCTTATTATTAACCACGGTGTGTGGTGCTCATTTATCGACCACGGAAGGATGAAAGGCTGAGTTTGGCCTTGCCGGGATTCGAACTTGCATTAGCAAGCTGTGCACGGATGTCAAAGCGAGCGCTGTACTCGTTGTGCCACTTGACAGGCTACAGTGAAGTGGCACAGCGAGTAGAGCGCTTGACCGCCGATAGACCGGTTAAATTATTTCTATTAACCCACCCTGGCGCGAGTTATGGTTGCTTATGTTACCATAACTGCCGAATTTCAGGGGTTTTTCGGTTTTACTTTGAACCATAACGTCCCTTTAACAAAGTTTTTTCACTGAATTGTATAGGTTTTTAGTAGCGCAACTTAACCATAACGTCCCTTTAACAAAGTTTTTTTACTGAATATATATATATATATATATATGTACATTCAGTAAAATGGGATGTTATACTTCACAGTGAAACCAAAAAACACTGCACATTCCCCCATTATGGTAAGCTAAGCAACCATAACTGCCCGCACCACTGTGCACTGCTAACACTAACACCCAGGACAAAAAAGATTAAATCACAAATGTCATTGATGACATCACTGAACATGATTTAAAGACTGCTATAACCAGACTTACCTCCTTAAAGACACTTGAAGGGGTTAGCACCAGTGAAGTTTAACTCAGTCGCTTCAACCCGCAGAAAACTACGCGCCCCTGCACAGAAGGCAGGACAGGGAGCGCGCCAGACATCAAAACAAGATGAGGTGTGGGCCATCAGGTCGAGTCCAGAGGGCTGATGGTAGGAAACAAAGTCTGTTCCTAAGTCCAGTCCTCCTGTGTTTTCAGGCCCGACCGCCATAGAAGGCATCATCCAGAATTGGGAACGTCCAGGGTGAATCGGGCAACCAGGGCATAAGGGTGTCCCTGTGCTTAGCAGCTGAGCGTAACACAATCACAATAGGGAAGAAAGTATCTGAGGAGGAAATGGAAATTAAAAGGTGTATGAATACACAACCTTTGGATAAACCACAGTTCTACTACATAACATTTTCAGTAAAAAATGTATTCAATAGGAGGAAATGTAGTGGGACCGTAGGGACAGTGACAATGTGCAATGTCCATAATTGGAAAAATAAATTGAACGGCACAGAAAGCTGGAACGTCCTTATTAATAATACCATTTTTCTTTGGAAGTAGCTGTGCGGTGGAAGGGGAAATAAAACGTGTATCACTGCACAACCTCTACAAAAAAAAAAATTGTAACACATACCTTTCTTAATAAATATTATTTTAATTTGGGGAAATGTAGTGGCACCCTACAATGGCGACAATGTGCAATGTCCATAATAGGGAAAAAAATTGCAATGGCACATAACACTTGTAAAACATTAGGGAACATTTTTTCTTTTTTTTACAAACTCTCATGGTCGGCGCAAAAGTTTTTGAAGCATAACCTTATCAAACGATATGTTTTTCAAACTGTTACTCCCTACATTCTTTCTACTCTTTCCCTGTACTTCAAGGTTAAAAAACAAGGGTGTCGACAAATATGCGGCCGTACTCAGCTCATGTTGAAAAGAGAAAATGCAGTGGCCTTCACTCCGAAAGCAAATACATTCTCATTTTGCAACAACATATCAGCGTCTATTTATGAGAACCGCTACTGGCGTACATGCCTCAAATTAGGTGAAAATCCTTCCAGCGGTTTCGCCTGTAGCCGTGCGCAAAGCTTAAGTCTATGGGGAAAAAAATGTTTTGGGATCCCCCCTATAACCTTGCCCCCCCTGGACCAAACATCACCTAACTTTGCAAAGAAATTCAGTGTGGGTCATATGTGTAGTTATGGTTAAGTTGCTGTTTCCATAGGAAGAGCACTTTTTGGCCGGTTTATAACTTCGCTCCCCCTGGACGAATCCTCACCAAACTTTGCAGAACAAGTATATGGCCCACTCCGAATTTATTTGCAAAGTTTGGTGAGATTTGGTCCAGGGGGGGCAAAGGTATAGGGGGGGTCCCAAAACTTATTTATTTCTCCGTAGACATAATGGGAAAAAACTTTGCTCACGCCTGCAGCAGGAGCGGCGGCTTGGTCCCGAAAGCGTGCTTTTTCTTATTTGGTGTAAATCCGTCCATTCGTTTTTTTAAAAAAAAGACAAAAATGTAAGTGAAAAAAATTAGTGATATCTGTGTCTGCTTCACGGACACACTTCCCTGTTCGCTCCGCGGACAGGACGGGGATTGGGCAAGCGACTTGCGTGATGTCCGCGGACATCTGATGTGCTCTCCCATTGGCTGTAGTAAAGCGTGCAGTGCGTCTTACTTTCAGAGACGCCCACCATTTGAGTTTATTGTTCGTATATTGGCATTTGTGGCAAGCTCTGCAGTTACTTCAGTCTTCACAAGTGATTATCACAATGTAACAAGCAAAAATTCCGATGCGATAAGTTCAGAGGACAGCGGGGCCTCCAATGGGGCTGTGTGAGGCTCATGTGGATTACACATCCTGAACGTCCCAGGCTGCTGCAGACTTGCAGGAGGCATGCCATCGGTACACGGTGGCCTGCGGAGGACCGAAGAGCGGATATCCCGTTCCCCCACCCCCACTCATTACCCGTGTCTCCCTCCTGTATCCCCCACCCCCGCTCATGCCCGTGTCTCCCTCGTGTTCCCCCAACCCCCGCTCTTTACCCGTGTCTCTCTCTTGTTTCCCCCACCCCCCACTCATTACCCGTGTCGCCCTCCTGTACCCCACCACCCCCCGCTCATGCCCGTGTCTCTTTCTTGTTTCCCCCCACACCCCGCTCATGCCCCTTGTCTCCCCTGTTCCCCCCCACCCCCTGCTCATGCCCCGTGTCTCCCTCCTGTTCCTCCCACCCCCCGCTCATGCCCGTGTCTCCCTCGTGTTCCTCCCACACCCCGCTCATGCCCCGTGTCTCCCCTGTTCCCCCCACCCCCCGTTCATGCCCTGTGTCTCCCTCCTGTTCCCCCCACCGCCCGCTCAGGCCCCATGTCTCCCTCCTGTTCCCCCCACGCCCCGCTCATGCCCCGTGTCTCTCTCCTGTTACCCCCCACCCCCTGCTCATTCCCTGTGTCTCCCTCTTGTTGCCCCCACCCCCCCTCATGCCCGTGTCTCCCTCGTGTTCCCCCCACCCCCCGCTCATGCCCCGTGTCTCTCTCCTGTTACCCCCCAACCCCTTCTCATGCCCCGTGTCTCTCTCCTGTTCCCCCCACCCCCCGGTCATGCCCCGTGTCTCCCTGCTGTTGCCCCCCACACCTGCTCATGCCCCGTGTCTCTCTCCTGTTACCCCCCACTCCCCTCTCATGCCCTGTGTCCATCTCCTGTTACTCCCCACCCCCCGGTCATGCCATGTGTCTCCCTGCTGTTGCCCCCCACCCCCGCTCATGCCTGTGTCTCTCTCCTGTTACCCCCCACCCCTGGTCATGCCACGTGTCTCCCTGCTGTTGCCCCTCACCCTGCTCATGCCCCGTGTCTCTCTCCTATTCCCCCCACCCCCCGCTCATGCCCCGTGTCTCTCTCCTGTTGCCCCCCAACCCCGGTCATGCCCTTTGTCTCCCTGCTGTTGCTCCCCACCCCCGCTCATGCCCTGTGTCTCTCTCCTGTTACCCCCCCACCCCCCGGTCATGCCCCATGTCTCCCTGCTGTTGCCCCCCACCCCCACTCATGCCCCGTGTCTCTCTCCTGTTACCCCCACCCCCTATCATGCCCCGTGTCTCTCTCCTGTTGTCCCCCACCCCCCCGGTCATGCCCCATGTCTCCCTGCTGTTGCCCCCTCCCCCCACTCATGCCCTGTATCTCTCTCCTGTTCCCCCACCCCCCGTTCATGCCTCGTGTCTCCCCTGTTCCCCCCCACCCCCCGCTCATGCCCCGTGCCTCCCTGCTGTTGCCCCCCACCCCCCGCTCATGCCCTGTGTCGCTCTCCTGTTACCATCACCCCCCCTCTCATGCCCCGTGTTTCTCTCCTGTTGCCCCCCACCCCCTCTCATGCCCCGTGTCTCTCTCCTGTTACCCCCCACACTCCTCTCATTCCCTGTGTCTCTCTCCTGTTGCCCCCCACCCCCTGGTCATGCCCTGTGTCTCTCTGCTGTTGCCCCCCACCCCCCACTCATGCCCCGTGTCTCTCCCCTGTTACCCCCCCGCTCATGCCCCGTGTCTCCCTGCTGTTGCCCCCCACCTCCCCAGTTATGCCCCGTTTCTCTCTGCTGTTGGCCCCACCCCCGCTCATGCCCCGTGTCTCCCTGCTGTTGTCCCCCACCCCCCGCTCCTGCCCTGTGTCTCTCTCATGTTACCCCCCACCCCCCTCTCATGCCCCGTGTCTCCCTTGTGTTCCCCCCACCCCCGCTCATGCCCCGTGTCTCCCTGTTGTTGCCCCCTACCCCCTCTCATGCCCGTGTCTCTCTCCTCTTACCCCCCACCCCCCTCTCATGCCCCGTGTCTCTCTCCTGTTCCCCCCACACCCCGGGGATGCCCCATGTCTCCCTGCTGTTGCTCCTCACCCCCGCTCATGCCCGTGTCTCTCTCCTGTTCTCCCCACCCGCCGCTCATGCCTCGTGTCTCCCCTGTTCCCCCCCACCCCCCGCTCATGCGTGTGTCTCCTTGCTGTTGCCCCCCCACACCTGCTCATGCCCTGTGTCTCTCTCCTGTTACCCCCCACCCCCCAGTCATGCCCCGTGTCTCCCTGCTGTTGCTCCCACCCCCCGCTCATGCCCCCGCTCATGCTCCGTGTCTCTCTCCTGTTGCCCCCACCCCCTGGTCATGCCCCCTGTCTCCCTGCTGTTGCCCCCGCTCATGCCCCATGTCTCTCTCCTGTTACCCCCACCCCCCAGTCATGCCCCGTGTCTCCCTGCTGTTGCTCCCACCCCCCGCTCATGCCCCCGCTCATGCCCTGTGTCTCTATCCTGTTACCCCCCACCCCGTGCTCATGCCTCGTGTCTCCCTGCTGTTGCCCCCATCCCTGCTCATGCCCCATGTCTCTCTCCTGTTACCCCCCACTCCCCTCTCATGTTCTGTGTCCATCTCCTGTTACCTCCCACCCCCGGTCATGCTACGTGTCTCCCTGCTGTTGCCCCCTACCCCCCGCTCATGCCCCGTGTCTCTCTCCTGTTACCCCCCACCCCCGGTCATGCCCCGTGTCTCCCTGCTATTGCCCCCCACCCCCGTTCAAGCCCAGTGTCTCTCTCCTGTTCCCCCCACCCCCCGCTCATGCCCCGTGTCTCTCTCCTGTTGCCCCCCACCCCCGGTCATGCCCCGTGTCTCCCTGCTGTTGCTCCCCACCCCTGCTCATGCCCTGTTTCTCTCTCCTGTTACCCCCCACCCCCCAGTCATGCCCCATGTCTCCCTGCTGTTGCCCCCCACCCCCCGCTCCTGCACCGTGTCTCTCTCCTGTTATCCCACCCCCCTCTCATGCCCCGTGTCTCTCTCCTGTTGCCCCCTACCCCCCGGTCATGCCCCGTGTCTCCCTGCTGTTGCCCCCTCCCCCCGCTCATGCCCTGTGTCTCTCTCCTGTTCCCCCCATCCCCGTTCATGCCTCGTGTCTCCTCTGTTCCCCCCCACCCCCGCTCATGCCCCGTGTCTCCCTGCTGTTGCCCCCACCCCCCGCTCATGCCCCGTGTCGCTATCCTGTGACCCCCCCACCCCCTCTCATGCACTGTGTTTCTCTCCTGTTACCCCCCACCCCCTCTCATGCCCCGCGTCTCTCTCATGTTGCCCCCCACCCCCTGGTCATGCCCTGTGTCTCCCTGCTGTTTCCCCCCACCCCCCACTCATGCCCCGTGTCTCTCCCCTGTTACCCCCCACCCCCGCTCATGCCCCGTGTCTCCCTGCTGTTAACCCCCACCCCCCAGTCATGCCCCATGTCTCTCTGCTGTTGACCCCACCCCCGCTCACGCCCCGTGTCTCCCTGCTGTTGTCCCCCACCCCCTGCTCATGCCCTGTGTCTCTCTCATGTTACCCCCCACCCCCCTCTCATGCCCTGTGTCTCCCTCGTGTTCCCCCCACCCCCCGCTCATGCCCCGTGTCTCCCTGCTGTTGCCCCCCACCCCCGCTCATGCCCGTGTCTCTCTCCTGTTACCCCCCACCCCCCGGTCATGCCCCGTGTCTCCCTGCTTTTGCCCCCCACCTCCCGCTCATGCCCTGCGTCTCTCTCCTGTTACCCCCCACTCCCCTCTCATGCCCCGTGTCTCTCTCCTGTTGCCCCCCCACCCCGGGTCATGCCTTGTGTCTCCCTGCTGTTGCCCCCACCCCCCGCTCATGCCCCGTGTCTCTCTCCTGTTACCCCCCACCCCGGTCATGCCCCGTGTCTCTCTGCTGTTGCCCCCCAACCCCCGCTGATGCCCCTTGTCTCTCTCCTGTTCCCCCCACCCCCCGCTCATGCCTCGTGTCTCCCCTGTTCCCCCCCACCCCCCGCTCATGCCCCATGTCTCCTGGCTGTTGCGCCCCTACCCCCCGCTCATGCCCCGTGTCTCTCTCCTGTTACCCCCCACCCCCCTCTCATGCCCCGTGTCTCCCTCCTGTTGACCCCCACCCCCCTCTCATACCCCGTGTCTCTCTCCTGTTACCCCCACCCCCCAGTCATGCCCCGTGTCTCCCTGCTGTTGCCCCCACCCCCCGCTCATACCCCCCGCTCATGCTCTGTGACTCTCTCCTGTTGCGCCACCCCGTGGTCATGCCCCGTGTCTCCCTGCTGTTGCCCCCCGCTGATGCCCCATGTCTCTCTCCTATTGCCCCCACCCCCCGCTTATGCCTCGTGTCTCTCCTGTTACCCCCCACCCCCGCTCATGCCCCATGTCTTTCTCCTGTTGCCCCCCGGCTCATGCCCCGTGTCTCCCTGCTGTTGCCCCTCACCCCCCGCTCATGCCCCGTGTCTCGCTCCTGTTACCTCCAGCCCCCCCACCCCCCACTCATGCCCCGTGTCTCCCTCGTGTTCCCCCAACCCCCGCTCATGCCCCATGTCTCACTGCTGTTGCCCCCCACCCCCTGCTCATGCCCCGTGTCTCCCTGCTGTTGTCCCTCACCCCCGCTCATGCCCCGTGTCTCGCTCCTGTTACCCCCAACCCCCCCACCCCCGCTCATGCCCCGTGTCTCCCTCGTGTTCCCCCACCCCCGCTCATGCCCCATGTCTCACTGCTGTTGCCCACCACCCCCTGCTCATGCCCCGTGTCTCCCTGCGTTTGCCCCCCACCCCCCGCTCATGCCCCGTGTCTCTCCCCTGTTACCCCCCACCCCCCGCTCATGCCACGTGTCTCCCTGCTGTTGCCACCCACCCCCTAAGTCATGCCCTGTGTCTCTCTGCTGTTGACCCCACCCCCGCTCATGCCCCGTGTCTCCCTGCTGTTGTCCCCCACCCGTCGCTCATGCCCTGTGTCTCTCTCATGTTACCCCCCAACCCCCTCTCATGCCCCGTGTCTCCCTCGTGTTCCCCCCACCCCCCGCTCATGCCCCGTGTCTCCCTGCTGTTGTCCCCCACCCCCTCTCATGCCCGTGTCTCTCTCCTCTTACCCCCACCCCCCTCTCATGCCCATTGTCTCTCTCCTGTTCCCCCCACCCCCCGGGCATGCCCCGTGTCTCCCTGCTGTTGTCCCCCACCCTCGCTCATGCCCGTGTCTCTCTCCTGTTATCCCCACTCCCAGTCATGCCCCGTGTCTCCCTGCTGTTGCCCCCCACCTCCCGCTCATGCCCTGCGTCTCTCTCCGGTTACCCCCCACTCCGCTCTCATGCCCCGTGTCTCTCTCCTGTTGCCCCCACCCCCGGTCATGCCCCGTGTCTCCCTGCTGTTGCCCCCCACCCCCGCTCATGCCCCGTGTCTCTCTCCTGTTACCCCCCACCCCCGGTCATGCCCCGTGTCTCCCTGCTGTTGCCACCCACCCCCGCTCATGCCCCTTGTCTCTCTCCTTTTCCCCCCACCCCCTGCTCATGCCTCGTGTCTCCCCTGTTCCCCCCACACCCCGCTCATGCCCCGTGTCTCCTTGCTGTTGCCCCTCCATCCCCCGCTCATGCCCCTAGTCTCTCTCCTGTTACCCCCCACCCCCCTCTCATGCCCCGTGTCTCCCTCCTGTTGCCCCCTAACCACCCGCTCATGCCCCGTGTCTCCCTCCTGTTACCGACACCCCCCAGTCATGCCCCGTGTCTCCCTGCTGTTGCCCCCACCCCCCGCTCATGCCCCCCGCTCATGCTCCGTGTCTCTCTCCTGTTGTCCCCACCCCCTGGTCATGCCCGTGTCTCCCTGCTGTTGCCCTCCGCTCATGCCCCATGTCTCTCTCCTGATCCCCCACCCCCCGCTTATGCCTCGTGTCTCTCCTGTTACCCCCCACCCCCGCTCATGCCCCATGTCTTTCTCCTGTTGCCCCCCGCTCATGCCCCGTGTCCCCCTGCTGTTGCCCCTCACCCCCCGCTCATGCCCCGTGTCTCGCTCCTGTTACCCCCAACCCCCCCACCCCCCGCTCATGCCCCGTGTCTCACTGCTGTTGCCCCCCACCCCCTGCTCATGCCCCGTGTCTCTCTCCTGTTACCCCCCACCCCCTCTCATGCCCTGTGTCCCTCTCCTGTTGCCCCCCACCCCCAATCATGCCACGTGTCTCCCTGCTGTTCCCCCATCCCCTGCTCATGCCCCGTGTCTCTCTCCTGTTACCCCCCACCCCCCTCTCATGCCCCGTGTCTCTCTCCTGTTACCCCCCACCTCCCTCTCATGCCCCGTGTCTCTCTCCTGTTGCCCCCCACCCCCCAGTCATGCCCCGTGTCTCCCTTCTGTTGCCCCCCACCCCCAGTCATGCCCCGTGTGTCTCTGCTGTTGCCCCCCCACCCTCCGCTCATGCCCTGTGTCTCTCTCCTTTTACTCCCCACCCCCTCTCATGCCCCGTGTCTCCCTCGTGTTCCCCCCACCCCCCTCTCATGCCCCCTGTCTC
Source organism: Ambystoma mexicanum (assembly GCF_040938575.1). Classification (NCBI taxonomy): domain Eukaryota; kingdom Metazoa; phylum Chordata; class Amphibia; order Caudata; family Ambystomatidae; genus Ambystoma; species Ambystoma mexicanum. Next base: position 1,029,296,183 of record NC_090927.1, on the reverse strand, counting down.
TCTCCTGTTACCCCCCACCCCCTCTCATGCCCCGTGTGACTCTGCTATTGCCCCCACCCCCCGCTCATGCCCCGTGTCTCTCTCCTGTTACCCACCCACCCCCCTCTCATGCCCAGTGTCTCTCTCCTGTTGCCCCCACCCCCCGGTCATGCCCCGTGTCTCCATGTTGCCACCCCACCCCCCAGTCATGCCCCGTGTCTCCCCCCTGTTGCCCCCCACCCCCCTCTCTTGCCCCGTGTCTCCCTTGTTTTCCCCCGCCCCCCGCTCTGCCCCGCGTCTCCCTGCTGTTGCCCCCTCCCCCCGCTCATGCCCCGTGTCTCTCTCCTGTTACCCCCACCGCCCTCTCATGCCCCATGTCTCTCTCCTGTTACCCTCTGCCCCCTCTCATGCCCCGTGTCTCCCTCCTGTTGCCCCCCCACCCCCAGTCATGCCCCGTGTCTCCCTTCTGTTGCCCCCCACCCCGGTCATGCTCCGTGTCTCCCTGCTGTTGCCCCCCACCCCCCGCTCATGCCCCGTGTCTCCTGTTACCCCCACCCCCTCTCATGCCCCGTGTCTCCCTCGTGTTCCCCCACCCCCCGCTCATGCCCTATGTCTCCCTGCTGTTGCCCCCCACCCCCTGCTCATGCCCCATGTCTCTCTCCTGTTGCCCCCCCACCCCCCGGTCATGCCCCATGTCTCCCTCCTGTTGCCCCTCACCCCCCGGTCATGCCCCGTGTCTTCCTCCTGTTGCCCCCAACCCCCCGCTCATGCCCCGTGTCTCTCTCCTGTTACCCCCCACCCCACTCTCATGCCCCGTGTCTCCCTCCTGGTCCCCCATACCCATGCCCTGTTGTGTTATCTTTATACACCCCGCCTTACCTTTCCATGGTGTCCATCTTGGTAAAAGGTTTTCCTTCCTACACCGGGACGCCGCAGGCGTTCCGGTTTGGGAAGAAAAATCTTTTTTTTACCACCCCGGGTTCCCACTTTGAGAACCTAGGATGCTAGTGGTCTTCATCCATTGAAAAGGACGTTATGGTTGCGTTGCACTAATAAACAACTATGAAATTCAATTAAAAAATGTGTTAAAGGGACGTTATGGTTAAGTTGCACTGATAAAAAACTATGAAATTCAATGAAAAAACGTTGTTAAAGTGACGTTATGGTTAAGTTGTACTAATAAAAACCTATGAAAATCAATGAAAAAATGTTGTTAAAGGGACGTTATGGTAAAGTTGCACTAATAGAAACCAATGAAATTCAGTGAAAAAACTTTGTTAAAGGGACGTTATGGTTCCAAGACCGAAAAACCCTTGAAATTCGCCAGTTATGGTAAGCTAAGCAAAATAATTCGCGCCACCACCGTGCACTGCTAAGCCTAACACCCAGGACATCAAAGATGACATCACAAATGACGTTTTTACTTGGAACCATAACGTCCCTTTAACAAAGTTTTTTCACTGAATTTCATAGGTTTTTAGTAGCGCAACTTAACCATAACGTCCCTTTAATAAAGTTTTTTCACTGACTATATATATATATATATATGTATATATATATATATATATATATATATATATATATATATATATATATATTCAATGAAAAAACTGTGTTAAAGGGACGTTATGGTTCCAAGTAAAACCGAAAAACCTCTGAAATTCGCCAGTAATGGTAAGCTAAGCAACCATAACTCGCGCCACCACCGTGCAGTGCTAAGACTAACACCCACGACATCAAAGGTGACATCACAAATGTCATTCATGACATCACTGATTACATCACATATGAATTTACTTTTCATGAAATGTCTGTATAAGGCATTCTTATTATAATGTTGAGAAAAAAGTGTCAAGGATCATTGGAATAAATATCATGAGCTAATTAGTGCATTAAGCAATGCATTGATATAAATAGCATTCTATTATGAATTCCTATCGAGTATACTAAGCTACTCATGCAGAAACCTAGGCATTGTGTGTAGCATACATGATGAAGATATAATATTCATAATGTTGATATGTTTAATAATGAAATGATAAATGTTTTCTTATTAGAGTTTTGTGTACTGTGAAATATGTATTGATTCTAACTATCCCATGGCTTTGCATTTTCAGTCCCAACATGACAGTAAATTGGAGGGTTTCTCCTTTTTTGTAATTCGAACTGTGCCTAAATCACCCAGGGGCGGTAATCGGGAGTTACTGCTGAGGCAATTGGAGACCAAATCCATTTTGGACCTCGAGACCAAGAAACCTAGGGGTCATAATCTTGATGAAGAATTATTATACCTTCTTAGGAACCTAATAATTTACATTTGTTTTTTATCTCTGATGAATTACTTCTGGATTGTAGGTACCCGGGGTGTTTTTTATATGATCCTGTTAACATCTACCTTTATCCTTTAGTGTTTTCTTCTGATTTCAACCACAAAGTATATTCCCTCATGTTTTGACGTATTTTTCAGGTTGATATTTCATGACATTGTTTAGCCTAACTTGTACAATTTTGGTTTTAACATATACAGTAGTAGGGTGAACTTTTTATACTGATCACTGTGATTAAAATATTCTTACATAGTATGTTTGTTGGATTCCTCATACGTTTTTACTCTGTGCTTTATTCTGTCTCGCCCTTAACCTCTCTTTTTGCTTTGTAGAGGGTTATGTTACATCTTTAGAGATCCAGATACTTATATAGCAAGGGTTACTTGGGTATGATACCTTTTCTTTAGGTCTATTATAACCCACGTTTTTTATTGGGACTATCAAGCACATGTGTACCAACTTTTAGCAGTAGAAGGCTTATGAGGAAGGAAGTTTGCCTTTAAAATTGGGGCATTTTAGGGTTTAAGCACTTTGCACTTTATTGTGGATCAATTTGTTAACTATTCTTCAGCTGTCCATGGATGCACGGTTTTTGTGCCATATATTATTTTATAGAGAGCAGGGTTATTTTTAAATATTCAACACTTTATGTCATTTTACATATTTAATGATCTTTTAATTGATCTTTGCTAACCTTGTGTATGGTTTCATGTTTTGTAATATCAGTATATTCAGGTATAGATGAGTGCATCCATAGACGTAGAGCATTGAGCTCATTATTATTGCTGTTGAATTTGCAACTCTTATCCCTTGTATTACTTTCCCTCCTGTTTTCCTTATCTTGGTTGCTATGCACTTTGCATTTTGTTGGCTGCTAATGCACTATGCACTTTATACTGCCCACATACTGCTATATTTGCCTGAAATGTCCCATTTTTACCCTTGTGCATGCATGATGTAAATTATATGTTCAGGCATTTTGAGACTATTTAATTTTTTGGGGCACGCCTATATGTCACACAATCTATTACACGTCTGAAACTCACACTGTGGGACTGTATTGAAGGGATGGCAATATAACTGTGTGCGTGCGAATGTCTAGCGCAGATTTTTTATTTATTTGTTTGGACGGCATTTTCAGACTGGGCTTCTTTTTTATCCATATTAATGTTTATATTGTTTAGAGGTAAGTCCCAGTCTGTTTTGCCCCGTATATTGTTTACACTGTGGGAGTACCTTATTTTTCATATTAGGTTCCTTTCATACAGCGGTGACATCACTGACTGGTTACCTCCCATTGTTATGATTCTTCTTTTCAAGCGTTATATGCCGTCTCTTCTACAGTTCCCACTCTGCTGACTTTCGTGGCACTTGTGGCAGCATTTCTGATTTTAAGACGTTATTCAATGTCCAGACTACTAAGATGTGTACTTTATTTTGTTGTACATTAATGAATGCGTTGCCTTTGGTGCACTACAACATGGCCGCCTTGTGTACAATACATTGTATTGACTTGTGCAATGGGTCGCTCTATACACTGCTACCATAGAGTTTGAATAACATTTTAAGGAGTCTCTTGTCTGTGTTTCCTCTACCTACGTAAACAAGCGGTCGGTGTACCGCAAAACGCGTCATTGTGTTATTTCAGGTTCCTCTTTCCCATGCACTTTGGATAAATAAAGAACATTTGGTGCTGCCTTATCTTGCCGTCAAGCCTTTCATTTTGCTGAAGATTGGATTCTCTTTATTCAGCTGCTCTCGGGAGTGCAACCTGCTGGTTTTGCCCTGGTTGTTCAGGGGCTTAATTTTCTTTTGAAAAAAATGTATATATATATATATATATATATATATATATATATATATATATATATATATATATATATATTCAATGAAAAAACCTTGTTAAAGGGATGTTATGGTTCCAAGTAAAACCGAAAAACCCCTGAAATTCACCAGTTATGGTAAGCTAAGCAACCATAACTCGCGCCACCACCGTGCACTGCTAAGACTAACACCCAGGACATCAAAGATGACATAACAAATGTCATTGATGACATCACTGATGACATCACATATGAATTTACTTTTCATGAAATGTCTGTATAAGGCATTCTTATTATGATGTTGAGAAAAAAGTGTCAAGGATCATTGGAATAAATATAATGAGCTAATTAGTGCATTAAGCAATGCATTGATATAAATAGCATTCTATTATGAATTTCTATCGAGTATACTAAGCTACTCATGCAGACACCTAGGCATTGCGTGCAGCATACATGATGAAGATATAATATTCATAATGTTGATATGTTAAATAATGAAATGATAAATGTTTTCTTATTAGAGTTTTGTGTACTGTGAAATATGTAATAAGTAGCTAATAAATCCCACGTATTACATAATTGCATTATTAAAGACAAAACACAAAAACACAATAGCGCATACACATATGTGTATATACAGGGAAAGTGAAGTAAGCAAAAAAGCAGAAGTAGTAGCAGAAAAAATTCATAACCTAACTGATTATCTTTATGCTAATAAATGATTGCTCTGTTGCAAAGCTGCTATTTACCCTATGTATATGTATCACATGGGTGACTGGACCCTAAGGAAAGTAGTGTGAGTACAATGTCTACAAATATGAACATATACAGGGAAAGTATAATATAGTAATAAAAAAACAACAGAACTATCAGAAAGTGCTGATAACTCTACTGATTATTTTCATGCACAGAAAGGATTGCTGTCTTTCAAGCCTGTGTCTTCCCCTATGTATATGTTTCATTTGATATGAGTGGACCCTAAGAGAATTACTGTAAGAATATATTTGAAGGATAAGTCTACAAATATAGTGCATTTACAATTTTTAGTTACTGACTGTTACTGAAGAAAACCATGTGTCCTAGATCTGTCAGTAAAGGAAAAAAGAGGGAGACAGACATGTGATGTCATCAATGACATTTGTGATGTCATCTTTGATGTCGTGGGTGTTACTCTTAGCAGTGCACGGTGGTGGCGCGAGTTATGGTTGCTTAGTTTACCATAACTGGTGAATTTCAGGGGTTTTTCGGTTTTACTTGGAACCATAACGTCCCTTTAACAATGTTTTTTCATTGAATTTCATAGGTTTTTAGTAGCGTAACTTAACCATAACATCCCTTTAACAAAGTTTTTTTACTGAATTTCATAGGTTTTTAGTAGAGCAACTTAACAATAATAACTCTGACTTTTTATACAAGTAACATAGAACATAGTGAACCCTGTAGTGAGGCAAGACACACCAGGTGAGGATAAAAGCAGATTTATTGGGACACGTATCAGACATATAGTTGAGACCCCAACCAGGACAGCATCAGATCTCCAACTGCCGAAATACAATACATAACAAATCCCAAGTTCCATAGCAGTGCACTGTGACCTCAACCATACACAGCCCAATGACTCCATATAAAGAATGCTCATCATCCCCATGGCAACACTTGGCATTCCCCTAGCACAGTAAACTCATATATACAACACATCCCCCCCTTATCTGAACAAAGCCTAAAATTAATAACAAATGAAACATAACTTAACTGGGTATTAACATAAACAAATGGAAATATCAAATGTAGCATCAGCAGACATTGCACTTTTGACATATCAAAGGGATGACTTAAGACAACTACTTTATTATCTTCGCAACTCTTGACAAATTCCAAATTTGGCCGCTTTCTGTCCTAACGGCACCTTTGTACACTTGGACAACCTTGACAGGATCCGAATACAACAGATCCCCTTTCCTGTTTATTACGGGCTTCCGTATTCTGATCCAATCACCCACCTCAACAATAGTTACTTTCCTCTTTGGGGTCTTCTCATTCATTCTCTCGACCCATTTACCCTTTCGTTCTTGCATTCTTTTTTTACTTCCTCTGCAACCTCATTGGTTTCCTCACTCTTCCCAAACATGCCGGTGACAACGCAGTGTTACCTCTTCGCCCTCTCATCAATTCAAAGGGACTTACTCTTGTTTCAGCATTGGGGGCCATCCGTAAAGCATACACATGCTCTTTGACTGCTACTTTACGATCACCACCACATGCGCTTCCTCCTAGAATACCATCCATTATACAACGGTTCATTCTCTCAACCATTCCGTTCCCTTGTGGATAATACAATGCAGTCTTCTTGTGCCGAATTCCACATTTGAAAAGATATTCTTGGAACAACTTACCCGTGAATTGTGGACCATTGTCTGTGAGAAGGGTCCTTGGCAAACCCTCCCTCTCAAAAACACTCTCTAAAAACTCCACAATGGATTGACTTGTAACATCCCTCAATATTTTAAACTCCGTCCACCTTGAAAACATATCTATTAAGACAATAATAAACCTTCCTCGTCCTCTACCCATATCGACAGGGCCCAGAATATCAATGGCAAGACCTTGCCACACACCTTCCGGTACCAACGTCTTTCTTACTGGTTGGACCACAGCCGAAAGATTCTTTCCTGATTTAATGCACACTACACACTCACCAACGACTCTCTCGATTTCTCGATCGCAACATGGCCACCAATAATCAACCTTTATAACTTCGTTAGTCTTGGATACACCCACGTGACCGCAATGGGCAATTTCCACCAGCCTTTTTCTCAAACTCCCAGGAACAACCAACTTGTCCCACCGATATAATACGCCATCCCTCACCGACAATTCCAATCTTACTTCCCACAATGATCTCTCCTCTCCCAACAACAATCTCTTTTCCGGCCAACCTTCTCTGACGAAACCCATGATGCGTCTCCACATATCATCAGACTGCAGAGCTTCAATCTACTCTTCTCTCTGTATCACCCTTTCAGTGGTCGCAAATACCATATTACCAACATCACCACATTTTTCACTCTCTTCATCATCACTACTATCCACCCTTAACCTCGAAGCATAATCGGCTTGTACATTGCTTTTCCCAGGGACAACTTCCATATTGAATTTAAGACATTGTAACCTGGTTACCCAGCATGCAACTCTTCTTCAGACTTTATCCAGGCCTTTACTTTCAAAGATTGCCTTTAATGGTTTATGGTCAGTTCGCAAAGTGAATTCCTGACCCCACACAAAATGTTTTAGTTTTTCAATTCCCCAATGGCACGCTAGGGCCTCCTTTTCTATAACTGAGTAATTCAACTCAGCCCCTTTCAACATGCGTGAAGCATGTAAAACTACATCTTCCATACCATCCGCTCCTGCTTGGGACATAACCACTCCAATCCCCATTTCGCTAGCATCCACCGATAAAATAGTCTTCTTCTTGGTGTTGTACATAGCCAATGGTTTCGCCATATCAATTTTCAATTTTATTTCTTCAAACTCCTTTTGACAAGTTTTATCCCAGTCAAACTCAACACCTTTCTTTAGCAGAGCTCTCAAGTTTATTACTCTATCCGCAAAATTTTCTACAAAACAATGGTAAAATTCTATGGTACCTAAGAATGACCTCAATTCTGCCTTGTTTTTCGGAACTTGCATTCTTCTTATCCCATCAACCAAATCCTTCCTGGGTCTAAGACCTCCCTCAGATATTTCATGGCCCAAGTACTCCACCGTACGAGTGCAGAAGACACACTTCTGACCACGTAACTTAATTCCCCGCTCTTTGAATATCTTTAGAACCACCTCCACTTTTTCCCTCAATGCCTCTTCAGTTTTCCCACACACTAACACATCGTCCTGGAAGCACCAGACATATTTCACTCCCTTTAGTATTTTGTCCATCACTTTTTGAAATACTGAGGAAACAGATATAAGCCCAAACGGCATACGTCGGAATTGATAAACTCCTTCATACGTAATGAATGCAGTACGTTTTCGTGATTCAGTATCTAAATCTATTTGATGGTATGCACTTGCCCTGTCTAGCTTCGCAAAAAACTTAGCATTACCAATTCGACTCAATAATTCACCCATATTGGGCAGTGGATGTCAGCTATGACACACTTATTAAATTCTCTTAAATCTATACACACTCTTAATTCACCACTTGGCTTCCTTACAACCACAACCGGGGAAATCCACTCTAAGGCCTTTGCTGGTTCAATGATACCCGCCTTTTCCAGTTTCATTAGTTCGTCCTTCACAGCATCACGCATCGTCATAGGTAATGGTCTCAGTTTTGCACCCACTGGCTTACTCCCATCTATTGGCGTAATTTTGTGCACCAGATCCTTCAGACAACCTACTCCATTACTGAAGACTTTGGGATATTTCGTTATCAAATCACTGTTAACATCCCCCACTCTACTAGGCCCTCTGACATTTCCAATGTTAAGGACTTGTTCTTCACTATTAGGGTCCAGTTTGATGCCCAGACCTCTTTGTTCTCTCCACCCGAGTAAAGTTTCCCCCTTCCTTGTAACATATATTTTGCCATATGTCGTTCTTCCTTTGAAACTGAAGTGAGCCATGCAGCACCCCAATAGCTCTATTTCCTGCCATTGTAGTCGCCAGGATTTTTATCAGATGGTGTTAGATCTCCCATCCGACCATTTACTATGTTTTCATAAGTACCCCTTGACATCAGAGTAATCTTTGAACACAAGTCTGCTAACATTCTTACTTCTTGCCCATTCACCTTAACCCACGCCGCAGGATGTTCACACTCGTCATTCTCAGAACATTTCACCATATTAACAGTGACTACCTCACTCTCAGACTCTTCACACTCTCCTGATGATACAACCTCACATTCCTCAACAAACATGGTTCCTTTAGCCCGAGCTATACGATAATTTTTACAGCAGTTTTCAAATTGCCCCCACTTCTTGCAAATAGAGCAATTTGTTTGTCTGCCAGGACATATCGGTGAAGTTGATAAGTGGCGCGCACTCCCACACCTAAAACATAAATGTTCCTCTCTTCTTGGACCTCTATAAGTAACCTCCTTCTGAGTATTTTTATTACTCAGTTGAGCTTGCCCAGCCCCACTCTTGCTCTGATCTGAGTCATTCCCTCTTACAAGTTTATTTCTCGATTTCCTTTTCCCCTTAGTACCCCCATTCTTAGGATCACTAATCTTCAAAACTTCAATAGGCTGAACAGGTTTTGTCTCTTTCGTACCCAATTTCGCCACGCACTTCAATGTGTGCTCTATTCTCTTAGCAATCGTTATAACTTCATCTAAATCAGGATCGTCCTTCAACCACACTTCCTCTCGAATTTTATCATTTAAACAATGTAACATGAACTGATCCCTTATATGTTCATCTAATGACCCACCAAATTTGCAATTCAATGACAAGTGTCTCAAAGCTGTAATGTATTCTTCTACTGACTCACTGTCATGTTGGAATCTCATTCCGAAATTATAACGTTCCAACACTGTGCTGATCATTGCCTCAAAATGTTTGTCTAATTTAAGCAAAGCATAGTCAAAGTCATTACGACCATCTTCCATGTCCAATTCTGCAATGTCAGGCAGTGTTTCATAAATTCTTTGCCCTTCATAGCCCAAAAAGTGCATTAACATGGATACTTTCCTCTCCGTAGACATACCATTGCCACATGTTGCCTTAACATAATGCAAAAATCCCCTTTTCCATGGGCCCAACTTGATCCTAGGAGGGCCCGGGTAGGCATGAACATTTGTGGCCCAGGGACACCAGACAAAGCCATGTTAGGAGTAACTGTATCGGTATCTTCTATAGCGGTAGTGCTCTTCTTCACTCACGTGACCAAGGTTTTGTTAAATTTACCAATCAACAGCAAACCCTGCTACGTTGTTTCTCACCTGGACCAATAATAGTGTATGTTTGAGCTTTTTCTTCAGCAGGTAGCACGTCGCCGCCTTCCCAAAAGGGCCCTGGGCGGTTGACCAATCTCGTAGCTGCTTCCTGGGGCCAAGACGTTAGTTCCAACCAACAGAGATTGAAGGGAAAAGAAATTGTGATGCTGTCACGTGACCAGGTACGCGCTCGCCGTCTGTGTATCAAATTCTGGGTCATATGAGCCGGGTTACGACTACAGGAAGTAGGAATTCGGTGAAGCCACCCACTCTTCGCAGCACAGCGAGATGGTATTCTAGATCCTGTACACACTTCGTTGAGAGCCATATCACATCGCGCACCGGTCTGCACTCGCCATGTTGCTCACACAGCACAACGCAACATCCGTGTCCCGATACTTCTTCGACAAAATTACCACTAGTTGTGTTGCAACCGGACAACACTCGGGTTTGGCAGCTGCCGACCTCTGTACTTGCAGGTACCAGGCAGCGTGTGCGAAGCTGGAGACGGCGTATGACGAGCAAACGGTGATCCACTCTTCAAGGACCACCACAATCTTATTGTTGGGTAATCTACAAGGACTGCAGAGTAGGTCTGCAACGATTCACCGGGCTGGGGGTCTCAAAAAAAAAAAAAACTCCTTCACCATCAAGGCTTGCCTAGGTTGTTCTCTCTGACTTCTTCAGCATCCCATCCTCGTCGCCAATGTAGTGAGGCAAGACACACCAGGTGAGGATAAAAGCAGATTTATTGGGACACGTATCAGACATATAGTTGAGACCCCCAACCAGGACAGCATCAGATCTCCAACTGCCGAAATACAGTACATAACAAATCCCAAGTTCCATAGCAGTGCATTGTGACCTCAATCATGCACAGCCCAATGACTCCATATAAAGAATGCTCATCATCCCCATGGCAACACTTGGCATTCCCCTAGCACAGTAAACCCATATATACAACAAACCCCCTCTACTGAATTTGATGTCCGCAAACTCTTTTAATGTCCGCGGACAGATGCGGACAACAGCACCACTACCCAAAAAGTCTGGGGGGTATGTTTAATTGTTATATCATAACATATGAACATTTTACACATTCACAAACCAGCACACATACACATTATATGTAGTAATAAATAAGAATTTTAACCCATATATATAACACACTAACCATTCATTTAAATACAATATGTTCTAGAAATGGAATATACCAAACGAAGAAAGATAGTCTTCCAACATGATTACCTCACAGAAACTCCACAACTAAGAGCAACAGCAGATCTACAGACCACTCAGAACACACCTTACCAGAACCTAGTAAGTGTACTGCAGTTTACTCATATATTTGTAAACTTTCTGTATTAGATACAAAAAACATGACATTATGTTTTTATCTCACAGAAATGTCTAGTACTCTAGAGTGGCTAGAGGAGCATTTCCCACGTGAGGTAATGTCAGAATATAGTGAACCTAATGGTAGACACTTTACTATATAAACCAATGAATAAATATTATTTTACATACATTTAACATATATATTTTCTTTTGTACAAACCATACAAAAATTGAAAATACTAAAGAAAAACAGTATTGGATAAGACTCTTCAGCACATAGAAGAAAAAATGGACCTACTCTTGGCACATTTTAATAATTTAAAAAACTTTGTGGAGGATCACTTCAAACAAACAACTACATACCATTGTCCCACATGTACCTGTCCCCCCTCACCATATCCCACTCAATCATCCCCAAACCCTCTCCATGAACCAAAACGTTTTGATGAGACTTCCATCCCTTCTTCACCTCATATAAATCCTATTGAAACCCACAATTCTCCTGTTTTTGTTTCAGTTTCTGCCTCACCTTCTCTGTCATAAATTTAACATACATGTAAAATAAAGTAAAATTATTATATTGTGTCCTAATTCATTTCTTGTCTTTTTTTAAAAAGCAGTTCGGCTGTCCACGGACAGCGCGGGTGTCCGGAATGCCCGTGAAGAAACAAAAATGGAGGTGTCCTAAGGTGTCCGTACTGTTCGCAGGCAAGTTGAAACTGTTCTAAGAACACAGGCTGTGTCCTGAAATGTTCGTTAATATACAAAATGGGGGTGTCCTGAGGACACTATACCTGCCCTTACTGTTCGTAGACAGGTTGAAACTGTTCTAAGAACACATCAAGTGTGCTGGGATATTCGTAAATAAACAAAATGTGGGTGTCCTGAGGACACTATGCCTGTCCTTATTGTTCGCAGGCAAGTTGAAACTGTTCTAAGAACAAACGCCTGTCCGTAACTGTTCCTTTCACTTGTGACGCACTTTTAATCACTTCAGGACCCGAACAGTGTCCGTAGAACACCAACGCGCATGCGCAAAACAGTTTCAGTGCATTTGGTGTCCTGCGGACACCCGCTCCCTTCGCGGACATGTTCGCGAACCTATCATGTGACCGCGCCCACGATGAGCGTATGTTCTGATTGCGAACACTGTTCGTGTCCCCGAACAATTTAAAACTACATTTTCAAGAAATCTACAATATTGTTCAATAAAAACTCACCATATAGCAAGTCCCACATAGTAATCCTGAGTTTCTACATACTTTTTGTGACTTTTTGAACCCTTTTTTCTGTTTGATCTGTCCGCGGACAGCGCGTATGTCCGCGACCGAGCACAAGCACCCCTATAAAAGACCACGCCCTAGAGCTCATTCTCATTGTGTTTCTGGCTATCCTACAGAACACAGCGAATTTTGCTGCCAATTTGCAGATTTTCATGGCTCCACTCATGCCACCTGGTGTTGCATCTGCCTCAGCACCTCCCCCACCCCCTCCATCACCACCACCTCCCCAAGGGCCTGAAGAGGGGAACAGGAGTGAGGATGCACAAGAGGATGAAGAGGATGACGAGAATGAGGTAGTGGAAGTCCCTACTACCAACACTTGGCGTGAGTCTTGGGTGTGGCGGTTATTTACCATTCGTGGTAATGGTCCTAAGGCGCGTGCGAACCAAGTCACCTGCAATGAGTGCAAAATGGTACTCAGTCGCGGGAGGCATCGTTCATACAGATTTGGGACAACTACCATGAAGCGACACCTAAAGTCATTCCACACTGGGGCCATTCGCAAGGTTGAACCTTGCGAGGAGCGTAGCAGGTTGACTTCCTCTACTTCATCCTCCGTTTCCGATCCTGTCACCACAAGGAACACTCCTGTGGGACAGCATATTCCTCAAGCTGCCTCACAGGCCATACACAATACTGATGACCCTTACCTTTCGAGGGTCACAGTTGTGTGTATATACTGCGACGCAGTACTGTGCAGGGGTGAGAGACTTCGTAGTGCTTTTGAGGCTATCGTCTCAGAGCACAAGAAGACTTGCTCACTACGCAAGTAAAACCCACTCTACATCTTCCTGTCTCAGCTTGCCCTTTCTTATCCCTGTGGTTGGTGTCCCCCTTACCCTCCTTTCCCCTCCTCTCCTAGTGTGTCTTGTATAAAAAATCAAAACATATAGAAAACAACAAAAATAAAGAAAGGCTCTTTTCATAGCCGCCTTTCACAGTTAAAAAATAGAAGTGAAAATAAATGAAGCAGGGCCCTGTGTATTTTTTAGAAGTCCGGGGACATCTAAAATTTTGGGGTGCTGCCCTATCATAACCATTGCAGTTTTATCTGGGAGGAAGTGGTGGCTCTGAAAAGAGCCTTTTGGTGGTGTTTGTTGTGTTTGAAAAATTTGAAATGCTCAACACATACTACAAAATGGATGCTGTAATTCCAAAAAAGATTGCAATGCATTTTGTACATTTCTCAGAAAAATCTGATTGCCAGCATAAGTAAGATGGACTCCATCTCTGCGAAAAATGTATGTACCATGAAACATAATATTTTCATTGTGAAAAGAGAACAACATCTGTTAGAAAGGCACAAACAGCCTTATTGACATTGCGCCTTGCTTTCTCCATTTCTGGACCAAATGATGAAGAACGAAGCCACATTTGTCTCTGCGCAATCCGTGAAAAAATTACTTGAGAATTTGGAAACATGTCCATGACCTTCCCAAGTCCTTCTTTCATCGCAAATTGCAAAGAAATTCCAGACACATGTCCTAAACTGTTCCCTCCACAATGAATTACAATTATGTCTGGATGTTGCTCTGTCTCCAAAGTAGCACAGAGAGGTAGCAAGTCCAACCACTTCATTCCACATACTCCATGCCAGTGCACGTCCACATGTGGGAATCCAAGATCTACAGCTACTCCACAGCTTTCTGCATGCACCTTCAACCAATGTATCCACGAGTCTCCCAAAATCCAAACAATCTGTATTCTGAAACACACAGCCATAGCTACCTGTTCTTCTCTCAGCAAAAAGAGTATCTGAGAAACTCTCTCCTGGCACAACACACCCACTAAACTTTCCTGACCAATCCCTTTCTCTGCTCATTCTCATTTGCATGGCTCCCCAACCCAAAATCCCCAGATGTAACACCCAATGTCCGCGGACTACCGCCATGTCCACGGACATATCGTAACATGAACAGTCCTTCTACCATTTCCATTTCACTTTCTGTGCCATTCCCTCATTGGATATAGCTAAGAAGTCACATGAACATCCACCAATCACATCCAAGACCTCTACATCTAACTGCATCATCATAGATCAGCACTTCAAATGTACTGTTAATCACTCATTATATCATTGGAAAGCACCTTCTACCAGAAATACTGCACAAGTCTCCAAGATTTCTACTTGCAGCTGCATGCATATCCATGTGCATGAACACAAACAACAGGTATGCATATTTTCTGTATAGTACATGTACAATGCTTATAGATTCATATAAACAGATTAACTGACATTTAGCTTGTATAAATTATAAAATGAATTTAGTGTCATTTTTTCCATCTCCTAAAATCAACTGTCACTTCCAAACCTATCTACTATTTAATTTCTTTTTACACACACATTTTCAAAGCATGTTGAACTAACATATTTAAAGTACAATATGAAGAGTTAACATACTCAAACAAAATTGCATGCACACAGTATGTTCAAATATCAAACAACAATACTTGTACAAAAACATTAACATTTATTTACTTATATTTATATACTGCGCAAGCAGCCCATGGCATTGAGGTGCTTTTACTTACAAGAGCTTAGTTACAGAAATAGTGGTATTCAGTGGTACATTCTGAATTCCACAAGGCATACAAATGATATTTTGGTTGGTACAGTTAGTCATTACAATACAGTTTATGCATTAAAAACATATGATATGTATTCAACTGATGCGACGCATCTTATGTGAATAAGATAGTTTTCATCATTTTGAGGAAGGGGCTGAGGGTCAATGTCAATTAAAAAATGAATGTCTAAATTAAAAACAGTGCTATATACAAACAAAATTACTCATTTGTTTCCTTTACAATTGCAGTGAAGACCATTCTCGTTAAAAGAAGCAGCCGAATTTGAAGTACAAAGGACAACTAAGAAGAAACCTGCTCATTTCAGAAAAAAAGTAAGTTGAATACCACCATATTATTTGTACTATTATTCAAACACACTGTAAGGTTAATTCATGCTATTTCTGTGCCTAAAAATAGAGATTGTGCACCATTCTGTCTACAAATCCCCATTTCTTAAACAGAGATTTACAGGCAGAATGGCTCACAATTTCATATTTGTCGACACACAAATGACCCAACTCAGCCCCTAGAATTTTGATATTATAGAATAAACAACTGCTTTAATTGTATACCATTAGATTTACTATTTCTACTTCTCCACACCACCAGCTTACTTTCTACTCTCATCTGAACCACAGTTTAGTAGCACATGAATTCAAGAATACTCATCCCAACTAGTTGTAGTTGCCCAATGCACAATCACACACCATTACATACATCTTTATCATCTTACTCAGACACTCATGCACACAGCACACATACGTCAAGAACACCCAACCCATACCTTCTTTATTTTTTTCAAAAGACCCTAAAGAATGCCTACCAAAAATCAAGCCCGTAGAAAGCAACGGAGAAGCAGAGAAAATGAAAATAGAAGTGTCCAAAACAAACATCCACCTCTAGCAGAATTTGTAACAAAAAAAAGTTAAAACAAAACAGCTAAATCAGTCATTTAGCGAAACAAAACAAGCTTCAACTACAGAAACGTTGCCTCCTCTATCAAAATGTAAAACGAACCACAAAACAATTAACAAAAAATCAGCTACCACTACAGATAAAACTGCTCCTATAAATCTTGATATAGTGCAAAGTAAGCATACCAAAAAAAGTATTTTAGCAAACATGTTCCGTCACAGAGACCATCAAAATCTTATAAAAACAGGAGAGAAATCAGTCTCAACCCTTAAAACCTATCTTAGGAAATTAATTTTTAGAAGCGTTGATAGACAGTGCAATCCTTCTCAAAATAAAGTTATTTATTTTAGTGTTAAACAAAATGAAACTACTAACAAAACTAATGACTAAATTACAAAAAAGACTTCTCAGTAAACGAAATGTCAACAGAAATAACTTCTTAAGTATCTGTGGAGGTGAATGGAGTCACACTACGAGCACAGAACCACACTTTAATGAAGAAGCATACAAACAAAAACAAACAAATACAATTGCCATACATAGCAGTGGACGAGGTTATGAAAAAGTTAATAATACCATAATGGAACAAGAAATACTGCTTACAAAAATATCCCCAGAAAACTTAGAATTACCTCTCCATTCAACTGAATCAGAATGTCTAGTATACAAATGGCCATGCACGTCAATGTGTAACATTCCCAAAAAATCTTTCAGGTCTTTACGTCAATTCCTCAATCAATATGTGAAAGGCAAAGACAAAATCAAAATTAAACTACTGCAAAATATGGATACCTGTCCAGTGCGCAAGTACACAGGACTACAAGGACATTCATTGGCCTTCATTTCAGGACCTGCTTGCCAAACCACCTTCCATTATATCAAAATGATATCAACACATCATTCAAATATAAGAAATCTAGTCTATAAACTGTACTATGCTAAAAGTCCTGCTTTAGCACTAGCCAATTTAAATAACATTCTTTTACATGGTACAGCAAAAGACCTACTTGAAGAAATCAACTATATCCAGAAAAAATATTTTGGAAGTGAAAGCCACTTACAGAATGAAATAGCTTTAAAGCAAATTAGCAACAATTCTATACATGGCAACCTTTTACTACACACATACAAAAAAGAAATACTGAAATTTAAAAGTATATCTGCTGAAATACCAAACCATGTGTGTGTATGTTACCGTAGAACTTTTTATAAAAGTAACACAAAAACTGTAGACCTAACATACAAAATAGAAGACAATGAAGATTCTAATTGGTTTGAATTAGCTCTCTACCTTATAGCAGAAAACCAATACGAAATAACTGACCCCTTAATACTTTGCTGTTACTGCACTACAGAACTTGACAACAACCAAACTCCTTCACGTGCTATCACAAATAATTTGGAATTATTTCCACTACCAAAACCCCTACAACAACTCAATTTATATGAGAGCATCATAATTCGTACATTGCACCTATTTCAAGCAATAATACGCCTTCAACCAAAAACAGCAAAATTACCTCCCTCTGAATTAGTGAAAGGTATTTGGGGAAAAGTAGTGTATTTACCATTAGATCTAAAAGATAATGTGCACACTCTAGGAGTGCAACGTCCAATAGAGCAATCTTTAATTATCTTAGTAAATGGTGTACCTACAAAAGGCAAAAAAAATTGGCAACAACTGGTAGATTTACATAAAGTTAGACAAGCCTTGCAATATATAAAAGACAATAATGAATACTACAAAGAAATTAACATTGAAGAAAACTTGAAGGATACCACTAAAATAATTCAAGCGACACAAGAAGCTGGTCAATTTGAGCTCCTAGATCCTGCTACAATATCCAATACTTTAGACCATTATACAATTCACCCATTGCACTTTAATGACACCACAGAAGATGCACTAAAAACATACCAAATGCATCAAACAAAAGGATCACCAATCAGCATATGGGAAAAATGTATAGAAGCACGTGCTTTTCCTCTACTCTTTCCTGCTGGCAAAGGAGGAAGGTACGATGATAGACCTTTTCAAATAACAGCATCAGAATACCGCTCATTACGGATGTATTATGAAGATCCCCGATTTAGACAAAATGTGGAATACATATTCCACCTACTCTTTGAAAGTGAACTAGCAACTTTATGTTACGGAGTTGCACACATATTAAAATCAGGATCCCACTTTCAAAATATGTCAGCTACACAATTATTACAAAAAGCGCAACAAAAAGATGAGGTTTTACAATCAAATATTACAAATCTATTAGCAAATACGCGTGGTACTAAAGAGTACTGGTTTCGACGTCATGGAGATGTACGTTGTATGATAAGATACCTTGGCCCACCCACTTGGTTTGTTACATTAATTTGTGCAGAATATGCATGGAAATATTTACATGATTTCCTATGCATATCAAACAAAAACAAAACAAACATAGATATACTAACACCTGGAGAACTTTTTTCTATAGATCCTGTTAATGTTTCAAGATATTTTCACCATTGCTTCATTGCTATGCTACACTTTATTTGTAATAAAACTGCTCCTCCCCTCGGAGAAGTGCAACACTTCTTTTGGAGAAAAGAATACCAAGCCAGAGGAGCACCACATATCCACATGCTTTTATGGATTAAAGATGCTCCTAAATTTGGTCAAGACAATGATGCCACTGTTTTACAGTTTTTTTGAAAAATATGTCACTTGTGAAATTCCATCAGAAGCAACAAATAGTGATCTTCATGCACAAGTTTTACAATTTCAAAGACACAAATCTGGCAAATATTGTCGTCGCAAATAGAAAAACAAAGGGAAATACTACACCAAATGCCGCTTTGGTTTCCCTAGACGGGTTACAAAAACAGGTCAAGTGAACAACTTCATGTCTTCAGTTAGAAATAGTGTTAAAGGTAAATCACCTAAAAATACATATTACATAACAAGAACAGAAGAAGAAAAATATATCAATGATTACAATGCAATCATTGCCCACTTATGGAATGCAAACATAGATTTGCAGTATATTGCAGACAATTCCACTGCAGTTGCACAATATGTTACAGCATACTTAACAAAAGCAGAAAAAACAGAGCCCCAAGACCTCTGGAATGACCTGTCATCAGACAAAACACTGTCTCAGAAATTATACAGCTTGGGCATAAAAATGCTCTCCCATAGAGAAAGTGGCTCATATGAAGCAGCAGATCATTTAACTAGTATTGCTTTGTATGGAAAATCTGAAAATATAGTATGGCTAAGTCTTGGTCCTGCTAAATCTAGAAAAAGAGTTCTAAAATCATACGAAGATATAGAAACAATAGCCAAACATGATCCCAACAGCCAAGACATTTTAAAAACCAATTTACTGGACACATACTACCCAAACAGAAGTAACACTTTGGAAACCATGTGTCTATACCACATAGCCCAAAACTTCACATACAAAAATTATATAAAACCCGATGAAGAAAAAGGTAAATACAGAGTGACAAATTGTGAAGGCAGCTTAGTAAAACTCACCAAACGAAATTTAATTAATCATATCAAATGGTCATTAAAGACTCCTCAACATAAAGAACTATATTACATGTCCCTGCTGCAACTCTTTAAACCATGGAGAAAAGAAGAAGAAATACTAGATAACTATGACTCATATGAAGACGCTTTCAAAGCAAATGAAAGCACTATAACTGATGTAAACTTTACACAGTACAAAACAATGTTGCACAATGAACAGCAACACAAAGAAGAACTCCAGGCCCTACTAGATAAGGACACTCCTGACAGTAGTCAACTTTCCGTAACAAGAAGCCAATAACCACTGGGAGAGCCACTAATAACAAATGAGGCAGAATTGGCTATGACAGAAGTAGAAAACACCATGTGTCAGTATGAAGATAAAGAAGACTTAACTATACTACAATCAAAACTAAACAATGAGCAACATAGCATTTTTCAAGACGTAACAAAAGAAATTGCACATGGTGTACAACATGAAAATAAAGAATGTTCCTGCTATAATTATAAACCTATACTACTGTACGTCAGTGGTGAAGCTGGTTCTGGCAAAACATTCTTAATCAAATTCATCAGTAAGTTCCTTCAACAATTGACAAACAGCAAACTGTAAGCTGTTGTCACTGCCCCCGCAGGTTTAGCTGCCTACAACATAGGCAGTGTCACTTTACACCGATTACTACTCCTGCCAATAGAACACCAAAACAAATGAGACTATTACAAACTGTCTACAGAAGCTGCAATGAAACTACACAGAGTATTAAAACAAATGAAAATGCTACTAATAGATGAAGCGAGCATGGTCTCCAACCTAATGTTCGCTTTGGTTCACCTCAGATTACAAGAAGTACTCAAAACAAACTACAAAGAGCGCTTTGCAGAAAAACACATTACTGTTTTCGGAGATCTTCTTCAATTGACACCAGTGAAAGGTGAGCCTATTTTTAAAACCTTAGGACACAAACTCTGCCATAAAACTGTTGGCAGCATAGGAAATGTCAACCTTTGGCAACATTTCCAATACAGAGAATTAACAGAAAACATGCAGCAATCTGCAGATCTCACTTATTCCAACATCTCAAAAAGTATTAGAGTTGGTATACTATCTCAAGAAGCACAATCAATATTGAAAACCCGGCACATTCATGCACTTTATGGCGATAATGCATGTGCCACAAGACTCGAAAAGATAGGACTTAGTCCTTTATCAACAGTTATCCATTCATCTGAATGCCATTGGTTAATTCAAAAAGTACAAATTTTAATGGAGATAGCAAAATAGTCTAAAATACATGATTAAACCCTCTAAAAAGATACAAGTGTATCGTGTTGACAAAGACAAACATTAAGAACATACTATTCTAAAAGATCTTAGAGATAATGACTTTCTAATCTCTAATTCTTCTATTCTAATTCTATTCAATAATTAGGATTAGATTGTCCCTTCATTGGAATTTTCAATTCATTCAGACAGTTTAACTAATTAGACTGACAAAAAATTCTCGACATGTTTCAGTCCTCTGTGTTGGTCTTGGGACTTTCTTCAGGAGTGGTCAATAAGGGGGGTTTAGAATGGGCTTCAGCTAAGTATGAACTCTTCTGGCCTCTTCTTTAGGATGATAATAACTGTTGATAAAGAAACATTAAAAAAGAATCAATTTATGTTTCTTTAGACACGTTTAGAGGTGTCGAAAAAGACTACAGGGTCTATTTGGTTACCTGATCTTTTTAGTGTGGGGGCTTTCTTGATTCGCAGGCGAGAAAATGTCCACATGTGCTGGGCATCATTTTCTTGGGAGGAAGGATATTCCTACCGAATCTGCAAACAACAAATTATTTTATTTACAAGAAAGTCTATTCCAGCCTTCAGCTTAGAAAACACAAAGCATTCTGGTAATTGCAGTTCCTCTGCGAGGTCGTTTAATTTGGAGAGGAGTGGTGTCCTTTCTTTAGTAATTGGTTATGATTTCTATATATTTTAAACGTATTTTAAACATAATGGCGAGATCATAATAGCTTATCCCTTATGCATGGGTTCTTAAAAAGGTCGCATTTTAGTCAGCTTACCAGTAGTTTAGTCAGAAAACTCTCTCTGTTCTTTTCCTTGCCGCGATGTTTTGCGGATGTGTTCATGCAGTTTTAGCTTCTGTGTAGAGGCTTCTACAATTGGTTTCTGAAATAAACCACACGGGTTGTATCCGTTAGTTCTAAATGGATTCCTGTTTCCCATTGCTGAAACCAGTTCGAAAAAAGATTTCAGTAGAACTGTTCTCCAGCTATTCTTAAAGTTCGAAAAGTGCTAAAAAAAATGCTAAAAGGATGTTAAAAAATGCAAGTCAAATGCTGAGTTTAAATCTAAGTGCTATTTTACTTCTCTGTATTTCAATACTTTGCACAGGCTACCGTGTGTGTCATGATTTACCTGTTTCTTGGTCTCTAGTCATTCCCAATGGTGCGACTACAGGGTGGAGTGGTATCCCTGTGGGCTAGTGTCTTCTATGGGCTGAGTTTAGCTCCTTCTGTAAGATCCTCCTTCGTGGGTGCCTGCGCCTGTTCTGGTTAGTATCTATGTTTGGGCCGCCATTTTGAGAGGGCTATATATAGCTCTCTAATAGTCCTTTTTTAGTGTTTATGTCGTTAAAGGGCCTCAACTTCAATTGTGTTCTCTGGCTCTGCTATTAACAGTCAAAAAGAAGGTTGTGCCGATGATTATAAATTATACATTAGGGCGATCAGATTTTTAACCAATCTATAGACTCATTGAGTCCTATTTTGTCACTTTTAGTTAAAAAAATTAATCTCTGTTCTTTTTCAAGTAGGATTCTATTTTTTGTATTGTGATCTCTCCCTTGTACCATTAGTAAAACGGTCCAGCTGAAGTTTTCATAACCATGTTGTGCTTCCCCAAAATGTTTTACTAGAGGTGCGTTAGTGACTTTATTTTTCAAACAGCTTTTATGTTCAAGCATCCTGGTTTTTACCTTCCGGTTTGTTTTCCCTATGTAGTGTTTATTACACGGACATGTGATCATGTATACTACATATTCAGAATTGCAATTAGTCATTAGTTTTTGTTTCCAAGGGGTGGGTAACCCTATGTCTATTTCTTTGGTTTTTTGGGTTAATTTACACATGGCACAATTAGTGCATGGGTAATGTCCAATTATAGGTTTAAGACCCCAGGATTCAGTCAGGCTCAGGGTTTTTGTTGGTTTTTCTTTGAGTTTGTTACTACTCACTCTGTTCCCAATCGTCTTGGATTTTTTGTATGCAAAAAGAGGAACAGGAATCCCTATTTCACTCTTCTCAAAGATTTTCCATTGGGTTTTTATTATTTGGCTAATTTTTAGACTCAAATTAGAGAAAGTGTTAACAAATACTAACATATCTTGTTGCGGTTGTTTAATTTTCGCTTCTAGGAGGGCTTCCCTGTTGTTGTTCGCCGCTCTTTTGGCTGACTTTTTGATCAGTTTTTTAGGGTATCCTCTTTGTTTTAATTTGGCTGTCAGGTTTTTTGCTTCTGTTTCAAAGTCTGCATTTTGGCTGCTATTTCTCTTGAGTCTTAAAAATTGGCCGTATGGAAGGTTATCTCTCAGGTGTTTAACATGATGACTGGAGTAATGTAAGAGTGAATTTTATTCTGTTTTTTTTATGGTAGGGTTTAACCAACAGGGGCCCGTGCTCATGAAAAATGGTGAGGTCGAGGAAATCGATGGAGGTTTTTTGAATATTAATGGTAAATTGAAGAAGAGGGTTACAATTGTTGAGCCAAATTAAGAATTCCTCTGCTTTTTCTACTGTCCCTGCCCAGATTAACAGGACATCATCGATATACCTCGCCCATGACTGTATATGTGCTTCAAAAGGATTTGTTGTATGAAGGTATTTTTTCTCAAAAAATTCTACAAATAGATTAGCTAGGCTCGGGGCCATCGTAGCCCCCATCGATGTTCCTTCTATTTGTTGAAAGTATGAGCCTTGAAACTCGAAATAATTTCGTGTAAGAGCTATTTCTATACACCACATAATAAACGAGCTGGGTACTGGGTCGTTGTCAAGTCTATTGAGTAAAATTTCGCTGATGGTTTCAAGTGTAGCTTGTTGAGGGATGTTAGTATATAGGGATACAATATCTAAACCTATAAGGAGAGTTTTCGCGGGATCGTATGGGAGATTTTCATATTTATTGATCATATCTTTGGTATCTTTTAGGTAAGATCTCATTTTCTCTACATATCCTTTCAGGTAATGATCTGCATACTTAGATAACGGTTCTAAAATTGAATTAATCCCTGAAACTATGGGTCTACCCAGTGGTTTAGTCAGCGTTTTATGGATTTTGGGTAGGCAGTAGAACTTGGGTGTTGCTGGTTCCATTTTATTCAGAAAAGCCCATTCCTGTTTGCTAATCCATCCTCTATCACAAGCTTTGGTAGTTTTAGTTTCAATGAGGTTTTCCAATTCTTTTGTGGGATCTGTAAGTAGTCTCTTGTAATAGTTCTCATTTTCTAGTTGTCTGTGGCATTCTTCTATGTATTCTGTCTTATTTAGCAACACTATAGCTCCCCCCTTATCTGCTCTTTTAATAATGATCTTATCATTGGAAGCTAGTGATTCGATCGCTGTTCTCTCATTAGTGGTTAAGTTTTGATACATAGGGATATTTTGTTGTTCCAACTTGGCTACTTCCGCCAGAACTCTTTTTTCAAAAATTATTGATTCTGGCGAGTAAGTGTATGAGGGGGGACAGAAAGTATAGGGACTTTTGAGCCCTGAGTGGTTCAGAGTGTTGGGTTCTCTATTTGTTTCATTACGTGTAGCAAAGAATTCTTTGAGTCTTATTTTCCGCATAAATTTAAAAAAATCTGTGCGGAACAGAAAAGGATCATGTCTGTTCGAAATAACGAATCCTAGGCCCTTTTCCAGAACTTGTTTTTCCATGTTAGTAGGCGTATACGTGGATAGATTCACTAGAATTGATTTCCGCTCCTCAGGTATCTCTGGTCCCCGTTCCATTGACCCCGATTGGGCCCTTGGTATAAAAAAGGCTGTGTTCCTTGATTCCTGTTCTCTCTTTTTTGTCTATGATTGGGGTTTCCTCTCCCACGATTTGGTGGATTTTGACCTGGGTTAGTATTATCTGGATCGCTACTGGAATTGCTTGAGCTATATGATGTCGCCCTGAATCTAACTCGTCTGTTATTTCGTGGTAGTCCTTGTATCTGGGCCATCTGTGTTTTATATCCTTCTTTAGTGTAGGGATATGCCTTTTCATGTGAGTATTTACTCAGATCTTTTTTTAATCTTTGAATTCTTTCTAATGTGTTAGTTTGTTTGAAGTCTTTCATTTCTTTCTCTATCTCTTCCAGTCTCTTTTTAACTACGTCTAGTGCAATTAGTTTTTTAATGTCATCTTCCAGTTTTTTTAGGTCGATTTCTATTTTGCTAGATGTTTCTTTGGCTGTGTCTATTATTAATATCAGCCAATCTCTCCCACACCGGTTAGCTATGTAGCTCCATTGTAGGATGAATTTGGCGTTGTCTAAGAACAATCGTGGCTCGTTTGGAACCGTTAAGCCTTGTGGTAAGGCTTTGTTCTTTAGGTATTCCAACATAATGGCGCCGTGTAATTCTGTCCTTATCAGTCTTTTGCGAAGTTGGATTATTTCATCCCATTCGTCTGATTTATCTGGGATATCGCCCAGTTCACTGTTATTGATGATCGAGGTGGCGTTCATGAGTGCCGTTGCATAGTCATCGCTATAGCCTAGCGTTCTGTCTTCCGACATCCTAGCTTTTTAATATGTCTGGATAGGGAGCTGGAAATGTCTAGAGAGGGACGCGGCCTAAGGAACTACTCAATACCCGAGTGCTTCGTTCTTCAAGGTCTAAGGCTGTATCCTACACTTGTTAAGTCTCTGTGACAGATCGCCACTATAACATAAGGAATACAATGAAGAGAGCCCAAATTCCACGATAGTGGAGTCCTATCTTGTTTTTGGGACTTAAGGT
Organism: Ambystoma mexicanum; assembly: GCF_040938575.1. NCBI lineage: Eukaryota > Metazoa > Chordata > Amphibia > Caudata > Ambystomatidae > Ambystoma > Ambystoma mexicanum. Next base: position 1,029,270,477 of record NC_090927.1, on the reverse strand, counting down.
TACACAAGACTCGAAAAGATAGGACTTAGTCCTTTATCAACAGTTATCCATTCATCTGAATGCCATTGGTTAATTCAAAAAGTACAAATTTTAATGGAGATAGCAAAATAGTCTAAAATACATGATTAAACCCTCTAAAAAGATACAAGTGTATCGTGTTGACAAAGACAAACATTAAGAACATACAATTCTAAAAGATCTTAGAGATAATGACTTTCTAATCTCTAATTCTTCTATTCTAATTCTATTCAATAATTAGGATTAGATTGTCCCTTCATTGGAATTTTCAATTCACTCAGACAGTTTAACTAATTAGACTGACAAAACATTCTCGACATGTTTCAGTCCTCTGTGTTGGTCTTGGGACTTTCTTCAGGAGTGGTCAATAAGGGGGGTTTAGAATGGGCTTCAGCTAAGTATGAACTCTTCTGGCCTCTTCTTTAGGATGATAATAACTTTTGATAAAGAAACATTAAAAAAGAATCAATTTATGTTTCTTTAGACACGTTTAGAGGTGTCGAAAAAGACTACAGGGTCCATTTGGTTACCTGATCTTTTTAGTGTGGGGGCTTTCTTGATTCGCAGGCGAGAAAATGTCCACATGTGCTGGGCATCATTTTCTTGGGAGGAAGGATATTCCTACCGAATCTGCAAACAACAAATTATTTTATTTACAAGAAAGTCTATTCCAGCCTTCAGCTTAGAAAACACAAAGCATTCTGGTAATTGCAGTTCCTCTGCGAGGTCGTTTAATTTGGAGAGGAGTGATGTCCTTTCTTTAGTAATTGGTTATGATTTCTATATATTTTAAACGTATTTTAAACATAATGGCGAGATCATAATAGCTTATCCCTTATGCGTGGGTTCTTAAAAAGGTCGCATTTTAGTCAGCTTACCAGTAGTTTAGTCAGAAAACTCTCTCTGTTCTTTTCCTTGCCGCGATGTTTTGCGGATGTGTTCATGCAGTTTTAGCTTCTGTGTAGAGGCTTCTACAATTGGTTTCTGAAATAAACCACACGGGTTGTATCCGTTAGTTCTAAATGGATTCCTGTTTCCCATTGCTGAAAACAGTTCGGAAAAAGATTTCAGTAGAACTGTTCTCCAGCTATTCTTAAAGTTCGAAAAGTGCTAAAAAAATGCTAAAAGGATGTTAAAAAATGCAAGTCAAATGCTGAGTTTAAATCTAAGTGCTATTTTACTTCTCTGTATTTCAATACTTTGCACAGGCTACCGTGTGTGTCATGATTTACCTGTTTCTTGGTCTCTAGTCATTCCCAATGGTGCCACTACAGGGTGGAGTGGTATCCCTGTGGGCTAGTGTCTTCTATGGGCTGAGTTTAGCTCCTTCTGTAAGATCCTCCTTCGTGGGTGCCTGCACCTGTTCTGGTTAGTATCTATGTTTGGGCCGCCATTTTGAGAGGTCTATATATAGCTCTCTAATAGTCCTTTTTTAGTGTTTATGTCGTTAAAGGGCCTCAACTTCAATTGTGTTCTCTGGCTTTGCTATTAACAGTCAAAAAGAAGGTTGTGCCGATGATTATAAATTATACATTAGGGCGATCAGATTTTTAACCAATCTATAGACTCATTGAGTCCTATTTTGTCACTTTTAGTTAAAAAAATTAATCTCTGTTCTTTTTCAAGTAGGATTCTATTTTTTGTATTGTGATCTCTCCCTTGTACCATTAGTAAAACGGTCCAGCTGAAGTTTTCATAACCATGTTGTGCTTCCCCAAAATGTTTTACTAGAGGTGCGTTAGTGACTTTATTTTTCAAACAGCTTTTATGTTCAAGCATCCTGGTTTTTACCTTCCGGTTTGTTTTCCCTATGTAGTGTTTAGTACACGGACATGTGATCATGTATACTACATATTCAGAATTGCAATTAGTCATTAGTTTTTGTTTCCAAGGGGTGGGTAACCCTATGTCTATTTCTTTGGTTTTTTGGGTTAATTTACACTTGGCACAATTAGTGCATGGGTAATGTCCAATTATAGGTTTAAGACCCCAGGATTCAGTCAGGCTCAGGGTTTTTGTTGGTTTTCCTTTGAGTTTGTTACTACTCACTCTGTTCCCAATCGTCTTGGATTTTTTGTATGCAAAAAGAGGAACAGGAATCCCTATTTCACTCTTCTCAAAGATTTTCCATTGGGTTTTTATTATTTGTCTAATTTTCAGACTCAAATTAGAGAAAGTGTTAACACATACTAGCATATCTTGTTGCGGTTGTTTAATTTTCGCTTCTAGGAGGGCTTCCCTGTTGTTGTTCGCCGCTCTTTTGGCTGACTTTTTGATCAGTTTTTTAGGGTATCCTCTTTGTTTTAATTTGGCCGTCAGGTTTTTTGCTTCTGTTTCAAAGTCTGCATTTTGGCTGCTAATTCTCTTGAGTCTTAAAAATTGGCCGTATGGAAGGTTATCTCTCAGGTGTTTAACATGATGACTGGAGTAATGTAAGAGTGCATTTTTTTCTGTTTTGTTATGGTAGGGTTTAACCAACAGGCGCCCGTGCTCATGAAAAATGGTGAGGTCGAGGAAATCGATGGAGGTTTTTTGAATATTAATGGTAAATTGAAGATGAGGGTTACAATTGTTGAGCCAAATTAAGAATTCCTCTTCTTTTTCTACTGTCCCTGCCCAGATTAACAGGACATCATCGATATACCTCGCCCATGACTGTATATGTGCTTCAAAAGGATTTGTTGTATGAAGGTATTTTTTCTCAAAAAATTCTACAAATAGATTAGCTAGGCTCGGGGCCATCGTAGCCCCCATCGATGTTCCTTCTATTTGTTGAAAGTATGAGCCTTGAAACTCGAAATAATTTCGTGTAAGAGCTATTTCTATACACCACATAATAAACGAGCTGGGTACTGGGTCGTTGTCAAGTCTATTGAGTAAAATTTCGCTGATGGTTTCAAGTGTAGCTTGTTGAGGGATGTTAGTATATAGGGATACAATATCTAAACCTATAAGGAGAGTTTTCGCGGGATCGTATGGGAGATTTTCATATTTATTGATCACATCTTTGGTATCTTTTAGGTAAGATCTCATTTTCTCTACATATCCTTTCAGGTAATGATCTGCATACTTAGATAACGGTTCTAAAATTGAATTAATCCCTGAAACTATGGGTCTACCCGGTGGTTTAGTCAGCGTTTTATGGATTTTGGGTAGGCAGTAGAACTTGGGTGTTGCTGGTTCCATTTTATTCAGAAAAGCCCATTCCTGTTTGCTAATCCATCCTCTATCACAAGCTTTGGTAGTTTTAGTTTCAATGAGGTTTTCCAATTCTTTTGTGGGATCTGTAAGTAGTCTCTTGTAATAGTTCTCATTTCTAGTTGTCTGTGGCATTCTTCTATGTATTCTGTCTTATTTAGCAACACTATAGCTCCCCCCTTATCTGCTCTTTTAATAATGATCTTATCATTGGAAGCTAGTGATTCGATCGCTGTTCTCTCATTAGTGGTTAAGTTTTGATACATAGGGATATTTTGTTGTTCCAACTTGGCTACTTCCGCCAGAACTCTTTTTTCAAAAATTATTGATTCTGGCGAGTAAGTGTATGAGGGGGGACAGAAAGTAGAGGGATTTTTGAGCCCTGAGTGGTTCAGAGTGTTGGGTTCTCTATTTGTTTCATTACGTGTAGCAAAGAATTCTTTGAGTCTTATTTTCCGCATAAATTTAAAAAAATCTGTGCGGAACAGAAAAGGATCATGTCTGTTCGAAATAACGAATCCTAGGCCCTTTTCCAGAACTTGTTTTTCCATGTTAGTAGGCGTATACGTGGATAGATTCACTAGAATTGATTTCCGCTCCTCAGGTATCTCTGGTCCCCGTTCCATTGGCCCCGATTGGGCCCTTGATATAAAAAAGGCTGTGTTCCTTGATTCCTGTTCCCTCTTTTTTGTCTATGATTGGGGTTTCCTCTCCCACGATTTGGTGGATTTTGACCTGGGTTAGTATTATCTGGATCGCTACTTGAATTGCTTGAGCTATATGATGTCGCCCTGAATCTAACTCGTCTGTTATTTCGTGGTAGTCCTTGTATCTGGGCCATCTGTGTTTTATATCCTTCTTTAGTGTAGGGATATGCCTTTTCATGTGAGTATTTACTCAGATCTTTTTTTAATCTTTGAATTCTTTCTAATGTGTTAGTTTGTTTGAAGTCTTTCATTTCTTTCTCTATCTCTTCCAGTCTCTTTTTAACTACGTCTAGTGCAATTAGTTTTTTAATGTCATCTTCCAGTTTTTTTAAGTCGATTTCTATTTTGCTAGATGTTTCTTTGGCTGTGTCTATTATTAATATCAGCCAATCTCTCCCACACCGGTTAGCTATGTAGCTCCATTGTAGGATGAATTTGGCGTTGTCTAAGAACAATCGTGGCTCGTTTGGAACCGTTAAGCCTTGTGGTAAGGCTTTGTTCTTTAGGTATTCCAACATAATGGCGCCGTGTAATTCTGTCCTTATCAGTCTTTTGCGAAGTTGGATTATTTCATCCCATTCGTCTGATTTATCTGGGATATCGCCCAGTTCACTGTTATTGATGATCGAGGTGGCGTTCATAAGTGCCGTTGCATAGTCATCGCTATAGCCTAGCGTTCTGTCTTCCGACATCCTAGCTTTTTAATATGTCTGGATAGGGAGCTGGAAATGTCTAGAGAGGGACGCGGCCTAAGGAACTACTCAATACCCGAGTGCTTCGTTCTTCAAGGTCTAAGGCTGTATCCTACACTTATTAAGTCTCTGTGACAGATCGCCACTATAACATAAGGAATACAATGAAGAGAGCCCAAATTCCACGATAGTGGAGTCCTATCTTGTTTTTGGGACTTAAGGTTACACAAGACTCGAAAAGATAGGACTTAGTCCTTTATCAACAGTTATCCATTCATCTGAATGCCATTGGTTAATTCAAAAAGTACAAATTTTAATGGAGATAGCAAAATAGTCTAAAATACATGATGAAACCCTCTAAAAAGATACAAGTGTATCGTGTTGACAAAGACAAACATTAAGAACATACAATTCTAAAAGATCTTAGAGATAATGACTTTCTAATCTCTAATTCTTCTATTCTAATTCTATTCAATAATTAGGATTAGATTGTCCCTTCATTGGAATTTTCAATTCACTCAGACAGTTTAACTAATTAGACTGACAAAAAATTCTCGACATGTTTCAGTCCTCTGTGTTGGTCTTGGGACTTTCTTCAGGAGTGGTCAATAAGGGGGGTTTAGAATGGGCTTCAGCTAAGTATGAACTCTTCTGGCCTCTTCTTTAGGATGATAATAACTTTTGATAAAGAAACATTAAAAAAGAATCAATTTATGTTTCTTTAGACACGTTTAGAGGTGTCGAAAAAGACTACAGGGTCCATTTGGTTACCTGATCTTTTTAGTGTGGGGCTTTCTTGATTCGCAGGTGAGAAAATTTCCACATGTGCTGGGCATCATTTTCTTGGGAGGAAGGATATTCCTACCGAATCTGCAAACAACAAATTATTTTATTTACAAGAAAGTCTATTCCAGCCTTCAGCTTAGAAAACACAAAGCATTCTGGTAATTGCAGTTCCTCTGCGAGGTCGTTTAATTTGGAGAGGAGTGGTGTCCTTTCTTTAGTAATTGGTTATGGTTTCTAAATATTTTAAACGTATTTTAAACATAATGGCGAGATCATAATAGCTTATCCCTTATGCGTGGGTTCTTAAAAAGGTCGCATTTTAGTCAGTTTACCAGTAGTTTAGTCAGAAAACTCTCTCTGTTCTTTTCCTTGCCGCGATGTTTTGCGGATGTGTTCATGCAGTTTTAGCTTCTGTGTAGAGGCTTCTACAATTGGTTTCTGAAATAAACCACACGGGTTGTATCCGTTAGTTCTAAATGGATTCCTGTTTCCCATTGCTGAAAACAGTTCGAAAAAAGATTTCAGTAGAACTGTTCTCCAGCTATTCTTAAAGTTAGAAAAGTGCTAAAAAAAATGCTAAAAGGATGTTCAAAAATGCAAGTCAAATGCTGAGTTTAAATCTAAGTGCTATTTTACTTCTCTGTATTTCAATACATTTCCAGCTCCCTATCCAGACATATTAAAAAGCTAGGATGTCGGAAGACAGAACGCTAGGCTATAGCGATGACTATGCAACGTCACTCATGAACGCCACCTCGATCATCAATAACAGTGAACTGGGCGATATCCCAGATAAATCAGACGAATGGGATGAAATAATCCAACTTCGCAAAAGACTGATAAGGACAGAATTACACGGCGCCATTATGTTGGAATACCTAAAGAACAAAGCCTTACCACAAGGCTTAACGGTTCCAAACGAGCCACGATTGTTCTTATACAACGCCAAATTCATCCTACAATGGAGCTACATAGCTAACCAGTGTGGGAGAGATTGGCTGATATTAATAATAGACACAGCCAAAGAAACATCTAGCAAAACAGAAATCGACCTAAAAAAACTGGAAGATGACATTAAAAAACTAATTGCACTAGACGTAGTTAAAAAGAGACTGGAAGAGATAGAGAAAGAAATGAAAGACTTCAAACAAACTAACACATTAGAAAGAATTCAAAGATTAAAAAAAGATCTGAGTAAATACTCACATGAAAAGGCATATCCCTACACTAAAGAAGGATATAAAACACAGATGGCCCAGATACAAGGACTACCACGAAACAACAGACGAGTTAGATTCAGGGCGACATCATATAGCTCAAGCAATTCAAGTAGCGATCCAGATAATACTAACCCAGGTCAAAATCCACCAAATCGTGGGAGAGGAAACCCCAATCATAGACAAAAAAGAGGGAACAGGAATCAAGGAACACGGCCTTTTTTATACCAAGGGCCCAATCGGGGCCAATGGAACGGGGACCAGAGATACCTGAGGAGCGGAAATCAATTCTAGTGAATCTATCCACGTATACGCCTACTAACATGGAAAAACAAGTTCTGGAAAAGGGCCTAGGATTCGTTATTTCGAACAGACATGATCCTTTTCTGTCCCGCACAGATTTTTTTAAATTTATGCGGAAAATAAGACTCGAAGAATTCTTTGCTACACGTAATGAAACAAATAGAGAACCCAACACTCTGAACCACTCAGGGCTCAAAAATCCCTCTACTTTCTGTCCCCCCTCATACACTTACTCGCCAGAATCAATAATTTTTGAAAAAAGAGTTCTGGCGGAAGTAGCCAAGTTGGAACAACAAAATATCCCTATGTATCAAAACTTAACCACTAATGAGAGAACAGCGATCGAATCACTAGCTTCCAATGATAAGATCATTATTAAAAGAGCAGATAAGGGGGGAGCTATAGTGTTGCTAAATAAGACAGAATACATAGAAGAATGCCACAGACAACTAGAAAATGAGAATTATTACAAGAGACTACTTACAGATCCCACAAAAGAATTGGAAAACCTCATTGAAACTAAAACTACCAAAGCTTGTGATAGAGGATGGATTAGCAAACAGGAATGGGCTTTTCTGAATAAAATGAAACCAGCAACACCCAAGTTCTACTGCCTACCCAAAATCCATAAAACGCTGACTAAACCACCGGGTAGACCCATAGTTTCAGGGATTCATTCAATTTTAGAACCGTTATCTAAGTATGCAGATCATTACCTGAAAGGATATGTAGAGAAAATGAGATCTTACCTAAAAGATACCAAAGATGTGATCAATAAATATGAAAATCTCCCATACGATCCCGCGAAAACTCTCCTTATAGGTTTAGATATTGTATCCCTATATACTAACATCCCTCAACAAGCTACACTTGAAACCATCAGCGAAATTTTACTCAATAGACTTGACAACGACCCAGTACCCAGCTCGTTTATTATGTGGTGTATAGAAATAGCTCTTACACGAAATTATTTCGAGTTTCAAGGCTCATACTTTCAACAAATAGAAGGAACAGCGATGGGGGCTACGATTGCCCCGAGCCTAGCTAATCTATTTGTAGAATTTTTTGAGAAAAAATACCTTTATACAACAAATCCTTTTGAAGCACATATACAGTCATGGGCGAGGTATATCGATGATGTCCTGTTAATCTGGGCAGGGACAGTAGAAAAAGCAGAGGAATTCTTAATTTGGCTCAACAATTGTAACCCTCATCTTCAATTTACCATTAATATTCAAAAAACCTCGATCGATTTCCTCGACCTCACCATTTTTCATGAGCACGGGCGCCTGTTGGTTAAACCCTACCATAAAAAAACAGAAAAAAATTCACTCTTACATTACTCCAGTCATCATGTTAAACACCTGAGAGATAACCTTCCATACGGCCAATTTTTAAGACTCAAGAGAAATAGCAGCCAAAATGCAGACTTTGAAACAGAAGCAAAAAACCTGACGGCCAAATTAAAACAAAGAGGATACCCTAAAAAACTGATCAAAAAGTCAGCCAAAAGAGCGGCGAACAACAACAGGGAAGCCCTCCTAGAAGCGAAAATTAAACAACCGCAACAAGATATGCTAGTATGTGTTAACACTTTCTCTAATTTGAGTCTGAAAATTAGACAAATAATAAAAACCCAATGGAAAATCTTTGAGAAGAGTGAAATAGGGATTCCTGTTCCTCTTTTTGCATACAAAAAATCCAAGACGATTGGGAACAGAGTGAGTAGTAACAAACTCAAAGAAAAACCAACAAAAACCCTGAGCCTGACTGAATCCTGGGGTCTTAAACCTATAATTGGACATTACCCATGCACTAATTGTGCCATGTGTAAATTAACCCAAAAAACCAAAGAAATAGACATAGGGTTACCCACCCCTTGGAAACAAAAACTAATGACTAATTGCAATTCTGAATATGTAGTATACATGATCACATGTCCGTGTAATAAACACTACATAGGGAAAACAAACCGGAAGGTAAAAACCAGGATGCTTGAACATAAAAGCTGTTTGAAAAATAAAGTCACTAACGCACCTCTAGTAAAACATTTTGGGGAAGCACAACATGGTTATGAAAACTTCAGCTGGACCGTTTTACTAATGGTACAAGGGAGAGACACACAATACAAAAAATAGAATCCTACTTGAAAAAGAACAGAGATTAATTTTTTTAACTAAAAGTGACAAAATAGGACTCAATGAGTCTATAGATTGGTTAAAAATCTGATCGCCCTAATGTATAATTTATAATCATCGGCACAACCTTCTTTTTGACTGTTAATAGCAGAGCCAGAGAACACAATTGAAGTTGAGGCCCTTTAACGACATAAACACTAAAAAAGGACTATTAGAGAGCTATATATAGACCTCTCAAAATGGCGGCCCAAACATAGATACTAACCAGAACAGGCGCAGGCACCCACGAAGGAGGATCTTACAGAAGGAGCTAAACTCAGCCCATCGAAGACACTAGCCCACAGGGATACCACCCCACCCTGTAGTGGCACCATTGGGAATGACTAGAGACCAAGAAACAGGTAAATCTTGACACACACGGTAGCCTGTGCAAAGTATTGAAATACAGAGAAGTAAAATAGCACTTAGATTTAAACTCAGCATTTGACTTGCATTTTTTAACATCCTTTTAGCATTTTTTTAGCACTTTTCGAACTTTAAGAATAGCTGGAGAACAGTTCTACTGAAATCTTTTTCCGAACTGTTTTCAGCAATGGGAAACAGGAATCCATTTAGAACTAACGGATACAACCCGTGTGGTTTATTTCAGAAACCAATTGTAGAAGCCTCTACACAGAAGCTAAAACTGCATGAACACATCCGCAAAACATCGCGGCAAGGAAAAGAACAGAGAGAGTTTTCTGACTAAACTACTGGTAAGCTGACTAAAATGCGACCTTTTTAAGAACCCATGCATAAGGGATAAGCTATTATGATCTTGCCATTATGTTTAAAATACGTTTAAAATATATAGAAATCATAACCAATTACTAAAGAAAGGACACCACTCCTCTCCAAATTAAACGACCTCGCAGAGGAACTGCAATTACCAGAATGCTTTGTGTTTTCTAAGCTGAAGGCTGGAATAGTCTTTCTTGTAAATAAAATAATTTGTTGTTTGCAGATTCGGTAGGAATATCCTTCCTCCCAAGAAAATGATGCCCAGCACATGTGGACATTTTCTCGCCTGCGAATCAAAAAAGCCCCCACACTAAAAAGATCAGGTAACCAAATGGACCCTGTAGTCTTTTTCGACACCTCTAAACGTGTCTAAAGAAACATAAATTGATTCTTTTTTAATGTTTATTTATCAACAGTTATTATCATCCTAAAGAAGAGGTAAGAAGAGTTCATACTTAGCTGAAGCCCATTCTAAACCCCCCTTATTGACCACTCCTGAAGAAAGTCCCAAGACCAACACAGAGGACTGAAACATGTCGAGAATTTTTTGTCAGTCTAATTAGTTAAACTGTCTGAGTGAATTGAAAATTCCAATGAAGGGACAATCTAATCCTAATTATTGAATAGAATTACAATAGAAGAATTAGAGATTAGAAAGTCATTATCTCTAAGATCTTTTAGAATTGTATGTTCTTAATGTTTGTCTTTGTCAACACGATACACTTGTATCTTTTTAGAGGGTTTAATCATGTATTTTAGACTATTTTGCTATCTCCATTAAAATTTGTATTTTTTGAATTAACCAATGGCATTCAGATGAATGGATAACTGTTGATAAAGGACTAAGTCCTATCTTTTCGAGTCTTGTGTAACCATAAGTCCCAAAAACAAGATAGGACTCCACTATCGTGGAGTTTGGGCTCTCTTCATTGTATTCCTTATCTTTTAGATAATGCATGTGCTACAGATGTTATGGAACAATTAGCCCACAAAAATGTCAATTGTATGGCCTTAATGCCAACTCTTGCAAGTTGTTTCAAATTCAATGAAACAATGTTAAAAAAAGAAATGCAACCAATATTGGAAATTAGCGCCACAGACAAACTAGACGTACATGGTATGACACTACCCATGTTTGAACAAGCCACAACAAGACAAAATAGTTTAGAAAATTCAATCTCCAACAGAGCTGGATTGGAAAAAATATTAAACTTATCCTTAAATTGCAGGGTAATGCTTAAACGTAACCTTGACGTGGACCAAGGACTAGTTAATGGCGCACCGAGTACAGTTGTTGGCTTTCAAACATACCCACGTGACAACAACATTCAGTTTGTCAATATTCTCTTTGACAAACTTTCAGAATTAAAAAGGATAGGATACTCAACAGCTCGATTCCTTCTCTTCAAAGACATGTATGTGCGCAGAGAACAATTTTCTCTAACTCTTGCATACGCAGTCACCATTCATAAATCACAAGGTCTTACCCTGGACAAAGCAGTAATAGACATTGGTAACACAGACTTTAAAGAAGGCATGAGCTACGTAGCACTATAACGCTTACGTACACTTGACAGTCTATTTCTAATCAACTTTGATGCAAGTAAAATAAACGCTGATATTCCTTGCATTTTAGAATACAATAGACTTCGTTCACTATACACCCCCCATCTAAAACATATCCTGTTCCACAAAAAGTAAAACTTTGTAAAAGAAAACTAAATCAAACAGAAATACAACAGGATATCATTGCAAATCCTCCAAAGACAGTAAAAGAAACTAATACTTCATGCAGTACCACGAGCAAAAAAGAACCAATTAGGGAAAGTAAACCAGGTACTTCGTCAAAGAAGGAAGACGAACTAAAAAAAAAATCACTCAGATACAGAATTACCTGGTCCATTTAAACTCTGAAATATAATTGGTGTAAATTGCTACGCAAATGTAGCAATGAATATTCTATTTCAATTACCACCAATTGTTGATAACATATACTTACACAGTACAGACCAATTGTGTTTGCAAATATTAGTACTTCATAGAAATGCAACAAACAATCCTAATAACACCTATAGTGTTTATGGAATAAGACAACAATTGGACTACTGTGCTGGAATGGAGAAATTCACTATAAAATCACAGGAAGTTCTACAAGAATGTCTAATGTACTTACTACAAGTACTGGAAAACAAAAACATACCTATAAATGAAATCTTCCAGATTTCATACATGTGGAAACATACATGTACTCTCTGCAACAATGTGACACAAGAACAAATCCCCAATGAATGCTTTGTATATATATCAATACCTAATTAGGAATCCATTCCATTTCAGCAACTTGTACAAAATGCAAACCATGGTAGATTATGTTCTACCTGCAATTCGGATAATCGCTCCACCTTACTAATACAAACACATGGTAAATACGTAATACTAATGCTTTTACGTTACAATGCAGATGGTACCAAAAACAACTGCAAGCTGACTGGATTCACACATGGTCAAGTATCACTTGGTAAGAAAACCTTCACAACAATAGTTATAATCTACCACGCAGGAGCCACAACCAATTCAGGTCACTACACTGCATGTATAAAAAAGAATTGTGGATGGTTCGAATGTAATGATAGTACCATTACTCTAAAGCAGAGATTACCAGCAAATCTTACAAATGCTTATTTAATCTTCTTAAAACCAAATGTATTAACTAAACTATACTTAAACCTTACCTAAACTTCTATTAAAAATCTATAAACTGTTAGAATATGCCAACAGGTATCTAACTGCCCCAAGATTTTACAATAACCAAACAGATGAATCAATTCCACTTCATTATAAAAAAAAAACTATAAAACAGAATATGCCAAAAGGTATCTAACTGTCCCAAGATTATACAACAATTAAACAGATACATGAATACCACTAAATTATATATAAACATTATAACAAAAAATAGACAGGTACAATATGTCAACAGGTATCTAACTGCTCCAAAAATCTGCAGCAAGCCAATACTTAGAGCATTAGCCAGAAACAACAACTGAACACTGAAAACAAACAAATAGACTGTAGCATAACAAAAAAAGATTTTTTTTAATCCAACATGGATTTTTTTTTTCTCCCACAGACCCAATGATTTTAGCAACAAACACAGAAACTGAGCAAATTGCACAGTACACTGGTTTGTAATCTACTAAATATGAGGGTAAAAAAAAAAATGTTGATTATTCAATGTTATAAGTCATTGCAAAATACAAATACTAACGTGATCTTTTCTTTTATCACAGAAATGAACAAGAAATATATGTACTCCAGTTACTAAACCAAACAGTAAGTATATTATAATAAGTACAACCATCGCAGCAAATCACACCAATATTGACTTATAACTTTGGTGCTTATAAATTTGGTCTTGTCCATGCACCCAAGACTATAGGCCCTGCCCACAACCACCACAGCATACCACACCCATAGTGGCTTACAACTTTGTTGCTTATAAATTTGTTCTTGGATCCCAAAGTTATAAATCACTATGGGTGAAATATGCTGCAGTGGTTGTGGCCAGGGCATAGAGTCTTGGGAGCATGGCCATATGGCCGTGCTCCCAAGACTCTATGCCCTGGCCACAACCACCGCAGCATATCACACCCATAGAGTCAAATATTTTGACTATGCCATATGGGCACTTTTAATGTCCGTGGACGTGATGAGTGTTCTTAGAACAGATTCAACTTGCCAGCGAACAATACGGACAGCGTCCTCAGGGCACTCCCATTTCGTTTTGTTTACGAACATTGCAGGACACTGCAAGTGTTCTTAGGACAGTTTCAGCTTGATTGCGAACAATACGGACAGATGTACCGTCCTCAGAACACTCCCATTTTGTTTATTGACGAACATCCCAGGACACTTCATGTGTTCTTAGAACAGTTTCAACTTGCTTGCGAACATCCCAGGAGACTTCATGTGTTCTTAGAACAGTTTCAACTTGCTTGCAAACAGTACGAAAAGTCATACCGTCCTCAGGACACCCCCATTTTGTTTATTGACGAACATCCACCGTCCTCAGGACACATGATGTATTCTTAGAACAGTTTCAACTTGCCTGCGAACGAAATGAACAGACATACCGTTCTAAGAACACCCCCATTGTATTTATTTACGAACATCCTAGGACACATCATCTGTTATTAGAACAATTTCAACTTGCCAGTGAACAATACGGACTGCGTCCTCAGGACACTCCCATTTCCTTTATTTACGAACATTTCAGGACACCACGAGTGTTCTTAGAACAGTTTAAGCTTGCTTGCGAACAATACAGACAGATGTAGTGTCCTCAGAACACTCCCATTTTGTTTATTGACGAACATCCACCATCCTCAGGACACCCCCATTTTGTTTATTGACGAACATCCCAGGACACATGATGTATTCTTAGAACAGTTTCAACTTGCCTGCGAATGAAACGAACAGACATACCGTCCTCAGGACACCCCCATTTTATTTATTTACGAACATCCTATGACACATCGTCTGTTATTAGAACAATTTCAACTTGCCAGCGAACCGAACAGACATACCGTCTTCAGGACACTCCCATTTTGTTTATTGACGAACATCCCAGGACACTTTATGTGTTCTTAGAACAGTTTCAACTTGTTTGCGACCAGCACGGACAGTCATACCGTCCTTAGGACACCCCCATTTTGCTTATTAACGAACATCCCGGGACACTTCATGTGTTCTTAGAACAGTTTCAACTTGCTTGCGAACAGTACGGACAGACATACCGTCCTCAAGACACACCCATTTAGTTTATTTTCAAACATATCAGTACACCGCCTGCATTCTTAGAACAGTTTCAACTGCCTACGAACCATAGGTACGGACGTACTGTCCTCAGAACACCCCCATTTCATTTATTTAGAACATTTCAGGACATCTGTGTTGTCCGCGGACAAATCGAACACAACAAGGAGATCTACCACCTAAATAAATACAACATTTAACCCATCTCTTACTCCCCCACCCTCCCCAAACAGTCTTACACACCAACACACTCTACTAAATAGCATTTCTCCACCAACTTTCACTGCGCTGTCCGCGAATTCAAGATGTCGCGTGTTCCTGAAAATCTAACGCGCTTCACGCTCTTCGCCGTCCAATCAGCGAACACGTTGCATGTCCGCGGACATGACGCAAGCCCGTTGGCCAATCAGAACACTGTCCGCGGAGCGAACAGGGAAGTGTGTCCGCGGACCGGACATAGATATCACTAATTTTTTTAACCTATTTTTTGCTCATTTTATAAAAAACTACTGGATGGATTTTCACCAAATTTGCAAAAGCACGTTTTCGGCACCAAACCGCTACTCCTGGTCCAAATTTGGTGAAAATCCATCCAGCAGTTTGGGCTGTAGGCTTGAGCAAAGTTTTTTCCCCATTCAGTCTATGGGAAAAAATAAGTTTTGGGACCCCCCTTATAACTTTGCCCCCCTGGACCAAAACTCACCAAACTTTGCAAAAATGTTCAGAGTGACCCATATACTGGTTTGGCAAAGTTTGGGGAGGATTCGTCCAGGGAGAGCGAAGTTATAAGCCACCCAAAAAGGGTTCTTCCTATGGAAACAGCAACTTAACCATAACTCACTGATGAGCCGCAACAAGGGTGAAACATGTTTGGGGATGCTTGTGGTCTCGTGCAGAAGGGATGTGACCTAGCAGTTCAGGCTGGACTTCCCCTTTTGGGGTGGGGCCAAGCCTGATTTGCATATGGTCTTTCCCCTTCTGTAATGGCTTGGCAGGCGAAGAACGATGGTCTGGAGGGTTGCCCCGAGCAATGCCAGTGGTTAAGATTCAGTCTAAACCTTCCAGCCATCACCTCTTTGTTTTTGCTTTGTCACCCCGAGTGGCACGGGTATGCCCAGACGTGGGTCCCGTGCCTGCTGGACCTAGAGACCCAAGCTACTCCTCACTGATGAGCCCCAACAAGGGTGAAACATGTTTGGGGATGCTTGTGGTCTCGTGCAGAAGGGATGTGACCTAGCAGTTCAGGCTGGCCTTCCCCTTTTGGGGTGGGGCCAAGCCTGATTTGCATATGGTCTTTCCCCTTCTGTAATGGCTTGGCAGGCGAAGAACGATGGTCTGGAGGGTTGCCCCGAGCAATGCCAGTGGTTAAGATTCAGTCTAAACCTTCCAGCCATCACCTCTTTGTTTTTGCTTTGTCACCCCGAGTGGGACGGGTATGCCCAGACGTGGGTCCCGTGCCTGCTGGACCTAGAGACCCAAGCTACTCCTCACTGATGAGCCCCAACAAGGGTGAAACATGTTTGGGGATGCTTGTGGTCTCGTGCAGAAGGGATGTGACCTAGCAGTTCAGGCTGGACTTCCCCTTTTGGGGTGGGGCTAAGCCTGATTTGCATATGGTCTTTCCCCTTCTGTAATGGCTTGGCAGGCGAAGAACGATGGTCTGGAGGGTTGCCCCGAGCAATGCCAGTGGTTAAGATTAGTCTAAACCTTCCAGCCATCACCTCTTTGTTTTTGCTTTGTCACCCCGAGTGGGACGGGTATGCCCAGACGTGGGTCCCGTGCCTGCTGGGCCTAGAGACCCAAGCTACTCCTCACTGATGAGCCCCAACAAGGGTGAAACATGTTTGGGGATGCTTGTGGTCTCGTGCAGAAGGGATGTGACCTAGCAGTTCAGGCTGGACTTTCCCTTTTGGGGTGGGGCCAAGCCTGATTTGCATATGGTCTTTCCCCTTCTGTAATGTCTTGGCAGGCGAAGAACGATGGTCTGGAGGGTTGCCCCGAGCAATGCCAGTGGTTAAGATTCAGTCTAAACCTTTCAGCCATCACCTCTTTGTTTTTGCTTTGTCACCCCGAGTGGGATAGGTATGCCCAGACGTGGGTCCCGTGCCTGCTGGGCCTAGAGACCCCAGCTACTCCTCACTGATGAGCCCCAACAAGGGTGAAACATGTTTGGGGATGCTTGTGGTCTCATGCAGAAGGGATGTGACCTAGCAGTTCAGGCTGGACTTCCCCTTTTGGGGTGGGGCCAAGCCTGATTTGCATATGGTCTTTCCCCTTCTGTAATGGCTTGGCAGGTGAAGAACGATGGTCTGGAGGGTTGCACCGAGCAATGCCAGTGGTTAAGATTCAGTCTAAACCTTCCAGCCATCACCTCTTTGTTTTTGCTTTGTCACCCCGAGTGGGACGGGTATGCCCAGACGTGGGTCCCGTGCCTGCTGGGCCTAGAGACCCAAGCTACTCCCCACTGATGAGCCCCAACAAGGGTGAAACATGTTTGGGGATGCTTGTGATCTCGTGCAGAAGGGATGTGACCTAGCAGTTCAGGCTGGACTTCCCCTTTTGGGGTGGGGCCAAGCCTGATTTGCATATGGTCTTTCCCCTTCTGTAATGGCTTGGCAGGCGAAGAACGATGGTCTGGAGGGTTGCCCCGAGCAATGCCAGTGGTTAAGATTCAGTCTAAACCTTCCAGCCATCACCTCTTTGTTTTTGCTTTGTCACCCCGAGTGGGACGGGTATGCCCAGACGTGGGTCCCGTGCCTGCTGGACCTAGAGACCCAAGCTACTCCTCACTGATGAGCCCCAACAAGGGTGAAACATGTTTGGGGATGCTTGTGGTCTCGTGCAGAAGGGATGTGACCTAGCAGTTCAGGCTGGACTTCCCGTTTTGGGGTGGGGCCAAGCCTGATTTGCATATGGTCTTTCCCCTTCTGTAATGGCTTGGCAGGCGAAGAACGATGGTCTGGAGGGTTGCCCCGAGCAATGCCAGTGGTTAAGATTAGTCTAAACCTTCCAGCCATCACCTCTTTGTTTTTGCTTTGTCACCCCGAGTGGGACGGGTATGCCCAGACGTGGGTCCCGTGCCTGCTGGGCCTAGAGACCCAAGCTACTCCTCACTGATGAGCCCCAACAAGGGTGAAACATGTTTGGGGATGCTTGTGGTCTCGTGCAGAAGGGATGTGACCTAGCAGTTCAGGCTGGACTTTCCCTTTTGGGGTGGGGCCAAGCCTGATTTGCATATGGTCTTTCCCCTTCTGTAATGTCTTGGCAGGCGAAGAACGATGGTCTGGAGGGTTGCCCCGAGCAATGCCAGTGGTTAAGATTCAGTCTAAACCTTCCAGCCATCACCTCTTTGTTTTTGCTTTGTCACCCCGAGTGGGATAGGTATGCCCAGACGTGGGTCCCGTGCCTGCTGGGCCTAGAGACCCCAGCTACTCCTCACTGATGAGCCCCAACAAGGGTGAAACATGTTTGGGGATGCTTGTGGTCTCGTGCAGAAGGGATGTGACCTAGCAATTCAGGCTGGACTTCCCCTTTTGGGGTGGGGCCAAGCCTGATTTGCATATGGACTTTCCCCTTCTGTAATGGCTTGGCAGGTGAAGAACGATGGTCTGGAGCGTTGGCCCAAGCAATGCCAGTGGTTAAGATTCAGTCTAAACCTTCCAGCCATCCCCTCTTTGTTTTTGCTTTGTCACCCCGAGTGGGACGGGTATGCCCAGACGTGGGTCCCGTGCCTGCTGGGCCTACAGACCCAAGCTACTCCTCACTGATGAGCCCCAACAAGGGTGAAACATGTTTGGGGATGCTTGTGATCTCGTGCAGAAGGGATGTGACCTAGCAGTTCAGGCTGGACTTCCCCTTTTGGGGTGGGGCCAAGCCTGATTTGCATATGGTCTTTCCCCTTCTGTAATGGCTTGGCAGGCGAAGAACGATGGTCTGGAGGGTTGCCCCGAGCAATGCCAGTGGTTAAGATTCAGTCTAAACCTTCCAGCCATCACCTCTTTGTTTTTGCTTTGTCACCCCGAGTGGGACGGGTATGCCCAGACGTGGGTCCCGTGCCTGCTGGGCCTAGAGACCCAAGCTACTCCTCACTGATGAGCCCAAACAAGGGTGAAACATGTTTGGGGATGCTTGTGGTCTCGTGCAGAAGGGATGTGACCTAGCAGTTCAGGCTGGACTTCCCCTTTTGGGGTGGGGCCAAGCCTGATTTGCATATGGTTTTCCCCTTCTGTAATGGCTTGGCAGGCGAAGAACGATGGTCTGGAGGGTTGCCCCGAGCAATGCCAGTGGTTAAGATTCAGTCTAAACCTTCCAGCCATCACCTCTTTGTTTTTGCTTTGTCACCCTGAGTGGGTCGGGTATGCCCAGACGTGGGTCCCGTGCCTGCTGTCATGGTCTCTGCTTTCAAAAGGTCAGGGTTTTCCCAACTCCCTTGGAAGCAGATCCATAACCCAGGTTCCGAGTGCCAACCAGTCCCAATTGGGACCTTTTGGACCCAGTCCTGGCGCCAGTGGCACCAGGCTCATAAATATGCCCAGTCCCAGCGCTGGAAGCGCCGGGCTCATAATGCTTGGGTGGACTTACCTGCAGCAGACCATGCTGCTTACTTGCCTGCCAGTTGAGCCTCTGATCCTCTTCTGTTTGGAACTACTTTTCCTGTTGGGTGGGGCTGGAGCCACTCCCTAGATTTAGAACACTGGAACTCTTCTGGAAGGCAGGAACTCTTTTCTTACCAGGAACTGTTTTCTTACTTAGGCGTGGCTGTGGAAGGAGACACCTAAGCACTACAGGAGGCTATTTAAACCACACCCGGTGGATGAATCTTGCTTTGCGTTATTCTGCACCCTCTGCAGCAGGACGCTCATCGTGTCTTCTGCATCCAGTCCTGGGCCTAAGGAAAAAGGCTTACCATCCTGAATCCAGTCTTCAGCAACACCTATAAAGACAAGAAAGAACAGGTTAGCATTCCGGCATCTGAAAGGCAAAGGCTTACCTACTCTTCGTGCGCTCCGGAGGTCTTCATACTGCATTCCGGCATCTGAAAGACAAAAGCTTACCAACTCTTCGCACGCTCCGGAGGCCTTCGGCGCTGCATCCGCATCTGAAAGACAAAACAAGGTGCGTTTAAAGACATTGGGGAACTTTAATACTCACGTGCCATTACTCCTTTCCACATCTAATCCAGTGGGTATTCCGGCACCCTGCAGCCGCTCCGAACTCGTACCTGCAAAATAAAAAGACAGTTAGAGCGCATCGTGAAACAGGCAACAAGCGCTTACTCACGTGCTTCCAGGCGCTTCTATTCATCACACGGGCTCCATCTTCAACTCACTTCAGCCCGTCATCCGCCATCGCCGGAACCCTGCAAAACAAGAGACATCATTACTAAAGACTTTAAAAAGACATTTGAATGACTCGAAACTTACAGTTCGTGCAGTAAACGACGGACAGCAGTCCTCTGAAGTCAAGAGGCCTGTGCTACCTATCCAGTGAAGAAACTGGCTACAGCACCCTGCCCCGAGGCAGATGGAGAGCTTGGCATTCACTTACCTAAGGTGAGAGCGTTAACCTTTGGGGGTCTACAGGAGAGGAGAAGAGGAAAGAGATAGGGACACCCCAATAACCCCAGTTCATTAACCCCATATTTTCTATCTGCAGACATCTTACTCTACACGTCAGGCATACAGTGCACAGAGGTCCAGCCCAAAGAGCCAACCGGGTGCTACACATCACCTTTGAAGATACGGTAGTCGCCCAGTCAAGACCGGCGCCTCTGCGAGAATCAGGTGAGCGTTACAGAACGCAAAGCCTACCGCAAAACTCTCGCCCAGGCGCTATGGAAACCTCGGATACTGACCCCCTAGCCCGGTTACTTGGGGAACTAAGGGCAGAAGTGCATGCAACTCGTCAGGAAACGAATGCTCTAAGAAGAGAACTAATTATTTCCAAGGAGAGAACAGACAATCTTGCTAGACAAGTGCTACAGTCACAAGCCGGACAGACCCCGTTACCCGCATCAGGGGCAAATCTTCCTTCAACATCCTCTATGAATCCAGTGCAGATCAACCTACCTGGGAATGTACCTCTGGCCCCGCCCGAGCGATTTTCTGGTGACCCAAAGAGGTTTGCAGTATTTATCAATCAGTGCCGGTTGCACTCCTTATGCCGGCCAGCAGCCTTTCCAACTGATCAAGCTAAAGTAGCTTTTGTACTTTCGTACCTTAGTGGCAATGCGGTAGACTGGTCGATCCCTCTAGTTCATCAAGATGATCCGGTTCTCCATGATTTTCAAGCCTTTCAGCTTAGTATGGAAAAACTGTTCGCAAGACATTCACAGGGGCAGGCCTTGGACAATGAGCTTCTTTCGTTGCGACAGGGTAATCAAGACCTTTTGGCTTATAATGCATCTTTCAATAGACTAATAGTGGAAACTCAATGGCCTGAGGACAAAAGGATTACGCTGTTTTATAGAGGTCTACGTGGAGAGCTCAAAGACGTTTTAGCCCAAGTAGTGAATCCCCCACAAGACTGTTCGGATTACATAGACTTGGTCGTTCAAATAGATCACAGGCTGCAGAACAGGAAGGCCGATCGTTCCAAGTTTGATGCTCGAGTATTTTCCAAACCGCCAACTCCTTCCAAAGGAGTAGACTCCGGGGAACCCATGCAAATAGGGGGTCTGAAAGGTCCTCTAACACAACGGGAGCGGGAAAGGAGGAAACAGTTGCAATTATGCCTATATTGCGGAAACTCAGGGCACTTTCTTCGAGACTGTCCGGTGAAACCTGCCAAGAAGGCAGTAGGAGCTGCAGTTACCAAAGTTACAAACTCTGAGCAGGGAAACGACCTTGCCCGACAAGAATAGAGGTCCTCTTGCCGAGCGTAAAAACCAGTTCCGTGACCTCGCATTTCGTGATACCTATGGTCCTCATTAGCCCTGATAATCCGGATCGATTACATGCAATTGAAGCTTACGTCGACAGCGGTGCCATCGGCAATTATGTGGATCATGAAATGGTTTTGAGGATGAATCTAACTCTTTGTCCCAAGGCTGTAAAGGACGTCATTACTACGGTGGATGGTACGGAGATAGCCTCCGGGCCAGTAACGCATACCACTCAAGAAGTGACGCTAGTAAGTCAAGATGGACACCATGAGAAGATCGTGTTCGATGTGATCAAGGCCCCTCAGTTTCAGATTATTCTAGGAATACCTTGGTTAGAGAAACACAATCCTCTGATCGATTGGCGAGCAAGAACGGTCCAGTTTCCAGAATGTGTCTCTACTTGTCACCCTCCACCTGGTGTTGCACTGGCCGCAATTTCTTCAGAGACTCCCCAGTTACCTCCCGAATACCTAGAATACCAAGATGTTTTCCGGAAGGATCAGGCTAACTCTCTACCTCCTCATAAGTCTTATGACTGCCAGATAGACCTGATACCTGGATCTACTCCTCCTTGTAGTAGAATTTATGCCCTCACCGAGCCTGAGAACCTTCACCTTCGACAATACCTGGATCAATACCTGGCAAATGGGTTTATTCGTCCTTCCAAGTCCCCTGCTTCTTCAGCTTTGTTCTTCGTTCCAAAAAAGGAAGGAGACCTTAGAACTTGTATCGATTATCGCTCCCTGCACCAGATCACCGTTAAGAATAGATATCCGTTACCTTTGATCCCTGAACTCCTGGACCAAGTCAGAAAAGCATGCATATATACAAAGCTGGATCTTAGAGGAGCTTACCACTTGGTACGAGTAAAAGAGGGCGATGAATGGAAGACGGCCTTCAACACCAAGTATGGGCTATTTGAATATCAGGTCATGCCCTTCGGACTTTGCAATGCCCCGGCCGCCTTTCAATATTTTATGAACGATGTCCTCAGAGAGCTCATAGATGTATGTGTTGTTGTTTACATTGACGACATCCTTGTTTATTCTTCATCGGAATCTGAACATCGGAAACACGTGAAAATGGTCCTCGAAAGATTGCGTCAACACAAACTTTTCGCTAAGTTGGAAAAATGTGTTTTCAACGTGACTGAAGTTGAATTCTTGGGATTCATATTATCACCTGGCGGAGTGCGTATGGATTCAAAGAAGGTCGATGCAGTTCTCAAATGGCCATCACCATCCTCCGTAAAAGGTGTGCAAAGCATGTTAGGCTTCGCTAACTTTTACCGCAGGTTTATCCCCGAGTTCTCTCGAATAGTCCAGCCCATCACTGCATTGTTAAAGAAAAACAAACGTTTTGAATGGTCTACCGAGGCGGAACAAGCTTTCCAGGATTTGAAGACCAAATTTATCTCTGCACCAATCTTAAAACACCCTCGCCCCGAACTCCCCTACATCGTGGAAACTGATGCTTCAAGCCTTGCCATGGGGGCAGTTCTATCACAAAAGGACCCGGTAACCAATCAGTTGCATCCCGTGGCATTTTGGTCCCGCAAATTCTCGCCTCCTGAAGTCAATTACACGATTACTGACAAGGAACTTCTGGCTATCAAGTCTGCCTTTAAGGCTTGGCGGCATTATCTGCTGGGGGCCCGACACACCGTTACTGTGATTACGGATCACCGAAACCTGCAATATTTGAAAACCGCAAAAGCCCAATCCTCTAGACAACTCCGTTGGGCATTATTCTTTGCCGAGTTTGACTTCATAATTACCTATCGACCTGGTACAAAGACGGTAAAGCCGATGCCCTTTCTCGGATGGGAGTGGAAGAACACTTGATCAACCCTAAACCTGTACCAATCATTCCCGAACAAAGAATTCTGGGTGTAATCGCCACAGAATCCATAGAGGAAGTTAAGGATAAAGCCAGGCAACTTGTAACTCCAGCAGATATACAGAATTGGCATCTGCAGGGAAAGGACTTTGCAGTAAAGGACAACTTATTGTATTTCCAAGAACGATTATACCTACCCAGCACAGATTTACAGAAAAAAGTAATCTCTTGTTATCACGACTCTTTAATGGAAGGTCATCCCGGTATAGCCAAGACCTCAGAAAAGATCAAGCGCTACTTCTGGTGGCCGTCTTGGAAAAAAGATATCAGAGACTTTATAATGTCCTGTGGAGTATGCGCCCAAAACAAGAGTCAAAAGGAAAGACCAGCAGGCCTCTTACGCCCTATTGACATCCCACCTCACCCTTGGCATACGCTTTCTATGGACTTCATCACCGATCTACCTCCATGCTCCGGATACAATACGATTCTAGTAATCGTGGACTTATTCTCCAAGATGGCGCATTTCATTCCGCTCAAAGGCTTGCCAACAGCAGCAACTCTGGCCCGAGAATTTCTCGAAAACATCGTCCGACTGCACGGTTTTCCTTCGGTTCTAATTTCGGATCGAGGTAGTCAATTTATTTCTCATTTTTGGCGAAGTTGCTGTCGGTCGGCTCAAATTGATGTGAGACTATCGACCAGTCACCACCCTCAGACCGACGGACAAACCGAGAGGACCAATCAAACTCTGGAACAGTATTTACGCTGCATGCTGCAACAAACTGAAAAAACTTGGAAAGATATCCTTTGGATAGCCGAGTATGCCTACAATAACTCTGTCCATTCGGGAACTGGGAAAACCCCGTTTTTTCTTTTGTACGGCAGTCACCCTCGAACCTCAGAGTTGGATCCCCTCCAAGATCTTGAAACACCAGCAGTAGACTACCTGCATTCTACAATCACCCAAGCCTTTAAGGAAGCTGTTTCTCACCTTCAAAGGGCTAAAGAACAATACAAGAAAGGAGCAGATCAACATCGGAAGGAAGCCCCTCACTATCAAGTAGGGGATCAAGTCTGGTTATCCACCAAATATCTATCTCTAAAAGGGCCACGCACATTCAACCCAAGATACCTTGGTCCCTATTCCATCACTACCATAGTAAACCCAGTAGCGGTCAAGTTGGACTTGCCCCCGCACATGAAGATACATCCGGTCTTCCACGTCTCTCTATTAAAACCCGTGCAACCTCAAACCCGACTAACCAAATCTCCAAAACCTATCCTAGTGGATGGAGAACTCGAGTTTGAAGTCAAAAGCATTCTGGACTCCAAGATCTCCAAATCTAAACTATTCTACCTAATTGACTGGAAAGGCTACGGCCCCCAAGAGAGATCCTGGGAACCTGCTGAATATGTCCACGCTCCTCGCCTAATCAAAAGATTTCACCGAACATTTCCTGACAAGCCAAAACCCCCGGAGAAGCCCGGTTTGGGAGGGGCCTTGAGGGGGGGTACTGTCATGGTCTCTGCTTCCAAAAGGTCAGGGTTTTCCCAACTCCCTTGGAAGCAGATCCATAACCCAGGTTCCGAGTGCCAACCAGTCCCAATTGGGACCTTTTGGACCCAGTCCTGGCGCCAGTGGCACCAGGCTCATAAATATGCCCAGTCCCAGCGCTGGAAGCGCCGGGCTCATAATGCTTGGGTGGACTTACCTGCAGCAGACCATGCTGCTTACTTGCCTGCCAGTTGAGCCTCTGATCCTCTTCTGTTTGGAACTACTTTTCCTGTTGGGTGGGGCTGGAGCCACTCCCTAGATTTAGAACACTGGAACTCTTCTGGAAGGCAGGAACTCTTTTCTTACCAGGAACTCTTTTCTTACTTAGGCGTGGCTGTGGAAGGAGACACCTAAGCACTACAGGAGGCTATTTAAACCACACCCGGTGGATGAATCTTGCTTTGCGTTATTCTGCACCCTCTGCAGCAGGACGCTCATCGTGTCTTCTGCATCCAGTCCTGGGCCTAAGGAAAAAGGCTTACCATCCTGAATCCAGTCTTCAGCAACACCTATAAAGACAAGAAAGAACAGGTTAGCATTCCGGCATCTGAAAGGCAAAGGCTTACCTACTCTTTGTGCGCTCCGGAGGTCTTCATACTGCATTCCGGCATCTGAAAGACAAAAGCTTACCAACTCTTCGCACGCTCCGGAGGCCTTCGGCGCTGCATCCGCATCTGAAAGACAAAACAAGGTGCGTTTAAAGACATTGGGGAACTTTAATACTCACGTGCCATTACTCCTTTCCACATCTAATCCAGTGGGTATTCTGGCACCCTGCAGCCGTTCCGAACTCGTACCTGCAAAATAAAAAGACAGTTAGAGCGCATCGTGAAACAGGCAACAAGCGCTTACTCACGTGCTTCCAGGCGCTTCTATTCATCACACGGGCTCCATCTTCAACTCACTTCAGCCCGTCATCCGCCATCGCCGGAACCCTGCAAAACAAGAGACATCATTACTAAAGACTTTAAAAAGACATTTGAATGACTCGAAACTTACAGTTCGTGCAGTAAACGACGGACAGCAGTCCTCTGAAGTCAAGAGGCCTGTGCTACCTATCCAGTGAAGAAACTGGCTACAGCACCCTGCCCCGAGGCAGATGGAGAGCTTGGCATTCACTTACCTAAGGTGAGAGCGTTAACCTTTGGGGGTCTACAGGAGAGGAGAAGAGGAAAGAGATAGGGACACCCCAATAACCCCAGTTCATTAACCCCATATTTTCTATCTGCAGACATCTTACTCTACACGTCAGGCATACAGTGCACAGAGGTCCAGCCCAAAGAGCCAACCGGGTGCTACACATCACCTTTGAAGATACGGTAGTCGCCCAGTCAAGACCGGCGCCTCTGCGAGAATCAGGTGAGCG
Organism: Ambystoma mexicanum; assembly: GCF_040938575.1. Lineage (NCBI taxonomy): Eukaryota > Metazoa > Chordata > Amphibia > Caudata > Ambystomatidae > Ambystoma > Ambystoma mexicanum. The sequence continues at coordinate 1,029,244,177 of NC_090927.1, read as the reverse complement.
TTACACCTGCTGGTCCTAGAGACCCAAGCTACTCCTCACTGATGAGCCCCAACAAGGGTGAAACATGTTTGGGGATGCTTGTGGTCTCGTGCAGAAGGGATGTGACCTAGCAGTTCAGGCTGGACTTCCCCTTTTGGGGTGGGGCCAAGCCTGATTTGCATATGGTCTTTCCCCTTCTGTAATGACTTGGCAGGCGAAGAACAATGGTCTGGAGGGTTGCCCCGAGCAATGCCAGTGGTAAAGATTCAGTCTAAACCTTCCAGCCATCACCTCTTTGTTTTTGCTTTGTCACCCCGAGTGGGATGGGTATGCCCAGACGTGGGTCTCGTACCTGCTGGGCCTAGAGACCCAAGCTACTCCTCACTGATGAGCCCCAATAAGGGTGAAACATGTTTGTGGATGCTTGTGGTCTCGTGCAGAAGGGACGTGACCTAGCAGTTCAGGCTGGACTTCCCCTTTTGGGGTGGGGCCAAGCCTGATTTGCATATGGTCTTTCCCCTTCTGTAATGGCTTGGCAGGCGAAGAACGATGGTCTGGAGGGTTGCCCCGAGCAATGCCAGTGGTTAAGATTCAGTCTAAACCTTCCAGCCATCACCTCTTTGTTTTTGCTTTGTCACCCTGAGTGGGACCGGCATGCCCAGACGTGGGTCCCGTGCCTGCTGGGCCTAGAGACCCAAGCTACTCCTCACTGATGAGCCCCAACAAGGGTGAAACATGTTTGGGGATGCTTGTGGTCTCGTGCAGAAGGGATGTGACCTAGCAGTTCAGGCTGGACTTCCCCTTTTGGGGTGGGCCCAAGCCTGATTTGCATATGGTCTTTCCCCTTCTGTAATGGCTTGGCAGGCGAAGAACGATGGTCTGGAGGGTTGCCCCGAGCAATGCCAGTGGTTAAGATTCAGTCTAAACCTTCCAGCCATCACCTCTTTGTTTTTGCTTTATCACCCCGAGTGGGACGGGTATGCCCAGACGTGGGTCCCTTGCCTGCTGGGCCTAAAGACCCAAGCTACTCCTCACTGATGAGCCCCAACAAGGGTGAAACATGTTTGGGGATGTTTGTGGTCTCGTGCAGAAGGGATGTGACCTAACAGTTCAGGCTGGACTTCCCCTTTTGGGGTGGGGCCAAGCCTGATTTGCATATGGTCTTTCCCCTTCTGTAATGGCTTGGCAGGCGAAGAACGATGGTCTGGAGGGTTGCCCCGAGCAATGCCAGTGGTTAAGATTCAGTCTAAACCTTCCAGCCATCACCTCTTTGTTTTTGCTTTGTCACCCCGAGTGGGACGGGTATGCCCAGACGTGGGTCCCGTGCCTGCTGGGCCTAGAGACCCAAGCTACTCCTCACTGATGAGCCCCAACAAGGGTGAAACATGTTTGGGGATGCTTGTGGTCTCGTGCAGAAGGGATGTAACCTAGCAGTTCAGGCTGGACTTCCCCTTTTGGGGTGGGGCCAAGCCTGATTTGCATATGGTCTTTCCCCTTCTGTAATGGCTTGGCAGGCAAAGAACGATGGTCTGGAGGGTTGCCCCGAGCAATGCCAGTGGTTAAGATTCAGTCTAAACCTTCCAGCCATCACCTCTTTGTTTTTATTTAACCATAACTACACAGCCATTACCATTATATATATATATATATATATCAACTTGCATTCCGTCAGGAGAGCCCTCTTGTCAGAAAAAGTGAGCCGCACTGCACAGCGTGGGAGTGCAACGGGTATCCATGCAGGGTTAAACCTTGAAAAAGAAGGGTTGCAGACCATCCGTTCTGTTGTACAAAAAATTGTCCTTTATTATACAAAAAAACACCATTCACGGTTACAAAGATTGTTTAAAATCAAGGGTTAGCAACCCCAGCCCGGCATCAAAACAATGGAGGCCAACAACGGGACGACGCGTTTCGCTACTTCCTGTAGCTTGATCACATGGTTCCCCCCTGGCCACGGCATACATTTGCACTCTTTGATTCTGGTGATACATAGTCATAGAAAGAGGACTGCTCTGTTCTCTAGGGCTGCTGGCAAAACAACTGTCTATGTGCATTCCATGCAAATCAAACTTGCATTTCTCACATACTCCCGTTATTGTGCATAGTGCGAATCACTGTATACATTCAAATAAAATGTATGAAATCGTATTTCACAGTAAATTCACAGCTCATAATGCCTGGTTGTGATCATTCTATGAAAAGGACAGTATTAATTATACCTGCCCTCATTCAGATTGCGTAATGCAATCTTCGTGACATGTATTCTGAGCTTAGTGCCCAGATTCTCAGTGTCTTTACTGGTACGGTCAATGATTGTGAACAGGGTACTGTAAAAAACGGGAATGTCTAATGTTCTTTCAGAGAAGGGGGTACTACACCAATGTGCAAAATGTAAATTACTTTTATCTATGCCTCCCCTCTTCTCTTAAGTGGTGTGTGGTCCCCTCGTTTATACTAAAACATCAATCAGGGAAGAACTATTTTGCCAGGTTCCTTACAACACATCATCTCAGGAAGACAACCCTGCCGTCCTTATGATAACTCAACAGTCACCAGAATCTCTAATGTTTGCCATAGACCAAAAACATTAAAAGCCTTCCGACAAAATGAACCATTTGTACGGAGGTATTAAATAATGAGTATTGCAATTCATATTCAGTAGTGATAAGAGACAGTTGTTTCACAGTTTAAACTTATGGGTATAGTACACAAATATCTATCTCCCACAGTTGGCTTATTGTACTCGAAACCCCAGTGAGAGAGATCCATTTCCATTCACCTACATTAGTCACAAGGTCAGACAATTAGTTTAAGTCCCTCAAATTGTACAAGTTGAAACTTAATGACATAACGGATTGGGGCCATACTGAGTGGGGTATATGAGTCTCATCCATGAGTGGCTGATGGGTCTATCTTTCTTTCTATTGGCACACATGAGGATCATTCTCCCAAAAAGGTGTATAGTTCTTCATCTATGTTGTGCCCCTGAGGGGTCTTGCTCTCGAAGTCTATAATACACCGGGTCTCATGTTGTCTTAGCAGTTTTTCTCTATTACCTCCTCTCGGACCAATATTAATTTGTTTCAGCCCAAAGAATGAAACATCGCATAGCTTCCCTCTGTGTGTTTCCCAGAAATGTTTGGCTATAGGATAAGTAAAGTCTCTGTTCTTAATAGCCCTGGTGTGTTGTAAGATCCTCAGTTTTAATCTGCATTTGGTGCTACCTACATACCATTTACTGCAGGTACACTTCAGAACATAAACAATGTATTCTGAGTCACAGGTGATTTTTTCCTTAATGAGTTGATTTGTTTTCAAAATGGGATGCACATATGTGGTGCATTCGTCCGCATATTTGCAGACTTTACACTTCAAGCATTTAAAGAAACCTTCTTTTCTTTGTGTTAGCCAGGTAGATTGATTCTTCTTGGGTTCGGGAGCCATGCAGCTGCTCACCAATGAGTCCTTTATGGATTTGCACTTCCGAAAGGAGAAATTAGGATATGGTCCAAGTGTACCTGGTAGATCTTTATCTGTGGTCAGTACATGCCAATACTTTTTCACAATCTGTTTGATTGTCTTGGCAGTCTGCCCATAAGTTAAAACCAGCTGTAGTTTGTCTCCCCCTGTCAGTGGCTCACATTCAGCATTCGGTTCCACTAGTAATGACATCCTCTCTCGTTGTCGTGCTCTCAGGTACGCACGTTCAATTATTTTTTTGGGGTATTTCTGTTTGTTGAATCCCCAAGCGGTGACTTTGCTTACTTTGTCATAAGTCTCAATTTCTGTACAATTTCTTCTTAAGCGAACAAACTCTCCATAGGGAATGCTCCAAATCAAGTTCTTACAGTGGGCACTGTTGGCGTGCAAAGGCATATTGACACCTGTAGGTTTTCTGAACAATTCGCTCTTAATTTTTCCATCTTCGATGAACACAATGAGATCAATGAAAACCACTCTTTCTTGGCTATGTGTCTCGGTGAATTGAAGATTGAACTCATTTTTATTTAACTGTTTGACATACTCCTTCCATTCTGCTGATGTGCCCTTCCAAACAATGAAAAGGTCATCGATGTATCTGTACCACATGATCACTTGTTGTGTGTATTTTTCATATTGGTCTTTAAATGCCTCATACTTTCCCGAATAACCCATGGTTAAGTTTGCATACGAGGGGGCAAACGTTGTGCCCATCGCTGTGCCCTGTTTCTGCCAGTAATATTTTTGATCAAACAGGAAAATATTGTTCTTAAGGCACAGATCGATCATTGCCAGTATCATCTCAGAATGTCTGGTGTAGTTCAGCGATCTTGTATTCAGATAATGGGCACATGCTCTTAGACCTTGATCGTGTCTGATTAAAGTATATAACGATACCACGTCCATAGTGGCCAGGATGTAATCTGATTCACATAGTAATTCATTAATTTTTAATAGAAAGTCCTTTGTGTCCCTTAGATACAAAGGTAAATATAGTACAAAAGGAAATAGTGTCTCATCGATGTACTTGGACATATTTTCCAATAGTGATCCTGTGAGAGTAACAATTGGTCGTCCCAGGGTTTTTTTCTTACATTTGTGGATTTTAGGAATAACGTAAATAGTAGAGATGGTACTATATTGTTTGTAGAGAAACCTCACTTCTTGATACTCTAGCACACCTTTCTCGGTCCATACTTCAATTAATTATTTTACTTTCAGTTCTAGGTCCACAATAGGATTTCCCTGAAGTTTCTCATAGCAGGAGTGATCATTCAACTGTCTATTGGCTTCTTTGGTGTATTGCTCTCTGTCCATCAAAACAATGTTCCGGCCCTTGTCCGATGCCTTAATAATACAATCAGACAAGAGGCTTAGTTCCTTGAGGCTTTTGTTAAATGAATGGGTCATATTGGGCTTAAAAGTTTTGGCCTCTCTCGCTCTGATCTTTTTAAGATCCTTTATGACCAGATCTTGGAACGTTTCGATATTGCTGCCTGTCATGATGGGAGGAATGAACTTGGATTTGATTCTTAATTTACTTCTTTTGTGCCACTCCGTGTTAATCTCAAGATCTTCTGGATTAATAACCACAGAGTCAGAAGTACTGCTACCCTCGTCCTGTAGGAACATGAGCGTTGATAATGTTGGTAAATCCGCCTTTGTTATTACGGTCTTGCCCTCCTGTGGGGCACTCCTTCTTTCCTTAGGTGGATTCACTGCAAAGAATTTGATTAATTTGATCTTCAGAATAAAATGATCTAAATCTATTCTTGTTTGAGGGTAGTCGTAATGCGGTGAAGGACAGAAGTTTAAGCCCAAGGACAGTAGTTGTTTTTGGTTATCCGTGAGGGTATGTTTAGAAAGGTTGACTATGGCCATCTCTGCGTTAGTTCGTATGGTGTCATTTCCTAGTTGCCAGAGCGAAGTTGTCTCCCTGACGTATTCTTTCCTGTATTGGTTGCCCCTCTGCCCCCTCCTCGTTTTTGTTTTCCTCCTTTTCCTTGGCCACGTGTTTTTCCACCCCTTGCCTGCTTGCCTGTTCTTCCATCTTGGCAAAGTAGGCGCATCTCCTCTAAAAAATTTAGACGTATGGTGGGTTCTTCTCCTTCACTCTCTGTGACGTCTGATTCTGATACGGAGGACTCTTCAATGGTTAATGCATTGGCACCCATTGTATTATCTGTGCTGATATTTGCCAGAGTGTTGCTTCTTGTTTTCATCCTCATTTGATCAAAACGTCTCGCAAACGTGTATACTCTGCCTTTCTCATAGCCCTCCTTATCACGCAGGAATTTACGTTGTTTCCTTTGTTGTATATCTTCTTCAATGTTTTTTAAATAGCTTTCTATGTTTTTCTTGAGTTTCTGTCCTTCCTCACTCGATTTGATTTTAGTTAGTTGACTTTCAACTTCTGCAATTTTTGATAGAATTGACCTCCGGTCGTTGCCTGCGTATTTGATTAGAATTTCCAACAGGTTTTTGGAGCAATAGTTAGTCGCAGCTCCCCACTCTTCCAACATAGCCGGATCTTGGTCCTCAAAGGAAGGTGAGGTAAGTATCCTTAAGCCTCTGGGAATCCTTTTGACTTTGATATAGTTTTGGAGTGAATGTTCCTCCCACCACTTCCTTATCTCCTTCTTTGAAAGTTTTTCATGTTCCTTCAGTAGTGTTATTTCACCGTTTTCAACTGTACATGTAGGTTTCTCTTTTGTTTTTCACAGCTGTCTGTTTTAATGACTCATTAAAAAGTTTAGAAGCCAATTCTCTTCTTGTGGCCTCCCATGTTGCCTGGGCACTCATAATGTCGATTTCATATACACACAATGATTAAACTGTGTGTTTCAAGGAAACACTGAAAAAATGCAAACATTTAATTGGTTAATTTGTGCTAAATGAACCCCAACCCTGCATTCCTTAGCACTCTGTCCACAGACTTCTGTAAATCTGTAATGGGTTTATGGAACCTTTATTTCCTCTGAAGCATTATGTTGGCAGTCCCGATCATCAGCGTTTAAATCAGCATGCTGTCTTTCATCCCTCGAGTGGAAGAAACACACACGACACTAACCTCCAGAGCATATATATGTGTGTGTGTGTGTGTGTGTGTAGAATCTGGACATTCAATGCTATAATTTTAGTAAGCTCAAACCGTGGAGAAAGGAGGATTGATAGCTGTGTGTGTGCAGCAAAGAATAAGCCGAAGCTCTAAGATGGACCAAAGGAAGACTACGAGGCTTGGATTCAAATAAATGATTATCAATTCTCAAAGAACAGTAAAATGTGAGAAGCGAAATGGCCCCTTGTTAAGTTGCAAAGAGAGAACACCATGAGAGCCACTTTCCTGCATTTAAGACAATTAAATGGAATAAAATGGCCCGATTCATGGTCTCTGATAACGTGAGTCCAAGATAAAAATAGATGTGGGCATGCAAGCCTTAACCTTGACAACAACAGGCTCACACTCCCTTGTATGCCCAGAGACGAGAAGCAACTACAAAGCCAAGTTCAAACACATTTTGAATGGCAGACAGCATGAGTGATGAGATGATGGGCTAATTGGGTGGGGAGGCACGGTCAAGTCCACCCACCAGCACCTGGGGTACCAGCTTACGTGCTGCTAGAGAAGAAAATGTTCCAGAAGGGTACAAGCGTGCCAGCCAATTGTAGAAGGGTATTTAACAAAGGGCCTTATAGTTTTATAGCCATGGTGTGACGTGAAGCTAATAACTGTTGAAGATGACTTGCACCAAGGGAGGGCATGAGTTGCCCACCTGACTAAAGAGACCCAATCACAATCTTATCCGATATAGAAAGTATATTTAGATGTTCCCCTTAGTCCTATCACAATCTCACATAGGTTTCTGTAGTTTGCCACATAGTATGACATCACGTAGGACAGGTTTTTGATATAAAAGTTATATTTTTCATGAAATGCATTAAGATTGTGCTGTGCGACATCCGTTGATGTCTGTTGTACTCCCTGTTTTAGATAATTGATATGAAAACAGACGTATTTGCCAACTTCCTGAGTCAGTCATCTTGTTTGGTGTGAGAGTTATTCTCCATCCCATCCATTTTACGATATGTTACCTTAATTAAAAGGACCATAATGATATATGTTATGATATAAGGGTTGAACCACATGTGGTGAATATGTTCATCAGACCTGTTTAATAATGAAATATCATTGTTCATGCATCTGACGACCCCCACAACCAATCAAGCATCCAACAACACAGAACCCTGGTTCGCACACAGAGCATGCAAGCATCATTAGGCATCCAATTACACTGACACAGATCCAGAGGCAAGAGACGTGACACATGCAGTCTGATCAATGCCTGCTCCATTTCCAAACACAGAACTGGGATTCATGAAATTCTGACATGTTCTATATCATGTAAACCTGGTGATCATAAGCCTACAAGGTCATAGCAAACAAAATCATCCCCAACAAATTTAAATTCATCCAAGTCAACCGAGTGGGAAAAGAGGAGGAGGTATGGCTGTGACACTCAACTAACACCTCAAAATCTCGGCTTCACATGTCATGGATTTCACATACTGTAAAAGGTATAATGATAATTATTATTATTATTATTATTATTATTATTATTATTATTATTATTATTATTATTATTATTATTATTATTATTATTATCCACCTCAAACTTAACCACCAAATAGACCTCTCCGTCCTACTTATTTGCAGACCACCATCATACACATCAACATGTTCAGAAACCTTTAAAGACATAATAGCTAACCTAGTGATACAACACAAACATCTAGCAATCTTCTGAGACTTCAACATTTAGTTGAGGAGCAAATAGTGTCAGCACCCAAAAGCTACATGGCCAGTTTACAGATCAAACAAATGGTCAAAGGGGTGACACATACTGCAGGCCTGACACTTGAAGCAAACCACTCCCACCTGATATTCAGGTAGTAAGGAGCAATCATCTAATGATTCATTTTATTATCAACACACCCATGTATCAACTCCCAACTCACAAAGGGGAAACTACCACTGTCAGTCGAAGCTGGATTAATTCAGAAATCTTATGTTAGACACCAAATTGCAGCAAACAAACCTCTTATTACAGATAGGAATGTTAACAACATTAGAACAATTGATAGCCCAAGTGGCTTTTGGGAGCTTGGACCTCTCTATTGTATTCGATGAAGTGACAGGATTATCAAAACATGCAGTGAATTGGATTAACAACCATAACAATGATTTTAACAATCATACTTCTAGAGTGTTCCTGAATTCTTTCCCTTGTAAGATTGCTTGACTGGAATTTGGAGTCCCCGATAGTGTCCACCTCCCCCGCCCCTACTTTTAAATGTTTTTTTGACTATTTATGCCAAACCGCTTCATGATTTGCTGTTACTTCAAGGTGTGCCTTTTCACAGTAAGCGGATGACACTCAATTGGTTTTCAATCTCAGGTCACACTTCTCAAATTCTGGATATAATTGATTCAATCTCCAGGTTGGATGAGAGACTACTGGCTTTGTCTAAACCCTTCCAAGACTGAAATCCTTTTGGTTTCCTTTCAAAACACCCTTACAATGATCAATGTACCATTTATAAATGTTAACTTACTAGGGAACTCCACAGAACCTCAGGGTAGCATGAAATCATTGTGATTGACACTAAACTACACATTTTCCATTTCAAAATGTTCTAACTAGCTTGTTAGTAAAGCTGCATACCACCTTATGCTCCTACGGCAGAGTAAACCTTTTTTGAATCATGATCACTTTGGAATCATTGTCCATGCCACTATTAGCTCGAAAATTGATTATTGCAACTCTTTATTTCTTGAAGCCCCTACATATATAACAAATTGTTTTATGTTACCAATCTGTTCATCTGCTAGAATTGTCACCAACACTCTCCAGAGTCACCACATTTGAGCTGTTTTATATAGTTTACACTGGATCTCTTTTTACTCAAGAGTTACGTTTAAAGCTTCAATGTGTGTACACAAAGCCAGCTATGGCAAAACGGCATTCTATCATACGCATCTTCTCAAAATATATTGCCATAACAAGCAGTTATGCCCAACCAATAATCTTCTCGATTTTCCCAGCATATGCACCACAGAGTGGCCCTTATCGGTTCAGGCAGGAAATATTTGAAGCGCTCTTCCACTGGAGCTACACTATATGAACAACCTTCTCTCTTTTAGACAGAAACTAATGACACTATTGTTTCACAGCTATCATCAACCTTTCTGCTACCTCTTCCTTTTATCCTTTTTCCTAACTGTCTTATCCCTGGTATGGTCCATGTCAGGTAAGCTCAGATATCTGGTAGACTGTGAGTGCCAAACAAATGCTCACAAATCAAATCAATTCAAAGCACTAAACACCCTCACCCCACTAAAGGAAATACTACAACCCACAAGACGGGCTACCTACAAAAGACAGGTCACACTACAAAGCAGAAATCCTTAAAACAAATAAATGTTACTATTCAAAATGAACACATTATGTACCTTCCCCTACCCAAAAAACAACGTGATAATATAAAGAACGATTTCAGAAGCAAAGTAATAAACATACAGCAAGATATAAATGCTGCAATAAGGAATGGAATTGGTATTAATATTCAAACCCCCTTCAATGACTTACAGCCTGCAACTCCACCGATGAATAGCTTTAAACCCATATCTAGACCAGACTTCAAAACATTGATTCAACTTGACAACAAAGCCCGCTCCCCAATTTAACTCTGCCCATTCTAACATCTACAAAGAGATCCCTAACAAAGAAACATATTTGTTCTACTTTTGCAGATGAATGAACTGCTCTCCCGAAATAGAAATTGTACCAAAAGCTTTCATGGCTGTCTATGTTAAACCAGTTCTAAAAACACACTGGCCAACCAGAGAACCCCTCCAAATTGTGTCCTATCTCAAACATACCATGCCCAGCCATGATGCTAGAGAGCTACGTAAACAGCCAAATCTTGGAGCATGCATTGTCTTATAACTTACTAGATCACTTACAATTTAAATTCAGATCTACTTGACTCACCAAACTAGTCAGATTTTCCATTTGGGATCAGAATCGCAGCACATGACAACATCACCTCAGCACTCATACTCCTTGACATCTCAGCAGTCCTTGACACTATTAATCACAGTACACACATTAGAAGGATTGAAGAAACTGGGCTCAGTAACAAAACTCTACAATGGGTGAGGTGAGATTGTTCCTGTCAAGTGAGAACATCCTGGATGGAACTAACCAGTATTCGTTGACCTCCAGAAGACTATACACGTTTCTCCTGATACTCCAGTGAGTGGATTGAAAGAAAATCACTCTCCCAAAGTAAGAGGTCGAAAGTGACCTCAGGATTCTGCCGCACTCAGTGGTCACAGCAATGTAGGGATAGACGGGGAAGGAGCTGCTGAGGGAGAGAGAGGAAAGGCAATCAGAATGAGAGCAGGTTCCCTCAATCTTTTCAGATCCACACCGATATCACCTGCCCAGTCTTTCTTCTCTTTATTTGTTGAATTTCCCAGATCTTCTAGTTAATTGCCCCAAACTTCCAGGTAACAGTGTCCATAGACCAGTGAACTACCACCTAGCTTCAAGCACAGGCAGAGACTTTGCAGGGACCTAACAACCGATGGCACAAGGACATCGACAAAAGAGGGGGATCCATATACAGCAGCCAACAAATCTGACTTCTTCAGATGGTGGGTGGTAGGTCTAAGATAGGGAGGGTACGCCACAGGTCAATGAGGATCAGGTAGAGAGCATAAACAAGAGCAAGAGATGAGACCTGCACCAGTATCAAAAACTCCCAAAACTCCTAGGCAAAGGAACAAGACAAGCCAATCCAGGGTACAATTCGGGGGTTAGGTTACTATGAGATCCAAAACACAAGTGTCACAACCAACGACCAGCAAGAAATTGTGGAGTCCAGAAAATAATTCAGGAATCTGAAGAACAGTAAAATGAGTAAATAAATCCATATAACGCAACTCACCAGGAAAGTTGAGAAGCGGCAGCATTGTGATCCAGAGCTCTCTTTCACTCAGTCCATGTGTCTCCCAGCAATTTGTCGATGATGCAACACGTTGCTGTGATGAAGTAAGTGACCTAACGTCCTGGTTTTGGAGGACTCTCATACTCATACTCTAAATAATTTTCATAATGGAACAACCACAATATATATCGGTATTGATATTGAATTTCACTTCTGTGTTGCAGAGCGAAACCCCACCAAAAAAACATATACACTCAATGCAGTTGCACACAAGCAAACATACTCAGTCAATCACACTCACAGAAACCCATAGACACAGGGCAGCACACAGACTAACTCACTCACACCCAAACATGTACACCATCATACTGCCGGTAGCAGAGGGTGGAACACATAAGAGGTGTATGACAGGACTAATTTGGTGTCCTTGCAACTGCAACCTATGAGCTGCAGCGAGCAGCAGGTGTATGCCAGGTGAGCATATTCAGCAGTTCATTCATCTATACGAGATTTTTTAAAGAATGACCAGAGAAACTGAAGTTCCCTTCTAGTTTGGCAGCAGCGGAGGTATACTAGAACAGAAGGGGTCTGCAAGTGTGGCAATCAACACCAAGTCCACCATCACTTTGACATTGCCCACCTGTCTTCCTCTCTTGCCCCTTATCCCTTGATTATGTTGATAGGCACAATATGACGTCCAGTTCCTAAATATGGTTCATCTGCATGTTTTGATTCTTTATTGTTTGTTAGTTGTGTTACTATTCCTCGTTGTGGGTAAGACTTTCAACTATGTTTCCCATACTGTTCTCAAAAGAGCGACACTGATATGCAATTCTTAATGGTAAATGCTACGTCTCTGTATCCCTCTGCTTGCACTCTTCCATACAAGTATCCTGCTTTAAGAATATATGTGTAAAGTTTGTGGTTACAGTAATGCTTCTGTGCTAGTGCTCGTTTATGTCTAGGTAAACTCAATTGAAAGGATTCAGCACCAAAAAAGGAAAAACACATTGCAATACTCTGAAAATCATGACAAAATGTGTAATAATCGCAACATAGTGGGGAATTGTAAGGATTTAAATCAATAAACATGTATGCTGGTTCTTACTGCAATAGTTCTGTTTCAATTTTAAAACAATATAGATCCATAATTTAATAAACAGACGGTTGGCCAATTTTTAAAACATTCTAGCCAGCATTGGCGAGTTAAAAAGAAATAAAGACAGATTCTACTGTAGCTGTCCATCGAACCTCTTAGGTCACAATGCATTCCAGCCAGGAGCAAGAATAAAGATTTTCCATAATAACTTACTAGAAAGTCTTAATTCTATTAAAGACACGGAGGCGAGCATTATGAATTCCCAGTCTCGGTGGCCCCAGGAAAATCTTAGGTAGCTTGCATGGTCCAGATGTATGGGCACAGCGAGGTACGCATCTTTCAGGTCCAGCCGCATGAGCCTTGTCTTTAATAGAATTAAGACTTTCTAGTAAGTTATTATGGAAAATCTTTATTCTCACAACATCTGATATGTACGCAGATTGAGAGGTCAATGTGTTTTCTGTTAATTACCAAATGTAGTTATGTTTCAATTAAAATAGTAGTTCTTTTAAAAAAAATGTTTTAAGTTAAGCGTAATTTAAATATGTATGTTAGTGATTATTTACTGAACCCCATATACATATTAGACAATTACAAGCCAATTAAAAGGGACAGATGATCCTCCTTTTTGTTCAGCTCTGCATTAAGCATCAGGGACTTCCGTCCGTAATAATATTCATCGCGTGTTTTACTTTCCTCTTTGGAAGTATCATTGCTGTTACGTTATGTATGCCAATTTATAATTTGAGGGGAGCCTGTGAGCCACTGAAATATTCTGAGGTTTCTTGAAAGGTCGAGGTTTAACCCTGTCTGAGGTGCTGGACAAAGGCGCAGGTAAGTTAAATACTAAAGTGATACAAATAAGCAAAGGTTGTTTAAAAAAACCAGTAATAATGTATTGATAAACATAGCACTAACTTAGTAAAAAGTAAACAAAATAATAATACTCTCTGAGGCATATAGTCTTAACACTCAACTAGAACGCATGAATGAGTAGGACTAGGGTTCATTAGGGTTTTTTTCTGGTGCAGGGGCCACTCTGCTTCTGAGGTGGATATCTAGTAGGTGACTGATATGGCCTACTTAATAAAGTTAACTATGTACCCAGAAAGAATTACCAGGCATAAGCGGGACCTTGTCACTGGAAGTTATTTGATCAGATCATCATGCATTCGAGCTGTCTTGACTGATGATTCTCGATCCAACCCCTCAGAAAGTTCAAGGATGGAACAAGTGATGCCAAACTCTTAAGCTCCAGTTAAGGTCATCTGGATCATTTGGTGATCTTTTCATACTGTCGCTTCTGGTGATTTCGTTGTGAAGCCAAGTTCTTTCAAGTGGTTGAGGGTTCCATATGTTTTTCAATGGAGGCTCCATCTTCTCATAGGGACATCCACTTTGAAGCCACGTGTGGATGACGAGAATCCTCTAAGTGGCAGCAGACCTAGTCAGGACTGCAGCAGCCTGCATGGCCCTTGCTTTGATGCATAGGGCGTTCAAGGGTGGTTGTTCTGAGGGATCCAAAAGGTTAAGGTTCATTCTCAACAGTATGTCATGGCCAATGCAGTTTTGCTCAGTTCTGCTCCACATGTTACTCTTGAGCAGCAACACTGACAATTCTTTACAGGCTCTTGGACATAGCATTGTTTTCAGGTGGATGGTGTTCTGATTGAACAAAACATTTCTGAGATGTTTAAAGTTGTCTATGTCATCAACTTAAAGTCAACAAGTCAATCAACCTCTTATCTCTTCATTGAACTCATCGGCAATGCCCTCAATAATAGGTTCAGGAATTGCTTGAACCATTAACAACTGATGGTGACAAGATATGCTTCCATAATGCTTCCTAGATATTGAGGGTAATTAATATGCGAGTAATAATGTTTACCGGCACGTTTGCGAACCAGCAAACTACAAGTTTGCTGGTTGGGCACCTGATTTACCTCCATCTCAGAGCTGGAGCCAAGTCAGGCACCCAGCCAGCAAAAAAATGCTAGTGTTGCAGGCACTGGTATAACTGGTGCCTGGAATTCCAGCCACCCCCGCCCCCCATGGAGTCCTATGAGACAACCATGCAATTGGGACTAAACTACCCTTACTGACACTCAGAATCTGCCAGTAGTTCCGGCAGGCCGAGTGCCGGTAATGGTAATTCCTTTTGGTGGTATCGCACTGCATTTACTGGGAGGAAACCACCAAACTTATAATGACCAGCTGTTTTTTGTCTTGACCAACTCCAGATTTTCAACATATTTCTAATTCGAGCATCTGTACTGTTAGCCTTACATCCGCAAGATTAGATTGGCTGCAGTATGCCATCCCTTCTCCGCCACACAGGTACATTAGAAAAGGAATGGATCTTCCTGTTGAATGGATCTTCCTGTTGAATGGATCTTCCTGTTGGACATGTGGATAGATCATTGGAAGAGAACTGTATTCCTCATGTTCTGCATCAGCATTCTTTGTGAACTGCCCTGCTACATGTGAGTATCCATGAACATAGAAAAAGGCTTCAAATTGTAATATATGTGTAGATTTTTTATTTCATGCAACAATCCTAAGGCACTGAACCATCTGCATCTGTTTCAGCTCCTTTGTGATTCATTCCGACATCATTTTATTGCAAGAGCACTATTGTTTACACCTTGGGATATGAATGGACAATTACAAAACGTATCCATTATTCGTGTTTTGAAGTGCTGACAGAGCAGTTCCATTTGCCAAGACAGGCTTTGGAAATATATGATTGCAGCTTTTTTGTTTTTGTGATGTTCAATTTCAAAAACCATGAATTCAACTGGAGCGTACATATGACAAAACAATTAGAAATACGTTTGTTCCTTCAAATCAGTGTGAATGAAAACCTGGTGTCAATTAAGCATCACAGCAGCATATTTTTTTCTTTATTCCATTTCCATTATTGCTTAACTCCTACCCATGAAACGTACATTAATATTTGGAAATCAGAAAGACATTAAGGGTGTCTAAATAATTACTTTACTAGCAGAGGTGAACATGTCTACTAATTACACCGGGTTCTGATTACTTTACTAGCAGAGGTGAACATGTCTACTAATTACACCGGGTTCTGATTTTCCCTTTATTTTTTTTAGTCTTTTTTTTAGATATTGGAGTAGGAAGGATAGAGACAGCAAAGTACCTTGGATTTATTTGGTCCACTACCCTGAAGGATTGAAGAAAGACAGTGGTAACTGTGATTATCTATATTGTTGGAACACGTT
The DNA here is from genome assembly GCF_040938575.1 of Ambystoma mexicanum. NCBI lineage: Eukaryota > Metazoa > Chordata > Amphibia > Caudata > Ambystomatidae > Ambystoma > Ambystoma mexicanum. The sequence continues at coordinate 1,029,228,364 of NC_090927.1, read as the reverse complement.
TTTTTGGTGAAGATGTGAATACTTTGGGTTTGGCTTTTCTGCCTTCTAACGTTAACGCAACAGTGCATATAGACATTGAGATGCATTTATGCTTTAAGCAGAAGTGACACTTTCCTATATTAGGTGTCATCCTTGTGAGTCGAACATTAAACATTGAAAAATGCTCCTTTATTTGTTGTAGGCAGAACAAGGATCTTTGCACCAGACAAGGGCGGTGGTGTTGGCGTTCTGCAGGGCCCCCTGCTCAGCAGCGTACCGGAAAACTGCTCCCGCATTTGGCCATGTCCCCTCCAGCTTTAGGCCAGCTGACTAGCCCGCCAGGGTCAAAGGTCGCCTGGGGACAAGGGTGGCACGTGTTGGCGTCCCGCAGGGCCCCCTGTTTATCAGCATACCGGAAAACTGCGACTGCATTTGGCCATGCCCCTCCAGCTTAAGGCCAGCTGACTAGCCCACCAGGGTCGAAGCGCGCTGGGGGACAAGGGCAGAGGGTGCTGGCATCCTGCAGGGCCCTCTGCTCACCAGTTTACCAGAAAACTGTTCCTGCATTTGGCCACGCCCCCTCCAGCTTAAGGCAAGCTGACTAGCCCGCTAGGGGACAAGGGCGTCGTGTGTTGGTATCACGCAGGGCCCCCTGCTCACAAGTGTACTGGAAAACTGCTCCCGCATTTGGTCAAACCCACTCCAGTTTAAGGCCACCTGACTAGCCCACCATAGTCAAAGAACGCCAGGGGACAAGGGCGGTGGGTGTTGGCATCCCACAGGGTGTTTTCGGCCAGTTGGGGCGAGTTCTGCCTCCCACGTATCCTGCTAGACCTTCTTGCACAGAATTGAATGTGGTGGCTGCAGTCTGAACCCTGTCCCTGTGCCAAGCTTCGGACTTCAAAGGAGGTAATCTCTTTTCTGTATTTTCAGCTCCTCTGTGTGCCCCAAAAAGAGTGGATCTGCTGTCTTGTTGACCCATGGACCCTCGGATGCAACCTTGAAAAAGCCTAAGCCCAACCAAACACAGTACCCCAACCTCCAAAAAAAAATAAAATACTTGGGTGCTAATACAAACTGAAGTTTGGGGATGCCCGCATTGTCTGTTTGACTATCTGAAAGATGATTTGCTGTTTCCGTCCAGTCGCTTCTTAAGAGCACTCCCTGGGGACTCATCATGCCCGAGTCACTTGGCACAGACATTGGGGAGAATCATGCCCTTATTCCTCTTGTGTTCTATGGTCCAGAGCTTGGCAAGGGCCCGGAAGTAGGCGCAAAGCGGGAAATCAGGCTCCTGAAGAGGAATATGAAATTGGGAAACAAAGTTGTTCAGGCGCCACATGGCGTGCCAGAAAATCCTCATGAGATCACAGCACCCACAGACTTTTGGGGATGCTCACATGTTGATCAAAGAGATCTGACAATCCTCCGCACACTGGCCCTGGCCAAGGCTTCTCCAGTCACCGAGACCCAGCGGAGCACACTTACTGCCGTGGTGAATGTTGCTTGTTTAACCCCCATGGCAGGGGGGGATCCTGCCCTCATCTATTCTCCTGCACAAACTGTACAGCCACAGCGGATGGTTCTGGAAGGCCACTCTCTTCATAGACCCAGCTGTGACGGCCTTATCTGCTGCCAGTTTACCTATTGGGTATGGGCAGATTGATTCCCCTGAAATTACGCTACCCATACCAGGTAGGAGGGAAGGCTCTTGGGCCTTATCTCCAAGAGGAGGGGGGCCCTGATGCCACCAAATGTGGACAGGAGGGACATAGTAACAGTAACCCAATTTATAACTCATATGGTCACTGGGAATGACGGCGAGCCCGAAGCTGACCCAGTATTTGTTCAACAGCCCTGCGATACCCCCCTTTTGACCAGCATGTTTGGGCTAGCCGTCCCCCAACCCCTAATCCAACGCCCATTCCTGCACTAGAGAGGAAAGAGGAAAATGGCACGGATACTTTTTGTATGTTGTTACAACTGCAATTTAGTCCTGGCCGAACTTTCCCAGATTAAGACTCTGCTGCTGATCCTTAATGTAGTGGCAGATAATAGAACAGCAGCAGGGGAAACAACATGTAACCAGGGAGATGACAGGTGCGACACATGCAATATAGTCGACCGGAACCCCACAAAGGCAAACACAGAGCCTAATTATGCAAACGTAAACGTGTATGAGAGGCCACATACCAAGCTTCTAGTACCCAAAAAAGTAGAAAAGGGGCTCTTGCAAGGGGCCAAGGACATATTGAAAGCCTATAAGTCTTGCATTCCCCCGGTGAAGAGTGTAATTGAACTGTGTCTGCACCTCGGGGGCATTGGACTTCAGGGTTCAGTGTTGACAGGTGGAAATAGTACCCCATTGGGGGGAAAAGGGTTAACAGGTTTTCCCATAACCATCAGCAACCACAGTGTGGTAATGCTTAAATCAGTATGATCAGCTGAGGACTGCTGTAGGAAACACGACACTAGAGATTACTCTGTCAAAATGTCACCTATTCTGGCTGTCACCAATGCTGGATACGTTTCCCATTGTAAATTTGTTGTTGATTTGTATACTTCCATGGCACTTACGCCGAATAAAGTTATGTTGATTGATTGATTGTCAGCAGCGCATGGCTTTGAGTACCCTTTAAAAACCTGCATGGAGAGGAGCGTGGCTGATTGCTGAAGAGGTCTGTTGTTTGCAGCAGGATCCTTCTATCAGATATTGTGGTTTAAGGAGGGAGACTTTTTGAGCAGCTCATGGCTTTGATTACCCTTTAAATACCATGCGCAAAGTGGAGCATGGCAGAGTGCTGCAGAGTTTTGCGGTGTACAGTAGTTTGCAGCACAGAGAAGCAGAAGGGTAAGGTAGTGCTAACACCTCACTGTTGACAGATAACGCTGCCAATGCTGCAAACTGCCATCATCGAAGGTAAGAGCAGTAACTACAATCTTTGCAGCAAGTCGGACTCTGCCATTCAAATAGAGTGCAAAGATGCTGTTTTGTTAACCTGATTAGTCCCTCAGGTGACCACAGAGACCAATATCCCAAAGAAGGAGCTGAACATACTGGTGAAATGAGACGGGTTCTACCCATCCCTGTCACCAGTGAATCTAATGAAATTAATAGGGGGAATGGTAGAAGGCAACATTCCATTAAAGTACAGCTATACCCACTTCAGGAAAGAGAATCACAGACTTCTTTCCCCTATCTGGAACACGCACCGAGATCTGACCAACGTCGGTTAGGAGTCTCAATTTGCCTTAGTCCAACAGTTTTAATGATCTTAGCATGCTGGACCTAGACACATTGGATGGTATGGGGGCACCCATGGAGTCCTTACAGTTTCATCCGGAAGTCAACTCTGTTATTACTACCCACAAATCTGTATCTGCTACCCCATCTAAGTTTACAGAGTTACTATCAGGTGCTTGTGATAATTCGGATTCATCTGGGTCAAATGAGGATAGCCCAAAATTACATCATATTTTGAGGGATGCAAATCACCAGATTGAACTGACTTCCCCTACAATATCTGTACTAAATGTTGCATTGAGTGCATTTGTAAATCTCTATGATAACATTAGGGATGAAGTGAGGTTGCACTCATTGGTTCGAAGTGAAATTAAATGAATGCTTGAAACTTGGAACTCTATGCCTGAGAAACAAAATCATCAGACACTACAAGTCGATTTAAATAGAGCCACATTAAAAGGCTCAAATATCAGCATTACTACTGACACTGAATGTGGCATCAAAGACTCGGATAATAATTTAACCTCTAAAAAACGTAAGCTAGTTTGTAATATGAGCACTCTTCAGACGGCAATCTCGGGGCACTTTTCTCCAGAGATTTAACTGGTGCTGGGGTCATGGACCTTTGCATTGACAGGCACGATTCCAGAAGGGGAATTATGATCTATGTCTCCCTCATTCTACCTGTCTTGGGGATTTCTGCCATTTAAACTGGTTGGTTCCTCTTCCTCCAATATAATCGAATTCTTCTCACAGACTGTGGATTAGGCGGGAAGAATGTGGTAATAGCACCTTTTCATAACATTGCTAGCTTTTTCAATTTACTTTTACTCCCCGTTCTATCAGCCATTTGCATAGTTTCTTTACCATTTTTTCTTCGCAGGTTGTAGTTGGTTTGTAAGCCCTTTCTGTGCATTGACATCTTCACTCTTTAATGATTTCGTTGGAGGAGGTATTGATTTTTCTAATTATGCTGCGTGAGTTTTAGAGTGGGGAGTAAAAGTAAATTGAAAAAGCATGCACCATTAAGAAAAGGTGCTATTACCACACTCTTCCCTCCTAATGCATAATCGGAGAAGAATTCAATTGTATTGGAGGAAGGGGAACCAATCAGTTTAAATGTCCGCAATCACCAAGACAGGCCGAATGAGGGAGAGATAGATAATGATTCCCTCCTGCAATTGTGTCTGCCAATGCAAAGGTCGATGACCCCAACACCAGTTAAATCTCTGGAGAAAAGTGCCCAGGGATTGCCATCTGAAGAGTGTCTGCGGCCTCTGGCAGCAACGGATAGACTATCCGTATCACCAAATCTGGCCATACACTCAGAAGTCTCAGAAACTGAGATAAATGCTGACTCCTTCTCATGCCCTAATGCATTGGAGGAATTGCTATCATCAGTGGCATCATTACAATTTGCAATAAAGATGTTGTTGAAAATGTGCAGACGTATATTGGAGAACACAATAAACTTAGCTCCATTGAATGCCACAAATAAAAATCATAATGAGGAGGCTGAGAGCAATCTCTCCGAAGCAATATGGATGACTACTGAGCCAACTATAAATCTAGAACTGGATCTGAATGCGACAAACATCACGATGGTATATTTCTCTCGAAAACAACAGAGACTAACAAAGAGGGCGGCAATGAGGAAACAGCCTTGTGTTGGTGCATCGCCACTCACGGAGACTGCCCCACTGGTTAAAGATATGAAAAAAACTAAGAAGAAAGCAGAACAGGCAAAAAACGAAATCTTAACAGAGCAGGGTGCCTGACAAGCTTGTTTATTTCTGAGAAGGACAACAAACCATTTGAGGAAGAGGAAGAGCTATCAGAACTTATAATGCCGCAATCAGGGCAGACATTGGATAAGATCCCTTCCACACCTGACAGTACAAGACAAATTCCCCAGGGAAATATTGATGCAACATTTATGGATAAGGGGCAGAGATCGGTCCCGATTAGTAACCGCATTTGTATAATTAAGAACTTATACCAAAACAGTGACCATGATTGGCTTACAAGAACCAAATTTATGACTAGATTGCACTCTATTCCACAGCTGAGAGTTTTAAGGTCAGAAGATTTCAAATTTATAGAACCACTTAGTGGACTGAACTCTAACGTATCAGCCATTCACTGTAAATTTATGGCGACTGCCCAAATGATTCGCGAGTACAAAGAGAGCCTATTGGAGGCTGACATGGAAATTGATGTTGACCCTGAAAAAGAAGACCCAAAATGGCCAAGGAAATTGGTAGTAGAGCCTAAGATTAGGTCTGGCGTGTCACAATTGCTGATTGGGAACGAGGTCCAGTTGGTGGACATTCAAAATATCTTAAATTGGTTAGCAGTGTCTTTGCCAGTGGTACTTCAAAAGCAATGAGAATGCTCGATTTTTTAATGGAATTGTAGGAGTTTTAGCCATTTACTGTCTCCCGAAGGTTCTCTACTCACATAATTAAGCATACTTGCATATGCCTACAGGAGACATGGCTTACCTTGTTGATTGTATTGAATGGTTATACATTATATCAGTCTCTAGCAAAAAAAAGCCCACGGGGTAGACCGTAAGGGGGACTGATTGTTGGAGTCTCTCATGATATAAAATCACGCCGCATACATACTAAACTGGACGATTTTGTCATTGCTGTTGAGCTGGAAACGTCGTATGAATGCACAATCGAGAAGATGTTGCTACTCAGTCTTTACAGCCCACTGGGTGTCATACAGATTGACAATATTCAGGAAGCACTCCATGAACTTTTGTCAGTTGGATGCTGAATCAGGAAAACAAATCTGTTATAATCGTGGGGGATTTTAATTGACATATGAGAGGGGAGAAGGGGACATCTGGTAATCCCCATTTAAGACCTAAGAGTACTATGATCCACATGATCCATGACCCCAAGGTGCTATACTGGCTGAGATTTTTTTGGCATATGGGATTTGGAAATGATAAATGGCAGGACTTTCAGTGATTACCCAGGTAAAGCAACCTGGAAAAATGGTGGCTCTAAGAGTACTTTAGATTACATTTTATGCTACCCCAGAAATTGCTGTTCAGGTACAGGATATGGAGGTGTCCATGAACATATGGAGCGATCATGCTTCACTTACATTAACTATAGCCTCCAATAAAGTCAATCATATTGTGAAACCTTTGGGGAATTGAAGGTCAATCATGCTGCTACTTGTATCTGCTGATCAGAAAGAAACATCTTAAAAGCGGCCAATGCATTGTCAGATGAGTGCGACCCTGATAACAGCTAATTTTGGGCAATGTCCATTAATAACATAGAAAATTGTATTACCTCTTTTGCGAATACCCATGCCACGGTTGGGACTGGGATCGCTATGAATGTAACTACCAAAAGAAATCCATATGATGGAGAAATTAGAGATGCCAAAAGATTAATTTTAGCTGAGATCCGAAAGGCTAAGAAAACATGCTCTATGTTCAGATCTTATTACTCTACTTGTAGATTACTCAAGACGAAGTTTAGATCTTTGATAAAACAAAAACGATGTATGAAGAAGCTAAGGCAATGGCAGGAAACAATACAACTCCTGTGTACAAAAAACACCAGAAATATATGGGCACTATTGGGGGAAACCTGGGGTAATAGAAGAACTCCCGTGATTAACCCTATTGGAGCACATAGATGGAAGAGGTTTTTGATGGACTGTAGTATTCCCACTTGTGAAGTGTGCAAGATGTGGGAGAATGTGGTCCCTCCTAATCCACCTTTTAAAGTAATGGTCGACCAGCTTCTTGCCAAGATAAAAAAAACCTAAAATCATCTTGAGCGCCAGGTCCTAACAACCTCGCCAAAATAGCATTAAAGAGTACGCCGAAATTTTGGGCAGAGTTATTGAAGATTCTGTTTGAAAAAGTCCTGACTGAAGGCAGAATACCTAGTTCTTGGCAGAGGGCAACATTAATACCAGTGTTTAAGAAGGGTGACAAGACTGAGCCGTGTAACTACAGGTTATTATCCATGCTGGATTGCACTGGTAAACTCTTTGTCACCCTGCTATTAGATGAACTCCAGGTATGGGTTGATAATGAAGGGTTGTGTAACCGCTTCCAAAGTGGATTCATGCAGGGTTACTCCACCTTACACAAACTGGTTATTATGGATACCCTACACACTAATGCCAGGAAAAGTGGTAATTCCCCTTTATATGCTCTCTATGTTGATTTCAAAGTAGCCTTTGACCTAGTCTGCAGAGAAATACTGTGGAAGAAACTAGAGTCATTAGGCTGCCCTCAAGGCCTATTGTATTTTCTGAGGGTACTGCATCAAAACAACACTGTTTCCCTTAAACTTGATTCTCAGGGGAACATCTGCCCAAATTGAGCAGAATAGAGGAGTTAAACAAGACTGTGTTATGGCTTCAATATTATATAACCTTTTTGTCTATAATCTTCCGGTGGCGATTCGAGTAGTATACAATTGCCCCCTTTAATTGGAGCAGAACATTGCCCTGAACTTGCCTATGCGGGTGACATGGTTATCCTGGACCATACTTTTGCCGACTTTCGTAGATCAGCTGAGGCATTATGGTGGTATGCAAAAAGAAACAGGCTTACAATTAACTTAGAGAAAACTCAATTCATGGTATTCACAAGTAAAAAGATTGCCCGTACTAGGCTACTGGTCCAGGAGTCAGAGATCTTTTATAATCCATACTACAAATATTTAGGTATTGAAATTGAAATTAGGGGAGATTACAATCAATGCAAACAAGGTAGAATAATTAGAGCTGCCCAAATTACCGCATTGGTCCACCGCTTTACCATCAGTCATGGTGTATTTGCTATTTGGGCTACCCATCTATTATATCAACAGGTTCTCACCCCAATGATCACATATGGTCTTGAAGCCTTTCAGTCGAATGATCTTAAATGGTTGCAGGTGGTCGAAAGCAAATATTGGAAATAGATCTTAGTCCTCCCTGCCCACATACCTATGGCCATTTTCAGGCTAGAACTGGGGTTGTGATAGTTAAAATGTTTAGTATTAAAGAAAAGGGTGGAATTGTACCTGAATATGGTGAACAATTCGGATAATCAGCTCTTGGCACCTATGCACCAAGACATTTCGAAGCATTCCAGGAAGTCTCTCCTAAAGAATATTATGGAAAACTATCTCAATGAGATATGTTAGAGTTTACAATCAGGGAGATATTCTCGCACAGCAAAGTTCACCCGGTCGAAAAAAGTTGATCTATGGGACTGGCTTGAAAACTATGCCCATGAAAAGACAACAGGTGTCCACAGACTTGTCGTACAATCCTGTCCCTCGCACACTCTATATACATTGAATGAACAACCAACTATTTATAATACTTTAACAAAAGAATTCTTGACTCATATCACATTCCCTTTGTGGCATAGTTCCTTTATATAACAAATAGTAATACGTTTTTAAGCAGAAATTCACAAAAACAAATCATTTAAATAATATACAATATATTTTTTCAATTATCAAGAAAGAAAATCTCCTTTGTGGAGTGGGGCAATAGTTCATATGTTGCAAACAATTCTCTTCATTGTTTTACTTGTATTCAATTTCAGCAATAGGTAGGATCTATTAATTCTTTGCTCAACGCGTTCCGGGAAGAATTTCCCTTCTTCAGGAGCTGCTAGATCCTTTTTATTGTTATGCTTCTTTCATTTCTATAATTAATTAGATCAAAAATAATTTTTTAATGACTGTGTTTATATATTCTCAAACCATCAATTTGTCTGTCATGCATATTTCCGAGGTTAGTAATCACCTGGATGATGCTCCATAAATGTAAATTTCGATTTTAAGGAAGAGTCCTGTTCCATGCGGTCTGGTCTAGATTTCTATTCCAATTTGATATCAGTATGACAATATATGTTATGTTATGTTACTTTGTATTTGTATAGCGCCTTATGTACCATTGATATGGTCTGAAGGCACTGGTAGGTTGAACGCCCTTGGGAACCGAAGTTCAAGTCTGTAGAGAGAGAGTAGAGAGAGTCAAAGGTGCGTGTGAGCACCGGATATGTGTGCAGCTGGTGGCATTCGTGTAATAGCTGCTTCTTAGCGGTAGGTGTGGTGGTTGAGAGATCAAGAGTATGTGTTCGTTCTGGCATGATTTATCCAGACCGATTGTGGCTGTCTTAGACCTGAGATGAACGCCTGGCCGGGGGTTTGTAACCCCCAGCCAGGCGTTGATGGGGTGTATGCGGCAGATGTTGGTATGAGAACAGAGTGATGGGGAGTATGCGGCAGATGTTGGTATGAGAACAGCTATACCGAATGGTGTCATAGTATCACTGTGTTCTAGTTGAATGGTGGTATAGAGAAGAGAGTAAGCGTGGTGATGTGATATGATGGGTTACATGCTCTTTCAAACGTGCCACGCACTCCAATCCGTGCCATGCACTCCAATCCGTGCTACACACTCCAATCCGTGCTGTGTGTTTTAAGTTTTTTTATGCACTCCATCCACGTATTTCACCCGTACCATCCACATACTTGATTGGAAAAACTAGGCCTTGTGCCCTCGTTCTCTACGCCTTTGTGGGCCGCGAGTAAGGACTCCAGGTAGTCTTCCATGGCCTGCGACACGGCCGGCAACTGGTCTAGTGCCTCCTTGCCCCCCTGACTCCCTTTTTCCACCGTGAGGAGTCAGAGACCGCATTCTCTTCTCTGGCATGCCAGCAGACTTCGCCACAGTCACTGCAGAGATTTCCCACCTCAGAGGTAGGGTTTAACTGTCTGCACTATGGGGGTCACCTTTACAGCGTCAGCCCCTTGAGCCTCCACCGCCACCAGCTCTATTGTCTGTTAGGGAGAACTCAAAATGTGCCAATTCCCTCTACCTTAGAGACCCCCAGCAACTTTGCTGGATTTTGAGTACTTGATTTATTGACCTGGAGAGAGTATGAGATTTCCCCCGCCCCACTCATGTATTTTGATGTGAGTTTATACACCGTCTTTTTGGTTAGAGTCTAACCAACTCAATTGGCATCATCTTTTACAATTGTGTCACAAAACACCTTCAGTGCAGTGACCCAGGGAAGTCCTTCAGATTTCCCAATGTTTAAATACCGTCTCTTGGATCAACTACTGTTTCCCAGAGCAGTGGAGTGAAATTGACTTAGTTCTATAAAATTCTAGATCCAGCGCACCCTATCTTACAATAAGAGTGCTGGAGGGGTCACTTAGTATCCCCTATGTCTAGTAACTCATGTAGCATTCATCTGTTACCCTTTCCTCTCAGAATGGCTGGTGGCAGTGGTTTTGCAATGAACTATGATTTACCACGACCACTAGCTGTTTGCAGCTCCGGTAACGTTAAATCGCGGGAGCCATGTTTTTCAAAATGATCCATCCTTGTAAAATTGGTACCCAGTCTTTTTTCGCCATTTCTTTGTGGAAAGGCCCTTCGAGTTTTTCTCTGCGTGCCAAACCAGGTTTGGTCTCTTTGTTCATTCGCCTTTGGCAGGCTTCAGGAGTGAAACCCACCTCTGGCGCCAGAGTGTCTGGGGTAGGCAGGAAGTGAGGGAGGTGCCCAAAAATCCCCGTGCTTAGTCTCCGAGGAGACCCGAATGCACTCTGGTGACTGGCTGACAGTCCGACAAGGACAGCCACCCTGCTGGGTGAGTGGCAGCTAGGCTGGAATGAATGGGAGAGCACTGAATAAAAGGCGAGTCTCTTGGCGTGGAATGCAAAGTCGACCACTGGACGAAGGAACTGAAGAAGAGCTTGAAGAGGACGGCTGTTCGCAACAACAGAAGCCCGGCAAGGACGACTTCTCCCTTTAAGGTGGGACCAATCAACTCCCAAGTAAGCCATCTGGACACCCATCTCGTAGCTGGTTGCATTTCCTCAGAGTGCTGCAGGAAACCTTAGAGCCAGGGAGAGGGACACCAGATTGTGTGCGTTGCTTGTAAGCTGGCCGAAAGCTTTTGGAAGATCCTCCAGACTCCCATGAAGCAGGACTGACCAAGCCCCACACCTGCCCCCCCCCAGTTGAGTGCAGGCCCTCAGATGTGAGGAAAGTCCACAGTGACAGCCAGGAACCGCGCTTATTGCTATTTGCTGAACCGCAAGGAGCTGAAACGCGAAACAGCCACTGAAAGTAAAGTTTGCCAGTTGCCAGCTTTGACGGTGCCAGTACAGTGCAGGAGTCCCCAGACGTCCTCCCTCTGGTCCCCACGACTGAGGCTAAGCAACAGTGAGATCTGCAGAGCTGTACAGGAAGAGAAGTCTTCAGCTGCATCTTTTCTTCTTTACTAAGGTACTGTAAAACTAGCCTAAGAGAAGTTACCGCTTACTGTGAAAGTGCTTGTAACTTCTGCAACTCACAAGTCTAATCAGCTTGCGGCCCTACATTTGATTCTTCTTGTTCGCAAAGACTCCTAAGAACTTGTGCGAAGACTTTTCCATTTAGTAAATACCTCCCCTCTCGAGCTCTTTGCTCATCCTCCTCTAACTCCCTCATGGTCAGTCGTTTTTCAAAGAACCAAGCTGGGGGTAGATCTCCATCTTCGACTGGGGCCTCCCTCTGAAACGGCCTCCCTGCCACTCTAAAACTTGAGGAAAACCATCTCAGGATCCGGAAGCACCTCAAGACCTTCCTCTTTGCTTCGGCCTTCGCCCTGCCTCTCCCCTGCTGATCTGCTCTCTCTCATGGCACCTTGTATTGGAACATCCTCTGCTCTGGTGCAAGGTTCCTGCTCATCCTGCCACCCTACCAAACTGCCTCCGGGCCACCCCTTGCACTGGGGTCTGTATCTGTACCCATACAGCCCCCCCTTTTCTTCTTCCGTCCTGCAGTTATCAGACCCACCTGATTTGCTGCCTCAAACCTAGCACTTGCCACTTGGCTGCACTACCACTTTGGGCTGATTTTATAATTTATTTATTATTAATCCTGTTTCTCCTTTGCTCTGCACTTTCCAATTTCTCTCACCCCTCCATGCACTTTTCCCCTCCCCCTATCCCATGCACTTGCACATTCTCAATGTCACTGGGCCTAGTAAGATAGGTGTTTCGTTCTCCCCTGTTCCACTCCCTTGCCTTGTTGTGCTCTGAAACACCTGTGTATGAGCACGATATAAATAAAATATCATATCATACTTACCTGAAGTGCTGCATCCTATCCACATACTGTTACCCAACTAAAAAAGCCAATTACAATTAAAACTGAGAGTGGACTAAAAGTAAGCTAAAAATTAGCTAAAGAATTTTCAGGAGAGAAGTTTCCTTTTTACCTATCACAGTTGGATCCTTTTCTGATCCTTTGATATCCTTCATGTCCCTTTGTTCAATCAATAATGGTGCTGTGCCATCATTTTAGAGCTGTTATCTTGTCTTTACCTAAAACAGATGAATAAGAGTGATGTCACTTGTGATTCTAGGTATATTACCAATTAAATTAAATTGACACAACGATGTGCTCTTAATCTTACCTCACACGTTAGTATATAGGCAAGTCCTGTTGTGTTTTCAGAACCAGTGCTTTTGTTCGCTGTGTCACAGACTCATGTTCTGATAAGGGCTTGGATGAAACCCTGAAATTAGATGTAAGTTCTGTCACTGGGATATACCATGGCTAAGGTGTGTTAGCCTGATTTCTTAAATTCATTTCCTGCTTACCTCTTCCAGTGTGTCTGCTGTGTGTAGAAAAGGGGCTGCTGTAGTATACCGGTCGATTGTGGAGTACAAAATGGCTGCTTGTTAAAGGCTGCATCATTACACAATAGCGTGATGATGTAGTTAATGTTTATGTACGTCACGTCATGATGCAAGTGCATCGTGACGTCATTGTTGACAACTCGTCATGGAATGCTATTGGTTGAGTTAACCGCAATATGGTGAACCTTATTTCCTGAGGATGCTATTATGACTAATGGCATTGAGTGTACCTTATTCTATTAATCGATGATCTATTTGTGCAGTTAATTATTTTAACTTACCTCTCTACGAGCCTCATCTGGCTTTTATCTCACCCAGGGCATGCTCCCAATCTAATGTAGAGTATATGTATTACATATTACAGTGAATCATTTTCATAACACATTTGAAATTACCAACAAACTTCTGGGATAATCCATGTTATTATCCTTATCAGTACAATCGGTCATGACAGTTACACATTTTCCATTTACAATGCCCTTTTCTGGAAATCCTCACCAACCCCCTTACTTATGAAGTTATTATGATATCATTGTTTGCTTATGTTTCTAAACACGGGTATGTTAGGGGTCATTCTCTCACATCTTTTGCAATACTTGTGTCTATTCAATCAAGTGATGTCTTCATGTTGGTATATATCGACTATTTTTTGATTCAACCGTGAACAGTTCAACATGATAATATGATGCTCTTTATACTCTATACCATCAGAAAGTGTCTCAGTTTTACAATCAACAATGTATATACCTACACTTAATTCTTCATTCTGTCTGTACTACTTTTCAAAGAAATGAGCTAAGGCTGAATTCTTTGTTCATTCCATCAGGTGTTAAATTGTTTAACATTTCAATCCAGTGGATCTCTCTCTGATCCATACGTCTTGCATGATTCCGTCCTCTGGGCGCTTTTTTCACAACCTCTGGTATGATTACTTAAAGCTGTGCAATTGCATGTCTGTTTGAATTGAAGTGTCACACAACTGGAGATTTAGTATTATTGTTTCTGATTGCACTCTTGTGTTCATTCCTCCTTTCCTTTGCTTTTCCGGTGGTTTGCCCTGCATAGAAAATGCCACATGGGCGACTAAGGCCGTATATCACTGATTTAGCGGTGCATGTTGCGAAGTCCTTACGTTTGATCTTGTTGCCCTTTTTGGGAAGTCTCACGTATCCTGCTTTCATTACATTGTTACAATAGTTGTAACTTAAACACGGAAATGTCCCTGTTTTTTTAGTGCTTAATGTTATTTGTTTGTCACTTGGTTGTCTTCCGGCCTTCACTAGTAGATCCTTCTGGTTGCGCCCTTGCTTGTAAGCTATTATAGGTAGTTTTGGAAATAGTTGATGTAGTTGAGGGCCCAGTTCTATAAGGCGCCAGTTCTTTTTGATTAGTCTTGTTACATGGTGGCTCTGGCCTGAATATCTTAGAGCATATAGGAATGGTATTTCCTTAGATCTATTTTTTGGTACCAGCAGATCTGTTCTGTCCAGGTTTGCTGATTTAGTTTTGGCTTGATGAATTATAGCTTTATGGTAGCTCCTTTTCACGTATTTCTCAATTAGTTTATCATTTTCAACTTCCAATGCCATGTCTGTTGAAATGAACCTTTTCAACCTTAAGAATTGGCTGTAAGGTAGGTTGTCTTTCAAATTTTGAGGGTGGTGACTCTGATAGTGTAGTGCATTATTGACATCTGTTTTTCTATGGTAGATGCTGGTTACTATTGTACCATTCCTAATTTCAAGTTCCACATCCAAAAAATGTAACAATGGTGTTCCCACTTCCATAGTAAATTGGATACGTCCGTGAATGGTCTTGATAAACTTCAGGAAATCATCCAATTCCACTTGGTTCCCCCTCCAGACAACAAAAACGTCATCGGTGTATCTTTTCCATGTCATGATTTTTCTTGACCAATGTTGGTTATTCAGGATATGCGTAACTTCCAAGTGGTGTATAAATAGGTTTGCGTAAACTGGAACCATCGATGAGCCCATCAGCATTCCAGCGGCTTGTAGAAACAATTGCGTTTTGTATCTAAAGAAATTATTAACTAGTATAATTTTACTCAACTCAAAGATCAGAACTTTATTGGCTTTGCAGTTGTTTTCCCTCAGTAATGCCCATTCTAGTGCATCCAATCCATCCTGGTGCGGAATTGAAGTGTAGAGGCTTTTTACGTCGAAGGATATTAGCATGTCCGTTTCTTTGATGTCCCTTAGGTCTCGAATGCAGTTTAGGAAGTCTGTTGTATCCCTTTGATAGGTACTTGTCACTTGTACTATTGGTAGGAACGTTTTGTCCACGTAGATAGTCATGGGGTTGAAAATACTCTCTGTACCGGCAACTATTGGTCTTAGTGGCATTTTTTTTTGGTCTTTATGTATTTAGGGAGTCCGTAAAATACGGGAGTGATCGGGAAGTCAGTAGTAAGAAAATTGTGTGTTTTCTGTGATATCCAGTCCTGATCTCTGGCTTTCTCCAGTGTTTCTTCTATTATCCTTGCCACTTCTTTCATAGGGTCTTGGTCTATCTTGATTTATGTTAATTCGTCATTCAATTATGATCTGATTTGTTTGTCATAAAATTCAGTGTCCATTATGACAATTGCACCCCCTTTGTCGGCCGGTTTTAATGTAATCATCGGGTCACCTGCCAAATCTCTGATCAGTTGACTCTGATGTCTTCGCATATTGTAGCCCTTATTTTTAGCAAAGTTGACCTTGCCCAGGTCCTTGGTCATCGGGTTCTCAAATATTTTGATTGTGGTGTTATTGACCTGGGGAACAAAGGTACATTTTGGTTTGATTTCTAGGTAATCATGCTTGGTCCTTGATCCCTCCGTGTGTGGCTGATTGTTAAAAAAGACTTTCAATCTCATCTGTCTGGTCAGTCTGTGTAGATTGATTTTTTCTTCTAAAAGATTTGAATTTTGTGTTGGAATGAATGATAACCCTAAATGTAGTATGTCCAATTGAGTCTTCGTAAAGTTCTTTGATGAAATATTGACCATTAACAGTTCGGCTTGTTCCGTGATCTTAGATTTCTTATTCCCTCTTCTTGTTGTCTTCTGTCTAAAAAAGGAATTTGTCGTTGTCTACTGGATATTGTCGCTTCCTGGGAAGTATGTATGTTCGATGGTGGTTTGGCTCCTCTTTCAGTATTTCTTTCCTCTTCTCCACTTGTTGGTATATCACTACTGGGTTCACTTTCCTCCTGTCCAGATGGTCTTGGGTTTGGTGTGGGTCTCCTAGTGTTGAATGTTCTCGTTTGTCCATAATGCTCCTGCCATGTGTAGACAATGTCCTGAGAATAATCTAAGGTGTTGCGTCGAAATGTCCTTACTTTTCTCTGCTCGATGTCTTTCTTATAACTTTCTAGGGTGGTGTTAATATCCTCTAGTATCTTTTGTAATTCCTTGCTACTTTTAATTTAATTTATTTAATTGTTCCGTTAATTCCTCAATTTCTTTGTCCAAGCCTTTTACTGATTTTGACAATTATTCTATGGTTAGTAATATTACATCTAGGGAACATTTATTCAAAATTTGTTCCAGTTTTTTCACAAAATTCGGGTTCTCCTTGGAAAGTGTTGGTTTAAGGTATACCCTAAGGCCTCTTAGAATCCTTTATGCCCGATAGTATTGAGCCAAGGTCGTTGCATGCAGTTCATGCGAAATCTGTCTCCTGATGACTCTTTCCAATTGTTTACTGAGCTTTTTGGGGGTTTAGTGGGCGTTGGTATCATGCTGTCTATAACTTTTATAAGACCTAGGATGAGAGTTGCTTCTTCTTCATTGAATGCAAGTGTTATCATGTGCTTGTCTGTTATGCTATTAATTTTTGAAAAAGACATAACTTCTCCTCCTTTGGTGTAGGTGCTGCCCAGGTTATTGTGTCTATGAAAACTATGCCCACCTCGAAGGTTTAAAGAACTATCATTTTGTGACGTATATGCTATACACCTTTAAAAAAACACAGCAATACCTAAACCTATGTCCTGCAATTAGATGAAGACGTTTTATACTATCAACCAGGACTAATCATTTACCGGTTCTGGCAACTACTGGAATAGCTAATCAGTTACCATTTGTAGAGCAGTTCTGTCAACTATGTCAGAATGAAGAAATTACTGATACAGGAAAACATTTACTAACTGGATGTCCAAACATGTCAAGAACCTATAATACCTATTATGGTAGATATGTGTATGACAAAGAGCATGTAGCGGTGACAATTTTCTAGTGGCATAGTATTAATACAACCAATATTAAGCTCTTAATTGTGATGTACAATGTTTGTTTGGTTATAGAGTGTCTTCTAGGGAGATTCATTTGAATCCAATTGGGTAGACCTGTATTAGAAGTATTATGTGGATTTAATTCTCTTCCTTTTACTTTTATTATTTATTAAGTGACTTGCCCCGTTAATTTTGTCCTTAGTAAATTATTTGACGAGGTGGTTTGCTTATAATTTTAGTAACTAGTAGATGTTATGACTTGTGTATGAGATGATGAATTCATTTTGTGAAAACTAATTCTTATGAATTTTGAATGAGATTATGTTTATTTCTTTGTTTTGTATACCATGTGAAAAGTTTATTATATATCACATTGAATAATTAAAATTAAAGTAACATGAGCACTGAGAATTTTAATGGGGAAGTGGAAGAAATGACATCTAAACCAAAAATAAAGTTGAGTTAAAAAAAAATCAAAAGTGAAAAAAGTGAATAACATCAATGAGGAACACACAAAGAAATCTAAAAATCAATAAAGAAAATGTATAAATAAAAATAAAATCCAGGAAATATTTATGAACGCTACACTTAACAGAAGAAGCAGCAGTGGATGTAATGGAGAATTGAAGACAGTCCCCACTATCAGTAATACAAAATCTAAGCAGACACAATTTTTGTTTAACACCTTAAACCAAGAATTTGATAATAATGCTGAGTGCCAGGATGATGAGGCTCCTCAAGGTAGTAGATCAGTGGTAGGGTTGGAAGACAATGGCCCTCATTACAACCTTGGCGGAGGAACATGGTGCTATTAGCATGGACCATGGTCCATGCCGCTAAGGTTACGATTCCGCCCTGGTGGATGGCGGAATTACCGCCCAATACAAGGTGAGTGGGGCGGTAATTCCCCATTCACCAATGGCCCCTTCCCCATTCCCATTTTTGCCCCATAGGGCATAATGGGAATGGGGAAGGTGATAATTACGGCACCGTAAATTACGGTTGCCGTAATTATCGCCAAGGTCCCTTAGCGGGTTGGTTTTTAACGCCTGCAAAAAGCAGGCGTTAAAGTCACCATCCCGCTAAGGGACCTTGTAATCAGGCGGTAAGTGTTTAACAGTGCCGACGCTCTTTACGGCGCCGTTAAACACTTACCGCCTGGGTTGTAATGAGGGCCAATAATTTTACAATGGCAAAATCTAACCTCTGTGATCTGGCGATTCAGACTACTCAAAATTGGTCATCCCACAATGTTCATTATGGGAATAACAGGACCATTGGCAAACGTATTGCACTGCTGCAAAGTGAATTAAGGGTCCCTACTGCTTGTCTGGCAGGAGACTAAAAAATGTATCTGAGGCCAATTGTATTACATCCAAAGTTTTGCTTGACACAGTAAGTCTTGATACGTTTTCTTTATTTCAGGCCAAATCATCAGCAGCCCTGCACCCTTGCCCATCTCCACAACAGTCTCTTTTATCAAACACAACATTCCCCACAGAATCAAATGCAATCACTAGCTCAGTTGTTCTAAAGCTTCCATCACAATGCACAGAATGACAAATTGACTAACATTGCATTGAAATCATGACACATAGCAAGGTCCTGTTTATCTCTAACATAGATCCTATAACTATGTATAAACCTACGACTAAGTAAAACACTATGGCCCTCATTACGACCCTGGCGGAAATCGAAAAACGATGGCGGAAATGCAATACCGCCATCGAAAAGCGCTCGGTGCGACTATGACCCGTCACCGCAAAGTACGAAGCCATTAGTGACACCGTAGTGAGCGCCAACGCTAACTGCACCAAGCACGCGCGCGCGCGCCATGCCAAACCGTAAACACCACCATGGCGCAAGGGTACGCCAATTCCGACCCTAGCGGACATGTACCTAACGCCATCAAGCATCAATGTACCATTCCGCCATGGTGAGAAGTACGGCATCGCGAATCAACCGTAAACGGCCCCACTGAGTGCCTGTACACCGCTCCCTGCCCACAAAGTACAACTCCCCGTAGGTGCAATGAAGTCACAATGCAACCAGTGAAATGTACAAGTCACCCATGCATGCCAACGAACAAATGAAACACAAGAGGGGCCAATGGGAGCTGCAGGGCACAGATGGCACGAATACAGAAGCCATCCCAATGGACATGACCACAGTCCCCCACCAAGAAACGCACGCAAACACAGGCACCTGTGACCAGCAATGTTCCGAAAATCACATCATTCCACCAGTCCACCTGGCTGACCGGCATCTGTTACACAAAACCCAATCCCCCGCCCCTGAGCATGACAACATTCAAACAGTCATATTGGCAGCCCCCATCCCTGACCTCACGGGCTTCGTAGGCAAACGCGCCCAGTACAGTACCACGCAACTAAACTCCGAAGCTGGAACCCAATGCAGATCTCCTCACAATACATCGCTCCCCAAATAGGAATATGCCACATCACTTGCAAAGAAGAAGGCTACACGGGCCAAATCAGAATAGAAATTTAATGCACAACAAAATCACCAAGCCCATACAGCCATCAGGCCATGAACTCCAAAACACATTTCACCATTGTGGGCTGCATCCGCAAGAAATGACCAGCCACTACTTGTGTGACGCCCTGTTCCATCATGGTACACAGAGCCACATTCACGTACGAAAAGGCAACATGGAAGCGCACAGAACCGCAGGGCCGTCCCAATGGGGAGGCACTAGTCCAGCTGAAAGGCCGAAATGTTGCTCCGAGCCACCCGTACTGCGTAAGGGCATGTGGCCCATTGGCGATCGTCCCATAAGATCGTAATGCTGCTCCACTGATTAACACGAAGCAGCAGGTGTCGGGAGTAAAACCCATCTGCAGGAGTGGCATACAGATGGCAGTGGCAAAAGGGGAGGAGATACCTGTCAACCAAAAGAAAAGAAAAAGAACAGAATGGCCATCAGAACTACATTCCAACAACTCACTTCAATGATCACACTAAATCCACAGCCATATGCATGCTAGCCCACTCCAAAGGTTCATCACCACCCAAAAACCACTTGCGACTCATAACTATCTATATCGAGGTGTAAACACCATCACAAACGAGTGTACCTGTGCATGCGTCTGTCAAAACAGAATCCATCATATGGGATTGGTAACGTGCATGGACACAAGTGTCTGAGGGCGCGTCGAGACAGGGAGGGCTCAACAAGGCCAGATAGACGATGGTCCCACTATGGCAGCCCTGCATCACATAGCGTAGGGGAGGCGGATAGATCCCAAGAAGCCCTGTACATGGCAAACTCTGTATCAAATCACCTGCCCATGCATCCATTCATCATTCCCTCATCCCGGGATTAAAACGCCTGAATATTTACTCACATAACATTAGAAATATCCATTGAGTCTGTGCGTTATGCAGCCTGCAAAATCCACAGTGCCCCAGCCCGTAATTCCAGTGTTGTGAAGTAACATGTATTTGGGAACGTCCGGCCTCATCGCCCACGTCGCTATTGCGCATCCCAAACTATTCATATCAATCATTGCTTCCTCGCCATGGCCCCTGTCTCAAGGACATTGAACAATAGAACGTTATATTTGCAGTCAGACCTGTGGGCATTTCCTCGCCGCTAGCTGAAAACCGAAAGCGCCGCCCTTCGAATTCCTCATTTGCAACATCACGTCGAAGAGGCATCTGTGGCCGTTTGGAATCACTAATTAATCCATCGAGTGCGGCTGTGTGTGAAAATGGCAACTGCCTTCACCCACAAATGGGACGCCCCGCCCGTCGTTGCAACTCGGTACAGTGATGCATGAGGGCCCACCGTTACTCGAGTACTACGTTCCACTGACCCTTCACAAGTCTGTTCGCGACTGCACAGATAGTATGTGAAACAATGGGACCATAGCCGAATGTACATATCAACAAATGTTACACGGCCATCGGGTACAAATACATGATTGCAATAGCAAGATGCCATTCCTCGAATTGCAGCGTTGTGTGCGGGACGTGCTCGGCCAAAGGGGAGAGCAGTTTGCCCAGGTGGAATGAATCACCACAGGTGGAGGCCATACAGCCTGAAAACACATAAATTGCACACCCAGTCTCCTCCCACAACCACACCGAAATGCTACCGGCAGGACTCGCGATGTTGGCCCTGGGGGACATGATAGCACTGCAAGTACTCCAACTCCAAGAAGAAGACGAACACCAACTACAACCGGCCGCACGGAGGAGACGCAGGAGGAGGAGGAGGGCAAGGCAGGGCCAGCAAGGGCCGCCAGCACAGCCACTACCACCACGCAGGCAGCCCGCAATCCCACGCCTCCGAGCACATCCGTTCAACCTCACTGATGAGCAGATCCACACCCTCTACCGTCTGGACCGGGACACCATAGCCGCCATTGTGGACATGACACAGGCTGACCTTGTCAGCATGATAGATAGCCCAACCGCCATCCCACCCCTACTGAAGGTGGTGTCTGTACTCCACTTCCTGGCCACAGGCACCTACCAGCACACAGTCGGACAGTTGCATGGCATTTCTCAGCCACTGTTCTCACGGACACTATTGCAAGTGCTCGATGCCCTCCTGCAGCACGCAGACGACTACATCTCCCTACCACGCTCGGAGCAGGAAATTACCAACACAAAAGTGGGATTCCATGCACTTGCCGGCATACCGGGTTGCATTGGTGCCATCGACTGCACCCATGTGGAATTGGTCGTCCCACATGCCATGGAGGCCCAGTACCGCAACCGAAAACAATTTCATTCTCTGAATGTACAAATGGTGTGTGACTCCAACAGGATCATTACACATTGTTGTGCCAGATTCCCTGGATCAACCCATGATTCTATGGTCTTGAGGAACTCTACAATACCACGCTACATGGAGCGACACGCAGGGAACAGATCCTGGCTACTCGGTGAGTCACATTACATGCATGATAATGTGGGGTATGTGATTCGGCAATGACCTGGCAGGAAGGGGGGGGGGTGTGCGTACGTAGCAATGGCATTCCACATCATACGTTTATCGTCCACATACAGGTGATGCTGGATATCCACTGAAGAGATGGCTCCTCACACCAGTCCGGAACCCACGGGACCAGCATGAGGAGGACTACAACCATGCCCACTCACGTACCCGTGTAGTCATCGAACAGGCATTCGGCCTACTGAAGGGTCGTTTCCGCTGCCTCAGCAGGTCTGGCGGGGCACTCCTGTACCGCCATGAGAAGGTTGCAAAGATGGTGATGGCATGTGTCATGCTCCACAACATGTGCGTACGTAGAAATGTGCCCATGCCCCCTGACGCAGAACTGCAAGCACCTGATGATGGTCATGATGAGGGTGGGGATGTGGCAGCACCTCAAGGAGTCTGCGAGGCACCGGAGGGCCGTGACATTCGTCAGCATCTCATTGATGTATGCTTCTAGCACTCACGCCTGGTGGCTGATACATGGACACGGGACTCGTGGCACTGTGTGTGTCTGGGGCATGCACAATATGGACTGTACGCCTATGATGGCCTAGTACACAAAGATCAATGTCCACACATCTCATTGGTTGATCGTGCACTGTTTATGGCATATGTGATATCATATTGAACACCCTATCGACCCGCCACCCAAGTGAGCCCAACACACCCCCTCCACCCTCCTACCTCCCCCCCGAACACCAGTGTCCAAAGATGCTCATTGTCAGTGGGCAGTCGCTATTGCAAGCCCCCTCTGCGGGTATCAGGGGCACCCCTGCCTGTGGAGCGCAGGTTCCTCCCAGATCTACGTTGGGGGCTGCCCTGGACGGAACTTGCAACGGATGATGTCTCTGCCTGCTCACGTCCATGCATGTCCCTAAGGGTTTGCGAGAGCTCAGTGAGCACACGGCGCACTGCGGCAAGTTCGGCACATACGTCTTTGGACGTCGCATGCAGTTCCCCCCTCAGGCTCTCGGTGCTTCTCTCCATTTGTACTCTCAGGCTCTCGGTGCTACTCTCCATTTGTGCCCTTAGTGTCTCTGTACTTCTCTCCATTTCTGCCCTAAGTGTCTCAGTTGATGTTTCTATGTCTGCCTTAGTGCCCCCACATTCATCGGCATGGTCCTTGAGGAGCGTGGCCAGTTGCTGCTGTTGCACGATTAACTGGTCGAGGGACTGTTGCCTCTGCTGGGCCATGGCCATTTGCGGGGGTGTCACAGAGGGGCTGTTGTCCTCATGTTGCCTTGCCACAGGGCTTGTGGGGGATGGCCAGTCGTCGTCTTGTGGGTGCCCCTGCGTGGTATCCTCATGTTGTACGGGATGGGACAGACAGGGGGATTGGGACAGGTCATGGATGGATCTGACTTCGACATCCCCGTCTTCTGTGTCGGAGCATGCTGCCATCAATGGGGTGTCACCTATGGTGCTGCTGCCACCAGAGGCAGTGCCTTCTGTGGCATCCGTTGGGGGGACCTGTGGTGGTGGTGGTGTGGGCATGCTGGCTGCTGGGGTGCCTGTTGATGTTCCCTCCTCTGTGCTGCCACCTGATTTGTGCTGCTGCCGTGTCTTGATGCGTGCAGCTGAGGTGGAGGGTCTTTGGCCGTTGGTCTTGGCCCTCTTTGCAGGTGTGCTGGTAGGGGTGTCCTGATGCTCGTCGTTTGGATCGGACCCTGTGGTGGAGTAAAGGAGGGCGAGGGTTATTAATGGGTCTGTGGGTATTGGAATGGCATTGTATCACATGCATTGGGGTGGTACCTGAGGGTGATTTGGGTCGGGGCCTTGGAGGTGCTTTCATTTGTGTGTGGAGTGAGGGTGCAGTTGTTTGGCAGCCTGCAGTTAGGGTGTGCCTGCTGCACGTGTAGTGCGTTTTTTAGGGGTTTTTAATTATTTATGTATTTATTGTGGGTTTTAACGTGCGCTATCAGGCCGATGTGTGTGGACGTTCTCCTGGACATGTGTTTCTGTTGCACTATGTGGACACATGGTACCTCACATGATTGGACATTGTGGATTTGGCATTGTTTTATTTGGCCCACCTACCTGAATCTTCGGATGTCTGCACTCCTTTCTCCATCCCTCCGACTCCCTCTATGCTCTCCATTCCGATGGTGGAGGCACAGATTTCTTCCCAGGGGGTCAACTTGATGGGTGATTCAGGGCCTCCCCCGGTGGCTGTGGCAATGTTGCGGTTGGCAGAGAGTATGCTGCGGACGCGTATCCGCAGGTCGTCCCATCGCTTTCGGCATTGCTGTGGGGTGCGGGGTGCGGTCCCCACAGCACTTACCCGCTGTGCCACCAGAGCCCATATGGCCTTCTTGTTTGCAAGTGCCGTCCTGGTCATTTGCGTGGAGAAGACGACGGCAGCATTCTCCTGGAGGGTCTCTGTTAGCACGGTGAGTTCCTCACGGGAGAAGTGGACCTGCCGCTTGCGGTCGCACGCTTTCTTCGCTACTTTTCCCATTTTTCTTGGTTTCGCTAGGGTGGATGACGGGTTGGGGTGTGTCTCTGGGTAGTGTTTTTAGTGGTTGTGTGGTTTTAGTGGTTTTATAGGTGTACGGCGGGACGTTTCCCGTTCCGGGCCCATGTTTTAACTTCCGTTTCCGTATATTTCCGGTCACCGTACTTTCCGGTAGGCGCACACTGCGGTGTCCGCTGTGATGGGTGGCGGTATTGCACCTAGGGCGCCGTACGGCGGCGGTGTGGGCCGTTTTGGGGTCATTTCCGCCATCGCGGACTTTGCACTTCCGCCATGCCGTGGTGCTCGTGCCCGATGGGTCGGAATGGGCCGCACTTTGCTCCATCGTGCAATGGCGGAAACGCTATTTACGCTGTGGCGGTCCGGTCAGTCACTTTCCACCAGGGTCGTAATGAGGGCCTATGACACACCTCCTCTCGTCTAACTATTATCATTGACAATAACCACTGCCCTTAACATCACCTTATCATTTCATCACAGCCACTCTCTCTTTAGTCCACCTTTCACCATTACTCAATAAAATCGTGTTACCCAAATCCCTCACCACTTTCCTCGGCAACGAGAATGTTGCCCTTGCTTTACCTACCCACCTTCCTTTTCTGATCTTAACCAGTGTCCCCTCTTCCAACCCGAAATTTGTTACGCAATTCTTTTCATTATATCTCACTTTGGACCTCCTATGAGCATCCAGCATCCTCTCCTTCAACACCTCTTTTTGTACCTCTCCCCACACTCCCACAAATGTCTTCATCCACCCAGGATGCAATCTACATTTCGGCACCCTTTTATGCAGTGCTTCAAACGGCGACACACCCATCACTTGGTAGGGCGGAACTCTATATTGAAACACCCTCTCCATAACTGTCCACTCCCAATCACCAACCAATGCAATCGCAAATTCTAATCACATCCATCAACATTCTATTGAATCTTTCAACTGTGGCATTGGCTTTGGGTTACAGAGGGCCGTGGTAGAGTGTTCAATAACATTATCATCAAAAAATTCCTGCATCTCTCTACCCATAACATGGGGTCATTTTCTGAAACAATTCTCCTGGGAAATACTTCTCTACAGAACACAGATTCCAAGAATTGTATTATCTTGCATCAGCTAATGTCCCTCACAATTCACACTTCAGACATTTTCAACAACAAATCCATCATAACAATCAAATTGGCAGCCCGGGCACTCCTCACTGACACAGGGCCCAAAATATGCTCTGCCATGACATCCCAAACCAAACTGGGAGGTTACACAATCCTCATAGGTGGCACTCTGGTACAAAAAGATTTATCACTATCCAAACACGCCTCACAACTCTTCAAATACAATCCAATATCATTGTCCATCCCCGGTCACCAAAAATCCTGCCGTATCAGACCTTTAGTCCTACTGATGCCAAAATGTCCCTCATGACGATCTCCAACACCACTCTCCTCATGCCTTCCGGCCCCACTAATCATTCCCCCCTTGACAATACTCCTTTCTCCATGCCTAATTCTTGTTTCACCCTCCTGTAACCTCTCAACTGTTCATCCACCGCTCCAATTAGCGAACCCTCCTTGACATAATTCATTGCCATTTTGTATACTGCATCCTTATCTTGCTCTTCTCTCCATTCCTTTTCCTTGGCAACCTCACAGTTTACAAAAACCTCTCCCTCTTCCTCAAACACCATGGCCTCATCCTCCTCTATGGGATTGCGTGAAATGCATCAGCAATAAAATGCAGCTCTCCCTTTACATGTCTCACCTCCATGTCCTATCCCTGGAGAGATGAAATCCACCTAACATTCCTCCTTGATACTCCATCCAAAACTTTTTTTAAAAAAATGGCCACCAATGGCGTGTTCCGTTACCACAGCAAATCTTCTCCCCCACATGAACTTCCAGAATGCCTCAATTCCCCACACTCAGGCCAAAGCTTCCTTCTCAACAACCGAATATCGCCTCTCTGCATCTTTAAGGGCACATAGGCAATCGTTTGTAACTCATCCCCTTTTCTTTGCATCAGAACACATCCAAGTCCACTCTCACTTGCATCAGTACATAACTCCATATCCCAATCATCCTTAAATACTTTTAATAAGGGCACACTCACTAAAGTTTTCCTTATGTCCTCAAATTCATCATCCTTCACACTAGGTGAATCTCACAACCTTTTTCACCAAGATTCTCATGTTTTTGGTCCTCTCAGCCAAATCTTTCACAAATTTTCCATAGAATTCAACCAACCCCAGGTACGAAGACAACCCCTTTTCTGTCTCTCGGGGCATTCCTCTCCCTTATTGCCTCCAAGGTTGCATGTTTTGGTTTCACCCCATCCGCTGATAATTTGTGTCCCAAATATTGGACTTTTGCAACTTTGAATTTACATTTCACCAGTGAAATAGTCAAACCTGCATCTGATATTCTTGTCAATACCTCTTTCAAATGCACATCATGCTCCTCCTCATGCTTTCCTCATACCAATATATCATCCTGATAGCAGCTCGTTCCTGTCAACCCGTTTAACAACTTGTCCATGACTCTCTGAAATACAATTGACGCGGACCCCAAACCAAGCGGCATCCTCTTACATAGGTACAGTCCAAAAGGAGTTATAAAAGCAGCAAGATCTATGGAGTCCAGATGTAACTTAACTTGATGGTAAGCTGCCTTTAAGCCAAGAGTCGAAATAATTGCAGCCCCACCGATTCTGACCAATAAATCACCAATTTTGTGAAATGGAAATCTATCTGTTTTACACTTTTATTAAGACCTCTGAGGTTGATGCAAAGCCTCAAACCCCTGTTGGGCTTGCACACTATGACAATTCGGCATATCCATTCAACCGCATCCATCTCCTCAAATATGCCCTCATTTGTTTTAAAAATAACGTGCAGCTTTTCATTTTTCCTATTGGAACTACAGTTCCCAGTTTCTTGCAGTTCTCGCAGCCTTTTCTTTGTAAAACATGCGCGAGACCGCCGACGCAAGAATAACAAGCCGGTCTGCGGCAGTACTTAAGTGGGTCAGTCCCCCGGCTCTTCTTTATCTAGTTGCACTGAACTTGTTACTTTTTAGATTGTGATTTAAATTGCCTACTTTTATATTGCTTGTTCTAGCATTACAAGTTTAGCATTACACTTGTATTTTAAAAATAATTAATTTTTAACATGAGTTCTTAGAGCGCCAGTATTACGTTTGCTTTGCTGCATTTGCAGGCTTTTGTAATATATCACATCCTTCTGGCTCATTTGTTTTTTAAATAAAGTGCATCATTTCAATTTTCCTATAGGAACTACAGTTCCCGTTTTTTTTTAGTTCTCGCACCCTTTTCTTTGTAAAACAGGCACGAGAGCGCCGGTGCGAGAACAACAAGCCGGTCTGTGGCAGTCCATGAAGGACTGGGAAGTGGGGGAGCTTGTTGTCCTGTTACCTGCTTTACCATGGGTATTTCTGAGGTTCTAGCTGCTTTTAATGCCGCAAGAGCTGTGTTTGATGGTCACAAGTCCAACCTGAGTTCCCTCGGGAAGGTAAGGCCTGGCAACCACCCCTCTCATTGCAGACCTGTTGAAATGCCTCACATTTACCTTTGACTCCACTCAGTGGGTTAACTCTGTGTCTACCACTGAGAGGTCTGAATTACAGCCAATCACATTTATTCCTGCCATAAGGGAGTAACCAGTTAGATTTCAATGAGAGGTCTTTTCGGACAGCAGTATTTGTAATGGGGAACATGTTATCCCCTGGCTTCCACAGCGGTTACTTGATACCCGTAAGCAGGAGAACCTGCCTACTGGGGAGGAGAGTGGTGCCTTGGGGGTGATTCAGGGGACTGTGTCCAATTCAGCCACCCATTTCGGTCACACTAAAGGCCCAGCTAGACACCCCATTGTGGCTTTTAAACTCTTGCTCCT
Source organism: Ambystoma mexicanum (assembly GCF_040938575.1). Lineage (NCBI taxonomy): Eukaryota > Metazoa > Chordata > Amphibia > Caudata > Ambystomatidae > Ambystoma > Ambystoma mexicanum. Next base: position 1,029,199,866 of record NC_090927.1, on the reverse strand, counting down.
AAATACCAGGGCCCTGATTCACAGAACATCTTCCTATTGGATTGGACCATTATAAAGCACTTCCATGAATCAGGCCCAGGTCTCTAATAAAGCACGCCCTCGAAGTTGCTACATATATCACAGAATGCAATGTTGACATCTGTGCCATTACCGAATCCTGGGGCTATGAAGCAGCAGGCCCATCATTGGGTCTTGCTATACCAGAAGGCTACAGCATGTTTCATCAAGATAGATTGGAAGGAAGAGGAGGGGGGGTTGCTTTAATCTTCACATCAAATCTGGATATTTGGGAGGTCAATAGCCAGGTAGTTGCTGGGTCCGAATTGAAACTGAAAAATAGGGATCAATGCAGAATCTACTATTAATTTGTTATTGTTGTATAGATCTTCCACTCTTGGGTCTGATTTCCCAGCCCTTCTAACTAATCTTCTTTCACCCCTTCTTAAGCCCAATGCAAAATGTTTGGTTCTGGGGGATTCTAACTTCTGGTTGGGCCATGAGTTGGACTCAACAGCTTTTATGATGGAAGACTCCTTGAGATATCTGTGCGTTGAGCAGAAGGTTAGAGAACCTACTCATTGTAAGGGACATACACTCAACTGGGTTGCCAGTCATAACATCTTAACTGAGGATCTTCTAGTCCTAGCTTGTCCTTGGTCGGATCACTTTTTTGTTCATTTTTCAATTATTAGTGAACTTCCCATAAAGTACGGATTCATAACCATTCTGTCCCAGTTACAAAGTTGGGGAAATTTACCCCAGAGGTGCTTAGACCTCGGCTGGCCTTTCTGATTTCAGATATTAAAACATCTGTGTCAGTAGAGGACATATCAAATTTCTATGTAAACTCTTCTGAGGACACTACCAAGAATCTAGCCCCCTTAAAAATGAAACACTTCAAGGAGGCACATAAACACAATGTGTGGTTTACTCCTGAATTTCAAAAACTGAAAGCCGTAAAATGATCATGATCCATGCCCCTGACCCCCTCTGGTATAACAGCCCCCTGGCAGCAGTGGATCTAAAGCCCTTCACACTGGCCCCAAGGGCCTTAAGCTCCATCAGGAACATACATGGAGTCAGCCTTTGGCGCCAGGCTCATTATCAGGACCTTAATCCAACATGGAGGCCTATTACACATCTCAGTTCTTTAGAACCAAGCCATGCGGTCTAGTGTTTTCGGTGTGGCTGGGCCTGGAACTACTTGGCCTGGAACTACTTTACCTGGGCTATTTAAATCACACCCAAACAGCAGAACACGCTTCGCGTTATTCTGCACTCCTGCAGCGTAACGCTCACCGTGTCCAGCTCCTGCTCATCTGCTTCTTGGGCGGCCGATCCTGAAGCCCTAGATCCGGATTCCATTAATAACCTGGAAGAACAAGAACAGCATTAGCGAGCAAGAACACTTACCTTTGAAGTAACCGTTCTTGAATCCATCCTGCGCTTCTCTTACCTCGCCCATTTCCGGAGTTCGCCGCAACCTGCAAAGGTAAAGAAACAAGGACAGCATGAATAACAATTCTTACCTGGGCAAGCAGCTAGTCCTGGCAGCACCCTGCGCTTCTCTTACCTCGCCCATCTCTGGGTTTCACTGCAACCTGCAAGGGAGAAGGAACAAGGTCAGCATTAACAAAGCACTTACCTGGGCAAGCAGCGCTTCGATCGCTCATCACTCTGGAACATCACTGCAACTTGTACAAAGAAGAGAAGAGAACACAGGTTAGCAATTAACACCAATAAGCAGTGCAGCGCTCCGCGCATCAATAACTCACAGTGGTCTTCGCCATCGGTGCGGCAATTCTGAGATCGTAACCATTCCTGTGAAAACAAAAGATACATTGTTAGGGAACAGCGTAGTGGAGCAAGACGCCGAGAAGACAGAGAAAACGGAGGGAAAGAAAGAGACAGAATAAAGGGGGAAAAGACATTATAACTCACCTGGAAGAGAGCAAGCAGAGTCAGAGTCACAGCCGGTCTGGACCCGACATAAGGGCAGACGGACCACTGAAGCAACTAGGTCCACGGAACACCCGCACCAACCACGTGCCCCTGCACAGAGACGCAGGACGGAGAGTTATACGCACAAAAACCTGCAAGCAATAACTCCAAGGGAGGGGATTTGGACCAGAGGGAGGTGGGGGTCCACTCATCTCAGAACCAGGATCTTAACCCTCCATTCTCCTGTTATACGCGCTATCCAACGTCTGGCACATAACCAAGCAGAGAGGGGTCCAGGATAGCGCTTCGGCCTCCATCCAGTTTCGTGTGGCGCCCACGTGAATACCAGGTGAGCATAGCAAAAACTCAGACACTTTTATGCCTGGAGACATACTCGGGTTATAAACTCTTTCGAAGCATATAAAACCGCAGCAAAGGATGATAAATTAGTGGTTATTGGTGCCAAGAAAGATATGTTGAATAAAAGAATAATGAGTTCTTAGTCTGAAGTCAAGGAACTCTTGAAGATTCTTAGAGAGCAGGAAACCCCTCATGCACAGGATAAGGGCATCCTGAAGAATAATGCTGCCTGTTGTACTTCAATTCAGGAAACCATGTTGGACAAATTGGCTAAAATTAAGGAACATATTGTCCTAAAATAAATTCTATATCAGACACGCCTATGGTAGTTCATGAGATAGGGTCCTCTGTAGGGAAGTCTTTTATGCACCAGTTTTATTTTTCTCCAATTTCATCTTCTGATTTAGCCAACATTAAAGAACATACAAAACCACATGATGCAAAGGTGACCCATGCTCAGCCATGATAATAAAATCCTGCTCCCCTACTCTGATTGAGGCCCTATGTAAATTTGTGAACGCATCCTTTATAGAAAATCACGTCCCTATTGGGATAAAAAAGGCATGGGTAAACCCCATTTTGAAGAAACCAGGTCTGTGTACTAAAATGCCTTTAAACTACCAGCCCATTACAAATACTCCTTTTCTTTTGAAAATCCTTGACCATGTTGCTTATGTTCAAATAAATCAATCCTGAATAAATATCAGTCTGGATTTAGACAAGGTCATACGACGGAGACAGCTTTATTGGAATTGAAGTCTAGGCTACTTGATTCTATGTATAATGGGCAGGCTTTGCTCCTTATATTGTTGGATTTGTAAGCGGCTTTCGACCTGGTTGATCATTCTATTCTGATCACCAGGTTGAGCGACGTTGCAAACTTCTACGACGACGTGGCTCTATGGATCTCTTTGTTTTTGAGCAACTGACAGTGTAGAGTTTATAGTGGAGAAGCCGAGGCATCACCCATTACCCTTGAATATGGCGTCCCTCAGAGTGTGTGTGTATCACCCTCTCTTAATAATATTTTCACGGTTCCCTTCTTTGACCTTTTGGAACAGAATGGTGTGGCCTTCAAAAATTATGCAGATGACATGCAATGTGTCATCCCACTGACAGGATCACATGTAGATGATGAATCTTCTATAAAAAGGGTGTATAATCTTATTCAAACCTGGATGTTATAGAATGGTTTGGCCTTTAATAAAGAAAAGATAGAACTCATGTTGATCGGTACACAGAATAAGATAAAGAAACTGGGGCCCATGTATGACTGCTTTTCTACTTCTGAGTGCAAAATTGATACAAAAAAGAAAGTTAAGACCCTAGGCGTCATATTGGATCAGCATTTAAATATGAAGGTGCATATTAGCAGTCTGGTCTCATCTTCAGCTTATTATATAAAACTGTTAGTCCATCTGCGGCCGTATATTACCCAGTCCAATGCGGAAACCATTGCTAGGGCCATAGTAGAATCTACAATTGATTATTGTTGTAGTCTCCTTATTGGTATCTCAAAATCTGAATGTAACCACCTACAGGTGATTCAAAATAGTGTGGTTTGGGTGGTCAAAGGCCTTAGTTGAAGAGAGCATGTCTCTAATAATTTGCATCAACTGAAAACCCCTAGTTGTAACACCAACAAAGCCATGAAAGGGGCTTTCGTGAGAGCTGTGCCTAGGGCTTGGGCTGCCCTCCCGCTTGACCTAAGATACTTAAAATCAACAGAAGTCTTTAGGAAAACATTTAAGACATTCGTATTCTCCTAGATATCTCTGATAATCGGCTGACTTTTCTTCCGGAGTTGCCTGTTCTTTTCTGTGCTAATTGCGATACTGTCTATCCTTCATGCTCGTCCTTTTTTCTTGTTTTTGTGTGCACCCTTAATCCTACGGGCCCTTGGTTGCGCATTACAAATTGCATTAAATAAAGTACAGTAAAGTATTCATCATCCTTTTCACATCATTTTCCACATCCTCCCATAATGCTAGTGGTATGGTGCATACTCTTGCTCTTATTGGTATAGGCCCAGGTCCCAACTTGATCAAATGGACAAATCCCTTAAAGCACCCCATCCTTTCTGCAAAGACCTCTGGAAACATATTGACTGGAGACGCCGCAGTCCCCTTCAACTGGATGGATCGCAGCGATGCTGGAGCCCTCTGCACAACAATTACTTGTGAGGGATGCTTGGGATCAAGTCTCAACCCCAGGTCAGCCTGGGCATTCCAGGATAGTAGATTCCCTCCCTTGGATGTCACCCTAACCATACATTGGGCACTACCCCCATCATATCTGAATTGGGCCCAAAATTCTCCTATTATGTTGATGGTAATATCAGCATAAGCATGAGCACTCACACTTGCGTCTTGCAGTTCACAAGTATTTAATTTTTTCTTCCTCCACATTTCCATATTTATCAGAGTATAATCTGCACCGCTATCTATCAGCAGTTTCACTGCAACCACATTACCTGACAACTCTGCATGTGGTTTGATTTGTTTAGGCATTCCATTAACAGCATTCACCACACACACCTCTTCGCCATTATCACTTCCTTCATTCTGCCAAAAGGCTGTACAATCCTCTACCATTTTGACACTACCAGGCTTATTCCAATGATGCCTACAACCTCGAGCCATATGCCCTTTTTGTCCACATTTATTGCATATCACATGGTGTGCATAGCATTGCTTATCACTAGCTAAATGATCTGGATTTTCACATCAGTAGCAACCCTTGACAAAAGATGATCTTCCTTCCATCCGTTGCTTGGGATCCATTTTCTTGTTTTCTTGTGTTACCTCTTCTTTGTTGTCATATTGTGTACAACCTTTACTTTGATCCACTGCATTTGCACAGTCGACAGCACTCTTAGTAGATTCTGCATCCAAAGCCTTAATGCATTTCTCCATTTGCTCTACCATTTTTGGAATGTCAATTACCCGCTCCAATGAAAAATCTACACCACTCGCTCATTCTCGCCACAAAGCTTCCCTTATCATGTGTTCGGCACAATGGATCATAATTTGATCTCTAATGTGCTCATCTCTACAATGAGTGTAGTCACACTTGATGGCTAAACCGCCAAGGGCACTAACACATTCTTCAATTGTCTCTCGAAATCTTAGATATCTTATGGCGAAATGGTATCTTGCTAAAAATGTATTTTCATTGACAACAAAATGTTTGTCCAGCTTCAACAGGTTTTGTTCAAATATGTTCAAGCCTTCATCTTCATGGCCAAGCAACTCTGGAAGCTTCTTAAATATCGTCTGACCTTCCTGTCCCAGACAATGATATAATAGGGAGTCTTTACGGTCAACAGCAAAATTGCTTCCATATACCCCATGTAGATCCCTCCTGGGCTCACCAAAAATAACATAGGGCCAGGTATGTTCATATTTTAATGAACTTAGTTTGACTTCAATAAAACACCAGGAAACACTGAAAATGCTGTTCAGCACACCCACATGTGTCATCAAAATTTGTTGTGGTGTTCCTTATGATAGTGTTTTAAACCTGCTTGATGCCACAATTTGAGAGAAATGTGTAACTACCTTTTAAATTGACTGCCTCGGCACGCCTGACCTGACACTGGTGGTGCATATACAATAATGACAAAATGTCTCTGATTTGCCTGCCTTCAAGATGGCAGCCGGGAAATCTCACAAGACTTCCCACATATTTGAGATTGTTGGCAGCCCTAGTATCCCCCATTTTACCACTGTGTCAGGGAATGCTGGTTTTGTAGCTTCGCATGAGTGGGGCTTGGTAATGCTGGACCATGATGCTGGATTGTCCCTCAAAATCCGGGCGCTGTCCCTCGCTCGTTTCCCTCACTCGCTTGGCTGTCTCTCACTTTCTGTCCCTCCTTTCATATGTTTGTGGACATAACTGTCGCACTCCCGGGCATTGCCGTCTCCTACCTTGAAGGTTGGAGTACTCCTGGCCCATGCGATGATGCTCCTGTTGCTCACTGCCATGCAGAGACATCTTTATGGGAGGGCAAAAGGGGCTCTTGCCCCGGGCCCCCACCTTGGAGGGGGGGCCCCACAAGGCTGCCTAATCTAAAGAAGTCAGTGACCATTGTTTATAAAACTTAAATAGCACACATCAATATATGTTATGTACAGTATTCTCACCTTTGTATGGGAATTATATTGATTATGTGCAATAGCCAAAGTTAGAATGCATACTGATAAATGTGGGTGCCGCACTGGTTCAAAAGATAACCCAGTGTTATTATAATAATAAATTCCAGAAAGGCCAACGCATCCTTTCCTATGTTTGAAGTTGATAAATATGCATGTATGTGTACCTTGTTGTGTAGCAAAACGGGTGCTATTATTAGCAGTGTACCAGTACCAGATAGTGTTTGCTATAAAAAACGAATATAGCATCAGTATGGTGAAAGGTCTTGAAATTGGTTTCTTCAGATGGAAACCACAAATGAAAACTATAAAGTGTTAGTCTAAGAGATGATTAGGTATGCAAATTCAAGACTGCAACCAAAGCGTTTAGGCTTCTATCCTTTCTTTGCCAGCAGATGATACAGTGATCCTGGACAAATCATCTTATTTCACTGACATTACTGTACTGTTTTCCTTGAAAAGGTCTGCTTCTCACATGCTGAGGGTATTGTCTAGCCCATTCATTACCTGATCTGACATTTTATGTAGGGCATTTCAGTGGAAGGGGTCCTAGACAGAAGAGTGCGGATCAGATATTGCAGGCTTCTGGATAGCATATTTTAAGGTCTGCTTATTTGGCACAATAAATTGTTTGCTCAGTTCCTGAATTTATACTATGACTGGTGTACCTTCCTCATGGCTGCTAATGATGAAGAGTGTCCTGTACCTTCCTCGTGGCTGCTAATGATGAAGAGTGTCCTGTACCTTCCTGGCGGCTGCTAATGATGAAGAGGGCCCTGTACCTTCCTGGTGGCTGAGGGAAGGAAAGAGAGTCAAATGCTACTCCTATTCAGAGACGCGTTGTACCTGGGTTCGGGATGCAGCATGGGCTAGGTTTACCAAATACTAGCCAGTGAAAAAGGGTCCCAGAAAGAGGGATTGTGAATCCAAAGAAAGAACTTTAATTAAATGCTAGACAGACATCTAAAATGGGGAGGCCTATAAACCAACATAAGGCGTACTAGGAGTGATATTAAAAAACATAAACCAAAAGCAAAAAGTACAATTACACATTTAGCAACACATTTTGTGAGGGTTAGTAGCAGAATATTTCGTGCACTTTCATGTACTACTCGGCAGTAGTTATACACAATTGTTGTCGACACAAAAAGCAATAGGTGTTTCTGGTTCGGAACAAGAGTGCCCTGTACCTTCTCGTGGTTGCTAATGATGAAGAGTGCCCTGTACCTTCCTGGTGGCTGCCAATGATGAAGAGTGTCCTGTACCTATGCAAGGATGCAAGTTGCGTTGTAGTGGACTGGCGATGTTGGCCTTGAAATGCTACTTATTTTTTTTTTTTTTTTTTTTTTTATACGGTTTATTCAACCTTTAAAAAATTTTTGACAGACAAATCACGTCCAATCAACCATATATCCTTTTAAAATCCATTTCTCTCACTGCCGTTCTGTACACAGTAAAACAAGTGGCCTGAGTCTTGACGTTTGGACTACAAGGGCTCATTCGACTCTAGGCACTTCAATTAGTTCCTTCAAATCCAATCTTGTTTTTATGACCTGGAGGAAGGTTATCAAATTGAACAGTATAGTTCGGTTGGAGGCTTCAAAGAACATTTCCCACCAGTTTTCCAGACTCCTTGAACTAATATTATGAATAATCGGTGAAAAAAGCCGCCCTCGTTCTTTCCCAAGGCTCGGGCATGACATGATCAAGTGCTTTAGAGATTCCATATCAAAATTACAGAAACGACACCTTCGATCAATATTTGCATACTTAGGCCAGGAGCCTAATCGCTCTTTTGTGTTTAGAGCGTTTAGTCTGAATCTCATGTACAAGGCTCTGGCATGCTGATTTGGCAGATGGGTTAGATAAGAATGGCGTTGATTGAAGGCTTTCGCTTCACCTGGGACTTCCTGCATTAGCTTACATTTTGTTCTTTGCTCACAGGTCTTGATCCAATCTAACCGCCAAATCTTCATCTTTGCTGCATCTGGGTTTTCCACTAGCAAGGCAGAGGTAATATCGTACTCGCCTAGCAGGTCTTGACAAAGCTGATTCCACTTTGCGAGTATTGTATACTCTTTCGCACTGTCTGGTCTATGCATGATTTGGAATTGGGGTGTCGGAGTCTTTAGCATCGTTTTACGGTATAGGCTTAGCAGATTCCACATTACTCTGGCATGTATTGAAATTAAGCCAAGCTCATACCGTATACAAGCAGTTGCTATTCCCCTCGGTAGATGTAGTACACGAGACCAGAAGATGTTTTCTAAAGAGTTCCATAAATCATTAGAGCAACCGAAGGCGTTTTCTCCTCCGTAGATCAGGCTCGGGACCACTTTCTGTTGAAAAAATAGGATAGTCGGCTTCAATGAAAATTTGCCGTATTTGTTGTTAATTAAGCATGCTTGATTTGCTAATTGCCGACATTTGCTTTTTGCCACTTCCGTCCAACGAGCGTCATTTCTGCTCGCACTGATAGTCATCCCCAGATATTTCACGGATTTTACAATTTTGATACGTTCGTCGGCAATGTACCAATGCTCTTTCAACCCCTTGCCAAGGGTTCCTTGCAGGTTTCCCAATATCAAATTTTCGGTTTTTAGTCTATTAATTTGCAAGCCGTTTGATGTTATATAGGTATTTATCAGGTTCATTTTTCGCTGAAGACCTATAGGCGTCTGATCTATTAGGACCAGGTCGTCAGCGTATAACAGGTAGTTGATAGGTACTCCCTGAATTTTTGGGGGGAACATGTTGTTGCCACAAAAAATCTCAGTCATATCTGATATAAACAAATTGAATATTGTTGCTGCCAAGGGGCAGCCCTGCTTCACTCCCCTACATGTTTTGATTTTTGCAGACAAGGTGCCTTTCAGGTCCAACCGAACTCTGATAGACGTCTCAGAGTGTAGTTCCTGAATTGCACTCAGTAAGCTAGGTGGGCAACCCCATTTGCTCAGTTTATCCCACATCCTCTCTCTATTGATACTATCAAATGCCTGCGAGAGGTCGATCAGAGCCAAATAGATTTTTGTTTTGGTTCTGAGAGCTTCCATCTTTAGGAGGTTTAGTAGTAATAGATTGAGGCCACAACCTACTCCTCTTACAAAGCCCGCTTGTCTTGGATCAATGTGCTTAGATTCTTCTGCCCACTTCACCAATTTGCGTTGAAGCAAGGTTGCATAGATCTTCCCTACAACATCAAGTAATGCTATCGGACGATAGTTTTTAGGGTTGGTTCGATCTCCTTTTTTAAAGATGGGAACCACGATAGCACTTTTCCATGAATTGGGAGTAGATCCATTTTTTGCAACGCGGTTGAACAGAGTGGCACAGAAATCTGCCCATAGTTCTGGATTGCGTTTGATCGTGTAATTAGTTAGTCCATCTGGGCCCGGCGCTCTGGATTCACTCAATCCCTTGATAATTAAGAGAATTTCATCTCTTTCAAATTGCAAATCCCATTTAGATTCGGGCAGGAATATGTTAGCTCTTACTAGATCGTCTTTGGTGAATAAAGTAGAGTAGAATGCAACCCAGGCTTGTTCACTAACAGCGTTAGCCTGTGAGGCATATTGTGAGGATGCACTGTTGTTTATTATGCTCCAGAATTCTGCTGAGTTACGCCCTTCCATTTTTCCCATCATCATCTCAGAATCATTTTGTAATCTGGTGGCCTCATGAGACTTAAGCCAATGTTTATATTTCTGTTTGATCGCTCTACAGATTTGTTTCACATTTATATTGAGGATGGTTTTGGTTTTCCTTAATTCCTGTCTCATCAGACGTTTCTGCTGTAGCACACAAAGGTCAAATTTGTGTTTTCGATGTAGTTGAACATGGCTCAGTTTGGATCTTCTTTCTTCAAATTGAACTAATAAGTGTTCGTATTCAAGACTCTCAGTATTTTCTATAAATTTTGTTGTTATTGCCTCTACTTCTGGTTCTGATAAATGGAGTCGAATCCTACCTGAGCCTGTTTTTACCGTGTGCGACCATATTTGCTGCGGACAGGCGCATTTTTTCTGGAGGGTTAGTTGTACCATTTCATGATCACTATGGACCATTTTTTGGACATTAAAATGCAGAACTCTCTTGTGAAGATTTTCAGTTACAAACATGTAATCAAGTACTGATGTTGATGTGTCTCTTCTCCATGTAGGCTGTGCCGGAATATCGCCTGTGGTGTTACCGTTTAGCATGTGTAAAGCACGAAGGTCCATTTCATCGCACCATTGCACTGCTTTAGGCTCAAGTTGGGATTTCTCTTTCACACAGTCCAAGTTCAGATCACCACAAACAATCAAGTTCAGCGAAGCTTCTTTCCCAAGGAGGTCGTCTATCACAGTAGTCACAGTGTCTAGAAAAGTTGTTGCAAATTTATTTCGATGGTTCCAATAGACATTAAGAATATGTAGGCGATCAACGTTCTTTCCATTAGGTTGGAGTAAGGCAATAGTTGACAGTTGAATAAATGGAGACAGGTTCTGAGAGTGTACAATCCTAAAACCCGCCGCCTTTCTCACTGCTGTCAGTAAGCCCGACATAGGTCTTCCTTTGGCTTGGCGAATAGCCGGGTTACAAGCAATTTCAAATCCTTCTAAGAGAGGGCTGGAGGATAGCCAAGTTTCTTGAAGGCACAACAGGTCCAAGTTGGTTGCCCATGGTGTTTGAAACAAATGGCTAAAACCTCTAGTGTTCCAAGAGGCCAGTCGACAGACATTTTGCGTCTCAGACTTCTGGCGTTATTTGTTATCGCTCTTATTTAACAAACCTGCAAGCCAAGACCAATCAGAATCTGCTGGAATTATGGAAGGATCACTTGCACTTTCCGCAAGGGTCTTATGACTGCGTAAGGGTCCGTTCACGGTGATTCGTATGCACTCTCCTGTTTGCATAAGTTTAGATGGTTTAGCCACAGAGGTAGACCTCGGTACTGGGCTTCGAATCAGTGCAGCGGATGGTCGTGATTCGAGCTGCTGAGAGTGGTTTCGACTCTTCCCGTCTACAGTGACACCAGGATCTCTTTTGTGTATTGGTAATTGCAGGCAGCCATCAACTCTTGATATATCAAACCCCAAGGACATTAGAACAGGCCCAGCCTCTAGCATGGCTTCAGCAATCAGTTTTGATCGAAGATGTAAGATGACCGCGTCGTTTTTGTTCTCGTCATAAAATTCAACAATTCTGAGATCGACAGATTCAATTGCTCTTAGGCTAGGAATCAAGTGACACAGCCAGAGAACATTGTGCCGATTTAGGATTAGATCGTCCGAAGATTCGATACGCTCGAGTAACAAACGTTGCAGAGTATGAGACTCTTGATTCGCTGAATAAAGTTCTCTTCCATTATCAACGTTTGACTTCTTCTTCGGCAGTTTGTGTGTCACTTGTTGAGGCTTAGCCCAAGGGCTAAGGACCGGTCCTCTGGGAATCCTTCCAGGGTCACGAGAAACTCCAGCAAAGTCAGGGAACACCGTCTCACTAGTCGTCAGCAACTTCACCTGCTCGTTCCAGTCTCTGCTAGCATCTTTGCTAGTCGGTAAGGCCATAGATGCTTTCATCCTTGCTTCGAGTAGCTTTCTTTTGTCCTCAAGCGTTATAAGTTCCAAATTTACCACTTCCTTTCCAGGTGGTAAATTAGATGTTAAAGAGATCACTTGGCATGTTCTAGATGACATCCGCGTATCGTCAGGAAGTATCGTTTCATTATTGTGTACATTAGAAGACATCATGGCGGACCGCTTACAATCGCCTATGGCCTGGTCGGCCATCGACTGTAGGTTGTTCTGTGATTGTACCAATACAACTGAGTGGCCCGCATGAGTGGCCAATGGTGGTAAAATCTCTTCTGCTGTTGATACTTGGAGCACAGCCAATGACCGTTCGTGATCATTTATCATTGCGTTGTTGCACGAATCTTCGTCCTCATAGGTTGATACATTTATCAGAGTGTCAGATATGTCACTAGTACGGGTATAAGAGACATTTAAGGCCTTGGCTGTGTTTAAACTGCTTTTTTCAGTTTGATTGCAAGCTGTTGGAACTACGTTTGTGGACACACCGTTCACCCTTATGTCCAAACTTTTAAGGTTTCTCAGAAACTTAAGCGAGTTAATGTTACGTCTCTTAGCTTTCTTTTTTGGTTGATTTTTAGTCTTCATTCCAAGGGTCTCATTTGCAGAGCTGTTGGCTTTGCTCGTCTTTTGTAAGTCACCAGCGGGTTTAAAAATAGCAAATATCCCAGTGGGTTCAGCCTCACTGTTCTTCGTAGCCTGAGATGGGGCGAAGAATTGCTGCTTTTGAGCGATGACTTCCTTCGATGTAGATGGTCTTTGTGGATCTTGTAGGGCTAAGTTAGACACGTCATGGGCCTCTAGAATTGCTTTAGCAAAGCCAGACTTCAGACTCGTTACTTCACTATTAATTGAAGTATGAGTTTTTGTAGCGGCCGCACAACATTCATTATATCCATCCAAGCAGGCAATAGAATGGTCCTCGAGCACAATCGACTTAACATGCGTCTGTTGGTCAGAGGTATCTACTGTTGACATCTGTACATCACTTACAGTTTTTTGCGTTTGACACTTATGCCAATAAGGATACTTTAATTGCTCTTCGTATTCTTTTTTTTTGTGAAATATTTTCAAGGCCTCTTTAGCAACCTCTGCCAGTAATTTTTTATCAATGTTAGCATTTGTGACTTGATTTAAGAGTGCGGCCTCTGTTATGTTAGTCTTCCTAATCATCTCTTCCACCATGTTCCCGGTTTCGGACATTTCTTTTCCAAAGTTTACAGAGTTATTGGACAATCTACAGACCCCTGCAGACAAGTCTTTGATCGTGTCATTTAGACTTTCATATAGTTTGAGAAAAGGAGCAATCGATAAGTTTAGTGAGGACATTATCAGGGCCTGTAAATCTTGCATTGACGGTAAGTTCCTTGCAAGTTCAGGCATGGTTGCTTTACTAGGCACGCCTTTCTTTTTATAAACAGGCCGTCTAATTTTAGGGTAGGGCCGCTCCATCAGCGAGGAATCTGAAGACTCATATCCAGCGAAGATGTCTCTAGATGCTACATCCGAGTTACGAGAGTCGTGCTCAGATTCCAAGGGCAGGGTGCATTAAGGTGAAGTGCTGTACACAAGCCTTTTAGCTTTCTTATTTTGAGAGCATCTTAAACTGGGTGAGAGGCTTTCCTCACGTCTCGTGCGTTTCATCAGGTAACCAACTCCATTCTTCTTTTGTTTCTCAAGTAGAGAATGAGCCCCACTGGCAGTTTGACAACACTCGCTTTCTAAGTCAGCCTTTTTGACACCAACGTTGTTTTTGCCAGTTTTGACCTTAGATGTTCTTTGTTGATTTATGCGAGTGAGATCAGCCAGCAATTTGTTTACCACTTCTAGCGAGTTTCTTCGTTCTCTACCATGAACTATATCAGTATCAGTGGTGGAGTGAATATGCGCTATATCTCTATGTTGATGAAGAACTCCAGAACTTTCTAAAGGTCCACTAAACACAACATCATCACAGCCTATAGACAGTTGTGGAGCGTCATCTACGGGCCCAGTGAAGGATCGTGCAATTTCTAGAGTCTCCGAATCACAACACTGAAACGACTTTTTGGTAGTCTCTGTTTCGCAAGAAACTCCCTCAGTAATACAGTTCAGGGAGTCAGCATTCAGCAACCGTCGGCGAAACTCACATGGCACCGAACCAACCGATTCTGCTATAATATAGGGGATGCCCAACTCTTGAGAGTCAATACTTAAGGGGTTAGAGGAACCGGAATGTTCAATCACCGATGTGGGCAAATGACCAGTGACAAACTTCTTGCCATTGAAGTTTTTCGGATTTGCATCACACGTATCTGAACCGTCCAGCACACAGGCCAGCTTTGCCAACTTTGCTCCAACCACCTGTTCAGCAGCACGCGTTGTAGGCGTGTCGCTCACATCCGACACATCAGACAATACTCTACAGGACTTGGGAGACAGATCGGGCATCGGGCTTAACAAAGGGCTTAACAACGTCTGCTGTGTAGGATGCACCACTTTAGCTACAAGTGCGGGTTCAGGGGTGATAAATTGAACACAGGCGTGCGTGTTAGCACTTACTTGTTGGAAAGTGGCAGAGGACTTTTCCGTGGAAACATGAGTTGTGTTGGATGTGTTAGAAGGCAGTTCAGCTGGGTCTTCTAGTACATGGCTTACAGTTTCAGCCCAGGCAGCCATATTAGCCTTGCCTCGTATTTCCATTGTGGCTGCTTCGAACCTCCGCTGCGCCCGAGTTTTGGGCGAAAGGACCACCTTCGTCATCTTTTCGAGGGAGTGCACGAGGCCTCGCACTCCTCAACCTCCTAAGACTCCCAAGACTCAGCGCCGACTCCGCGTCCGCTCCGTGGAAGGCTCGGGTCTTTCTGCGCTCTCGACACGCCCACAGGCGAGTCTGGAAACAGGCAGCAGTAAGGACACACTGCAAAAAAACAGAGCGAACAGGGAATCACTCCGGTCACTCCCAAGACTCAGCGCCGACTCCGCGTCCGCTCCGCGGAAGGCTCGGGTCTTTCTGCGCTCTCGACACGCCCACAGCCGAGTCTGGAAACAGGCAGCAGTAAGGACACACTGCAAAAAAACAGAGCGAACAGGGAATCACTCCGGTCACTCCCAAGACTCAGCGCCGACTCCGCGTCCGCTCCGCGGAAGGCTCGGGTCTTTCTGTGCTCTCGACACGCCCACAGCCGAGTCTGGAAACAGGCAGCAGTAAGGACACACTGCAAAAAAACAGAGCGAACAGGGAATCACTCCGGTCACTCCCAAGACTCAGCGCCGACTCCGCGTCCGCTCCGCGGAAGGCTCGGGTCTTTCTGCGCTCTCGACACGCCCACAACCGAGTCTGGAAACAGGCAGCAGTAAGGACACACTGCAAAAAAACAGAGCGAACAGGGAATCACTCCTGCTACTTATTTATCATTCTTATTTCAGCAAGAATAAAGAGGTTAAGGGGACTGAAAGGGAGTACCATTGGCTATTTTAATCGGTGCAAGTTAACATGCCAAGCTATGTGTTGTGATCGCGATTGGGGGTGGTCCTGACCAGATATTCTGGATCCCTTAATTTCTTTGGTTTGATGGAGGGGGGCCCCAAAGGTGTCCGTGCCCAGGGCCCCAAAAGTGCTTAAGATGGACCTGCTGCCATGCCATTAAACTCTGCTTCACAGCAACCAAATTGCTGGGGCTGCTGGAACACTGCATTCTCGTTGATAAATCCTCGTCGCCAGTATTACGTCCAAAGATTTGCTTGACACAGTAAGTTGTGATACATTTTCTTCATTTTAGGTCAAATCATCTGCACACCCAGACCCTTGCCCATCTCCACAACAGTCTCTTTTTTCACACATAACGTTCCTCAGAGAATCAAATACTGTCACTAGCTCAGTTGTTCTAGAGCTCCCAGCAAAATGCACAGAATGACAAATTGACTAACATCGCATTGAAATCATGCGGCATAGCAAGGTCCTGTTTATCTCTAACATAGAACCTATAACTATGTACAAACCTATAACAAATTTCATATAGCAGTGTGTCATTTAATTCATCCCATGTCACTACTCAACACAGACATAATGCTAAAAAATTGATTATTGTCAGTTGTCTGTCCTAATTCTGGAATCTATGTTTTGTACCAAGCATTGTGTCACCCTGAATTGCTTGATCATTTTTGCCCTTTTTAATGAAGTCCCTCGACTAAAAACTGAAGACATTGGCCCTCATTATAAGTCTGCTGGTAGGGGCAGTGAAATACCAGCAGGCCTGACCTGTCAGTAGTTCAAGCCCCTACCGGAAGATAAATCACTGACACACCAGCACCATTACTAACAGTCCTGGTGCTTTTGTGTTCCCATGAATGGGAACTTACCGTGTTCCTCTGCCACCCATAATATAAAGGTATTATTGGGATATCGGGCAGCCGAAACTGTAAACCGAGGTTGCTGGTAGGCCGCCAGAAGCAACAGTAGCACTGGTAAAAGTTACAATCCCTCATGCACAGGTCATGATAACAGGGGAAATCGTTTTGTAGTTAGCCTTGTGTAGTAATTTGTGTTTTTTTGCGATTTTAGGGAGTATCAGAGGTGTCCTTTCTATGGTCAATTCTAATGAATAGCCAGTGTTCTCCAATTATGGGTCATGTGTGATGGGACCATGTTTGGAATAGATGTACCATCTATTTATTAAGGTTTCAGCTAATATTAATATGTGTGTTGTGTTTTTTGTTGCCACTAGGGACAATCTTGAGTTATTCTTCATGGAGTCTTTAGGCTGACTGTTGTTCTGCACCTGGCTAACAAAGGCTGGTTGTGCTCTTGTAAAAAATGTATTAATCTGAAGGTATACTCCTGGCGTCTTGGGAATTGCTATCTCATGCCTTTGTTCCCTCGATCCTCTCTTATTTAACTCTAACCATGGCACTAGTTGCCAGCCACTGTCTGACCTCTGCACAAATATGTATTTCTGTGGATTCAGCCTTTTGAGTTTTCTCAAGGCCTTGAGGCCTGTGCTCATTCAAAGACATGCTGTGGCTTCCATTTTTAAGAAGATGGCTGTCAAATGACACTCTTGCACAAAAAGGTCTGAGAGCCCCTCGATCGAGAACGCACATGGAGTGGAAGAAATTCCATAGAACAAGGTATTTGACCCATGTTTGAGGGGCTCCCAGATGCTTTTGTAATTTTACAAAACTTGGGATTTCACCCTAAATAACCCAGGGTAATCCAGACGTGGACCCACTGACTGTGCATAAGAGAGGCTCAACTGCACCTCATTGATGAGGCCTTACTAGGCCAAAACATGTCTTGGGTTGCTGATGGTACTCTTGTACAGAGGAGAATTGCCTAGAATTTTGGTGCTGAACTACCCTTGTGGATGAGACCAAGACTGATATGCAAATGGTTATTTCTCCTCTGTAAAGGGTGCAGTGAGCGAAAACGTGGTTGTAGACCCCCCCTGAGTGGAATACATTCCATAGAACAGGGTATTTGACCCATGTTCATTCTCAGTAGAGGGGCTACCACACTCTTTTGTAACTTTGTAAAACTTGGGGTTTCACCCTAAGTAACCCAGTGGAATCCAGACTTGGGCCCCTTGCTCACTGTGCATTAGAGCGGCTCAACTTCTTCTCACTGATGAGGCCCGACTAGGCTGAAACACGTGTCTGGGGTTGCTGATATAGTACTCTTGTTCAGAGTAGAATTGCCTAGAATTTCAGTGCTGGACTGACCTTGTCGGTGTGACAAAGATTGATTTGCAAATGGGTATTTCTCCTCTGTAAAGTGTGCAGTGAGCTAAAACGTGGTGGCAGACCCCCCTGAGTGGAAGACATTCCTTAGAACAAGGTATTTGACCCATGTTCATTCTCATTAGAGGGGCTCCCACCCTCTTTTGCAATCACACTCTTGCTTCTGTGTTTAGCAAGCTATATTTATGTGTTATTCATGTTGCATTCACCTTATACATTGATCCTGTTAGTGTTCATCATGTCTGTGGATGCTATGTTAGTTTTCTTCATGTCTAAATGCATATATTACCTATTGTACATGTTCTTCATGTGAAGTGCATGATTGCTTTTTGTCTAATGCATGTGCTTTACTGTTACAATGTTAGTTGAATGCTTTTACCATATTCAGCTCACATTGTCTCCAAATCCTGCTGCACCAGTGGGAGATAAGGGTGGAATGGCTGTCTCAGTGATTAACGTCTCTTAGCTTTGTGGTATTGGTGTGGGCGAGGGGCAGAAGCTATGGATGATGCATTAATCTACCTCACAACATGGGCATGCCACCACCACCATGGTGGCACTGGGGCAGAGGGTGCGGGAGCACACTGACTCCACCTCGGCCTCTGGAGAGGCAACCAGCCAGGCTATCCAGTTAACTCTGAAATACATCCGGGCCAAGGGGTCACATCCCTCCACCTCTGCAACACCCACTTAGCGTTAATTGCCAAGCTCCCAAAAGCACTGCTCACAGCGCCACCTCATAGCTGAAGGGCACGAAAAGGCACCCATGCCAAATCAGGGCAGGAAATGACTGTCAGACACTGCAACTGTGAATTGAAGGTGTACTTGGGGAGGGGAGTTGGGGAGGGCAGGTTGGGAGGGGAGTTGGGAAGGGGAGTGGGTGAGGGGAGGTGGGGAGGGGCGTTGATGCCTTGTGCAAGTTCAAACCTCTTAACACATACATTCCATGAAACCTTGAACAATGCCAGCAGGACATTCCTTATTGTGCTGAAGTGTTTAATGTGGCAAGTGACTAAATACAGATGTGCAAGTGATCTCCTGTGAGGTGGTGTTTTCAGACAAATGTATCCGTTTCTGCTGAGCCACGTGCCCCTTGCTGGCCTCGGCCTGCTCAGTGTGTGACCTCACAACACATGCAGGCACTGTGTCATCCTCCTCTGTGGGTGGCATGTCCTAATCTGTAGGCAGGGAATGTTGGCTGAACACAAATACTGTGCAACATGGAACAAGTGAGAACTATCTGTCCCGGCTTTTCCGGCCGGTCATCAGTGTACCTCCGGAGTGGGGCAGGTACCAGTACTGTACCTTCAGATGTCCAAAGGTGTGCTCCACACACACTCTGGTGCGCATGTGTGAATGGTTGTACGTGACCTCCTGTGGTGTCTGGGGAT
This sequence comes from Ambystoma mexicanum, assembly GCF_040938575.1. Taxonomy (NCBI): domain Eukaryota; kingdom Metazoa; phylum Chordata; class Amphibia; order Caudata; family Ambystomatidae; genus Ambystoma; species Ambystoma mexicanum. The sequence continues at coordinate 1,029,180,726 of NC_090927.1, read as the reverse complement.
TCCTGAGTGGTGTCATCAACAATGGCAATTGAGAGATCCAGAATCACCTGCAAGTGCAAATGACATAGATGTGAACCACAGCGGTCAGCTGCTGTGTTGCAAGTAACAACAGCAAGTTAGTAAACAGTCTCAACGTGCATTTCATGCATCAATTCACATTACATAAACTCATATTGAAATCTTTGCATGTGTGGTGTATCACTCAGAAGAGGTGTACTGTAAGGCTTGGTATGTCTTGGTCACAGCTCACAGCCTAACACATGTCTTTCAGCATCTGTCCCTAACAGGGGAGATAACCCATGGTAGCTGGTGAGGGCCTGTGCACTGCTCCCATGCATTAGCCTTGAACAGTGCCTGTAGTATTACAGGTTGTCATGTACAGGTCCCAGTGTGGTGTTCATGTTTGGGTCAATGGCCACAGTGGTCTCTGTACATGCCATTCCATCTGTCAGTGTGCTGTCTCTTGGGAGCCTTTTGGCACCAGATTATTATGACATCCATTTCAATGTTCTTTGGGACTGCACATTCCCAAAGTCCCAGGAGTCCATTGGTATCAGGGCCCCTACACCTTGTCATTTGCAACCCCCCTCATCACACACCAGGGGCATCTGGACCTGGGCAGGATTTTGAGAATGACTGTGTGTCCTGGTGCTAATGTTCTTCTTGTGCATTCTTGTACGGTGTGGTTCAAGTTGGAATGAATGTCAGCCTTGCTCATGTTGCCAACTGTCATCTTTGGCCTTTTTCCCCCTCTTGCCTCTGGGCCCCGTGGACAGGCTTTGGACACGACTAGGTGGCACAGCCCCCCTTTCCAGCCCATGCTTTTTGTGGGATGTGTGGTGTTTCATTCTGGTACCTGTAGTTCAGTGAGTGAGGCTGCCTTATTGGAGTTGCATAGCTTGGCCATTTCCTGCTGGTCCATGCCTTACTCTGGTGGAGCGCAGCCTGTCATGTGTGGGGTGCGCAGGTTGGTCCAGCATGTTCAGGGCCATGTCAGGGCATGCATTAACAATGTGTTCCACCCCTAATAATTGCATGTCACTCGTTCAGCAAGTTCAGTGTATTTGGACATGCACTCAACCAACATCCAGGTCCATTGCCTCTGTGCTTCTCTGTGTACCTTGGAAGTGTGCTGTTTTGCAGGACCATGGCGTCATGTGTGGATCCTAGAATTCAGACACAGCAGTGTGTGATGGTAGTCACAAGTGACCTGGATGTTGAGGGAGTGGTAATGCTTGCAGTTGTGGTTTGCATCCTCGGATGCCTGGCCACCAATGCAACATGGGTTCAGTCACAGCGTCAAGTACATTGGACAAGTGTGCCATGGCATAGAATCTGACCTTGCTGTGTTGTCCTGTGCCGGGGTTGTGTGGAGTGTGATGAAATGTCCAACATGGTGTAGGAGTGTTGTCAGCATGTGTCCAAGAACAATGGAGAAGGTTGGCTGTGAGATGCCATGCAGCGTGGCCGCTGTGTGCTGAAACGTGCCCGTCGCCAATAAGTTCAGGACTGACACCAGCTTTACCATTGGTGGAATGACTGTGCTGATTTTGATCCTGCTTCCAATATCCTCATGGTTCAGTAGTTCTACTATGGTCTCCCTATTGCAGCGATACAGGTTCTCTATCTGGCCATCTGTGTGGTTCTGGGTGAGACCATGTTCTGGGGTATGGGTGATCTTCTCTCCCACCATCTCCTCCTCGCCATCAGCCTCCTCCTGCTCTCCTCTACTGCTTTCTCCCTGTGATAGTCCTCCTGCAGGTCAATGTCCAACTGCAACAGCCGAATGCTCACTCTCGCACAGACCAGTGACAACATTGTGGTGTTGGATTGGTGTTTCTGAGGTGCATGTGTGCCCCTCATGTACCCTTTGTGTGTGCATTGTATGCACCTGGGGTGATTGGGAGCACGTGTGGCCTGTATTCGCTCACCTGTGTCAACAACAAAACATGATCAAAACCTCCATGTTACACAATCCCCACCCAAAACTACTTGATCATTCATTGTTTAGCTAAAATAATCTATTTTATTCATTTATCAAAAAAGGTAAATGTTTTCGAACATTCAATTAGATATGTGAACCACAAACAAGATATATACTGTAATACATCAGACACAAGACGCAAAAATCTATATATTCAACATAAATATTCCATACATACTGTAAACAAAATAAATGTATAGTGCAAACAAACCCCTAACACATTGAGAGACCCTTCAACTCTTATTAGTCCTTTTGGGGGAACAACCCCTTATTTGCAGTGTCTTGATCGCTTCTGAAACGTCAACACAGTGGGCCTCATTACACGGACGGCGGTAAGGGTTTACCGGTACCGGTAAGGGTACCAGTGCCGGTAAACCCTTACCGCCTTACTACGAGGTCCCTTTGTGGGACCCTACCTTAACGGCTGGTTTTACCAGCCGTTAAGGACGGGACCCGCACAGGGACCTAGGAGGTAATTACGGTACCGCAATTTGCAGAACCGTAATTACCGCCTTCCCCATTCCCATTGAGCCCTATGGGGCAAAAATGGGAATGGGGAAGGGCCATGATGAATGGGGAATTACCGCCCCCACACACCTTGGAATAGGGCGGTAATTCTGCCATTCACCATGGCGGACTCAGTAAAATACCGCCGGCAACCATGGTGCTATTAGCGCCATGGTTACCGCCGTCCGTGCAATGAGGCCCAGTGTTTTTCAGCCTTCTAAAGAGCATCAGATGGTGCTCAAACCCTTGGTGGCCTTCATCGGGACAAAACCAATGTCTTCATTATAACCCAATTGTTCCTGTGTCTTTCCTCTATCTACAATTCAAAAATATGTACAGATTTTTCTATTAGTGTAAGGAGATATATGAGTGACATACAACTTCAAAAGGACGTACTATTCCATCATTAGCTATTCTTTTCATCAATAGATGTAAAACTGGACTACGTACTTTCTGGTAGTAACCAGTCGAAAAGTAGACTCACATTGGCCTACTTGCTCTTCCTGTGCTTTTGAGTAGTCACCTATTCCTAGAGACAAATATAAAACAATTATCAATCACAGGGACCCATCTCAATAAGTCCTCTAACATGTACTTACATCCCCACTAGCATGAACCGGCTCAGTGCAGCAAGTGCTTACCTGGTTTTTCAAGAAGCCGTCTCATATTTAGTGATTTTAAACGATGCGGACAGCAGTTTTTCACCCCTGTGACCTGTATAAGACAAATGGCAACAAACTAAGTGATACCATATATGAGCCGTGTATATTAAAGTATGACTTATGAATTATGAGAAGGGAGGGACTCACCAGCTGTCCACTCCCTAAGTCTCCTCAATCCACGCAGTCCCGAAAGCGGAGGAGGAATCCACTAAATCGCCTTTTGCCTGTTGTGCAAAAAATGACCATTAACAGTAGAGGCCATGTACTATTGGCTATGATTACTCTACCGCATATACTGAGATATCACACGTAGTGGAACGCACGGCTGCCCATTTAATGGGCCAATGGATGGAACCCTATCCCATGTGTTCGAAGGTGACAGACAGTGCTGTGATAATGTATACCACCCAAACTAAGATAAAACGGCAATGCACGTGCGAAGCCTTTGGTAATATATATACCCTGGGGCTGGATGTCCCTGTATAAAAATATGTAATGTAATGTATGTAAATATGTGCTCTGTAAAGCGCTTTTGAATAAGGTGCTATATAAATAACACATCATTATCATTATAAAGACTCAAGATACTTAGTGCCCGATAAATGCCATAGGTACTGCTTGCACCTGCTTTATTATGTAATGCAGCCTGGCAGGGGAGGGACAAGCCTATGAGGCGTTGAGGGATCTGCTGCCTCCTTACCCACCTTGTGATAATCTCCACCAGAAAGCCCATATAAATACAGGACGTTGCAGAACCCCCTCTAAGGAGGAGAGTGTACATGCTGCCGCTACTTAATACACCCTCATACAGTGCAAGGCTACTTAGAAAATGCCCATAGATACGCCCTCATAGTGTGTACAAACATGGTGATATGGAGGGGTGTCGGAGTTGTAGAACAACTTACTGTATCTAAAACTGATGGCTCGGCCCGGGACCTGCAGGCAGTCGTGAGTACTGTGCCTAGCTACGGGGAAGCACAGCGATGGTAACCATTAGTAACCACCAGTGCACGTCACTGCAAAAAGGGCGGAGGGACTCCCTCATGTTTACTACGGTGGCGGCCATGTTAGAGGATGTAAAAACCCTATATACTCCAATTTTAGACCAAGCATTGATGCTATCAGTGCAGTGGGTTGCACACTGTGTGTACCCATTAGAGAATATGGGTGGTACCGTTCAATATGTGAGGGTTTACTGTACCTTCTAGTTAACGTGCCAACTAGCTAGTCAGTGAAAGTCCATGTATAATACAGGTCTCAGTCAAAGTAAAAAAAAGCCATTTAACTCTTATGCTCACTTCTATTGTACCAGTGCATTCTTTAATCTTTCCATGTATGAATTAAAGTATGTATACCAGGTAGCTATCTTAGACAAGAAGTCACTGCAATGACATGGGTCAAGCGTATTTATCCCAGGATGTGAATAAACATATGATCTCTGCAGGGTGGAATCATTTAAATCCCCACAGCTTTTCTTCCAGCGTGTTTACTGGGATATATGTGACCCACCATAAATGTGTGTTATGTAATAAGGTGCAAATACTTGACCCAATGTACAATTATGGAAATCATGCCAACCTGCCAATCAACTACAAAACATAGATACTGAGGGACCGAAAACATACTGTTTAGCCCAACCCGGGTTACAAAACCAGGTTATCCCCCATGATTGATTTTGTATTTGGATTTTTCAAGTATATATTGTCAAATTTAACACCATGGAAGACAAAAATTCAAACAATGCACAAATTAAACAGGGACAAAAACCTTCTGTTTAACCAATCCAAAGTAAGTAAACCAGTAATTCCACATCGTCTTATCATGTTTACACTCATATATTGTCAATTTAAAGCATTTCATATGTTGCTCCTAATAGCATAGCTCTATGCACTGTGCTGTAGTATAGCACTGGAGGGAAACTTAGGTAGCCCAACAGGGTAACTAAATCCTGTTATTCCCCATATACATTTTTGTTGCTTGATTTCTCAAGTATATATTGTCAAATTTAACACATTTCATAGTGTCCTTGATGCATCATGGAAGACAGAAAAATAAAAAAAATGCACACAATACATAGAAATACAAACCTTGTTTAGCCAATGCAGAAATACGTAAACCAGTAATTCCCCATAATCTTCTCATGTTTACACTCACATATTGTCAATTTAAAGCGTTTGCTATGTTGCTTCTAGTAGAGTATCTCTATGCACTGTACTGGAGTACAGCGCCCAAGGCACACTTAGACACCTGATGTCTATCGGGGCAGTGTCTCCCGTTTGTTCCCGCTTATATATCAAAAATAAGATTGTTTCATTCAACAGAAACATCTAGGCCTTGGTTAACAGTGTCAGGTTTGTATATCCACTGTTTTTCTAGCCTATAGAGTGGTGGTGCTCCTAGATCCACAGTTTATGGTTGTGGCTTGAACATCTGTAAAACGAACCAGAATATGCCCTTGTCAGTGTGTCCCGTGCGCTTATAATGGTCAACCAACAGTTTGTTAGGTACCATATTGCATATACAGGACCGATGTTCAGAAATCCATTGCCTGATTTGGCAGATGGTTTTGCCAACATATATTGACTTACACAGGCACTCAATAATGTAAATTACCTTTTTTGATGTTTACAGCTGGTGTGTTTCCTAAACTCCCATCTAGATTTGCCATGTTCAAACAGAAGTTTGGTGTTGGTAAAATTCTAGGCTGCATAGCTCCCACATTTGTGGTGGCCAACCACTGGAGGGAGCCCCCCACAATGCGGTAACATCCCAGGAGCATCGGTGGGTACTTTATACGTTTAAACTGGTTTTTGACTGATATTTAATTCTTGAAAGCGAATAAGGGTTTCCAATTAAGTGTAGCCTGTTGTTTAACCAAATGCCAATTCTTGTGTATGATTCCCTTTATTTGATTACGAGAAGGTAGTCAGAAGCAACTATAAAAGAGCTGCAAACGTAAATAGGGAAATGGACCTCAATAAAGATTGGTGTGTGACTAAATATTTTGACACACTCCAATCTTTATTGAGGTCCATTTCCCTATTTATGTTTGCAGCTCTTTTATAGTTGCTTCTCACTACCTTTTCGGGTTATCCACTGGCAATGAATCTCTTTTTGAGATGACCTGAGTGTGTTATAAAGTCACTTTTTTTCAGAACAGTTTCGGCTTATTCAAAGAAACTGACTAAAAGGCAAGTCAATCTTGAGTCTGGCCGGGTGAAAATTTGTGAAATGAAGTAATCCATTCTGGTCCAATGGCTTCCTATATAGGGTGGTGGCGAGACCCTTGGTGCTTTTATAATTTTTAAGCTCTAGAAAACTGACTTGATGTTGGTGTGCTTCCATTGTAAACTTCAAATTAAGCCATTGGAAGAAAAGTTGCAAATCTGCTTCACTTCAGCTCCATATGCAGAAAATGTTTTCTATATACCGTTTTGTATAGTCCTCTCACCTGTGGGCATTTACCTCCAGCTTGCAGGCGGTGGTTTATCCACCATGCTTTTGCTAGTATTACTGGCAGAATTTGGCAGTAATATCTGGATTTCTCCATCTCATGATCAGCTGATATTCCCGGTAATACCATCGGCCAAGGTACCAGCATCTGGTATTCCATTGCTGTTAGTGCTGGTGGGCCTGACAACGGTATTACCGGTGACAGTGTTACCGGCATCAGTGTTACCGTCTAATCGTGATTGGCCAGTACAATAAATGCAGCGGTAACCGGTATCACCACCAATTTTGCTGTATGCCGCTAAACTCATAATGAGCGCCATTGTCTCAAATCCAGGTGATGCTAAGATGAAACTGTGTTTGTGGGATTGTTGAAATGCCAGTGACAATAAGGTCCAATATACTTTACATAAGGATATGGTGCAAGAAAAGAAATAAAAATGATGTCCTTCCAAATTATTTAGAGAAATTCCCAAATGGACGCTACCGGAACATCTTCCTAAGATAAATCTTATCCCGACTAGAGAAATAGAAAATATTAGGAAGTTTGTTGATGATAGCACCTGTACATTCCGAGTACGGCGCTAACCAATGGCGCTATTAACGCCTTGGTTGACGCCGTACCCGGAACGGCAGCGCCTTGGTGGATGGCGGAATCACCGCCCCATTCCAAGGTTGGCGGGGCGGTGATTTCCCATTCACCAAGGCTCTTCCCCATTCCCAAATCAGCCCCCATAGGGCTCAATGGGAATGGGGAAGATGCAAATAACGGTGACCGTTCATTACGGTCACCGTTATTGGCTTGGGGGCCCCTTTGCGCCCTTGACTTTAACACCTGCTCAAAGCAGGCGTTAAAGGCGAGGGCGCAGAGGGAACTCGGAGTATGGCGGTAAGGGAATACCGCCACCGGTCTCGTTACCGGTGGCCGCTATCCCTTACCGCCATACTCGGAATGAGGCCCATTATGTCTTAAAAAACAAGAATCAGTGACCCTTTGACAAATTGTGATTAAATGTCGAGCTTTGCAAACCTTGAGACAGGCAATATTTACAAGATTTGTCTACAAGGCACTTTGGTTAACCAGGGAAACATTTTGGAATGTCCCTTTAATGGAAGAAATAGTGCTCTTATGATAGCTCTAGCTGTAACAAAGAAGAGAGCACTGTGCACTTTATCCTGTTCTGCCCAGCCTCTGCCAGCATCAGGAGAAAATGGCTGTTATCAATATTTAGGCAATTGCATGTGAGAACCGTAAGAATGGCCCTATGTCTTTGTATGAATGGAGAAACTGAAATGCCATTGTATTGTTTTGGGACTTTTTGTTGCAGGCTTGGAAAAGGAGATCTTCATTCTTAACTTTACCAGCAAGAGACTCTCTGACACAGGACCCCATAACATGGCCTTTTATATTCATATTTATATTTATATTTTAATGTTTATACTTTTTAAATTGAATTGTACTGTTGTGCATAAACACATGCTACCTGTGCTGTGCCGGTGATATTGTCTTTGTATGTCACTTTTGTGATCCATCAGGGTCCAAATAAAGGATTGATTGATTGATAGCTATAGTGACGTTTTTAATTATTTGTAATATGGTCAATGCTGGATGAAATTTGTAAATAATGCAATAATCATACATTTAAGCTATCAATCTTTTATTATTGAATTATTGTGATATGTTACGGAATTCATTTAAATAACTGGAATTTTATGGACTTTAAAACAAAATATTATTAAGTGTTTTGGTTCAGACAAAGTATAAACCTTTCACTTAGTACAAAAACATGTCAAGATAATCAAATTGGCATTCTCATGCAATCAAAACTTTAAAATGGCTAGTGTGGCTACATGCTTGTCCCCTGAAGGAATACCTAGAAATAAAGACACCCACACCATAGTAATAAAGGTTATTATTAAAAGTGTAGTTTGTGTTTTATTTATGCATGTGTCCAATGTGTGTGTATGTTGGACTAAATCATCCAGCCCACCATGGGTCTGAATGGAATGTTCAGAGCAGAAAAGAAAAGAGAAAACAAAGAAATAGATCTCCTCTGCCCAAGAATGTCCAGGGAAGAGAAAAGAATCCAGAGAGGATTTCAAATAAAGACAGTTGAAAAATAACCTTGGAGGAGAGTTGAGCAGAGAGAAGCAGAGAAAGAATTTCCTTGGGGGTTGTTGCCTTACGGCAGCTCCGGGGCCGTTCCACCTGTCGGCCCACCTGGGGCCAGACCGGACGGGTCCAGTGATATTCATGGTGCAGGCAGCATGCCAGGTGCTGCCTGGGCCCATAGAGAATAACCCAGTCCAGGCTGCATGTGTGGGGGTGGCCCAGACCAGGCTGCCCATCTAAGCTCCGTGACGGCCTGCCTCATGGCCAGCAAGGTGGACCCTTTATAAAAGACCTACCAGGGCTATGTATGCCAGCAGCAGTGCGGGAGGTGCAGATCGGGCAGAGACAAAGTCTGCTCTACCCAAGAGGGTGGAGCAGTGAAAGAGGTGGTGGAGGAAGTCTGGGGATGCTCCATTGAGGGCCCTGGTGACAAAAGTGTCAAGGCAGCCAAGCGGAGCAGCCTGGGTAAAAGCATCAGCCTGCCCCAAGTGTCTTGCCATGCATTGTAGAGGAGGCAGGTCAGATGCCCCAACAAGGTCATATAGCACAGCAGTGAAGTCAGCAGCGTCCATGTTGCCATGGGAACATCGCTCGAACAAAGGTGGATGTGAAGATGGCAGGGGTGAGTATCCCCATGACACCGGGGATGCTGCTGGAAGTCAAAATGATAGTGCGGGTGCGGCTGTGATGTCTGGTGGGCCCGCCAGACAACAGTGCACACTCAGCATAGGTAAACAATGCCACTGGTATGGTGGTGAGGTTGGGTGGGCCCACCAGCCCATGTGGTCTATGTAGAATATATAAACATTGCTGTGGGTGTAGCAGTGAGCCTAGCTGGGCTTCCCAGCCAATGGGGCTCACCCTGAAGATTACCAAAGAACTGTGGGGCACGGTGGTGAGCATGGACGGACCCCCACTCATGCAAGTGGGCTGCCAAGGACTGTGTACAGAGCACATTGAGCGCAGTGATGGCAGGTGGCCCCAGACAGCTTTTCCACCAGCCCACCATCCAGCAGTGCCTCGAGCCAGCACAGAGCCATCTCCACCAGAGACAGACATCAAGGTACTGTGAAGGGGTGACTGACTGCAGCAGTTACCCCATTGCGACATAGGAGGTCATTACGACCTTGGGAGGTAGCCATGCCGCCATTTGCGGCATGGCTACCCCCATACCAGGCACCGGGTCCGGGTTCCTGGAATGGGGAAATACCGGGCCATTCCGACCATGGAGGGCCCGGTATTTCCCTATTCAGGGAACCCATCCCCATAGGACTCAATGGGAATGGGGAGCATGCTAACAACGGGGCCATTAATGACGGGCCCGTTGTTAGCATGCTGGTCTGCTCACGGTACCCGCTAAGGATGCCTGGTAAAACCAGGTGCCCTTACCAGGTCCCTCGAGCAAACCTCGTAATGCAGCGGTAGGGGGTTAACGGGGCCAGCAGCTCTACTGGCCCTGTTAACCCCCTAATGCCAATGTCGTAATGACCTCAATAGTGTTGTATTTAGCATGTATTTTGTAAGTCAATGTATATATGTATGTGTAGTTACATGTATATATTTATTTATGTGAGGTTATGTAGGGTAATTGTTAAGTAGGGGAAAGTGTAGAGTTGTGCTAATTGTTTGGGGTACTTTGAGTAGAATTAGACGTTAAACAGGGGTAGGACATTATATACAGCTGGCCATTATTTCAAATAGAGGGTAGAGGTTAGGTACTCTGTTGTGAGGTAGTGGGCTAGTGTGGCAGCCTGCCTGAGGCTGCCTATCAAGATGGGACCACCCACTGAGGCCATGCTCTGGCCTCACACTAAATGTGGATGTTAACTGAGTTTAGGTAAGAGGTCTCTTGTGCCAGACTCAGCTAATGGTCCCTGCAACCCCTGCAAGAAAGGGTGGGTGGATGTAGCAGGTCCCCAATCAGTTGGAACTCACGCCAGGGGAATCCTAGGGAAAAGATAAATGTTAAAAGTGGTTTATTAAATAAAGAGGGGTCCCCGTTAGGATCCCTATAAAATTAACTTTGGTGTCTGTGTCCATTAGTGAACAAAGAACTCAGAATGTAGCACATCTCCTCTTCACAACAATTTTATTTATCAGGTACAGCGCCCCTCTATACCCAGTGGGACTGAGGGGTAGGGGTGCTGGTTTTCATGGGGACTGTCCCTGGTTTGGGGTTAGAGGTGCACACCCTTGCTCGAACCAGTGCCAGGAAACAGTGGCTACAGTTAGTATTGATTCTGCGCTTGCCAGCTGTTGTACCATGGACTCATTGGAAGATGTTTTAATTGGTGACTCTGGTGACGCTGGTAGATTGGTACCAGCAGAGTCAATGGCCCTCACTGCAAGGTTTGCGGTAACCCGCCGGTGCTACTGATTCTGCCGATATCCCGGATATCAAAAGTGACGGCGGAAGAGTAAATCCCCATTCCCATGGAGTTCTACAGGACTCCATGGAAATGGGGGCACTGAAGCACCTGCACCATTGCTAATGGTGCCGGTGCTTCAGTGAAGGACATGCCGGTAGGGCATTCTAAATGGAGATACATTTTAAATGGTTTAATTACATTCAGAAACTTTGCAGAGAAGTTTTTTTGTTTCTTTAGTATGCCTGGTTTACATCCATAAAATCCTCTCTAGAGATATCAAATGGAACCATCTATTTTGATGACTAACAATAATCCTTGGTAGAATGTTTAGTAAGGATAGGATTAATTCACATCAAGAAGAAGCACCGTTTAAAATTCATATATACAAATGAAAAACAGAAGTAAAACCGACAATCATTTCTCAAAATTCTTCAGCAAAGGCAGCTGGTGGCAACATGTACTCATCTTTGCACTGCCATTAACCCATTAGTTACGTGAAAAATCTGAAATTCCGAAGCATGGTATGTTCCCATATTTGCAGGCAAGTATATATCTTTAAGATGTTGAGGTATTTTTTTCAGAATGGCTCTCTCACTTACAGGATGAGATTCAGATTGTATTTCAGGAGAGTAGTATGGTAGGCTTTAGAAGAGGGGTGATGCTCATCAGTATTTCCCTTGACCAAATCCAACACGTACGGACCAAATGTACACGCCCTCTCATGTTCATCAATGAGCGATCAGCATTCGCTCACACTGCAGAAAGCACTGACTTCATCCCGTACAACCTTGATGCCCTATTCCTCACTGAAACATGGTTTACCTCATCCTCCTCACATGATTTCAACATCCTCCTCCCACAAGACTACTTCACCCAACATGCTGACCAGCCAGGAAGAGCAGGAAGCGGACTGGCAATCATCCACAAGAGGGATTGGCCATGCTCTATCATCCCCTCTCCCAGAACAAGCTCATTTTTATCCCTCGCCTGATGGTTCTCTCTATCACACAAGGAATCCATAACCTTCCACCACATCTACAGGCCACCTCACAGGAGTGACTCTTTCATTGCAGACATCTCCACCTTACTTTCCTCATCCAAATAAACACATTCACAGTCTTTCTCTGTGATTTTAACATCCCTGAGTCACAGCCTGACAACCACACTCTAAGTATGCTTTTCGCACTGACCACTTCCATCGACTTTAATCAAATTGTGCTCTCCTCACACACAACAAATGCAACACCTTAGACTTAATTCACATCATCCCCTTACATCACCTGTGCAGAAATGATCCCACTTTACTGGTCTGACCACACCACCATCCCATTATTAGTCACCCACTCGACTATGTCTCTCGAAGGTCAGGGTAAACTGCTCACTCAACACAGCTCATTCAAAACCTTCCTGGCCAATGAGCTAGAAGCAAACTTTGCAGACTTCCCCACCACAGGGAATGCCTCGGGCCTCCTGGAATTATTCAGCAACTCTGCCATGAAACTGGTGGACACTCATGCCCCCATAAATTCCAGCAAAGCTAAGGCCACACCATCCACCCCAAGGAACACCCCAGAGCTAGTCTCAAACAAACTCTCAACCAGAGCCCTAGAGAAACGGTGGTGCAAAAACCATAACTCAGGAGACCTCACCAACCTGAAATCTCTGCGCGCAAATCATAGAATTTTAATTTCTGAGGCCAAATCTGCTTAATACTCACCACCATTGAGGCAGCCTCTAACTGGAGCAAAGCTCTTTTTGAAGTAGTAAAGCATTGTACAAAACCCTCACCCAACCCTGAGGTACCAGCAACACAGGAAAACTGCAACAGAATTAACACATTTTGTATTGAAAAAATCGACAAAATCCGAGACCATTGAATCAACTTCTCACAGAATTAGCATCCCTTGCACCACTGCCCGCACACTGCCCTCTCTGGACCGAATTCTCTCCTCTCTTAATACCCAGATCTCATAAAAATGGATGCCTCCCTCACATCTACTTCTTACTCTGACGATATAAATACAGCCTCCATCATTAAACCATTTTCAGGCCCGGTGCTCAATGCGCTCCTCAGCATCATCAATGCCTCCCTCTGCTATCATTACAATACAAAGCGTGAATGTATACACAATGAACTCTTTCCTGAGTCTGATGTCCGCAGTGATAAGAAGTAATTGGAAGCCTACCACACTCCACCCTGGACCCTGGAATATGGTAAACAAGATCCGGGGGGAGCCTGGGAAACCCTCCTGTGGGATAAAACCCAATGTGGCTTGGCCCCTGACTGGAAAATGATCTGAGATGTTGGATGCCAGGATCCGCCAGAACTGAGATGGAGCAGTTTGGGGCAAATGTGATATGATATGCTATGATGAGTCATTTATAACGCGCCTGTACACAAGTGTTTCTAGACGCGACAATGGAGGGAAGATAGAGGAAGGACAAAACAAACAATCTTACTTAGGCCTTTTGTTATTCAGGTCATGCCCGTGCGATATCACAGAGTGCAGGGGTGGGAGAAAAGGGAGAAGTGCTAGGGAGAGGGAAGGGGAAGTGCAATCAGGGCAGCATTGCTCTGAGTGAGTGCAGCCAGGGCACTCAGCTCTGAGAAGTGCAAGGAGGTAAGGAACTGTAGGGTTATAGTTAAAGCCTCTAAGTGCACAGTGGTCCAGAGGCATTACAGGGGCGACTGGTTATGGAAGAGCCTGGTATCCAGTAAGACTCTGAGGGGTAACCAGGCAACCAGTCAGCGCAGCAGACAGGTATGTCAGCAGGGGAGAGAGAGAGAGAAAGAGAGCAAGACATTATAGGCGAAAAGGAAGGTTGTTAGCTGCTTCTGTAACCTCAGGCGGCCTGGATCAAGTTTGAGGTGGCAAGGAGACCATTCCAGAGGGAAGTACCTGCAGAGGAGAGATCTACCCCCCAATCTCTGCCTAGAGAAGCAGCTGACCCTCAGAGAGTTAGAGTTGGATAATCAAAGGCCTTTTGGAAGGTGTTTTGGAAGAGAGAGTTGGATGTAGTGCTGGCACGGGCCCCAGAAAGCCTTGTGGATGATGCAGAGGGTCTTGAACTTGAGCACCTGCATCGCACAACATTGCAGACTTGTCCTGCAAGGGCTTTATCTCAGAGGGTCTGATCCTCAGTTCTTAACATTTTGGATGCATGGATGTAGGTATTATGCATTGACAGGCAGCATCTCCTGTGCACTTGCGTCGTACAGGACCGTGGCCTTGTCCTGCGAGTGAGAAGGCAGTTATACCCGGGGGCAGTACAGAAGGTTAGTTATTGAAAGAAAGGAGCAGCAGAGCAATAGTGAATAGATCTTGCAGAACGTGACCCAAATAGTTACATGAAAGGATAGAAAGATATTTATTACTAGTTTCTTTCTTTAAACAGTAATGTGTGATCTGGGGAGTGCCATAGCAGGAAGGCACTGTTAGACGGTGAAATCGCAGAACCCTAAAAAGAGCTTCTTAATAAACTGCTTGCACTTTGCTGATTCTCTTTGTAAGGATTCAGCGGGAGCAGGAAGCATGCCGCTGTGAGGCAGACCTGCCTGCAGCTCCAAATCTGAGAGTGGCTAAGAGAACAGTAAGAGCTGGAAGCGTTGCTGCACGGCAGACACGCCCTCAGCTCTGAATCGGTGTGCAGCTCTCATGACCAAGGGAATGCCGTGCCAGGGCTCAATAGGGCAGGGAATGTTTGGCACTATCGGAAAAAGGACCGGCATCGTTGATGTGTGCCTGCAAATTAAGGGCTCAGAGCAGAGAGAATAATAGTCGTGAGGATATCCAAGAACAATGTGGTGCACGTGTTGCGCTCCAAACCAATAAGCAAATGGGGAACGAGTTTCGCACAGGAGTAGGAGGAACTGGGGAACGCGTTGCACTCACGGAGAGAGGATCCAGGTCTTGATATGCCACGATGAAGCACATAGAAAGAAAGCAAGAGCAAGGATAGAAAGCAGAAACTTAAAAGGGATGGGGAAATAGAAGAGAGAGAGAAACTAGGAAGCCAGGGAGTCAAGTAACACTCACAGGAGCGTATGAATCAAGGCAGAAGCAATGCACAGAGCTGGCTGGCGAGTGCCCTCATATACTGCATGCAAAGTGTTTCTGACCAATGAGTTGTTTTGCTGGTAGCAATTTTGAAAAAGACTAGCTTGCAGGAGGTAGTTTACTCTTATGGAGCTATTCTGTGCCATCTTGGATGAAGATTGCACATATCTGAACCCCATTCTTCTCCATTTGCACCACAGAGACCATGAGGAATAGTGATTCATGACAGTATGCCCCCATGTGCAGAGAGAGGACTGGGTTTCCAAAGTCAGGATCTATGAAAGCATCTCATGCATGCAGGGGCATGAACAAAAGATGCTGGTTCTCAAGTGCTTTCTGCTGGAGAATGCCCCTTCCAGTCGACCAGATTTTGTAGTCATCCTTTATAGTAGCAGGAGTCACAGATACCAGCCACTTCATATTCAGGACCCATACTGGTATCCACCGGGTGTGGATGTTGGCTGTCATTTCTCAAGAAACAGTCTATTAGGTGTAGTTTTAGTTGTGAAATATGGAGTACAGTATGTATTTGAGACCATGATTTGGGTAGTTGAATGCGATAGGCCACTGAACCTTTTCTAGCCAAGACAGAAAATGGACCAAAATATCAAGGTGATAATTTGGAGGGACCAAATGTCTAGGGAGGAATTGTGCAGCAAGCCACACTTTATCTCCAATTTTCAAAATGGGTTCTTGGGTTCTCTTTTGATATGCATATTTTTTTTGCTGGACTCTCGATGCTGAGAGAGCGAAGAGTGCCTTTTTATGCCCTTATATATTGCTTTATATTGGTTATCAAATCCTCGAGAGCAGGACTTTTGGCTGAGGATAATGTTTGAGAAGGTATGCCAGAAGAATGGTAACCAAAGTTACAAAGAAAAAGACAATTGTTGATAGTACTGTGATGAGTGTTGTTGTAGTTGTATTCCGTTATGGGGAGATGATCTCTCCAATTGTCCGGTAGTGCTGAAACAAAACATCTCAAGTATGGTTCCAGAGTCTAATTTAATCTCTCTGTTCGACCATTAGTCTGAGGTTGAAATCCTGAACTTAAAGCACAATATATTTCTAGAGTTTTGCAGACAAGGGTCCAATTTCTGGAAGTATATTGCGGCCCTCTCTCTGAAATTATATTATCCGGGAGGCCATGTAACAGAATAATAGATTGTAAGGGGTTTTTGGCCATTGTAGATGCAGATGGAACCTGTGGTATAGACAAAAAATGGGTCAATTTGGTGTAGGGGTCTACAGTTATCATTATAGTAGTATGGCCATTAGATGGAGGAAGATCTTCTATAAAATGAGTTGAGATTTGCTGCCATGCTCTGCCAACAATCTGAAGAGGTGGTGCCGAGGATTCTTGGTCTGTAAGTACGTGATGCATGTAGCTATATAGTCTCTGATATCTTGCAACATATCTGGCCACCAAAAATATCTGGATAGAAAGGTTTGTGTGGCTTTAATGCTCCAATGTCCAGCAATCAATGTATCATGGGCCATCCATAATGCCTCCCGTCTTAGGCTTTGTGTAGGAATAAAGACTTGTTGTTCATGAAAGTAGAGATCTTTCTCTGGTGACAGATTGTATCTTTTTACCAATTCTTGGTAACTTAGGTGGTTATGATGGGTTTCTTTGCACAACATGGCAAAGAAATCTTCCACCAAAAACACAAATGTGGCTTTGGGAAACATTTTCTCTGTTTGGAAAGCTGAATGCAAACTTGTTGGTTTGCGGGAAAGAGCATCTGCAATAATGATAATTCTTTCCCAGAAAAAAGGTAAAGTTGGCTTTATAGTAAGAAAAGAAATAGGCCCACCTGGCCTGCCAACTGTTAGGGTCTCTATGTGCTGTAAAACCCTGAGGTTATACTGATCTGTCCAAACTTTAATGGGAAATTACGAACCCAACAACAGATGATGCCATTCCTGAAAAGCTCTCTTTATAGCTAGTAGCTCTTTTTCCAGTGACATATAGTTTGTTTTGGATAATGTGAGTGTCTTGGACAGGTAAGTAATAGGGTGCTCAACCCTGTCCTTTTCTGATTTTTTCAAGACTGCAACCTAAGCATTGTTCAACATATCAGAATCAACTGTAAAGGGTTGACTCTGATTGGGTAACGTAATACTCGTGCAGTGGTAGAGGTGTTTTTAAAGACTGGAGGGCGTTTTGGGCTTTATCATTTCAAAAGAATTGTGTTCCCTTTTTTAAAACTGTGGTAATGGGAAGAATGGAACGAGAAATTTGAGGAATGAATTTCGGATAAAAGTTGGAAAATCCCCCAAAATACTGTACTTCTCTCACTGTGCACGGTGGAGGCCTTTCTACTACCGCTTTTACTTTCTCAGGATCCATTCGAGTCCTGTGGGTGGATGAAATATAACCCAAATAGGGAACACTGGTTTGGTGAAAAACACACTTTTTGAGTTTGGTAAAAAGATAGTTGATTTGCAGACGCCAGAGAGCTGCTTGTACATGTAGCACATGTTCTGAGGAGGATTTAGAAAATATCAAAATGTCATCTATATTCACTACTACAGAGTAAAGTAATAAGTCGGAGAGTACGTGGTCCATGAATCTCTGGAATATTGCTGTTGTTTTAGAAAGACCAAAGAGCATCACTCGATATTTATAGTGCCCGAATGGGGTTCTAAAGGCATTTTTCTATTCGTTCCTGTGGCGGATGCGAATGAGGTGGTAAGCGCCACTAAAGTCTAGTTTAGTAAATATAATGGCTCCTCTAACTGCTTCTAAAATATCTGGTATAAGACTCATGGTATATTTATACATGACAGTTATCTTGTTTAAGCCCCGATAATCCATATACAGCCTCGACTCAGTGGTGTTCTTTTTTGGTATGACGAACAATGAGGCTCCAGGTCGGGACTAAGATTCAGCTATTAACCCATACCCGAGGTTACAGTCCAGATATTCTTTAAGAGCCGCTTTTTCAGACTCAGACAATATATACATACGGGCAAAGGGAATTGGTTTGTCAGAGACAAGTCGATGGCACAGTCATCATGTCGGTGAGGTGGGAGTTATTTAAGTTCATGGTCAGAGAATACCTCTTGGTATTTGTGGTATTGACTTGGTAATCTCATTATGAGATCAACAGGAACAAGATGGTTAGTCTAGCTGTGGTTGTCGTGGGAATATGTAGTCCTACTGAGCCATGTGTCAAACAATGTTGCATGCAGTGCTCCGATCCCAGGAAAAGGAATCCTGCTGTCCAATTTATGTAGGGATTGGGGAGGCGTAATCACGGAAGTCCCAGGATAATGGGAGAGTGGGCTGCTTTAATCCGTTTGAAACATATTTCCTCCTTAAGATAGGTTATGGACACCCAAAGGGTTTCTGTATTTTCTTTGATTAAGCCTGAAGAAAAGAGGGTGCTCCCGCATCTTTCAACAGGTATTACCATGGTTCTGGCCCTTTGCGGGATCTCATGTTTTATTGCCCATTCATCATTCAGGAATGAACCAGCAATTCCTTAATTGATTAGTGCTGGGATGTTGACTAAGCCGGTATCAGGAAGATGAAGTGTACCACAAATCACCACCATCAACAAGAGAATTGGGGAACTTTAATACGCCTTACCAGATCAGAGTCCCCTCTACAACTGGGAAGGAGCATTTCCCGAGCGCAAGGGGGGTTTATGGGGCAATCCTTAACTAGGTGGTCTTTTGAAGCGCAATGTATGCATAAACCGAGATTGCATCTTCTCACTCTTTCTTCAGGGGTACTTTAGCAACACCCACTTGCATAGGTTCATCTTCCGTACTGGATTTTGTAAGCACCCTAGCTGTCTCTGTAATCCTGGAGCCTTTACTCCTTCTCCTTTCCTCATTTCTTTCCAAGAGGTGTCAATCCAACTGCATTTTGAGTGCCATCATTTCGGCTAAGTTTCCCGGGCGTGGCACTCTGGACACCTCATCTTTAAGTTCCTCATTGAGACTATGATGAAATAAAGTGATCAACACATCATTGGACCAAGCTGTATCATGAGCAAATTGTTTACATTGGGTAATGTACATTAAAGCTTAAATTGGTCCCTGCTCGAAATCCCACAAATGTTCTTGTGTCATCCAAACATGGCCCTTAGGCTATTAGAGAAACCAGATTAGGAATCCAAAAAGGATTGTTGGTGGTCACTAGGGTAGTAACACAAGCCAACGCTTCTCCGGTTAGATTTGAAATCATGTGACCCACCTTAGCTCTGCCAGTAGGGAAATAAGCTGGTATAAAGGAGAACTTTGTACTTTCCACCTGGGAGGGCTCCCAGAGGCACCTCTGACTATGCCTGGGGATGGGTTATCATTTGTTTCAAAAGCATGTTTTCCACTTGAAGGTTTTGTACCTCAGCCATAGCAGCAAGCAATGCTTTCTGTTATGATTACAATACAAAGTATGGATGTATACACAATTAACTCTTACCTGTGTCTGATGTTCTTGGTGATAAGAAGTAAAGGGGGGCCTACCACATTCCAACCCGGTCCCTGGAATATATATAGGATCAAGGGCGAGCCTTGGAAACCCTTCTGGGAGATAAAACCCAATGTGGCTTGGTTCCTGGCTGGAGAATGATCCGAGATGTTGGATGCCAGGAAACTGTAGAGCTGAGATGAAGCAGCTTGGGGTAACTGGGAGAAGGCAATCATACCTGGAGACAGTACAGAAAGGTAGTTATTGAAAGAAAGGAGCAGCAGAGCAGTAGGGATTAGAACTTGCAGGTGGCCCAAACAGTTGCATGAAAGGAGAGAAAGAACGTTACTGCTAGCTACTTTCTTTAAACAGTAATGTGTGATCAGGGGAGTGCTGTAACACGAAGGCAGTGTTAGACGGCGAAATCACAGAAACCCAAAAAGGGATTCCTTATGAGCCACTTGAAGGTTGCTGATTCTCTTTGTAAGTATTCAGCGGTCGGAGAAGCGTGCCACTTTGAGGCAGATCTGTCTGCAGCTATGAAACGAGAACAGCTAAGGAAACAGCAAGAGTTGGAAGCATTGTTGCACGGCAGACAAGCCTTCAGCTGCGAATTGGAGCGCGGCTCTCACGGCCAAGGGAATGCTGCAACAGGGCTCAATAGTTCAGGGAACGCTTGGTGCTCTCGGGAAAAAAGGACCAACATCATCGGCGTGTGCCTACAAATTAAGGACTCAACCAGAATTTAGGAACAGAGAGAATAATAGTCCTGACGATATCCAAGAACAATGTGGTGCACATGTTGCGCTCGAAAGTAATAACCAAATGTGGAACAAACTGCACAGGAGTAGGAAGAACTGGGGAACGTGTTGCGCTCACAGTAAGAGGATGCAGGTCTTGATGTACCATGACGAAGCACATATGAAGAAAGCAAGAGCAAGGGGAGAAATCAGAAACTTAGAAGGGATGAGGAACTAGAAGAGAGCGAGAAAATAGGAAGCTAGGGAGTAGAATATTACTCACAGGAGCATATGAATAAAGATAGAAGCAACGCACATAGCTGCTTGGAGAGAGCCCTCACATGCTGCATGCAAAGTGTTTCTGCCCAATGAGTTGTTTTGCAGGTGGCCCTCTTGAAAAAGACTGGCTTGCAGGAGGCAGTTTACTCTTAAGGCGCTATTCAGTGTCATCTTGGATGAGGGTTGCACATATCTTAACTCCATTCTTCTCCATTTGCACCACAGAGACCATAATGAAAAATGAAACATGACACCCTCACGGAAGGATCATTCCGTACAACCTCAAGACTGGTTTCATACAACCTCTTTTGAAATAAAAAATACCCTATATCCAGACGACCTAACCAACTACAGGCCCATTACAAACCTCCTGTTTACTGGCAAAATCTTGGAAAAAGTAAGTACTACACAATTACTCGCCAGAATCAAACATTTCCACCTCCTAAATGACTATCAGTCAGGGTACCTGCCAAAGTGTAGCATCGAGACAGCCACCATCCGGATGGTGGAAGATGCTCTCCAGGTCATGATAAGAGTGACTCATGCCTCATCATCTTCCTTGACCTCTCACATTCATTTGATACTGTCAGCCACCGCATCCTTCTCTCCCTCCTTGCTGATAAAATTGTATTCTCTTCACTGTCCTGAATTTTTATATATATATTCCACTCAGGCAGATTCTAGGCTGTCCAGATAAACTAGTTGCCTTCCAGCTGACTCCAGGTCTCATGAGGAGTCCTCCAAGGCTCCCTCCACATCCCTTTGGTCACTCTCCACAAAGATGCCAAAACAGCCATTCACCAATACTCAGACGATACTTAGTTGTATACGAGAGTAAATAGTGTACAGGGCATAATTTGCTCTATATGTCAACTGCTTGCCTCAAACTAAACCCATCCAAGACTGAATTAATCCTCATTGGTCCACCCGCTAAAAAAACAACTTGTCCAACAATGGCTCAATGAAATGCACCTAAAAGGATTTGAAACGTAACTCTCAGAATCAGCAAAATACTTAGGCTTCACTATTGACAGCAATCAGTACTTCCAGAAACACATAGTCAAGAAGACCCAGTTAGCCTGGCTCAGAATATCTACCCCTGACAGGGCTCCCAGCTGCTCACTTGGCTCCTCTAAAGGTAGTTCACTATGCTGCAGCATGTCTTATTACGGGAGCATGGAAATTTGACCAAATTACCCCCATCCTACACAAACCATATTGGCTTCCACTCAAAGCTAGGATACTCTTCAAGACTGCATGTATCATCTACAAAGCAGTCACGAGCAGCACTCCAGCATACCTGGCTGCTAAGCTCCACATACCTGGTGGCACACTCTCCTCGTGAAGCAATTAGACCAACCGGCTAGAATCACAACTCTTCCGCAAAGATAGGACCCGCAAATTATCCTTCTATTTTCATGCACGCACCCTCTGGTACTCGATCCCTGTGTTGGCTCGGAATGCCCCACAATTCTCCACTTTTACAAATCTCCCAAAACATGACTCCTTCAACAATAGCTGACCAATGATTCATTGGAAAGGATGCACATACTGATGTTCAAACCTTCAAAGATGCCAGCCCAAATGCCGGTTACCCACACTCTGTATAGCTCTCCACTGCTCTTGAGCTATGTCAGCCATTTAAACAATGAAATACACAATTTAAATAATTCCCAGAGCTTCAACTGCATTTTATGATGGATAGCCCTAGAAAATTGAGGGGAATGCTGATGGTTTATATACTTTACAGAGCTAGATGATTGGATGGCATTATAAAGTGCAGTAAATTCTTACCCTACCAGAGCCTACATATGGCAGATAGAATATTTTTGTTGGAGATGTGGAGAGCACAGGGGCAATTATGGCGCATGTATTTTGCATCTGACAGTTAATAATTAGAGTTTGGAGGGGTGTCTTAAAAAACCTAAGAGACAGGGCACAGGAAGTGTGCCGGTCGTAGTGCAGTCAGCCAGAACCTTGTTAGAAGGAACTCTAGTTCTGTTTACACACTGTGGCTGGAGAAGATCTTTATGTTAACAACTCATACTAACATGCCTACAAAAGCCATAGTCAGTGTGTGAAGCATGGCGTGGGAAGTGCAGCGGTTTAAGTACAGTCAACTGCAGTCAGCCACAGTCATCCACTGACAGCTGGGGCCAGCACTTAATGAAATTGTGGCTTTGAAGTACAGGAGTAAAAGTCTCCCAAAGTAGCTCTATTGAGCTGTGAGTAATATTTGCAGTTTATACACTGAGACTGACATGCAGAAGAGCTATAAACTATGGGGAATAACTGTCTGCAGCGATCATGGATACATCTAAAGATGAGTGCAATATTTACAACAAAGGTACCATCCCAGCCGTGTCAACGCCTATGCCTGGCACAAGACCACAAACATTGACTCCACCTGGGGACCAGGAGAACTAGGGTTCTGAGTGAACACCTAATGTTAAAGTGAGAAAATCAACCAAAAACGAGGAAATTACCAAATAATTCTCCCTGGCAGATCTAATGGGAGCGGATTACAATACACAAGATTTGGTAGCGACCAATGTGGATGATGATAGTTCCATTCTTAAGTCTACCTCTCTCTGCTCTTCATTATTTAGATTTGTTATGACGGCATAGACAGGCACAGGTAAGTCTTCATATGGGGTATTTATTAAGTTAAGTAGGGAAAAGACCCCCAACAACAACAGGGGCTGCTCACACATACAAAGGCACTCTCAACTGACAAACTTAGAACGCTGACAGCAAAGTAAGCAAACACAGCTTCTGTGACCTCACTAGAACTGGAGGTGATAAACATTCCATGTCATTTAGCTTTACTATGTACAAAGAGGAAACGCCATGAACATCAACATCATAACACATCTCCCTTTTTTTCCAAAGCTCCTTCACAAATTCTGCATTTCACACACAACCTCTTTTCACAGTGGCGACACTATTCTTGTTCCAAACTTTGCCACCAGCCACACGCACTGCACCCTTCAACACAGCAACGACCCTAACTGGGTCAGAATATAACAAATCACCCTTCTTTCTCACCACCCCTTTCCTAATCCTCACCCAGTCAACACACTCCACACGCAATTCCTTCCTTCCTCTCCTTCTATTTTCACGCATGACCCATTCACTCTTCTTCTTCTTGAGGGATTTTCTCACCTCATCAATGACCACATCAAATTCCCTGCTTCTGCCTAGCCATGGCGGACACGCCATGGAATAAGGTTTGCGACTTCTCATGAGTTCGAACGGGCACAAGCCGGTGGAGGCATGAGGTGCCATGCGCAACGCCCACATCCTATTTTGAATAGTAGCTAATTTGTCAAATCCACACTGTTCGCCCATGCAAATGCTCTCCATTACGCATCTATTCAGTCTCTCTACTACTCCATTTGTTTCAGGATGATAAAGAGCTGCCCTCTTATGGCTCACACCACATTTTTCTAAATACTTGGGAAAACATCCCCCAGTAAATTGCGTGCCATTGTCCGTAAGAACACTCCCTGGGAGGCCCTCACTCGCAAAAATCTCTTGTAACACTTTAATCATACTTTCTCCCGATATTTCTCTCACAATTCTAAAATCCGCCCACCTGGAAAATAGATCAACTACCACGACAACAAATCTTCCTCGACCATATCCCAAATCGACAGGTCCCAGTATGTCCATGGCTACGTCACACCAAACTCGTGAGGGCACACCCACATCAATTAATGGTTACTTCTTGGCTTCTCCCTTCCCGTTCCTGGTGCAAAATTGACACTCACCCAACCGGACCTCAACTTCCTTATCGAATCCCGGCCACCAGTAGTCTGTTCTCAGTACTCCTTTAGTCTTTGCAATACCAATATGTCCACTGTGCGCCAAATCAATGATCCTACCTCGAATGCCCACTGGAGCTACTGCCCTCTCCCATCTGAACAATATCTCATCAGCCACTGACAGTTCATCTTTCACCTCCCAAAAAGGTTTTTCTTCCTCTAATAACGCCGATTTGTTCGGCCAAACAGTAGAGACAACATACGAAATCACCTTACTCAATACCTTATCCTTTCTTATCTCATCCAACCACTCTTGCATGGATACGATGCCTTCTGAGCTTACAAACACCATTTCCATGTCATCATCTTCAATCCTGTCCTGAGAATGAACCCTTACTCTTGACAAACTGTCCGCCAAAATATTCTCTTTCCCGGGAATTACTTCAATCACAAATTTGTGGGCTTGCATTCTGGTGACCCATCCAGCCACTCTGCGCGAAATATTGTCCAAACCTTTCGACTCAAAAATGATCTTTAAAGGTTTGTGATCCGTCCGGATTACAAATTCCACGCCCCAAACAAAACATTAAAATCTTTCTACCGCCCAATAACATGCGAGAGCTTCCTTCTCCAGAACTGAATAACGTACTTCGGCACCTTTCAAACCACGCGATGCATGTGCTATTATAACTTCTGATCCATCGACTTGTTTCTGTGCCAGAACAGCTCCCAGGCCGCCCTCACTAGCATCTACCGTAATGATGGTCAACTTTCCCGTATCGAAACATCCCAAAGGTTTTGCCATATCAATCTCCTCTTTGATTCTAGAGAACTCTACATCACATTCACGACTCCATATAAAGTCTGCACCTTTCCTTAATATTTTCCTCATCTCCAGAACTTTGGTTGCATAGTTCTCTACGAACTTTTGCTAAAACTCTGTCATGCCTAAAAATGAACGGAGTTCACTTTTGGTCGTAGGCTTCTCAATTTCCTTTATGGAGTTAATAATGCTTTCTTTGGGTTTTACCCCCTCAGAAGACACTTCATGACCATTCACGCTCACCAACGCATACGGCCGCTCACAATCGTCTCCATTTTCACCATCCATCACAACATTAATGGTATTGACAATGACGTTCTGCATCGGAAGTATCACTTCCTCTTCTGACGATCTTCCATCCTCTTCTTCATTGACGTAAAGGACCTTCCTTTGACTGGACTGACCAAATTGATAGTTCTTGCAGCAGTTCGCAAAATGCCCTTTCCTTTTGCACTTAGCACATGTCGCCTTACGACCTGGACACACGATAGATGAGGCTAAATGCGTGCTGCTCGCACATCGAAAACACAGTCTATCCTCTCTTCTTTCTGTTCTCTGCACTGGATCTTGGCTTCTCTTCTCTTCCCCGGTGACTCTGTTCGACTGCTTGGATTTCCCCCTTCTTTTGCTTTTGCCATCTGCCACACTTAATACTTCACTCTTTACTTCCTTATGATCATTGGTTTCATTCTTCGATAACTTTGCAACACATGCCAATGAATGTTCCACGCGCTTTGCAAGATCCAATACTTCATCTAGGTTCGGGTCATCCCTCAGCCACAACTCCTCACGTATCTTATTAGATTTACAGTGAGTCATAAACTGGTCCCGAATATGTTCATCAAATGTACCTTGAAACTTGCAAGTTAATGCTAAATGTCGCAGGGCTGTCACATATTCTTCAACAGATTCACCCTGAGCTTGCATCCGCATGCGGAAATTATACCGTTCCAATACTGTGCTGGTTTTGGGGTTGAAATGCTTGTCCAGTTTCAACAGGGCCATATCAAATTCATTTGCAGCATCAGCATCACTGCCAACACCCGATGGCTGGGGAAGAGTCTCGTAAATTCTTTGCCCTTCATATCCTAAAGAATGTAACAACAAAGCCAACTTCCTTTCACTAGAGTATGACGTGCCGCCAGCAGCCTTTATATAATGAGCAAATCCCTTGCGCCATTGAGCCCATGGAATTTTTGCAGCTCCTGTTACCGGCATGAATATTGGTGGACCAGCTATCCCTGGTAGACCCGCCATGCTTCTTGGACACTCAAAAATCTGCTGCTAGCTTCCCTGCCTTGTTGAGCTGACACAGCTTCTCCTTTTAGTGCGCTAGCTAACCTCCTTAACTGATGTGCTATCTACAGTCCCGCTTCTATGTGCTCTGTTCGCTGAGTGACTGCAGGCTGACACAGTATTTCCTGAAAATCCAGAGTTGGCTGGTACAAAGTGGAACACATGCACTATTTGATTTATCTTGTCTCTACATTTCTTTACAGTGCTCCACGTAATTTAAGAATCCTCAGCAAAACTTTTTGATATTCCTAAAGCTCTTCATCCAGCAGCTGCGTGGTTCCCTTCCTCTTCCAAAACTTCTGGTGCGCCTCTGCTTAGGGTCTTATGGCTATCTGTCTTCACCGTGCTTCTCTCCCCTGTGAGCTTTCTTATTATTCACAATGCGCCTCACTCAGCAGCTGTATGGTACTTTTCCTCTTCTGCTGCGTGGTACCCTTCCTCTTCCAAGACTTCTGGTGCGCCTCTGCTTAGGGTTTTACGGCAATCTATCTTCACCGTGCTTCTCTCCCATGTGAGCTTTCTCGTTATTCTAAGTGCACCTCAATCAGCAGCTGTGTGGTACTTTTCCTCTCCTGAGATTTCTGTTGCCCTTCCGCTTGGGGTTTTACGGTCGCCCCTCTTCTCCGTGCTTTTCTTCTTTCCTGCAGGAGCTCTGCGTCCGCGTTCGAGGGAAACGTCTGTGGAAGAGCTGCGAATGGGGATTCCTGTCACACCGTCATCGGCGCAGATGCCAACGCTATTTGTGAGATGATAGCACGTCAGCTGGGCGCGATGACAGTTCTCGTATGGGCAATGCTGCAGCCTCTTCAGGCTGAGCGCGAACGGCGGCACGCTGCGGACGTAACAGCACGGACCGGGCCTGGTTGGGAGCAACTTGTTCGAGGCGGCGCTAAAAACTTACTTGATAGCAGGCTGCCGGATCTGGGAGGCCGCTCAAAGCTGTGTGTAGCGGAGCGGCCAATGCCGGATAAATCTTCCCTTTGGACCGCCGCTACTACGCTCTGGGGATAGCGGAGCGGCAGTCTTTGCTGGATCTTTGCTGGGGGTCTTCAGAAACATCCCATCCTCGTCGCCATTGTTATGAAGGCATAGACAGGCACAGGTAAGTCTTCATATGGGGTATTTATTAAGTTAAGTAGGGAAAAAACCCCCAACAACAACAGGGGCTGCTCACACATACAAAGGCACTCTCAACTGACAAACTTAGAACGCTGACAGCAAAGTAAGCAAACACAGCTTCTGTGACCTCACTAGAACTGGAGGTGATAAACATTCCATGTCATTTAGCTTTACTATGTACAAGGAGGAAACGCCATGAACATCAACATCATAACACAATTATGTATGGGCTTGGCGGATGACCATAGCAGTAATATTGCAGTCTTGGAACAAGGTGCCATGAACAACACAATTACTATTGATGAGAACCTATTGCTCCATTTTCCCAATGTGTCTTGGCATATGTCTGTGATATGGCTTTTTATTCCAATGGAAGGTTATTAATCAGAGGAGCGGCAGCACCCACTACCCAATATTAAAACTGAAACCCTAGTCCCTACCTCAATCTCGGCATTTCATTTAGTGCTCCAATCTATTGACCGCTTAACATTGGAAAGGAGGTGCGGACCCATTCCAAACTGCTGCTTACCATAAAGAGCAAATTGGAAGGAATCCAGAGTGAACATGGTCCATAATGTATGCTGGCCAAAAACTACAATAAAACAACTAAAACTTATTTCAACCCAGAATGCTAGGTGCATTGGTGATTATGAGATCGCAGTGGTGCCTGTGATAAATAATGAAGTGGCCCACTACAGGGAAAGACGGAATCGAACCTGCATATATTTGGTAATCCAATGACACTATCATACGCAAAAGAATGGTACAAGGGATACTACCACTAAGGGGTCACATTCTGTAAAAACTATGGTCCTATGCACAAAGGGAAGAGGCAAAAAATCAAAAGTCAAAAAGGACTTGATTTAAATAGAAATTGCTCTTACAAACAATTCCTAAGCAAACCTATCCTCACCGGTTCCTGAAAAGTCAGAATTCAACAAAGAATGAATAATGTCAGTAAAAACAAAGAGGCCTTGAAAAAGAAGCAACAAGTGAGATCAAAGACTTCTCTCAGAAACAACCCACAGCGGCTGAAGAGGTACTGTCATCACACCACATCAACTGATGGGGTGAAAGAAAAGCTATAAATAAAGCTATCAATAAAGAAAAAACCACGGTGGCCGAAAGTATTGGACATCATGTGGCTGAAGCCATAGAGGTTGGGGAAAATCCAACGAAAACATGTTATGCTTTGAATTTATTTGGAAAGAGGTTGATCAATCTTTTGTGAAGAGAGTGAAACTGTAGATCATTTTTTGTCATATACCTATACCAGGACTATCGGGTCTGCAGATATTTTACATTGAGCTGGTGGGGTGTGGGTACTAAAATCAGAGGCTCATTTGTACTCTAAGACAGCGGCCTTGCTTGTATAGAACTCCATGGAGGCTTTCCACTTGATGGGTATTTATATATTTATTGATATATTTATTCTGCAGCCATCGTGATTAAGGGGAATACTATTTCTCTGATATCACGGGGAAAGTGTGGCTAGGAGGGCTCACTACACTTCAAAATAAGCTGTGTGGTGGATAACACTGGCTCAAGAAAGGTTTTGTGTTTTAGTGTGATGTGAGAAAGTTATGTGCAATGGGAAGGCCGGCCCTGTGTACTGAAGGGTATAAGTCAACAAGTAGGTCTAACAAGGGCAAAGTGGGTGGTGGGAGCCAGTTTAAATTTTAGTAGCAATTGTATGAATATATTGTCCTGGTATTGTCGGGGTCTACATAATGTCATGCCCAATTTGATTTCCAACTTGGCACTGATTAATTGTGGGATAAATCTTTTATGTGAAAATTGGTTAAGGAAACCACTGTTAGAGGAAGGGTACAAAACATACTCTTTACCAGCTTCCTGTGGAGGAGACCCAATAGCGCGCTTGACCTGCATATGTGGGGCAAAGTGTTCTACAAGGCCCAGCTCATCCAATTTTATCTTTGCAATGCATGCAAGGCTGAGGATAGGTAACACAGTGAGAGAATGCCTTATTATTTATATTATTATGAACATTTACTGGAATCCCATGGTAACATTTATAGAAAAGCTAATAAATATGAGACAGATGACATAATTGAGTTTTGGCTTTTGGAGAGGAAATAGCTATATATTCTGATTGTAGGGGTTTTAAATTGCTTTTGCGATGAATAGCGGAAGAGAGAGGGGGCTAACCTCAATGATTTGCCAAACTTGAAAAGAGAACCAATGGTTAAGAGAGGAGGTCATTGAATACGCTGATGGTAATATGGGGTTTGGAGTGGAGTAAAGCAGTAGAAACAGCGGCTATTTCTAAAAAGGTGTCATGATAGAATAGAAAAGTATTTGTCTCAGATTAATTATATCCTGATTTCCGAATCTATTCTGGAAGTTTGCTCCCCCACGTTGTCAACATTCACTACATTTAGCGACTATGCACAACTCTCTTGTAGCCTGTACGTGGGGGAGGTTGACAAAGAGAAAGTGCAAGTTTCAAGGCACCTTCACCTTTCCAATAATGGTTATGGTGTGAAATGGCGGGCAGGCATAATGTATGCACTCTCAGATGTGGTGAATCGGATTCTGTCCTGCAGGAGTACAAGTATGAGTAGAGGCTAAAGTCCGTGCTCAGCCTTCATACTTCTGCAAACCAAGAGCCAACACAATCATACAGGTAAATTAGGCTCAGTTTAGAGATATACCTTCTTCGCCTTTTGTGGTAACATGAGTCGAGGGAAGGCTATACACTCAAGACGGGTGTGAATGTGGTCCAGTAGCAACCCAAACAACAAAGTATAAGAGTCTTCAATGAAGGAATGCCAAGTGAATATTTTATTAAAAAAAATATATACCTTAATCAAGCATATCGTATGCAATAATAACTAACTAGAAACACACTACACAATCCACCTCCTGAGCGAAGAACACATAATACGCAAAGATAGTAGATGCAGCACTCTGGTTAATGAATTAATCGCTGTGAAAGGTAAGCAAAAGTAACAATATTCTTGAAAAAGGATATGTACTTTTGAGCAAAAAGGTTTCAAAGTGACATATCCAATCTCTAGGTCTCAAAAATGGACCAAAAGGGCCACTAGCATTCAAAAGTAACTTCTTTGCAGTTCTTGCACACTTGCTGGTGCTGTCCAATGATCGAGAGAGAAACAAAGACAGCAACAAATGGTCCTGCTGATTGAAAAACACTGTACGCAGTTCAACTGGCTGGCAGAAACACAAGGATGCCGGGTGTCTTGGCACAAAGGGTTCTGTGAGTCCTGTGATGAATTGAGATAATTTGTTGCTTCTCCCCAAGGTGGAGCCCCCACTGTGAGGCTAGGGAGGTGAGCCCGCTCAGCAATACTCTCCCTAGGACCAGGGTAGAGGCAAGTCGGACAGCACCGGAAGAGACTGCCTAAAGGTGACAAGGTCTCCCGTTCCTGTGGGGAACTTCCTAGACCATGTCACATGATAGCATATATAGGAGTATCTGATATGCCAAAGGATTACAAGTCTCGAGCCTTGACTGAAGAGAAAACAAACTTATACCCAGAAGAAATGGAAATGACGCTTTCAATGACGGCTGGTGAATTTTTTAAGTGGAGGGGCGTAAATATTTGCCTGCAAAATGTCTTAGTGACCGAGCGCAGCAAGGGACCCCAAACTAATTCTGTGGAGGTTTAGGGGGGTTCTCCCCCCAAGAATTTTCTTTAAATAATGGGTTAAAATAGTGCATTTTACAGCACACTTATTTCAAAAATTGAGTAAAAGGAAAACAGTGTGCAATTGGTTTTGTGGGGTAACTCATAAAAAAGAATCCAATAGATGCAAATCACCAATGTGCACAAGATTTTCATGATGAGTTTGCCCACAATATGTGCAAATATAAAAACATTTTCACACTGGCTGTACCTATATATTTCCATACTGGCTAAACCAATATATGCCAGTATTCCCATACAAGAACAAACTCATGTTTGCTTTGTTCATAATGCCATTAATGATGCTATAAAACAATGGGCCTCATTACAAGTCAGCTGGTCCGGAAACAACGGTGGCGATAAATCTGCTGCCACTGTTGTTTCCGGACCTGCTTATTCCGAGTTCTGCAGGCGGGAGGTGTCACTCCCGCCAGGTCTGACCTGGCGGGAGTAACACCACCCACCTGCAGATGGAAATGGAAACACTGGCTCCGTCATAGATGGAACCGGTGTTTCCATTTTCCCCATCCCCATGGAGTCCGACAGGACTCCATGAGAATGGGGATTTACGGAATTCCGCCTCCTGAATTACCGGGTCACCGGGGTTGTAATGCCATGGTGATTCCGGCACTCATGGAGGCAGAATGGTACTACGGGTCCGGCGGCAGCCTGCCGGTTATTCCGGCACAGCTAGCGCCAGAATTGTAATGAGGCCAAATATGTCCACTCTGGTTCTGACAATTTATGCCAGTACCCCCACAACATACTCCTGTTGTTTTTGCCAAAATGCATGCCGTAGTGCAAAAATAAATCCAAACTGCCAGTCTAGCTGAGGTTCCCCATTCTTGTTTGTCAAACCAATCAACATTAAACCAATATTGCATCAATATTGACCATTTTCAGTGGTTACGTTTTATAAGAGCTCATGATTTAGTCCACCTACCTTTTGTAAACTCCACTATAGCTACAACAATGTATACTTGGACTAACAGTGTTGTGACATCACACTTAGAATATGTCAGAGCTGATCCCGGGTTAATAGCTAGTTATAGCCCTGTCAAAACTCATTTCAACAACTTAAGTGATCATGCAGTCTTGAGTTGGAAGTTCTACCTAGATAAATCTTGCATGAACATGGTTAGCCATGTTTATGCTAGTCCTAACATACAGGGCAATCGTCTGCGCTGCTCAACGACGGGCATTAGGGACAGTAATGACTTCCTCTGGTGCAGACAGGTAAACATAGAGACTGCACTGTCACCAGCGAACTGGGATTCAGAGCATATGATTTGATCTAGAGTGAAAGATGCCCATAAAAATTGTAATAAGGGTGATCACTTTTTGACCCCCATATAGTGGAGCAAAAACAGATCTACCACAAAGGTCATTCCCTGGTGAGAGTCAGCTCTGTCATGAGTGTCCAACAGCGAACTGGGATTTAGAGCATATGATTCAATCTAGAGTGAAAGATACCTATAAAAATGGCTATAACATGGTGCTCCATGGTGGTAATACGGGTAATCAATTTTTGACCCCCGTAAAATGGAGCAAAAACAGATCTACTGCAAAATTCATTCCCTGGTGAGTGGGAGCTCTGTAATGAGTGGCAATGCCATGAAGAGTGGCAATACAAATCTTGAAAATCGGTGAACAAATTGGATAAAACAGCACAAATATTCTATCAATAATTCTAATTGGCTACTTCTGTTTGGCTGGCTCAAAACCATGACATAAGTAAGTTCTGATCACACTTTAATGAGCACAGAAAATCCCTACAGACTTGAACCCAATATCTGAAGCAGCTTTACAATGCACTTACTCCCAGCACCATTCATGAGAACCTGGAAAACACAAAATCACATTCTGCAGATCTATATTTTGATGAAGACACACAAACTGACATTATTATTAAATTGAATAGCTCTTGTGCCCCAGGCCCTGACGATAGACCAAACATCGCCATGAAGACCCACCCGGAACTGTGGGTAAATATATTAGCAAAGTTATATAAGCACGTAGATCACTCAGGCTTCATACCTGCCAGATGCCACAAATCTGTATTGGTATTTTTAAGAGGGGCGATAGACTTGACCCTTCAAATGATCGCCTTTTGTTGATGATGGACGTAAGTCAAAGATCTTTGCGATGTATTACTAAGAAAACTTTCGAGCTGGGCTGAGAAAAACAGCTCTACTAAGCCCTTAACAGACAGACTTTAGAAAAGGCTACAATACAGAGACTAATATATGTGTCCTCCATTACCTAATTGCAGAAACAACTAATAAACAGAAGTCGACCTTGTACTGTTGCTACGTCGACTTTAGTAAGGCATTTGATCTTATATCTCGACCCCTGCTCTGGAGAAAACTAATAGCCTGGGGCATTAACCCAACACTGCTGCACTATGTTCATCAGTTGTATACAGACTCGTCCATAACAGTTTGTATAAACTTAGCTGTGGTACGTACTATCGTCAAACAAATCTCAGCCTCAAAAAAGGGGCTGTGTCCTTGCTCCTAACCAATATTTGTATTAATTTGCATTTTTAAAGCGCTCACACAGCCAGCGACCATTGAGGCACTGTTACAGGAATTGTTTGTTTTTTAGTTGTGTAATTGTTTTTTTTGTTGTCTTAGTTGTGTATTTATAACGCACTTAAACACCCAGAGGTTTCTAAGCGCGGATCCAGGGATCGAACCTGTGTTGCTTCCTGTCGTCTTGCTTCCAAGGCGCACACTTTGCCGGTGAGCTATCCTCCCGGGATGGAAATATAACTTATACACTGCCGACTTGGCCCAAGTGCTTCGAACAATTCATTAGTTTTCCTCTGAAAATTAATGGTGTACAAATCCTGTGGCTTTCTGATGTTGCTGACATAATACTGTTTGATCAAACACCAATAGGGCTGCACCATTCGACAGACGCCTTAGTCGACTATGCCACAAAAAAAATTCAATGATCGTAAACACAAGTAAGACAAAGACCATGCACCTGGGAAAAAATGCACAAAGAAGGAGAGTAAAGTGTGGAAATTAAAAGACAACAACTTGGGGGGCAGTAAACCTTTATTCTTTGAAGAAAGCAGCATGGCCTACATAAATTTGTATACTTCTTCCGGCATAACCTTGTACAGTTCAGCCGGAAAACTGTTCGGGCCCGGGCATTTCCCTACATTTAAATGGTATGCTGCTCTCTTTAGATCCTCTATGTTCAGATCCTCTTCCATGCTGAGTCTCCCGCCGGGGTTGATTCTCTTTAAGTTGCATCCTTCAATGTATAACTTCATATCATCAGTATTCATTTGAACTTTCAAATTAATTACACCCTGAGTACGATTCCTATGATGGTGAAAAAGAAGGTGAAGAAGAAGATTGAGAGTTTAATACAGTGTTTCTTGTGGGAAGGGAAACAACCACGTTTGAAGTTGTGGAAGCTGCAGACATCAAGTGAGAAAGGTGGTTTGGGAGTCCCAGATTTTGCAAACTACCAACTGGCCTTCAGGGCAAGGCACTTACTTCCATTCATTGAGATTTAAATGGATGTTTGGACACAGGCGGAGACATGTAAGTGTACACCACTGTCGCTGAGGGCGCTGCTAACATCAGGCGAAGCAATTGGAAGCAAATCCTATGCACCAACATTACTGAGAGAATGTTGGCAAGGACTTATGAAACTGTCCAAAGAAGATGTCTTCTTTTCCGTTAATTCATCATTATGGTTGTACCCCGAGATTAAGTTGAATGGGAAAACGCAGTTCTGGCCAAACTGGTTTCTGAGCGGTACACAATGGCTGGGCGATCTATTTGCAGATAAAAGATGGATCACTTTTAGTAGATTAACTACCAAACTACTGAAAGGGGTATAAACGTCTGTGCATTTTCAGAATACTGACAATTGAAGAGAGCTGTTGATGAGAGAATCCAAGAAAAGTACAAAGATTGGACAGATCTGTTGCAAGAACACAAGTTGGAACAACATTTTCGTTTCAAAGGTTTATAAACATCTGGCAAAATACAAAGAGGTTGATGGTCAGACGTTTTAGATTCAGAAATGAGTGTGTGCAGATGGAACAGCTTGTGCAGGAATGTGACCTTGACATCCTAACACTTAGGAGAAAGAGCAAGACAGATCAAAATTCTGAACAGACTGCACTGGACTACGCAGAAACTCCATGAAAGAGGTTTACTAGTCAGAAGCTTGCTGGAGATACAAAAACAGCGTGGGTTCATTTGAGCATATGATGTGGGAGTGCTGCAGGTTAAGGGAATTCTAGAAAGTAGTTACATTGACTATGAGCAAAGTACTAATGCTTGACGTGGATTATGATTTTGCTAGCATTGTCTTGGAGGAGGATGATTTAATTAATGATGTCTCATTCCCACAGCGATGCTGGTTCTTCAGAGCATCGTTATGTGAAAATAAAATTATATCACTGGAATGGAAGAGTGAGCAGGTACCATCGGCTTCTGCTTGGCTAAGAGATTTACAGCAAATGTTGGCAATAGAGAGGGTGATTATGTACAGGAAAAAGAAAGGCAATCTGTATGAACACATTTGGGAGCAGTTCATGGAGTTGTAAAATCTGTGCATTCAGCGACCATTGTATTCAGAGTCAAGTAGTTTGATGATATTGGAAGAGCTATGTTGTTAATGTTATAACTGTTTGTTAAATATTACTATGAGGAAAAACCAATAAAATGTATATGTATTATATGAAAAATGTCAAGATTTGTTTAATGTCATAAGAATATATACCACAGAGACATAATTACAGTCAAATCTTGGATCAAATGGTTGCCAGTAAGGCACTATATAGTGCATCAAGGAGGCTATAATATCGAGGAGTCTTTTGAAGTATATTGTTCTTGCATCATGCCTGGCATATTATATGCATTAGTAGTCTTGCCATTTAGACTGGCAATGTTGCTCAATCGGCTTGAAGGTAAAGTCCTCTGCATGGCCATTAACCTTCCTAGATTGTTGCTGATTGAGGCACTTAGATTGGAATATGGGCAAACGTCTTTATTGACTAACTGGTGCATACAGAGAACCTTACTGTACATTAAATTAATGGGAAAAAAATCCAAATTCCAATGACTTATTGCAATTGTTGGGTAAAAACATGGGTTCAAGCGATAAAAACGATTTCATAAAGAAATTAAAACTTTTGCCATATGGAATGAAGCATTGAAGAGATTATAAGATTAAAACTAGGAATATATATGAGCATATACATGGGCCTCCTTACGAGTTAGGTGGAAGTTCTAAGTTAAATCCTCAAAATAATTGCTGTGAGGAATTACCGTAACTGCCACTTGGTCAGGCGGAATTTCTGGTTGACTACAAGTGGTGTTGGCGGTGTAGTTCTCAATTTTTTCTTTTGGGTCCATTGGGCCCAATGGGGCTTTTTTGCAGAATTACTGCCAATTCTGCTGATTTTTCCGCGTTGAGTGGGAAGACTTACACCCAGGGTTTTTCTGAAGGTAAATCCTCCACTCAAAACCAAAACTCATAATTTGCTGTAGTGGTGAAATTGGCGGTAACTCAGTTACTGCCAATTTTACTACTTACCGCTTCACTCGTAATGAGGCTGATTGTAACTTTTACTCTTAAAATAAAAAACGAAAATGAAATGGAATATGCTTGTTTGATTTGTTTTCTTCCATATGTTATTTTTACTTTTCTTCTGTGCTTAAAGTGTGTATTTAACTAATGGACAATCAAATAAATATTGCATCTACAAAAAAAGGTTATACCCAAATATCTAGTGATTGCTAGCCATTCAACGTTTTTGCTACATGTATATTATAAGCACACCACGAAATTCTAGAAAAACGAATGCTTCCAATGTAGTATAGCATATTTAATTAAGAAAACATGCAAAATCAGAACGCTACACAACATTTTAGACCTGGTCAAACTGTAACACATACATTTACTTCGGACAGCTGCCTGCAGTCTCTTTCCACTCCAGGCACAAACAATTTTAAAGGAAGCATTCTTTCTGTAAAATAAGAATATATTAAGTATTAGTTGTCTCTAGTGTCCACGTTGTTCACATTCACCAGATAGAACAGGACACAGATGATAAATGGTACAATTACTAACGTAAGCATTTCATTGTTAGCTCCTGCATTCAGGTGGATTGGGGTTAGTACTTTCATGTCAGGGGAGTGAGTGGAAGGGTGGAGAGAGGACATGAGACCACTCATTCTCAGAGCAGTCCATAAGTGGGTGCTTTCCGATTTAACAGAGAGAGTTAACTGCTTGTAAGATTGAAGCTGCACTAGAATAGTCTCATAATTCATAAAGAAGTTAGATGCCACCGACACAAATAGGTTTGCCCCTCCCTTACCCCACCGTCTATGAAGTTAGCAACTCTCCCAGCATTTGAAGGGTTAGCACCCCCCAAAATGTAGGTTCTATTGCGCCCCTGCTTCCCCCAGCCCAATGTCCTTTGTGCCTCCTGCAACACCACTCAGGCTGCAGCACAACCTCCCGAAATAACCCCCTGCCCCCTTTATCTTCTGTGTCCTGCTTGCCCCACTCCCTGTACCCCTCCAGACCCAAGACTGCAGCACCATCTTCTGAGAACGGCTTCATGACATCTTCCCGCAAGTCCCCCATGTTGGCACTGCCCGTCTTAGCTCGACCACTCGTTCACTGTAGCTCATCTTGTTGCCCCAAGTCACTCCACCTCGGCTAACCTCCCTCTTCACGCTTTAATCACTAAAGAGGAGTCCTGGGGCTGTGGCAGCAACTCCTCATCCCTAGATTCCTGCCTCTACCCCAAACCTCAGGTTCCTTCTGGCATCTGCGTTCACTTACCTCTCACCCTCCCTTCTTAAAGGTACATTACCACCGAGCACAGATCTATGCGGAACGTTGCCTGAATGTCTTTGGTTTGCCCTGATGCCACCTCCATGCCCGAGCCTGAAGCACTTAATTCCAAGAACAGCTCTTCGATTCCTGTGGTCTAAATCCCTCCTGTACTCAATACCCCCCTGCTCCTGAACGCAACTACTGCGCAACTCCTGCAAAGCATGCCTTGCTGTCTCTGATCCCCCACCCCAATTCCTTCACCTCTTCAGGCCTAAATCTACAGCACTAAACCTCCAAGCCCCACCTGCCCCTCTAATGATTCCACCGGACTCATTCAGGGGCCCTTCTTCAGGCCCCCACCTAGTCCGAACCTCTCCCCCTCCCCTGCTCTCAGGAACCTGACAGGACCCTGGAAGAGCAGATCTGCTTTCCAGTGTTCAATCTTTACTTCACACAAAGTGGGAGCACTGAAAGGCCATCTGTCTTCCTACAGAACCTCTCTAAAGCACGGAGCAAAAGCTGGACTTTTCCAGTTCCAGAGAGGGGGTCTGCAAAACTCAGGAACCAGCGTTTGGCACACCAGCCTTCCTATGAGCTGTGATCTCGGTAGGGTCAACCTATCTAGATCACAGCTCATAGGAAGGCTGAAGACCAACCAAAGTAATTAAGAAAAGAAATAAAATATTGAAATACCTGATTAATTAGTTTGCAGGCACTGCTTTGTAGGCTAATTCACAAAGGCAAACATTTGTGAATTAGCCTGCGAGGCTGAATGTGCCTGACAAACTAATTAAAAAGCATTACAAAAAAAACATTCTCTTACCATAACAACGTTCTTCAAGACAGGCCTCTGCTGCTCTACTGCAGCGGTTTCATTTTCCTAGTTCCTCCACGTGGGTAGGGTGGGCCTTCTTTT
Source organism: Ambystoma mexicanum (assembly GCF_040938575.1). Classification (NCBI taxonomy): domain Eukaryota; kingdom Metazoa; phylum Chordata; class Amphibia; order Caudata; family Ambystomatidae; genus Ambystoma; species Ambystoma mexicanum. The sequence continues at coordinate 1,029,141,727 of NC_090927.1, read as the reverse complement.
GGCAGCAAAGTAGATTCACAAGCTGAGTGAGGTTCAAGGCTGGGACAGAAGGCCTGGCCCTTCCCTCAGCTCGTGACATCATTGTGTGTCATGAAGTAACCTGCCCCCTCTCCAGTTTCTTGCACAGACTTGGATGGGGTCTGCAAATTCTGACCACACCCCAGTATGTATGAGCTACAGGACAGGGGGTGGGGTGAAGGGTAAAGTTAGACTTGTGAGCAGTTACTTTATTAATGCCCCCAGGCCTCCATTTGAGCTGGGCTTCTTGGCTTTGTATGCCTCGTCCAAGCTCAAGCAGCACTACGCATGTGTAATGTGGATGGCGCATTTGAGTGCCCCACTGCACATTCGAAGTGCAACCAGTGCAGCCACCATGTCCATGAATGACACGATTTTAATGTCACTCATGGACATGGTGGCTCCGGGAATGTTGGTAGGGCTCCACCCCGAATGCCCTTATTGGTCAACCGCCATTGTGCGCTTTTAAATGAGTACCTCCAATTACCTGATATGGGTACGTTGAAGCAGGAGTGCACACCCAATGAAGGCGACAGAGTTGAATGCATGTGCAGGCAGGGAGGCCCCCTGGATGCTTAACACCTGATGGAGGTGGAGCGAAAGAGAGATGCTGAGCAATCACCGAACATGTCACCTCTGAATAGCAGAAGGAGATGCTGCAAGCCCAACATGTGTGAGAAAGGAGTAACAGGGGTGACAAGAGCCCAGACCACAGTGGTGGCATGACCCTGAGGAACTCATGGTGAGTAGACCACCATCCAACTACACCAACGACACCAAGCACAAACCGCAGAAAGCAGTCTGGTTTTCCATGGAGTTACAGAGACCCCTAAAGGAGAAAAAGAACTGCAAGAAGGGTATGGTTGTGAAACCAACCTACCCATGCAGAGCATCAAAAGAGAAGCTCTCCAGCCAATACGGACACTGGAGACATTCCCCTGGAGCACTGATGCTAACAGGTAGAATGGGAAGACCGGGAGGTCAAAAGGGGCTTGCTCTGTAACCAGAGATGCACATGCCAGTATGACAGACACGTGAAACAAAAGCTAATGAACGTGAACTGTATTAATGTGAGAAAGAGAATCACAGAAGACCCTGAGAGGGAATCCAGTAGTGTGTAGGAATCACTACTCTGGGAAGAGGGGAATCTATCCCATTACTCAACATGGAAAGAGTGGAATATACCAGATGGAAAACCGTGTGAACTGAAAGACATAGATACCCATAAAATACATAATATACAAAGAGACCAGGCTGGAAAGAGCTCAACTATAATTGTCCCTCACTGGGAGGGACTCCCCTTTGGGGACAAGGATTGCTGTTCCTGTGAGGAACTCCCTCATGTGCTCCAAGTGATGGCTTATGTGGACTTGCCTGATACACCAGAACGTTATCACTTTCATGAAGATAAAGTGAACCTCTATTATCAACAACAAGAAACTGAGTATATCAATTAAAATCAGAGTCTCCAATGGACTGTGCCAAGGATGCTGAAAAGGGATGGCAAGCCAAAGAACCAGCAAGAGAAGGTGAAAAGCTGAGAGGTGGCAAAAATCAGAGAGGGTTCGGAAAGCCAAGAATACCACGGGAAGCCCCCTGTATGTACGAGAAGGAGGAGGAGCTGTTGTAGAACACAGATACTGCGTTAGCCGGAGCATGTCCAGCACAGAATGATAAATGCTGGGAAACTGGTGTGCCAGAACGGAGGAAATCCAAACAAGTTGGAACTGGGATTTTGTCGGTGTGGTGACCACAAAGCAATTTTGGTGGGAAGCCCGGCCGCACAATGAGGCTGGCATACCACTGAGAGGAAGCAACTCCTGAAGTGAGTCTCAGCAACAGTTCTTTCCAAAAGGCAAGCACAGGACGCATATGAACCAGACATTGCGGAAAGTGAACCGCAAAGTTACCAAGAAGCTGAGAGAGAGCCCAAAGTCCTACAGGGACCTGCAACATTACCCCTGACAGAAGGTAATATGGTAACGGGAATAGTGGGAAGTTAAAAGGGACTCATGAAAACCCCTGTGAAGAAACACTGCACCTAGCAGAAGAAAGTCATTCTCCTGGCCTTAGCTAGTTATATTAGTGGTAGGGTCAGATAGGTGAGATTTGGACAGTGGACGGACTTGCTTTGGACATTCACTCTGACTGACGAGCACCTTAGTAAAATAGGTAGGGAACACCACACATACATAGGGAAAGGTAGGCCTTATTTTACTTTAAATAAACTAAATGGTAAACATTTCTTCACAGCGTCCGCATCCTTCTTCTGATCCTCCACACTCCTATCTCCGGTATTAATCGGAATGGTCACCTCAATGACGAAAATGCCCAGGATATACTCAGAACATTTGCCGATCCTAGTGAACTTTGTGCTCACACAGAGACACGATAAATATCACCCTTGGAGGTTTAAGTTCATGGCACTATATAACACAGTATCCTCTTCCAACATTCGTGATAGCACCAAAATGTTTTTGACATTAACAAGGGCGACAGGGACTCTATGGGAAGCCTTCAAGCATATATTTGGGGAGTAGCTATGTCCACGGAATTTAGCATCTTGAAAGTTATACGTAAGGACATACATGATAGTGAGATGGATCTCCAGAGATTTGAGAGGGATTACTCGATCACCCACACACCTGCTAAACTTCAAATCATTAGCAAGGTATGTGGATATGTTTTGTGCAAATGCTGACAGGGAACATACATTTTTAGTAACCCCTGCGATGGCTTGCCGATAAGGAGAAGGGGAGAGACACGGGAGAACCTTGACAAGATAGAAGGCGCTCCAACATCACTTACATTCAAATGTATTGGGGTCAAAGCGTTTACACTAGTACAGAAATAAATGCTGTGTTTAAGAATGTCTTTAGTACCCTATATATGAAGCAAGATGCATGTAGCAGAGTAAAGATGGATGACTTCTTAGACTACCGCTAACACAATTGTCTGAGGACATCAGAGCAAAGCTCGACTTACCAGTAACTATGGAAGAAATCACTAAAGTCATTGATGGTCCATCTCAAATCAAGGCCCCTGGGTCTGACGGCTTTACTGTGGAATTTCATACACACTATAAGACCCTTCTTAGTAAGAACTTATTGGAGTTATGGAAGGAGACTATGGTCAGGCAGTCGCTACTGTGTCAATGAGAGAATCAATCATCACAGTACTTCTGAAACATGAGAAACCTGCGGATGACTGTGTGTCCTATAGGGCAGTATCATTAATAAATTCCACCATCAAGACCATCACCAAGATTTTAGCAAATAGACTTATGCCACTGATGGAACTTACAACACATTTATTTTATTTATTTGTCTATTTCTAACGCATCAAAGCCCGTAGGCATCAGGGCGCGGAGAAAGGCAGATCGAAATAGAGACTCTCTAGCAAGAACAAACCTAAGAAAATGGACAACTCTTTAATGCATTTTTAAAAACCAAGCAGACATCTAAAGGTTTAAAGGTAATTTGTTCCATGGTGCAGCTGCTTTTACAGGGCACGGCCGTCCTTTCCCTTGACCCGTTGGGATCTGGGACATATCAGTCGGATAGAATTCTTTGATCTGGTGTTTCTGGCAGAGTCCTGAACAGTGATGCGAGCCTTCTGATATCTTGGAGCATCACCAAATAGACATTTGTGAGTCATAGTATTAATTTTAAATTCTATTCTAGCTTCAACTGAGAGTCAGTACAGTTCTTTCCTATATTGTGATATATGCCCACATTTCGGCACATTTCTAATAATTCTTACTGCATCATTTTGAAGTATCTGCAGTCTTTTTTTGTTGTAAATTTGATTTTATTAAGGTTTTCAAACAACGCCTCACAAATTACAAAAAAATAGTTTGGAGAATAATGTGAATTTGAACTATGCACTTGGTTACCGCTTCTCCTTGGGGCCTTTTCCTTCCAGGGGTACTGTTGAGAGTGGAGCACTCCGTTCTCGCTTTCTGCAGTGCAACGTCACTTACATCTGTTTTCCTCTGGCCTTAGTCACAGAGGAGGGAGGGCACACGCCCCAGAGCTGGGCGCCCAACCCTCAGACTGGCCGAGTTTGCAGTGTTGTCCAGGAGGTCAATCAGTATACTCTGCTTGATTTGCTACAAGAATCCTCTGTTCACTGGTAGGGGTCTTGTATTCTCAGATAGCAATCCTCGTCTGTGGAGGGGGGGAGTCATAGACTGCGTTATTTCTCTGCACTGCCAGGGCTGCTATCACAGCTTCAGTTCATCCCTGCCCAGGGATCCGGAGGAGGGCACATGCCCCAGTACTGGATGCCAAACCCTTTGTAACTACTGTGCAAAATGCTGCGGTATGTACCTATTGTGGTTTGTATCCACGTGTTAGAGAGGCCTCAGTGCCACTGGGAGAGTGCACAGAAATTTGGGGGTTGAAGTGCCAGAGTACGGTCTCTGAGATCAGCAATGCTCCTTCTGGTAGTGGCTTGTGCCCCTCGATGCCTTCCACTGTTGGGGTCAGGTACTGTCTAAATTTGGCTCTATCTCTCTCCTGCCCTCTGCATATGGCAGTGTGACACACCAGTGTCCCATCTCTCTCCTGAGATGTGTGGGCGCCTGGGAAACTGAGGTGAGCTGCTCCCAACTGTATTTCCTCATTATTCAGGCATTGGTCATATAATTTTGGGCCCTGAAATGGGCAGAAGTCGGATCATGTCCAGGATCACCACCTTTTTGCTGCACTGGGTGTTCCTCTTCAGGGGGCAGTCTTCGTGGGTGCAGCACCCGAGGTTCAACCACTCCTCCCGAGGCAGATTGTCTTCCCTGGTGCCGAATAGAGTCACGTCCCTTCCGGGAGTTGAGGCCGATATCAGAGGGAACACGGGGGTGTCTGCCGGGGTGCCTCAATATGCAGTTTTTGCTCTCCGTGGGTTTCCTGTGGCAGTGTACATGTAGCTGTGGCCACGCGCTGCCAGCGCCGTGGGGAGAAGGATGCCCACAGCACAGAGCTTCCCCACACACGTGTATGTGTGCAGTCTGTTGCCTGGCCCACCAAGCCGGTGCGTAGTGCCACAAAGTCAGGTGAGGAGGGGGTTTACCGACCTTCCACTAGTGATGCCTGAGATGTAATTTAGGCAGTGGACCACAAGGTACGCCCGCAATGGGACAGGGTCGCTCTTTCTCTTTCTTTCTCACCTGGTAGCGTTCCGTGAGACGGACCTTTCCCTCTGTGTCTGCAGGTGGGGAACTGGTCCTCTATTGAGGCGCTGGCACACCACAAGTCCACTTTGTGGGCGAGTTCATTCTCTCAGGGTGCCCGGAGAACTTCTATGCCGTGAGATTGGTTCTCCCGCAGAGCTTCCTTCCCAACCACTGGAGGGGTCTCACGGCTTGAGCACCAAATCATCCTAGTAGATCGGATCACTTGCTCTGTGCTGTTTGGTGAGGTGCTCTTCCGTGATGTTGCTGCGGCACTCTTCCACGAGGGTCCCACATCTCATGGGGTGCGCGGATCGCTTCCTCTCCCGGACTCTCCACTTGGCGGGCTCCGCCCGGACGGGTCTCCTGGATCACAGCAGTCTTCGGGTTACCAAATAGGGAGGGGGGCCTCACGCTTGTACTGCCTCCATACTGCCTTGCAGCGATGGTGGCCCTCATTACGACCCTGGCGGATTTCGCGGTGCTAAATGCACCGCGAAGCACGGCGGAAAGCCGTCGATAGCGCCATGGGGGTTGGCGGATTTACCACCCCATGCCGACCTTGGCGGAGCGGTAAATCCCCAATCCCCATTTTACCCTTCCCCATTCCCATTCTTGCCCCATAGGGTATAATGGGAGTGGGGAAGGAGTTAATTACGCCGCCGTAAAGTACGGCGGCGTAATTAACAACGAGGTCCCTTAGCGCCATGGTTTTCTCCGCCCGGTAAAACCAGGCGGAGAAAACCTCCATGGCGCTAAGGGAACTCGTAGTACGGCGGACGGGTCCGCCGCGATTACCGCTGGCGGAAACCCACTCCGCCAGGGTCCTAATGAGGGCCGGTGTGTCTCTTCTCTGGGCTGTGCTCACCGCTCAGTCTCCTCGGGCCCCTCAAGCCACGCTGCTCTACCTGGATGCAGGGTTTACTTTTGTTTTTGGCTGCAGCTGCGGGGGTCGTTACCTCTTTGTTCGGGGGTAGATTTTCTCTGTTCTTTCTCACCAGTCATGCACGGGGGTGGGGGGTCACCCCTGCATGTTCAACCATATTGGTGGTGGTGGGTCCTAGGTGGGACTCCGACCACCTTACTGGACCGTTGGGTCAGGAGCTCAGGCAGAGGTGGGCTGCATCCACGCGCCCCCTGGTGGCCAATCCGATCTGCAGTCTTTTAACACAGGATTAGTTTGCTCTGCCTAATAAGGTTTTGCAGTAGTCCAGTTGTGTCATAACTAAAGCTCTGACCAGGGTAGCACAGTTGTTATCTGACACAAAAGGTTTTATAAGGCGTAGAAGCCAAAGATGATACTTGCAACTTGGGCATCAGCATTAAGCAATGACTCAATGGTGACCCCAAGAGTTTTTACTTTGTTAACTGTGCTCATTAAATGTTGATCAATACAGAAGTTTGCATAATCCGTTCCTAGTTTTTCCCTTGCTTGAGCTGAACCAAAAATAAAAATTTCAGTACAATCCAGACCAATCAGAATTCTTACAGGGCAGATCTACCAATGTGTTTACAATTATGACTCATATAGAACCATCCGTAGATGCAGTTTTAGGCATGCTGGATGTCCAGAAGGTCTTTGGTTTTGTATCCTGGCAACACATGTATAGAGTGTTAACACACTGAGCCTCATCACGAGTTGGGCGGCATCCCGACTGGGATACCGCTCAACTGCATTTGCGTTACTGCATACCCACCCAGCGGTATTACAACCGGATCACGGGTTGGGTGGTAAACGTTATTCCTCATTCCGCATTGCGTCCATTGGACCCATTGGGGAAGTTTTGGCGCAATTACCGTCAGCGGTAATACCGCACTGTAATTGCACTAAAAATTGGCATTTGTCAGGCGCATTTACCCCAGTTTATAGCTGGGGTAAATGCTGTCAGACTCATGGTTGGGCTGACCCTTAAAGCGGTGGTAACAGCATTACTTCTGCATTTAAGGGCTACCGCCCAACTGGTGATGAGGCCTTGTGGGTTAGGTTCTCAATTTATCTTTTATATCCGCCTGCTCTACACGTATCCAACAGCTTGGATCTGCACCAATGGCGAGACATCTGTCCCTATAAATATTGGGAGGGGCACCCGGCAAGTATGTCCATTATCCACCCCCCTATTATTTTCCATTATCTTTGAACCAATAGCGGATATGGTGAAGCTCCATCATTCACGTAGGGGGCTCAGGATAGGGGGAATGATGAATATTATTTCATTATATGCAGATGATGTTCTGTTACACATACATGACTCACAACATCATTTTGAATCATTTATGATTCACGTGGCTGCATTTTTGCATATCTTTGGCTTCCAGGTGAATAGATCAAATCTGAACTGTTCCACCTTACTATCAATACTGTGAAGCCTATGGATATTTATGACTTTCCCTGGGCCCCACTGGGGATGACAGATCCTGGTATTAAAGTTTCTAACACATGTGAATCACTATATAAGAATAAGTATCCAGTTTACTTGCATATACTGGCAAACAAAATAAATAGATGGCAACAGTTACCGATCACAATAGCAAGCAAGATCTCATTGATAAAAATGGTGGTCCTCCCGAAATGTTTCTAATATTTCCAAAATATACCCATGTGGCTGCATTGCTTCTTTTTCAAAGAACTTGATTCATTGGTAATAACGTTTATGTGGCACTCTAGTGCGGTCTGCATGAAATGGTCAACGCTGTTTGAGCCATGTCATAAATGGGGATGTATGACCCCGAACTTTGAATTATATTACATAGTGTCACAGGCCCATTATGCATCTTAGTGGTTCAGGCCACACACCAATGCAATGCATCTTCAAATGGAAAGGAAAATAGTGAGCCCATATGACATTAGATCCTTAGTACTTGTCCCTATATACTCAGACACATGTCCAATCGATCCTTTCATGGTCAGAACGTTGGCATGGAAGAAACTATTTCAATTCATGAAGGTGATTGAACCATACTGTAAGGAAATGCCCTTGTGGAACTGCCCAGCCCTTACACCTACTCTAGATGTGGGTCTGTCCAGGACTTGGTGCCAGCTACAATACACAAAACAGGGGGACATGTATTCTAAGGAGTGCTTTATTACCATCTCAGTTGCCATCCCAGATGTGCGTAGACATCCCTTAAGACTATTGCAATATTATAGAATGCGCCCAGCCTTCCAATACAAGTGGGCAGACATTCCAGAAGCACCACCTAATGAACCGTGTCTCTCTTATAGTAGACGTGATGAGGGGTGTAACCACTCAGTATCGGCATTATATAAGATACTGAATTTAGCCCCTACTGGCACATCCAAAGTTCACACGAAATGGACCAAAACTCTAAGGGTGTATATCACGGAAGATATATGGCGTAAAATGTGCTACATGATGCGAGAGGTGTCACTAAACTCTAGATTCCGGCTTATTCAATGAAAAATAATGAACAGATGCAGCCTGGATGCACTTATGTAGGTGAGATTGTGAGGGCAATTACCCGAGATTCTTAGGGGGAGCACCTGTCAAGATTGCTCAGACAAACAAATCATTCATATATTCTCAGGCTCATTTTATACAACAGCAGTTTACAAAGGAAATCATTTGCTGTGGTTAATTTTCATGTTCTTCATCATTAACTAGTTATTGATGTTTTTTGTAGAATTGCTCATATCTGAGCAGCTGACTCAGAAGACACACCATCAGCCTGAGACCCTCTCTTCAAAGATGGCAGTATTGTATCATGTATGATGTTCAAACATTCTTACTAGACGACCTCATATCCACTTCAAAGTGTTCCATTTATATGTTCCTTCTTAATCCAGCCAAGGTAATATTGATACTGGATTCAGTGGTTACTTGATGCATTTTTCATAAGGCCCCACCCATTCAAATACACAGTTGGGCTAATTTCTGAGTTCCCCGATATTCGGCGGTGGGGAACCTTGCCATGCAGAAATGCACGTCGGCGGGTCCCCACCACCATAATTTCGGCATTTGCATGGCAAAGTGCAAAGGTGAAGTGCAAAAGGAAATATACAAGCATGTACGCCACCTTTCGCACCTCCTCTACCTCTCTCATCTCTGATTGCCTAACTGTCATTCAAAGTTGGTGTGCTGCCAACTATCTTTGTCTGAATGTCAGCAAGACAGAGATCCTCCTCATCAGCACACCATCACCATCCTTCCCCCTCACTCTCTGGCCGGCCTTCGTTTGCCCTCCTCCTATCCCCACCTGCGAGGCCAAGAACCTCTGTGTCACTTTTGATTCCACACTTTCCTTCTCTGCCCACATCGTTGATGCCTCAAAAAAGTTGAACTTCCTACTGCACCGCCTCAGAGGTATTCTGCCTTTCCTCTCCTTCCCCCAGATGATTACTGTCTCCCAAGCTCTGGTTCTCTCCAGGTTGGACTATTGCAACAGCATCTTTCTTAATCTACCTGCCTCTACTCTCCGCCCCTTGCAACTTATCCAGAACAGGACTGCAAGACTTGTCCTTGGCCTCAAGCCCTGGGATCGTATCTCTCCAGTACTGAAATCTCTCCATTGGCTCCCAGTGGATACAAGGATTAAATTCAAAACCCTCTGCATTGTCCACGAGGCTTTTGAAGTATACTCGACACGGAAGGTAAACGTCTTAACCTTTCTTTATTTAAGTTATATATATTTAGCCGGCGCCCCGCACTGCCGCCCTCCTCGTCCACTTGACATCCACTCCAACCGTCATTCGAACTCTCATCCGCTCTCATCAACATTCTCTCTCACGCGGCACTTCCATAAAGACAAGTCATTAGAATAGTACATCACCGCCCCCCCTTAATATTAAACAGGAGAAGAATAAACTTATTTTACACACAGAAAGCATTTGTGCACAATCACATAAAGTTACAATCAATATTGGAAATATAATGAATGAAATTACTGTTACATAAATTTGTTGAACAGTTACAATCAGAATTAAAAACAAACTGAATAAAATTACTTTTGCATAAATTTGCTAACTTAACTTTGTATGTCATAATCTCTGGACCAGAACGGTAACCTTCTTTATCTTGAACTACGTATAATCCTACTTTCAAACAACTCATCTCCTTGTTGTTGTTGTATGTTTGCTTCACTAGCTCGTCTCACAAAGTTACCATTCACATTCTCAATTCTATTTAGAATATGGTCATCACCAAATAAATCACTTGCTCGTCTCTCCAATTTGACTTGCATATTTCCTTCATTCTTACCTTTCCACATCCATTTACTAACCCTATCCAAATTCCATACTGATCCTCCCGCAACTCTAACCGCTCTCCTGAACACTTGTATCACCTTGACAGGACTGCTGTATTTAGAGTCACCCTTCTTAACATTTCGTCCAAACTTGATTCACACGAAATCTCCTGGTAATATTCTCAACTTAGATTTTTCTGAAGACATGCCATACCTTTCTTGATGTTTGTCAGAACTTTGTAATCTTGTAGTTAAATCTTTCCTACGATTAACCCATTCAGGATTTAGTAAAGTATTGGGAGCTCTCCCCCTCATTAATTCAAAAGGAGAGACCTCCATTCCTCTTTTAACAGACATCCTAGTGCTCCATACCCTCTCCTTAAAAACTTTGTCTACCGGTATATTGTTACTCAAAGCCAACTCCACTGCCTCTACAATTACACGGTTATATCTCTCCACTAATCCACTGGTTTGTGGATGGTATAACGACAAAAATCTCCATTCAATTCCTGATCTCTTAGCAAATTCTCTCATTTCTCTACTTCTGAACTGAACTCCATTATCACTCATTATTATTTTGGGAAATCCTACCTTCTGCAGATCTGCATGATGAATTTTATTATTTCATCTGTATCAGTTTTACTCACCGCCTTAACTTCCACCCACCCTGAGTAGTAATCAACCAATACTATCAGGAACTCCCCAAACAAACTCACATATGGTCCAATAATATCAATTCCTACCATCTCCCATGGTACATCACCTTTGCCAATGTTAATTGGCTTAGACTTGACAATCCTGCAACTCTTGTCACTGTTCTGACATGGCCAACAATTCCTAATAAACCTCTCGATCATAAGATCCATACCTGGCCACCAGTATTTCAAACGCACATTGTTCTTTGTGCCAGTGATACCAGGATGGCCCTGGTGTGCCTTCTCAATAAGCTCACTCCAAAACTTGCGTGGGGGAATCAATTTGTCTCCCCTCACTAAAAATCCATCCTCCATGGACAATTCATCTTTAACTTCCCAAAATCTCCTACAACCTTTGCTGATTGCCCTTTTCTCAGGCCAACCTGATTCAGTGTATCTCTGTATCTCTTGCAATTCATCATCTTTAGCCAATTCCTCAATCCACTTCTCCTTGGTTGTAACCTCAAAAATGACCGCCACCATTTCTTCACCTAAATCCACACTTGTCTCACCACTTTTTAATGGTAATCTAGATAGATAATCAGCAACAATATTCCTTTTCCCTGGCACATACTTCACAGAAAAATTGTAGTCATGTAGTTTTAGACTAAGGGCCTCATTACGAGTTTGCCGGTAAAACCGTGTTCATTACCGGCATGTCGGAATGAGCGGGTCCGTGCACGTATGAACCCGCCAATAGCGGGTGACTACGAGTGCGCGAGCACGCGCGTTCCCCCATGCCGGTAGTGGCAATACCGCCATGCCGGTAAAGGGCCTCCAAGCTCCTATACCGGCATCGCGGGGCCCGCCCATTGCGCTACCGCCTCACACTAACCCGTAAATACCGGCACGGTAATACCGGCGTGGTATTACCGTGTTCGCAAAAAATGGACCCGGAAATTACGTCATCGCACAGGAACGGGAAATGGGCCGGCGGCCATCTTTAAAAACACAATCCATTGCAATCCTCCACAACCAACACTCCTCCCGTGTCGTCGTGTGTCAGGAGAGCACCACCATGTCCAAGGCCAGCAGGAAATCCACCCAGAGGAAGAGGAAGCAGCGGTTCTCGGACGCTGAGCTCACCATGCTCGCCAACACACTGGAAGATCATGCGGACGTAATACGCTGCACAGACCTCAAGCATGCGGCCCAAACCCGCAAAAAAGAGGTCTGGCTCGAGTTAGCGCAGAGGGTGACAGCAGTGGGGTGCGCCCCAAGGAGTGTGCGCGACTGCCGGAAGCGGTGGGACGACCTCCGCCTCCGTGTCCGGAGGACCCTGTCCGAAAATCGGAGAGCCGCAAGGGCGACAGGCGGTGGGCCACACTCCCCAGTCCAATTGATGCCATGGGAGGAGACGGTAAGTCGCTTCATCAACACCGAAAGCATTGAGGGGATCGGAGATCAGGAGGTCGGGGCGGCAATCACCACAGAGGGAGGTGAGTGTACCATCACAACCACGTATCACGGCACATGATGTGGCCCAACTGATGGGGAAGTTAGAGTGGGCAAGGCGATGCATCAACATACCCATAGATCAATCATCGTCACTTCCCGCACCACATGGACGCAGAGTGACGACCCCAATCCCAACAGAGGTGCCACATGACCCAACCATGCCCATGCACCCACCACACAGAGACCAAACTAATGCTACACCACCAGCCATGCATTGATCCCCCACATACCCCCTGAGTACACCCAAAGCAACAAACCAGAAATGAAATGATGGCTGAATGCATGGACACATCCCACCACAATACATCACAGCCGCCAATTGAAAAACATCACTGATGACCCGCATCTCTTCTATCCCCCAGGCACTGACGATGAAGGTAGACCAGTGGACAGGGGTGCGAGCACGTCCAGTGCACAAAAGGGGTCCAGGGACACCCCAACACAACCATCCAAGGAGAAGTCATCTGCCAAAGCCAGCATGCCACGCAAGGCACCAAACCGGCAGGGAACACCTGCACCCACTGACCAACAACCAAAAACCACAACAGTGGTAGCCCTGCCGCAAGCCACCAAGGACGTTGTGTCCACAGAGGTGGAAGAGGAATCAGACATGATGCCTGGCACACCCACCCCAAGCCCAATTGCCAGCCCCCAACCTCTAGCAGAGTCTGAGTGCCTCGACAATCTATGCCTGCATGATTCAGACCTCGGTGAATCAGACACTGCGCTGTTTGAGGACAGTGCCCCTTAGGATGGCTCCGCACAGCCACCTACCACCACCCGGCAAGGCACGACTCTGCCCTCCTCCACTCTGCCCTCCTCCACTCTGCCCTCCTCCACTCTGCCCTCCTCCACCCTGCCAGCAACCTGCAGACCTGTGGACGTCACATCATTCGAGACCCGCCTGACAAGGGTCGAGGCCCGGCAGGAGTCCATGCTCCAGATCATGCAGCAGCAGGTAGAAGCAAGCAGAGAGGCCATGAGTGCCATCGTGAGGGCAATAGCAGCCAATACTGCAGCAGTGGAGGCATCCACGCGTGCCTTCCAGGAGTGCATGGGGACACTCACGGAGGCCATCCGTGCAGGTAACGCTCCAATGCAGTGGCCACACCTTGACACAGGCAGTCCATTGAGAATTGACACTTCCGCCACAACTACCCCTGCCACCTCGGCCCAATCCAGTCCGGTGCGTCACATGAGGAGGAGCGCACGACGGCCGGCCATGGCACCACCCAACACCAAGATGCAAAAGAAATGAATGCACGGACAATGACATTGTGGCAGGACACATTGTGGAAGGGAGCACTGTCCGATGCACACATGGGGACACTTAGCATCTGTGTGGAGGGAGAGGGATTTCACTGGGGTGTTTGGAGGGTTTGTGGGGTGGGAGGGGGGGTTCACTGGGTGTTTGGAGGGGAATGTTAATATTATCACGTGTATGTGAATAATACACTTGTTGTTTGCAAGCAATTCAATGGCTGGACATTCTTAATTTTGTGCATGTACATTCAATGTGTGATAGCGTACGGTTGTGAACTGCTAAGTATACAAGTGTGCATGCCCACATGCAGCCAGTGTGTCACTGGAACATTCCTTTCATGGTCCGTGCGTTTCAGATGTACACGTGGATTAGTGCTTGGCGTACAGCATGGCCATCACGTGCATCATGTACTGGCCGGGGGGCTCCTTCGCCTCTGTATCTATCCCCTTCATGGTCACCCGGCCCATGCATGTCTATGTCAGTTGGCAGTGGTCCTCCGAACGCACATGTTGTGCAGCATGACACAGGCCATGGTGATATTTGCCACCCCCTCAGGCCTATATAGGAGTGCACCACCAGAACTGCATTGGCATCGTAACCGCGCTTTCACAGGCCAAAGGTATGCTCAGGCAGAACACGGGTACGAGTGTGCACGCGATTGTACTCCTATCCATGCCAGTTCAGCGGTTACGCATTGGGGTAAGTAGCCACGGCCTGAAGGTATACCCTCCATCACCTGCAGGCAGATTGGAATAGGTGTGTGTCACTCTGACTTGCCAACTTTCAGGGCACTCAGTCATGGTGGCAGCTATTTGCTGTGGGCATGCACATGTCCCTGTACGTATACGCAATAGTCACATAGATGCCATGGATACTGTAATGAGGTGTGGGACACTGGATGTGGTTTGATAGATGATGCAGGGTGTAAACATGCATGCTGAGGCAGATGTGCTGTGTTAGTGCGGCAATGTTTGGCCTCCAATTCATGATGTGTATTCTATGCATGCTCACAATTATGCATGCTCACACTGGCCACATTGCCAGGGTTACCATCCTGTTCAGTCCTGCATTGCTTGACATTGCCATGGTGGCCTGGTTGTGGCTCTTACTTGTCGTCATCCATATGCATAGTTTGGCATTTGTGGCCCAGTGATGTGTCGGGTTCGGTTTGGCTAGTTCAGGTCTGGAGTGTTTGGCTCGGCATGCACTCTCCACTCACTGGCTACTGCCACCCAGGTGCACTATTCCCCCCCTTGCCACCCAGGTGCAGTAGCCCCCCCTTCTGCATCTACACTGATCAGGTCCCCACAGCACAGCCATGGGACAGTTGTGCAACTCACCAGGCTGCCAGGCACGTGGTCCAGCATGCGTGAGAGTAGTGGTTGTGAAATGCCATGCAGCTGGTCCACTGTGTGTTGGTAGGTGCCTGGGGCCAGGAAGTGTTGCACAGTAACCACCTTTATTGGTGGGGGGATGGCAGTGCGTATCTCGATGTGGCTGGCAATGTCATTCTGTGTCATGTCCACTATGGTGGTGATGGTGTCACGGTCCAACCGGTCCAGGGTGTTTGTCTGCTCAGGGGTTGGTTTACATGGGCTGGGTATGGTACAAGGGATTGGTGGCTGCCTACGTGGCACTGGTGGCTGCGCTGGTGGTGATTGCTGGCCATGTCTTGCCCTCCTTCTCCTCCTGCGTCTCCTCTGTGCTGCCTGTTGTTGCTGCTGTGGTTGTATCACTATGGGCGGGTCCTCCTGCACCATGTTTGATGGTGCTAGTGGTGGCATTTTGGTGTGGGAAGGGGTGTGGTGTTTCATTGTGTGCCTTTTGTGATGGCCAACTCTGCATTGGCTACGCCGGGGGGGTTGCGGTGAGTGGGTGTGCTCAGTTCATACTGGCACAGCCTCCTTTGACTCCACCTGTGGGGATTGTGTGCACCTGTGGCAGCTGCCTTGTATCTTGGTTGCTGTTTGCGGGTGGTCCGCGATGCCTGTTTTTCCGGCATCATGCAGCCAGTTATTACCGTGTTCGCGATGCCGGTATTTGCATGTTTGCGTGGGTTGTGATTGCCCCCTATTACCGGCATGCTGGTATTTACTACCTGAGGAGGCGCGTGTAAGCGCCTGTGCCGCTATTAGCGGCACCGTAAATAACGGTGCCGTTAATACCGGGTTTGTGGGTCAGAATGCTACGGAACGTTAAATGATGCCGGTATTTACATACCGCCATCATTTTTCCCTTACCGGCATAACTCGTAATGAGGCCCTAAGTCTGGCTAATCTCGGCGAAGCTTTACACATTCCTCTCACCGTAAGAACTTCAATTAAAGGTTTGTGGTCCGTTTGAATTATAAATTTGTTTCCCCACAAATATTTCCTAAAGTAATTCACTGCCCATGAACAAGCCAACAATTCTTTTTCAATCACAGAATACCTGCTCTCTGTTTCTGAAATAGCTCTAGAAGCATGACTGATTATCTGCTCATTAGTATCCTCATTTATTTGTGTTAAAACTGCCCCTAAACCACTCCCACTAGCATCCACTGTGGTCTTAGTCAACCTCCCAAACTCAAATCCTCCCAATTCCAAAGAGTTACAAATTCCTCTTTTTATGCATTCAACTGCCTCACTGCATTCATCACTCCATGTACTTTTTGCATCCTTTTTTAACAACCTTCTCAACGGTTCTGTTACACTCTCAAAATGTTTTACAAACCTGTTGTAATATTCACATAACCCCAAAAATGATCTTAATTCATCTTTGTTGTTCGGGTTAGGCGACTCCTTGATTACTCTAATGACATCTTTTTTGGGCTTACAACCCTTACCATTCACGGTATGCCCTAAATACTCCACCTATTCTACTCCAAATTTACATTTGCTTTTCTCAATTTTTAACCCAACTTCTTCCAACCTCCTCAACACTTCCTTCAATCTCCCATCATGTTCTTCAGATCCCATACCGAATACAATTATATCATCCTGATATACACGCGTTCCACTTACACCTTTCAGCACATGCATCATAACTCTCTGAAATACTGCTGCCGCAGACGCTAGCCCAAACGGCATACGTTTATACCTATACAGCCCATGTGGCGTAATAAATTCCATAATGTCTCTACAATCCTCTGTCAAAGAAATCTGATGCTCGAAAGATCTAAAGTAGAAAACACATCAGCATTATCAATATGATTCAACATTTCAGATATAATAGGAAGTGGGAAAATGTCAGTTATGATGTTTTTGTTGACGTCTCTAAGGTCCACGCAAATTCTAAGTTTGCCATTCTTCTTCAATGCAGACACAATGGGGCTCACCCATTCAGATGATTCAATTTTCTCTATAACTCCTTTAGACTCCAATAGTGTAAGTTCTTGCTCAACCTTGTCAGTAATGGCAAAAGGAATTGGCCTGGATTTCGTGTGTTTAACAGGCATCGCTCCCTTCTTGAGACGAATCCTGTGCGCAAAATTTTAAGCAAACCTAATTTCAATTTGCCTTCTTTCTTTTCTTTAACGTCCTTACTTTCATGCGCTTGACTCCTGTTTACAACCAGAATTTGCTCTTCATTACATGGATCCAACCTGATTCTCAGTCCAGCTTAATCTCTCCAACCCAGTACATTCACACCTTTTTCTGCTACGTACACTTTCACCTGAGACCGTCTGTCTTTGAACTGAACAATACACAAAAACCATCCAAGCATCTTGATCTTAGATCCTTCAAACCCACCAGGATTTAGTATATCTGACACTTCCATCTTACTCTTGAGGCCACGTGATACTAAATTCTTCCATGTTCTCTTAGTAATAATTGTCCATGGCGAACAACTGTCCACCTTCACCTTCAGTTTCCAGTTATCAAGGATGTAACGCTCACCTGACTCCCACGGAGGCACTGGTCTAGTCTGGGTTGCTGTGGCCTCTTCGAGCGTGATGCGCAGAACTCGGAACACCGACTGAACAGGACCCTCAAATCTTGCTTGTCTGGCCCGTAGGAATATCCTTCTGCAGATGAGAAAGGGGATTAACAGTCTGCAGAATAGAGTGCTTGCTCCCCCCTTCCCCCTTCGTTCTTCTCTAACTTCCTCCGAAATCCCTGGTTGAAGCTCACCTTATGGTTTGAAAGGATGAACTCTCCATCCTGCTTCTGGTGCAGGGGCGCGTGTTTGTCCAGTTACTTCACTGGTTTTCAGAATGGCACTGGCAAAATCCACTTGACTTTTCCGAGCGGAACGCCGTAAGTATGAAGATTACAAAAGTTCAAGTGTTGAGCCTCCTTTTCTGTTACCTTCCTAACTTGTGATCTGTCCTTTATTTCAGGTGCAGAATGAAGGCGATGCGTTGAGGGATTGAATTGCCGATGGTAAACTCAGGTGAGTTAGTGATGGGGGCGATCCCTCTTAATGTCTTTATATTCCTCCAGTAATGTCTTTTGTCCTTTCCCCATAGGGGCCGGGGTGCGGTACCTGCCAACGAAGCGGCGCCGACCCGAATTGAGGAATGGTCCACCAACAGAAGACCGGTAAGTGTTATGGCGGAAAATTAGGCTTTCCTCATATGTTCCTTCTGCTCACCTTTTGTCTCTTCTTCTCTCCCCTAGGCGCAGAGATGTGGCGACCGGTGCAGACAGTCGCGGTGGAGCCAGAAGAACTCCCGAGGACAGGTAAGAAGCGCCGCGCTGCAGCGAGCAACGCAGTGCTTTTAAATGAAAGTCTTTTCTCAGGAACGCTGGCATGAAGGTACCGGATGCAGGTAAGAAGTTTGATAAAATTCCTGGTTTTCACCTTTCTCTTCTCTTCTTTCCTTACAGGTGTTCCAGGATCGAGGCGGGCGTGGCTGGAGACCGGATGCAGGAGCAGACACGGTGACCGTTCAGCTGCTTGGATGCAGAACAACGCGAAGCGTGAGCTACTGTCTGGGCATGGCTTAAATAGCCCCCAAAGTAGTTCCAGGTAAGTATCCTTCCCTGGCCACGCCCTAGTGGCAAAATAGTCCCAATGAAAAAATAGTCCCTTTCAGGTCTCAGGGAGGCCTGAATCTTGCAGCATGGTCTGCATCAGGTAAGTGCACAAAACACCTTCCTTTATGAGCCTGGCGCTTATGGCGCCAGGACTGATGTCCAACATGAGCCTGGCGCCAACGGCGCCAGGACAGAGTCCAAAGAGCCCCTATAAGGGGCCGCTGGGCTTTTACCCGGGGGCATGATGCCTGCTCCCGGGGGTCCTAGGCCTGGCCTGGTGCTCCGGGGGTAGGCATCATGACAGCACTCCCCCCCAAGGCCCCTCCCAAGGTCGTTCCCTCTGGAGGTTTCGGTTTGTTTGGGAAATTCTGATGGAACCTTTTTACCAGCCGAGGTGCATGTACGTGGTCGCTGGGTTCCCAAGACCTTTCCTGAGGCCCGTACCCTTTCCAATCAATTAGATAGAAAAGTTTTGATTTTGAGATCTTAGAATCCAAAATGTTCTTCACCTCGAATTCAGGCTCCCCATCTATCTGGATTGGTTCTGGTGGCTTTATTAATCTGGTTCCTGGTTGCACTGGTTTCAAAAGTGACACATGAAAAACGGGGTGAATCCGCATGTTAGCTGGTAGATCGAGCTTGACTGCCACTGGGTTAATTATAGCTTTGATCGAGTAAGGGCCCAAATACCTTGGATTAAAAGTCCGAGGTCCCTTGAGCAATAAGTGTTTGGTAGCCAACCATACTTGATCCCCTATTTGGTATGGAGGCGCCTCACTCTGATGCAGATCCGCATTCTTTTTGTATTTCCCTTTCGCTTGTTGCAAATGTGCAGTTGCATCCTTGAAGGCTTGAGTTATCGTGGAATGCAAATGGTCCAGTGCAGGCATTTCAAGGCTCAGAGGTGAGTCCAGGTCTGAAGTACGAGGGTGATGTCCGTATAGGGTATAAAAGGGGATTTGTCCAGTTCCAGAGTGTACTGAGTTATTGTATGCATATTCGGCCACCCATAAAATATCCTTCCAATTACCCTCCGATTGGTGCAACATACATCGTAGGTATTGTTCAAGAGTCTGGTTCCTTCTCTCCGTCTGACCATCGGTCTGTGGGTGGTGGCTGGTTGAGAGTCTTATGTCGATTTGTGCCAGTTGACAACACTTTCTCCAAAAATGAGAAATAAACTGGCTTCCTCGGTCGGAGACTAGTAGGGACGGGAATCCATGCAAACGGATGATATTTTCGAGGAATTCCTTGCCTAGGACAGGAGCTGAAGGTAATCCTTTCAACAGAATAAAATGGGCCATCTTGGAAAATAAATCCACCACAACCAGAATAGTATTGTATCCATTACAAGGGGGCAGGTCCGTGATAAAATCTAGTGACAAGGTGTGCCAAGATGCTGGTGGAATGTCTAAAGGCTGAAGAAGACTGGCGGGTTTTGTCTTTTGGCCTTTGTTTTGGGCGCAAACTCCATAGGACATCACGAAAGATTTAATATCCTTTCGCCAGGAAGGCCACCAGAATTGTCGTTTAATTTTTTCCTCAGTTTTGGCAATGCCAGGATGTCCTTCCATCAGGGTATCATGATGACGGGAAATAACCAGTTCTTGCAATTCCTTTTCTGGCAGAAATAAGCATCCTTGGAAGTAAGGTAGGCCATCGTTGACCAAAAAGTAAGACCCCCTTTGGATCCAATCCTGCAAGGCTGTAGAGTCCAGGAGTTGTTTTACCCAAGCTTGAATGTCTTCAATGGTTTGTAAAGAGGTTATCCCCAAAATTCTTTGTTCGGGAATTATCGGCACAGGTTCTGAGTTTGTGTCTATTTCTCCCATTCCCATTCGAGATAGCGCGTCCGCTTTGCCATTCTTACAGCCGGGGCGGTAAGTGATTACAAAATCGAACTCAGCAAAGAACAAAGCCCATCGGAGCTGACGTGACGATTGAGCCTTGGCAGTTTTTAAATATTGTAAGTTTCGGTGATCAGTGATCACGGTGATGGTATGCCTGGCGCCAAGAAGATAATGCCGCCAAGCCTTAAAGGTGGACTTAATGGCTAATAATTCCTTGTCGGTGATTGCATAATTTACCTCAGGCGGCGAGAACTTTCTGGACCAAAATGCTACGGGGTGCAGTTGGTTGGTTTCAGGGTCTCTCTGAGACAGGACAGCTCCCATGGCTAAGCTGGACGCGTCGGTTTTGACTATATAAGGGAGATCGGGACGCGGGTGCTTCAAAATAGGTGCGGACGTGAATTTAGCTTTCAATTCCTGAAAGGCCTGTTCGGCTTCCTCGGTCCATTCGAAGAGTTTATTTTTTCGCAAGAGTGCAGTGATGGGTTGTACCACACGTGAAAATTCCGGGATAAATCTGCGATAAAAATTAGCAAAACCAAGCATGCTTTGGACACCTTTCACCGAACTAGGTGATGGCCATTTGAGGATGGCATCCACTTTTCGTGAGTCCATTCGGACCCCTTTAGGTGTCAGGATGAATCCAAGAAACTCAACCTCGGTGGTATGGAAAACGCACTTTTCCAGCTTTGCAAACAGTTTGTGCTGGCGCAATTTCTCAAGGACGGCCCTGACATGCTTTCTGTGATCAGATTCCGAAGAGGAGTACACAAGAATGTCATTGATATATACGACAACACAAACATCGATGAGTTCCCGAAGGACATCGTTCATGAAGAATTGGAAGGCAGCAGGCGCGTTGCACAACCCGAAAGGCATCACCTGGTATTCGAATAATCCATATTTTGTACGGAAGGCCGTTTTCCATTCGTCGCCTTCTTTTACTCGCACAAGATGATAAGCCCCCCGGAGATCTAACTTGGTGTATACGCAAGCGTCCTTCACCTGGTCAAGGAGTTCAGGGATCAGAGGCAGAGGGTAACGGTTTTTAACAGTTATCTGGTTCAATGCGCGGTAGTCGATACAAGTTCTAAGGTCGCCATCTTTTTTGGGCACGAAGAACAAAGCCGAGGATGCCGGAGACTTTGACGGGCGAATGAAACCATTGGCTAGGTATTGATCTAAATATTGTCTCAAATGCAGATTCTCAGGTTCAGTAAGGATATAAATCCTGCTACAAGGGGGTTGTGCACCGGGCACCAGATCGATTTGGCAATCGTACGATCTGTGGGGAGGTAACGTGTTGGCCTGTTCCTTTTGGAAGACGTCCTGAAAGTCTTGGTATTCCAGAGGTAGTTGCATGGAGACAGAGGTTACAGACGCTAGACTAATCTTCAGATTTTCTGGGTAGCAGGTTTGTGCACAATCCGGGAAGGTTATTCTCTTCGCTCGCCAATCAATTAAAGGATTATGTGTCTCTAACCAAGGGATTCCGAGAATAACCTGAAACTGTGGAGCCTTGATTACATCAAACACAACTGCCTCCCGATGGCCGTCCGGACCTATAAGTGTCACCTCAGCAGTGGAATGTGTTACCGGTCCAGAGGCAATTTCGGTTCCATCGACTGTGGTGATGACATCTTTGCTGGTTTTAGGACGCAGAGGGAGGTTAATCCTAGAGACCAATTCACGATCCACATAATTTCCTATAGCCCCACTATCAATGTATGCCTTTATTGCATGCAACCACTTAGGCTGTTCCGGATCTACGAGGACCATTGGCACAATGAAATGCGAGGTCTGAGAGTTAGTTTTCAAGCTCGGCAAGCGGACCCCTACGCTTGTCGGGCGTGGTCGTTTCCCAAAACAGAGTCTTTATGGTTTTTATCAGCGGCTCCTACCACCTTCTTGGGCGGTTTTGCCGGGCAATCTCGTAGAAAGTGTCCAGAGGACCCACAATAAAGACATAATTGCATCTGCCGTCTTCTTTCACGTTCTTTTTGAGTTAAAGGTCCTTTAACCCCTCCGATTTGCATAGGCTCAGAGACATCAGCACCCTTGGGGTTAGCGTGGGTCTTGACCAACACCCGGGTCTCAAACTTGGACCGATCTGCTTTTCTGTTTTGAAGTCTGTGATCCAATTGGACCACTAAGTCTATATATTCTGTTCATTCTTGGGGCGGATTTACAACTTGGGCCAGGACATCTTTAAGTTCTCCGCGTAGACCTCGATAAAATAACGTGATTCTTTTATCCTCTGGCCACCCAGTTTCCACAATTAGTCTATTAAAGGTTGCAATGTAGGATAGGAGGTCCTGATTGCCCTGTCGCAGGGATAGGAGTTCGTCATCCAGAGCCTGCCCCTGAGAGTGTCGAGCAAATAAACTTTCCATGCTTGCTTGAAATCCTTGAAAATCACGGAGAATCGGGTCATCTTGAGTAACCAGTGGAACTGACCAATCGGCAGCACAGCCGCTGAGGTATGACAATACAAAGGCTACCTTGGACTGGTCATTACGGATGGCCCCAGGTCTGCATAGGAAGTGCGAAAGGACACTGATTCATGAATACGGCAAATCGTTTGGGGTCCCCAGCAAAGCATTCGGGTGGGGCCAGCGGCATGTTTCCAGGTAGATTAATCTGCACAGGGTTACTGGGAACCACAGGATCGGGGTTCCCCCCGGAATCGGGTAGAGGAGTGTGTCCAGCTTGACCTTGCAAAAACTGTCTAGCCAGGTCATCAGTTCTTTCCTTTGATACAATCACTTCCCTCCTGAGAGCATTAGTCTCTTGACGAGCGGCGTGTACTTCGGCCCGTAATTCCCCCAGTAGTTGGGCCAACTGATCAGTCTCAGAAGTTTCCATAGCGCCTGGGTGGGAATTTGTAGGAAGGCTTCGCGTTCTGTAACGCTCACCTGACTCCCACGGAGGCACTAGTCTAGTCTGGGTTGCTGTGGCCTCTTCGAGCGTGATGCGCAGAACTCGGAACACCGACTGAACAGGACCCTCAAATCTTGCTTGTCTGGCCCGTAGGAATATCCTTCTGCAGATGAGAAAGGGGATTAACAGTCTGCAGAATAGAGTGCTTGCTCCCCCCTTCCCTCCTTCGTTTTTCTCTAACTTCCTCCGAAATCCCCGGTTGAAGATCACCTTACGGTTTGAAAGGATGAACTCTCCATCCTGCTTCTGGTGCAGGGGCGCGTGTTTGTCCAGTTACTTCACTGGTTTTCAGAATGGCGCTGGCAAAATCCACTTGACTTTTCTGAGCGGAAAGCCGTAAGTATGAAGATTACAAAAGTTCAAGTGTTGAGCCTCCTTTTCTGTTGCCTTCCTAACCTGTGATCTGTCCTTTATTTGAGGTGCAGAATGAAGGCGATGCGTTGAGGGATTGAATTGCTGATGGTAAACTCAGGTGAGTTAGCGATGGGGGCGATCCCTCTTAATGTCTTTATATTCCTCCAGTAATGTCTTTTGTCCTTTCCCCATAGGGGCCGGGGTGCGGTACCTGCCAACGAAGTGGCGCCGACCCGAAATGAGGAATGGTCCACCAACAGAAGACCGGTAAGTGTTATGGCGGAAAATTAGGCTTTCCTCATATGTTCCTTCTGCTCACCTTTTGTCTCTTCTTCTCTCCCCTAGGCGCAAAGATGTGGCGACCGGTGCAGACAGTCACGGTGGAGCCAGAAGAACTCCCGAGGACAGGTGAGAAGCGCGGCACTGCAGCAAGCAACGCAGTGCTTTTAAATGAAAGTCTTTTCTCAGGAACGCTGGCGTGAAGGTTCCGGATGCAGGTAAGAAGTTTGATAAAATTCCTGTTTTTCACCTTTCTCTTCTCTTCTTTCCTTATAGGTGTTCCAGGATCAAGGCGAGCGTGGCTGGAGACCAGATGCAGGAGCAGACATGGTGAGCGTTCAGCTGCTTGGATGCAGAACAACGCGAAGCGCGAGCTACTGTCTGGGCGTGGCTTAAATAGCCCCCAAAGTAGTTCCAGGTAAGTATCCTTCCCTGGCCACACCCGAGTAGCAAAATAGTCCCAATGAAAAAATAGTCCCTTTCAGGTCTCAGGGAGGCCTGAATCTTACAGCATGGTCTGCATCAGGTAAGTGCACAAAACACCTTCCTTTATGAGCCTGGCGCCTATGGCGCCAGGACTGATGTCCAACATGAGCCTGGCGCCAACGGCGCCAGGACAGAGTCCAAAGAGCCCCTATAAGGGGCCGCTGGGCTTTTACCCGGGGGCATGATGCCTGCTCCCGGGGGTGCTGGGCCTGGCCTGGTGCTCCGGGGGTAGGCATCATGACAAAGGAATACTTCACAGCTCGGGCATTTAAATTCTCCATATGGTGGCTCATGTATCAGGAACATCCTTTCTTCCTCCGATTCGTCCTCTTCTTCCATAATGGCAGAGACTTTCTTTCTCCTTCTACACGTGACCGCAACATGACCTCTTATACCACAATTTCCACATTTTTGCCCCAATGCTGGGCACTGTTTTGCATAGGCATAATGACCAGTTCTGCCACAATTATAACATCTGTCTCCTTCTCTCTGTTGAGTATTCTGAAATCTCTGATCATTTTGAACCCTTGGTTCATTCTTCACCCAATTCTTTCCTCTATATGAGCTCCCTCTTTGCTCAAAGCTCTTCATTTTATTACTTCTTCCTGCATTGACTTCAACCTTATATTTGTTTCTAACATTTGTTCCACCTCTGTCTTTAGGTCGTAGTATGTTAACCTGAGCTTGTTCTTCTGTTTCTTTTTCCTGTATCTCCTTGCTATTTTGCTTCTGCATACTTTGTATAACCTCTTTTTTCTTGCTCTTCATCTCCTTCGAGCACAATTGACTGTGTTGTACACGTTTAGCAATCGTTATAGTTTCCGGTAGGGATGGATTGCCAACCATCCACAATCTGTCTTGCACTAAGTTGTCCTTCGAGCGTATAATAATCTGGTCTCTGATCAACTCATCAAGGGTGATGCCATTGCCAAATTGGCAGGTTCGTCATAATACTCTTAATGCAGAAACATATTCCTCAATGTTTTCATGTTCCTTTTGTACTCGTGCATAGAATTTGTATCTGTTTATGGCTACATTAGTTTCTGGAGCATAATACTTATCTAATTGTCTTATGGCCTTATCGTGCTCATCAGCGTCACCAGCTTCATCTACAGTCAATTCTGGTAATTCTCTGAACTTCCTCTGCCCTTCCAACCCCAATGTGTGTAACAGTAGTAACTTCTTTTTGCGGGATGTGAGTTCTTCTTGTGCTACAGCTTGAATATAATTCAGCCAGAATTCTTTCCATTCTGACCACAAAACCACAGGTTGACCTGGAGTTGGAAGGAAACTTGCCGGAGGTTGGATGCTAATACCTTGCATGTTCCTGTGGAATTATTGTTCTCTTGTATTCTTCAATTGTGAATGTCTCCTAGTACACACCTTTAGTTATTTTAGTTACTTATATTCTCAACTACTGTGAAGAAGATGAAGGGATTACTTTCTACTCTTCATTCTGCCTGGTTCCAGGTCAGGCAGATCATGTGACTAAGGCTCATTGCGGGTCCTTCCATTTACCTTCCATTTACGCTGCGTTTACAAACAGGTTATAATGTGACTTCCACTTCCTGGACCGGCAAAGGGCGGAGCGCAACTCAGCACAAACCAACTCGGTATACGCGTCAGTTCGGAGCACACGCTCTTCTTTCCGGCCCAGCTGCGGACCAAAAATACCTGCACAAACCAACGCGAAGTGTGCGTTAGCTCGGAGCGTCCGCTCTCCGTTTCCTTATTTTGCTGGGTAAAACCGGCACAAGCCTGTGCAACGTAGCGCTGCGGCTCAGAGCGTCCGCTCTCCGCTTCTTCCTTAATTATGCTGGGAACACCAGCACAAGCTTGCGCAATGTAGCACTGCGGCTCGGGGTGGCCGCTCTCACTTCTCTTCGCGCCGTGGGTCCTCAGGACGCTGGCATCCTCGTCGCCATCTGAAGTATACTCGACACGGAAGGTAAACGTCTTAACCTTTCTTTATGTAAGTTATATATATTTAGCCGGGGCCCCGCACTGCCACCCTCCTCATCCACTCGACATCCACTCCAACCGTTATTCGAACTCTCATCCGCTCTCATCAACATTCTCTCTCACGTGCAGGCGGGGAGCCGCCGCACTTCCATAAAGACAAGTCATTAGAATACTACAGCTTTCTGGGGTCTGGGTCCAACAAACCTTCAGCTATCCCTCCACAAATGCCTGCCATCTCGAGCTCTTCGCTCTCCACCTCTAACTCCCTCAGGGTCAGGCACTTCTCAAAGAAACGAGCTGGGGGTAGATCTTTGTCTTCAGCCGGGGCCTCCCTCTGGAACAGCCTCCCTGCCAATCTAAAACTTGAGGAAAACCATCTCCGGTTCCGGAAGCACCTCCAGAGTTTCCTCTTTGCTTTTGCCTTTGCCCCCCCTTCCCCATGCTCATTGTGTACTGCCTCGGCACCTTGCAACAGGCCACCCTCTGTCCCCCGGGCCCAGGTGCCTGCTCACCATGCCACCCTCACGCACTGCCTCATGGCCACCCCTTGCACTGGGGTCTGTATCTGTATCCAAACAGTCCCCCCCCATTTTTCTTCCTGCCCATATCAGACCTACCCAGCCTGCTGCCTTAAACCCAGCACTTGCCACTCACTGGCTGCACTACCGTTGTTTCTTGCCTTTTTATTTATTAATGTATTATTATTTATCTGTTTTTCTCCTCGCTCTGTGCTCTCATTTTCTCCCCCCTTCCATGCACTTCTCCCCCTCCCCCTCTCCCATGCACTTGCACGTTCTCAATGTCACTGGGCTTAGTAAGATCGCTCTTTTTTGTTCTCTCCCGTTCCTCTTCCCTTGCCTTGTCACGCTCTGAAACACTTGTGTATGAGCGCGATAGAAATAAACAATCAAACAAACAAACAAACATACTATTGTACTTCACTGTGCGAATTGAGTAAATGCTGCATACCATGCATGGAGGCAGGCATCTTTTACAGTGGCCACCTATGTGGCTGCCTGCTTTTTGCTGGTGCATAATGCTGGCATACCCCATAGGGATCCACTGCATTTGTGCCGAAATAAATGTTCATGACGGCGCAAATGCCCCAGCATACCTCAGCAACCAAATTGTAAAAACCCAATCTAACAGACCTACCCGGGTCTGTCTCCTACACAAGCATAATCTCTACACTGGGATTTAGGAGACAGAAAGCTGGTGGCACCAGATTCCCAGTGATCGCAGCCAAACTTTGGAACACTCAGGGCTGACTCATCCTTGTGATCATTCTGCAAAAGCCTTAAAACTCTGTTATTTAATAGTGATTCCAACTAATTTGCCAATGAGCCGAGTGTAGGAGTCCATGCCTAGCATAGTACCCCACATACAGAAACAAGCAACTCCTGTAAATTATGCAACAAATTAGGAACCATAAATCTGTGTAAATTGTGGAAAGTTGATCAATAATGCTTCATACTGTATGTTATTCCATGATATGAATATAGGATTAGACTGTTCCCCCACACATTTTTGTATTTTACCATAATTCAATGATAAATAAGCTGTATTATATGCCTGTGATCAATTTCTTAAGATCAAGCACCTAGATGCCTCTGGGTTTTGTGTGCTATATAAATGTTCAAATAAATAAATAAAAAATGCTACTGGATTTTTTATGACAGAGAGAAAGGGAGGCAGTGGAAATGCAA
Source organism: Ambystoma mexicanum (assembly GCF_040938575.1). Classification (NCBI taxonomy): domain Eukaryota; kingdom Metazoa; phylum Chordata; class Amphibia; order Caudata; family Ambystomatidae; genus Ambystoma; species Ambystoma mexicanum. Next base: position 1,029,113,385 of record NC_090927.1, on the reverse strand, counting down.
GTTGCATTCCACCCCCCCTCTTTTCCATTGGCCCTCATTACAAGTTTGCTGGTATCCCACTGATAATACTAGCGGGTTACCAGAAAACTGACTTATCGTTACTAGTGTCTGATATCCCGGAATCTCCAGGATCTTACAATAGTCGGTCATGGTGCTCCATCCCCATTCTATGGATTCCCATGAGGCTCCATGGACGGGAATGCTGGTTTTACTGGCACCGGCCTCACCGGCGCCAGTAATATGGCGTTTTTTTTGCTGGTGGAGCCCAATTTACCTCCAGCTCTTGTTAGTGTCAAGGTTGGTGAGCAGATCTTCACAGATTTTATACCTAGAATGCATGGATCATTTAAAAGATCATACCTCATATCACACCCCACGCTTACTCTCTCCTTACACCACCACCCAACTAGAACACAGAGATACTATGACACCATTCGGTATAACTGTTCTCATATCAACATCTGACGCCACTCACTCCACATCACTCTATTGTAATCACTGCTGGTCTCGCACCCCCAGCCAGGCGTTCTCCTCAGGCCTTACGCTGCCACTCTCGGTCTGGATAATTCCTGCCAGATTCGAACACATACTCCTGACCTCTCAGCCACCACACCTACCGCTATGAAGCAGCTTCCACAGGAATTTTCGCACCAGCTGCACACATACCAGATGCGCACTCGCACCTTTTGGATCCTCTCTCCTCCCTCTACTGACAAGAACTTCGGTTCCCAAGGGCGTTCAACCTACCAGCGCCTTCAGACCATACCAATGGTATATAAGGCGCTATATAAGTGCAAAATAACATAACATAACATAACATAACAGTTGAAATAGTATATATTGTTGGTTGGAAATATGCTATGCAAATACTACATGGAAATGCAAATGTAATGATACATGTAAGCAATGGTGAGCAAATAAAGATTTGGTTGAAAAAATAAAATAAAAGATAAAGCAATATTTTCAGCCTAAACCAATTCACCTACTCTCATCACTTCTCCCCATAAGAGAGCCCCTTTCTATGAGGCTATGGTGGTGAGGCTGCTAACCGATAGTAACCCTAGCTGTTGTAACAAGTGGCAGGACCTCATGGAGAGGAACTCCCCTCTTGGGGACAAGGACATAAGTCTGGGGTGAGGCCTCGTAACACCCCAATCCAGTGGGCCAATATTAACACCAGATCCTTATGGGGGTAAGAATTCTCAGCCCATGATGGATCCTAATTTCTCTTTCACTTTTGAAACCCCAAAGTTTATAAGATCCATAAAAAGCTCTTCCGAAAGTGCCAATGTATACTGTTGCCATATCCATTCTATTAAGTCTGTTGTTCATAATGTTGTTAGGAAGCCTAAGATAGAGCGGTTAGCTACCGTTTTTGATAACAGTGCTTTGAAACCATGGAACACTATGGACTGAAAAGAGGAGCAGTAAGAAAACAATTCAGTTATTGAATATAGTAAAGACTGAGAAGGGACAAAAGTTTGAACCAGAAAGAGAAGATATAGCACAGCCTGTGGACACAGCCGTCCGAAGAGTTCAAATCTGTGATCTGGAGACACAAAGCCTGGAGAACCATTCAGAGGGACTGGTGTCTCCCCAACTCAGCTAGGTAACCTCTAAAGCCGAGCTGGAGAAGTCCCAAAGGGGCAATAAATCCTTGGGCGAGTGAGGTTGGAAGAAGAGATGGTTCCTCCTCATCCTCTGACCCACCCAGAAATGGCCCATGCAGTTCTGGCAAGCTGGAAGCTATGATACAACCAGAGGGCGAACCGGGCAACAGAGTAGGCCGCAGCAAAGCCTGGAAAGCTGGTGCAGGGATTCGGGAAACTGCAGCGAGGCTCGTCTCCAAGGCTGAGCAGTCAAATAGCGGAATGCCTGGGAAGTGTCCTGCAAATCAGTTGGGATAAACTTGATGAAACTGAGAGGTGGTGGCATGACCAGTAGTGTGTGGACCATTTGGTCCGACAATGGTGTTGAGAGGTTCACAATAACTCGAGGTGGAGAGAGACAAGATGAGCAGTACTACTAAAGGAAGAAGTTGAACTAAAAAGTGTGGACCGGGGACCTCTGGCAAAACCAGTGAAGGGCATAGGAAGGAATGCTTTATCAGGCCTTCACCTTCCAAAGTGAGGAAAGAGTGATTTAGGGACTGTACTTTATGCCAATTTAACCCCATGGTGAACAGGGGGAAAAGGAACAGACATGTTAGATTACTTCCCCTTGAATCCGATTTCTCCAGAGAACACTGCTGAGGTTCCGGAATCCATTTGGGACACGGTCTTCTGTTCTTTGTCCAGTCGAGGAAAGCCCAGGAGTAACCAGTACAGAGGTTACTTTTGGATGTAGGATTTAATTTTAGTTGGTTGCAGTGTTTAGGAATCATTTCCAGACAGCTTCCAGCTGAACACATAAACAAAGAAAAGGAGAACACTTCTGCCAAACAGGTGACTTCAGGATACCTCTAGTATGTGAATAAGATGGATTGCAATGGGCAACACTGCCTGACCTTTGTGACTCTTGTTGCAATCGGTCCTCTTCGACGATCTTCCATGGATGAACAAAGGCGCAGGCCCAGCATTGATGCAAGTAGACTGATAATGCAGGAGCAGGCATCTTGTAGTACAAGCTGAAGATTCTCCAAGTTGCAAGGATGCATTTGAAATGGCAACGGCTAAATCGAGGTAGCCCAGGATAGAGCTGGTCAGTTCACTGGTTGGTTCAGAAGGCAAGCGTCCTCAAGCATCGTTCCAGACTGATTGTTCCCACTTGTCCAGGTGTTGAACTACCAACAAGGGTAGAGGATCAGGGCTTTACCAGGACTTCTTTGAATTTATAACAGTCATCTGCAGTGATTGTCCTTGTGTCTTTTCTTCATAGAGGATTTGTCTGCAACGATGATCTGAAGAATGGCTGCAGGAGTCCTCCTTTTTTTCCAAGATCTGAACTGGAAGCTCATCCAGGTTGATCAATGGTAAGGACCTGCACTGTTCAAAGTGGCAGTGGCTAACCAATCATGGATAGCCACTCGCCACTACATCTGCCCAGCAACAGACTTCAGGCACCAAAAAGTGTACTGATACCAGACAGTTCCCGCCCCCACATCCACGCTCAAACACAATCCGCCTCTATGCCCGGGAAAGCAGCAGCTTTCCCCGGTAAAGGAATTGCCCAATATGGTCATTCCAAACCCAAGAAGGCCAAAGAACAATAGGTGAAAGGACAAACAAAAACCTCATGGCATGGCCATATTGGAGTGCTTGCCACCTTTAATAGCCTTTTTCAGTAAATGCAAAAGGACACAAGTAATAAGGTTAATACATGGTCAAAAAATATCCTTTGCCACCAGTTAATTCTTGTTACATTGGAGATGTAAATGTACACATGGTCCCAACACCTTCTTTGGATCTTGGCACCCCGGCATCAGGAAAGGGACTCTGAAGCACATCAGGAAACTGAAGCAGGATTTTCAAAGACATCAAGTTTATTTTCTTCCAGCAGGCAGGACACATCATACAGCACCAAAGACATCTCTGCAACTCCCCATAAAGTTATAAAATGTCCCTCCTTATATACCCTTCTTGTTTAGCTCAGCTCCCTACTTATAATGCAGAGCACTCTCATAAGTTCAGGCACTCCAAGACAAGCCCCTTCCCCTTCTAGGGTTGGTTGACTGAACTGTCACTTCACAAAGCTCCCATGTCAGACCTACGTATGGAACTGATTATAATTGTGTGTGATGTACCTGACCTTTAAAATGGGAACACCACTGATGTCAATCCTGAGATAATTTTAGCATCAGCATCAAGCCTTCCTGTCACAGATGCCCAAATATGGGCATCAGATGTGCCCTCTCTGCTAATTGAAACAGCTGTATGCAACAATTACTGTCTTCCCTTCACAGCTACCTCGCTCCCCCGGCTCGTCACTGTCAAGATTAGAGCTGAGAAATCCAGACACCATGTCCTTCACTACAGAACTCTCACTGTGATTTATTTTGGGTGTGCGCAGTTTGGCAGAGGTCATTCTTTCATCATTTCAGCATGGTTTTACAGAAATCCACTATTTGCATGCCCAGCATTATCTCAGAGTTTGCCTTACTGTGTCCCACCCCAAAATGGTTGATCACTTATGAAATGCCTGACCAACCCAATTTTTACTTAAAACGTGCTACCTGCTCCGATTCGAATCTAGTTTTTCAGTAATTTATACTTAACATGTACTACTTAACAAAACCTTCTATCACACAATGCATTCTGATCCCATAAAATAGATCATCCTTCAAAGCATTTTTCTGCAAAGCACTATATTTCTGATTTTTGCAAAAAAGTCATTGATCAACCCAATAATTTATCAACATTTTGTTTGAGGTGGAGGGGGTCTATCTCCATTACATTCAGTTTAATAGGGGGGAGTATAACTAGCACCTGTACATAACCAAAAAAGCCCCCACAGAAAAATATATAAGTATACAAAGTATCCTAACTGCACTTCACTTTAGGGTGATGTGTGCAATTGTCCAACACAAGAAATACACTAAGAGAGACATTGGGGGTTATTACAGGTGTGTCAATTCGGTAAAAATGGCAGATCAAATGCTGGTTGTACCGGCCGTGCCATTTTTTACTGGACCGGCATACTCCAAGTTTGCCGGTAGGGGCAGTGAACTACCGGCAGACATGACCTGCAATGAGTTCAGGCCTCTACTGGCAAAGACTTGCCCCAAAGACCGGCACCAGTACATTAATTGCAGCAAACTCATTCCATGGAGTCAACGGAATGGGAAGTTACCGCTGTTGCTGGCAGACATAATATCCCTGGTAACACCAGGTTATTGGGTGAGAGTAACCCACCAGTAGTACAGGCAGGTTACCGGCAAACCCTAATCATCCCCATTGTCTCTCAACACTGATGGTCTTACGGACTGATCAGTTTCCCCATAAGGATGAGCAAAACCTACATCCAAAACGTAAGGTCAGGAATCAAAACAAAGCAAAAAGAAAGATGTCTGATAGAAGAATATGGGAAGAAAGCAGCAAAAAGAAAATCTTTCCTAGCAGAAAACCCAAAGGATAATAGAGGAACAGTAGTGAGGTGGAATTCAGAGTTGTATCCAAAGGAGACTCAAGGCAAGTTGGTGTCCTTGTTAAGCAATCTGCTGACTACCCATACACTGATTCAAAGGGAATAAGCCTGCCCTCTTGAATACTGGTGCCAAGTTGATGTGAAACCTGTCCTTGTGAAGGTAGATGTCGATTAGAGGGGAGACAAAATAACTTGTCTGGTACAGAAGGTTGCTGGGAGACCTGTAGAAGCACATGCACATCTACTACAGACTGGGGATAACTGTCTTTTTAAAAGCTGACAACTAAGGGTATTAGGGGACCTACCCAAAAGACTACTGGATGCAACATCATTGAGAGACGTATATCTGAGAACTCTGAGATCAGAGAAGAAGTCCTAAGCTTGTTATATAGTTTGGGAAAATACCAGTTTGACAGTGAATGAAAGGTCGTAAATAAATCCAATAGCTCATTGGGAAAGGCTGAGCAAGCCAAGCAGGAAGATGAAAATTGAAACTAGAGATTTAGATTAAAGGGACCGGGGAGAGGTCTGCAGGATTTGAACCACAGCAGGGAGACCAAGAACGGTTCCCGGCTCTGAGTAAACTCTTCAAAAGCTTAAGAGGAGAAGCTTCATAGGATTTGCAAACCTTTTTGTTCTCCAAGACTTGTAACATGTGTGCCTTAGCATAGGGACTTGCCAGGAGGCTAAGAACATTTTAAACACAGTCCCTGAACTTTTTGTTGGCCACATAATTTTAATCTTGCAATGTAGATTAGGGAGTCCTGCAAGGGCCAAGAACATATTAGATTACTTTTAACTTTATGATTTGTAATAATGCCATAGTTGGTGAACACTAAAAAAAATGCTTCACATTACATTGGACCCTTTGCTGAGACTGTCTAGAATTAGATGTCCCATTTCTGCTGTAGGGACTCCCCTGGTCACTGTATTCACGTGGACCAACACCTCCTTTGAAAACCACATCACTTAATGTTCTTGTTTGAATGACAATCAATTGATCATATTTTTGCAATTGCTTAACCTTCCCCACAGTTGCCACAGAATGAAAGGTAGTGAACAAATCTTCTGCACCTAATTGTGACTAGTCCTCAAAAATGCAACAAGCATTCCTACTATCCTTCTGTCTCTGAGCCTGAGATAAGTCACCCCAACAGCCTTTTTCCTGACCTCTTGCTCAATGCTCAGTCATTCACCTGCAAGATGGTTGCATGATGCTTGAGCATCTGCCACTCCAACACATCCTCAAATGCATGGGTTTCAGCTCCCACAACTGATGGTCATCTGGCAATGCAGTCTGTATATACAAGCATAAATCTTCAGTTGGTTCCTCAGTACTCAGTACCTGCCTAATAATAATATTATAATAATACGTTTATTGTGAATTAGTTCAGATTTGAACTTTACACAAACAATACAAGTACATACAAACGTACATATGGTCAAAACATTAAATATAAAAATTATATAAAATTGTATAAAAATTGTATAAAAATTAAACATATATATATAAAGAAGACACAATACAGTACAGGAATAAATAATGTGTGACACACTTCATACATATCATATACAACCCAAAACACAAAATACCTGACACAAATGAGCGCATACCACAAGCACTAAGCACCAAGTGAAGATCGTAATGGCCAAGCCTCGAACTTCAGGCTTAGGGGCTAATTCCTAAGGAACCACTCAAGGTTCCACTAAAGCCGGCTTGATGGGTATAAACTTTTAACTTTAACCCAAACCCTATAAAGTGCCAACTGTGTCCTAATTGAGTCAGAGTTTAAGCAATAATCCCAGAAGGACTCTCCCTTGATGGTCTCATAATTGTTTACCAACTTTCCCAACAGACACATATACAATGAACCCAAACGGGGGCACATAGTCAGGACGTGCCTGGTGGTTTCTAGATGTTCTCCCTTCTAACAGATACGACAGCACCTATCCTTTGGTAAAATACCCAGCCGTGGCCCAGTAACTGCTAATACCTGAAGCTGATTCGTCCGCAGCCTTAGCATAAATTGACGCACCTCCGGATCTGGGCATAATAACAGGTATTGTTAGGGCTTTCTGTATCTGTGGATTACATGCGTTACAGCTTCATACCCCTTAAAGGTTGACAGATGGATGTAGTTCTAAGTCCAGTCACATCTGTTCATTTTTTGTATGAAGGATTGTTTTGGATAGATAAATGGCATTAGCCGCTTCTTGTCATGGGACCAGTCTATATCGGCAAAGAGAGACTTGTTTAACTGTTTATAGCTATTGCCTTGAGGTGACTTTTCATTATCAAAGTTAGTGCCAGCCAAGCCGAGCAGTTTACATGATAAGGAGGAAATAGCTTTCAGATAAAACACACCTCGAGCTTGCAGTGCCATGCCTTTCAGGGATGTTGAACCCAGTTCTAGCCTAAGATACTGAACAGAACAAGCCAGGCCCATACCCAATACTGCACGCCAGTAGTGCCCCTCAAGTACATTGAGCCAGTTCATGTCTTGTATGGCTAATGCCGCCAAGCCATAAAGGATCGCAGGGACAAAGCACTGTTGATAAAGTCTAATAATCCCTGCAATACTAAACCCTGCGGTTCCTTTGGCGAATTTACAAGCCTGCAATATAAGAAGTTTTGGCCGCCTCTTTTTTTGCGAGATGATCAAATTATAATTGGGTTGAGTATCAAATTCTAACCCCAAGTATGGGTATGATTGATCAATACTTATTCTGCCCAGGCTTGTCTCGACCCCTGAACGACAAGGGCCACTTTTGGCTATTACCAATATCTTTGTTTTCCTTAGGTTAATAGTAAGCCCCAGTTGCGCCGAGTATAGGGACAGCTCCTCGAGCATGCTCTTTGCTCCAGACAACGTGCGATCGAACAATATTAAGTCGTCCGCATAGAGCATGCCTACAATAGGAGTGTCCCCCAATTTTGGGGGGAAATTTGCTTTGCAAGCCATCCGGGGTAACAGGTCAGCTATATACAAGTTGTAGCACATGGGTGCACCAACACAGCCCTGTTTAACTCCCATATTAATAGAAGTGGGATCAGTGGCCTCTCCCTCGTTGTTAAGTCTGACCCTGGCACTGTTGTTACTATGTAAGCTCAACAATACATGTAGTATCCAACCAGGGCACTTTAAGTCCCTTAACTTGTCCCACAGGGTCTCCCTCTTAACTTGGTCAAGCGCACTAAAAAAGTCAACAAAAATTATATACAAGGAGGCATTTTTGTTGCTCAGGGTGTTATTAATCAATTGATCCAGGACCCTGATGTTATGTGCTGTCCCAGAACCAGGTCTAAACCCAGTCTGTGCATAGTTCAGGATATTGTTTGTTGTAACCCAGATTTCAAGTTCCTTAAGGACAAGTGTCATGAAAATGTTGCTGGTTACGTCAAGCATGGAGAGAAGTCGGTAATTACCAGCATTGCATCGGTCTCCCTTTTTATGCACTGGTATAAACACCAACCTTCTCCATGAAGACGGAATCACAGCCGACCTACAGATACGCGAAAAGAGTGTCAGAAGTACATGTGCCCAATTATCTGGGTCGCTTTTTAGAACAACGTTTCCCAGGCCATTCGGGCCAGGGGCTTTAGAGGGTTTAAGTGCTATGATAACCTGCTTTATCGCGTTATGGCTTAAAGGCAAGGACCAAGGGTTTGTTCTTAGTACAATGGCGGAAGCGGGTATATTTGCGTTAAAAAAACTTATGCTTAATGTCTGCTACCCACTGCTCCTCATTAATAGGATTCACTATTCTTAGTCCCTGGTCCACTCCTGCCCCTCCTAATAAGATTCTTTGGGTGTTTCTGCTCATAAGAATCTGTATAAAACTCTCCCATTTTTCGCGTTGTTGGGACTTACGATAGTGATGGAGCCATGTACTGTACTGCCGCTTAATATACTTGATGTTAGACAGCCTCTCCTGCTGGCTCCTGTTGTTAATAGAAGCCAGTCTACAGGTTCAGATTTCTCGCCGCATTAACCTTTTACGATTCCGGATCTTGATATCAAACTTACCCTTACAACTGCTTTCCATTTAGTTTTAGGAACCTGAGTATGCTTAAAGAGAGACTGAGTGAGAGATGGTATCCATACCTCTATCTCCTCAGGGGATCTCAGGTAAAATCAAGGTCCTCATTCTTTCAGTGTTGAACTGGGACCACTGTATCCGATTCCCTTGATTGTTTATGACCACATCACTACATACATTCCCAAATCCCTTTCCCCCTCCCCTGCTCAGGGTCAGGGTAACTGGGGCGCGGTCACTATAAGTATTAGGAGCAATATGGATACCAATGACGTTACCCAGAACACATTCAGAGACCACCATATAATCCAAGACTGCCCTCTTAGTGCCCATTACCCAGGTTGATTGTCCGGGGTTATCACTGGTTGTGCGACCATTCAGGATTGTACACCTCCATTCATTTAGGTAATCTACCCATGCCTTGCCTTTGGTATTAGAGGTTGTTTGTGGCATTCGGCTGTAATCAGATACATTGTCATATTTACCACAACCATCTAAATCTACGCATCTCGCATTCAGATCCCACATAATATGATAGGATTACTTTCATGATCAGCATCCCAGTTCATTAATATGGTATCCAACTGCTCGAGAATAGACTCAGTCTTCAATATGCCCGGAGGATCATGAATATCAATGATTGACAAGTCTTGATGCTTTCCTCCTTTCTCCGTTATGGTCACTGCCACAGCTAGCACATTGCTACCAGGTCTAGGGTCATTTACCAATCTCGGGCTGTATGTCGACTTTATTCCTATTAAGAGGCCACCCTTGGGGCATCCGCACTCCCCCTTGGTGGCCTCTGTTTGGAAAGTCACATACCCATCAAATTCCACCTTGAATGTAATCCAGGTCTCTTGCAACATAAAAATTTCATGGGAAAACAGTACTTCCTGCGCGCTTCCCCCCATTGAGCAAATGACTGAACCCCCTAGTGTTCCAGCTCACAACTGACCAATTTCAATCTGAGCAACTTTTTGTAGCAATCATGTTCTTTAGCCATTCCCAGCCTTGCTTATCGTTACATTTGACTGCTGGCTTCAATTCGCCCTGAATTTTTGGGCAATTACATTTGACACATTCTTCCTCAGGAATTTCCATCCTTGGCGGTATATCTAAATCATATCCCAAGTATCCCAGGGATGCTGAGTGTGATCTAATAAGGGCTATTGTCTCCGGCAGACTACAATGTACTTTGGTAGTCATAAAATAGTCAGAGTTCTCTGAGGTAACACTACAGTAATAGAAGGGGAAAAATGTACAACAGAAGGATCAGAGGAAGGAGCGCCAGTGTTACTAGGAGCCGTATTAATAACTGCCGGTCGGCACTGAATCTTGTGTGGGGGGGGTGTTTCATACAGCTACATAATTATAGTCTATGTGGTCCTGTTTTGTAGCTGTATCTTTCTCCCGAGGGGACGTTTACACAAGCCGGACCTTCCTCTATCAGCCAGCTAGTGAGAGTACCCACGATCTGTGCCGACCGTCTTTTGCGTCTTGCGGCTCTTTTTTGTTGCTTTTTTGACATGTTGGCACTACAGGGCCTTAATGTTGAATTCAATGCAGGGCGGTTCACTTCCTAGTTGTCCGGCAAATCAGTGGAAATCTTCCTTTGTGTCGTTGAAGTTTTCAGTTTTGTCTGTCTCCCCTGTCATTTAGCTACAGACACCATGTCAAATCCACCCTTTATTAGATCTGCAAGAGACAGTGGTGGGTTGTGTCCAAGTTCACTGCCCTCGGCTCCACAATGGCACAATCTTATGACAGGCCTTTAGCAGCAGATACTTTTTGAGGGGCGTCCTCCTACAAGTCAATGATTGCCCTTTCTTTAGGTTGGTTTAGGGTTGTTAGGTATTCACATATGCTTGCGATTGCAACCCCCTGAAGCTTCAAGTCTTCATGTATAGGGCCACACAATTTTAATAGTATTTTTATTGCAAACTTTAAAATACTGTTATTGTGATTTGCGGAAACCTCACTAAGTGTGCTTGAGGGTCGAGTGGGACCAAAGAACATGTTTGGGCTGTTAGATAGCCTAGCTACCCCCCATTTATTAGGCTGAGGAGGCTGAGGAGTTTCCTTTATTTCAGTGGCCATGGGAGTACCCTCCACCACCCCGGCGCAGTTCCCAGGGTAATCTCGTTCCTTAATGATGAAAGAACTTGGGTCTCCTTCGCTAATGTGGGGTCTGGCAAAGGAGGCTGCAACTGAATTAGTGCTTTTTCTGCAGCCTCTCCTTTCCTCCCCCCTACAATAGGGTACGTACGATCTTGTAAGGCATAACATAGCTGAAGTAATGAGTCATTGTCCAGGTCCAACGGTAAGTAGCTACTATCAGCCTCAGCTAATGGGGGTATTGTATCTAACAATGGCAAAGAAGTTGCCTGGGCTAAGATTTTGGCATTTTGGCAGGGAAAAAGGCATCCAATGGGCCTTTTTTTTATTTACTCAACTCCTCTTGCACTTTCAGCCCTTTGTTCCCCTCCTTGCCATCTTTCTGCAGTTCAGTGCTAACATTGGTAGGCTGTTTAGTAGAATGCAATCCATAGGCTTTCTTTCCCCTATTGCCCACTACTTTACAGCGGCTTGTGGCTATTCCCGGCATTATTGTTAGAAAGAAAGGGGGGGGAGCTATGTGGAGGTAAGTGCAGGTGTCAGTGCCGGAGGAGGTGGCTTTTAACAAATTTGTGCCAACACACTCCCCCTACACAACTCACTGCCACAACTCACTGCTTTAGTTTCTTCTGCTGACCAGGCTTTGCAGCTAGGTCTAGTATAAAAACAACTTCACAGAGAAAAAGTATGAATCCAGGCCAACCCTTTCAAATGCAATAACGGGCTTCCCATTACATCCCAATAAGTACCGATGCCCGAAACACGTCACTGGACCAAGCCACGGACCAAGCCAAGTTCGGGGACCCGGTCCACACTAGGGCAGTGCACTGGCCTTAAACTCACCCAATGCCACGTAATCCCTGTGTGCCCTGTGTGCCACTCTTCCTGCACCCCCGCGTCACTCAGCCTGGAGGGGTTTAACAGGGAATGTCGCCTGTGTCTCTCGAGCCGTGTTCTCCAGTACGCGTAGCTCGGGGCTCCGGCTCCAGCGGAGACCTGCTCCATCTCGCTCGTCGCACTCGGTTAGAATAAAGGAGGACCCGGCGTACCAGCGAATACTGCAATTCTGATGAGTCCGTCAAGCCACACTGCCTCTAGTACCAGGAAATCAATAGCAGCCACTTCCGGCAGACCACCAAAATGTCTTAATGCCTCCTTTGCTCAGAATAGTTCTCTGTAACGGTGTGAGTACCTGCCTAAAGAGCACCACACCCACAAGGATTACACTCTCAGCATGCTATGGTGTTTGTGGCAACAATTTCCAGCTGGACGATGGTGCCTCTTGTGTAGGATGCAGAGCACATATGTCTGAGATACTCAGGCTGGCGCAGAGAGTTAGGAAATGAGGAATGCATGTTCTGGTGTGTCAAGACTAAAAGAGTTGTAATTAAGGAAGGTGTAGACACTCTGTCTTTGCCATCCTCATTACTTTTGGATGCTGTGGAAGAGTGGCCACTTGAAACTGATAGAAAGAAAAACAATGCATTCGGCGTTAGCCATTAACAATATTTTAGTTTAGACATCAATACATAAGAGATAACATTGATAAAAAAAATCCTTATTTTAAAAATGGTCTACCATAGATTTTGATGCCCTCCTTGACATAATTACAAACATCAGATATAAAATTAAAATTGTTAATAAATACATATCACTCATGATATCCTTAATTCCCAAAATGTTTTTTTTAAAACACATACTTCTCATGCAAAGCAAAATAGGGCATGTCAACAAAAAAATTAAAATCTTATTATATCCTCGTTCACAGGAGCATTTTTTGTGGCCACCCACCCGAGACTAAATATTTAGGCGCAACATTAATATAATTTTTCTATGCTCTGGGGATCTCAAGGAACTTACAGCAGCTGTCTCACTGCCGTTTTGAAATGAGGCCACATGGAATGCTAGAGAAGATACACGGTTCATCATACAAGCAAGTTCAGGTTTCATTGCCTTATCCTTAAGGATAGTCTCCAGTTCAGCCGTAGAATTAATTTGAACAAGTTTGGTACCCCACTTGTTTGTCAAATTATTCCAGTAATCATACCATGTGTATTTTTCTTCTGCTGGTGACGAGAACATTTCCTGCACTGCATTTAGTGTAGTTGGGTTAGGGATATCAAATTTCTTAGTTTTGAGATACAATCCCCAAAAGTTGCACTCGGCAAGAACTGCAATAATTTTTACACCAAGTTCTGCTCGTAAAACATCTCCTGGTGCACTGGCGCCAATCCCTGATATATTTCTCAGGAATTAATTTTGCACCATATCCAGCCTGCTACAGTTGGAACAACTCCATATTTCACAGCCATACAGTACAGCCGCGTGTATTTTAATTTCCATACCCCTTAGACATTTGTCCATTCGCTTACCATCATATTTATAAGAAAAACGACTCAGACCTCTAAGACCTGATTGAATTTGTGTTAGTGTCCTGTTATTGTGGTGAGAACAAGTACCACTCGGATGAAACATAATTCCAAGGTAATTATATTTGTTCACCACTGAAATTCTGACATTATTTATTACCCATGCTAACTTCTTTTTTGAATTCGCGAATTGGACTATTTTTGTCTTTTCCCGGTTCAATTCTAAGCTGTGCTCGTTAAAATATGAAAGCGCATAATTTAGTGACTCTTGAAGGCCCCTGTGTGTTAGATCAATCAATGAGAGCTGTATCATCAGCATACATTAATGCATATCATTTTGCCCCATTAACAACAGGAGGATTTATTCCAAGCTGATGAATTATACAGGTCAAAATCTGATCAAAATAGAATAAATAATAATGGGGCAAGGGGGAACCTTGTCTAACCCCTTTATAAGTGATAAACTCCCTTGAATAACTTGCTGCGCCGGGACACCTTACAACAGCTGAGGTTTCTGCATATATACGTTGGATTAACTGAAGTAATACTGCTGGTACTGCCAATTTATTCAGTTTTTCCACAAAATTGCCCTGTCTTAGAGTCAAAGGCTTTAGTTAAATCCAGGAAAGTGACAAATATGGATCCCTTCCTAATATTAGTATATTTTTCAATGATAGTATTCAGTAAAAATCATTGATCCAACAATGTGCATCCTTTCCTAAACCCAGCTTGAGTTTCGGGGAGGATGTTGTGGATCTCGGCCCATTCCTCTAGCCTTCTCAAGATACAATTTGTAAACGTTTTACTTGTGCTATCAAGTAGATTAATGGCCCGGTAACAAAGAGGATCACTGCTTAATCCTTGTTTTAAAATAGCAACGATTAAACTCCTTTTCCATGACAGTGGGAGTTTCTGAGATCTCGCTATTGCAGTAAAAACTGTTGACAGAATAGGCACCCACCATGTTGGCAACCATTTAATAACCTCAACATTGGTGCCATCTGGGCCCGGAGATTCCCCCCACCCTCCAACTGTTATCGGTAAAGCAATCATCTCTTCTTCTGAGAATTTTAATCTGTCAGTTAAGGGGAGTACAGGGCCTGTCCTGGGAACCCCAGCCAGTGATGAGTTAAATAAAATACATGAAAAATGGGAACTCCACCCTTCTGGCTTATTTATAATGATTTTGTTATTATCCCTGGATGTTGTCCCTTTAGCTACCAACCTCCAGAAACCCTGAATATTGTTATTTCACACCAACTGGTCTAAAGTATCCCATTGGTTTTCTATATAAGCAACCTTTTTTTCTTGCAGAAACTTTTATATCTAATTTTTTGGGTGTATAAATCCACTGCCTTCAAAGTCCTGGCCCTGGTTTCCACATACAATCTCTGTGTTGTCTCCCTACACTCTGAGTCAAACCTTGGAGCATCAGCTTCTTTTCTACTTGTGATGCTTAATGCACTAGTTTGCCTCCTTTTAAGAGTCTCCACAAAAATTTGGATTAGGAGCTCAAAAATGCTGATGACCCTAAATTCCTCCTCGTTAGGATTGAGTATAGCTTCTGCTACGGGCCAAATATTAATACTGTTCAACATACTTTCTTTTCAACCCCTATTTGAAATCATTTTTGAGTTTACCTGGTTCACTTAATTTCCAACCTCTAGACTGTTAGCTAAAATCTCCCACTTAATCACTATTTATTTTATTAATTGATTGTGCATTTGTAAGGCACTTATACATCAAGTGAATTGTGTTTCAAAGCACCCATAGGGCAACAGGGGGGGAACATGGGAATGTAGGGCAAATGTAACAATGAAAGAGAGAGGCAGTCCTACTAGGCCTTGTGAGCATTCAGAGCGTGCAAGTACAGAGAGAGAGATGGATGGGGGGGGGGTAAGTGCTAGGAGTAACAAGGAGGGAAATGCTAGGGAGTAAGTTGCAGCTGTTAAATGACTGACAGAGATCACTTGTTAATAGTGGTCAACTGTCAATAAATAAGTGCAGGCCTCTGATAGCACAGGCCAATGGGCGACTAAGGCAAGTGCTGAGAGTGGGCAGAGGCTGAAGTCAATTGGGATGCGAGGCCAGGACCCAGTTGGGCTCAAAAGGGGCCTGGTCACCAATCTCACTCTCAGGCAAGTCAGTGACTGTGAAATCCAGAATATTTCTATATGCAAAATAGTTTACCAGTCCATAGCCTTTCACCGAGGACTGCACCCCCGATCTAAATGTAGGTTTGGAAGGAATGTCTCCGGGACATCTCCCATTTAACTCAACTAGCTATAGATCTTTCATAAAGTCATTTATCAAATGCCCTCAAGTATCCTGTGATGGGAGAGCTAGACTGGCCTGGTCCTCATCCAGCTCTTCCTTTGCCCCTAGTTTTGCATTAAAGTCTCCCAATATCAGGCAACTGAGATTTGTATCCTGAGAGAAAAAATTGCTAAGAGTACCACCAATTTTAAAGATGTTTCCGAATGTCATTTTGGGATGCATATAGATGTTAATAATGCAGTTTCTCACCTGGACTTGGCTTGATATCTGGAGAAATTATGATCCATTCTTTACTATCACATGCATATCTTTCAAGGCTCTTGCATATCAGTGTGTGTGTGTGTGTGTGTGTGTGTGTGTGTGTGTGTGTGTGTGTGTGTGTGTGTGTGTGTGTGTGTGTGTGTGTGTGTGTGTGTGTGTGTGTGTGTGTGTGTGTGTGTGTGTGTGTGTGTGTGTGTGTGTGTGTGTGTGTGTGTGTGTGTGTGTGTGTGTGTGTGTGTGTGTGTGTGTGTGTGTGTGTGTGTGTGTGTGTGTGTGTGTGTGTGTGTGTGTGTGTGTGTGTGTGTATGTGTTTTTTTTTTTTGTCTCTTTCGGTTTCCCATTATATTTGTCGTTTGACAGGACGAGTGGAAAATTTGACCTCCTGCCCTCTACGGGGCTCCTGTTTGTAGTAAATCGGGTCTGTCAATATCAATTGTTTTACTGTAGCATATGCCATGATGCTAGCGTTTACCCCAAGGTTTTTGTTCACCTACTTTCAGTCCAAGTTCTTCATTTATTCTAACTTCATGTTCTTTGGTGCCTAGGTCAGGGTGATGTATGGATTCTACTATCGGGGAGAGTGGGCTTTTCTTTTTGTGGGGCACTGCAGCCACATGGTTCACTTCAGTATTTATCTTAACATGTTTTCCTTTGGATGCATCCCTCTTAGAAGCACTGATCCTCTCTCTCTTTCACAGTCATCCTTAGGTGTTTTCATATCAGCCAGTTTAATAATAATGGCTAGACATTTGTCTAACCATGAGACATCTCCTGCTCGTTGTTCTTGCATTAACCACAGGTCACTGCTCATGTCGTTAAGTGAACAATTCAGCTGCGCTAGACACTCCACAGCTGGCTTTGGCTCAGTCCTGGCTGCACCGTGTTTAAATTGGTACGGGGCAATCCACTCAGCTCATCCAAGATGAAAGAACATTCTGAAATACTACCTGGATCTCCCATCAGTGGCGCTGATTCAATCCCATTGCCCATGTATGGGAGGACAGGTCTTTCGGAACCCTCTCCCCCACATTGCCCACCTATGTGAGACTCATGACTCGTTAGCAGCCCCCCATGCACCTGGGCCCGGGAGGCAGTTTGGGTGCGGATCGAGACATGAGGCTGCACGGCCCATAGTGTAGCATAACATAGACACCATTTTGTAACACACCAAGACTCAATTTTGAGCACACTGGACCCAGGCCCCAGTAGAACAGCCTACGTAAAAACGCTGCAGCTCGGCCCCTACTTCCCACCTTCCTCCCCCCATGGCAGATCTGCTGAAGGCCCATTCTCACGAGCTACTAGACGCGAACAAGTAACAGAACAAACACTGTATCATTTACATTCCGCAGTACATCACTGCCCTAGAAGTGACCGGATTTGTAGTTGGGGTCTGAGAAAGAACAAAAGTCGTCCCTATAATGTATACCCCGACCCTGCGCCTAACCCCCCTGCGCTTGTGATATATGGTACTCATGACCCCCAGCCTCGTTCTCCCAGATGAAGCGATAACCATATATGCTAAACTCCCGAGTCTCTCAGTCTTATCCATGCTGCTAAAGGATGTGTGTTAGATAGTGTTTAAACGTATAATGCAAGTCACTCATATCAAAGAGAGGTGGCCCCCACCCACCCCTGAGACACCTCCACGTTCTAATGCCCAGTGTAAGACCACTCGAAAATCCGCTTTGTACCAACTAATGTTTGCTGCTTTTGTAACAAAGGGTAACAGAAAAACAATGTATAAAATACTTGTGTATAATAGATGAAATATGTTGTATTGCATGTAAGCCACTTAGGGCATTGAGCCAGTCTTTACTATAAACCAAAATGTCAGATTAATACATTACTTTCTTGCCTGCGAGTATATAACCCAACCTGATACTACCTCACTTTTGTTATATGTTCACCTTTCTCATGAATTGCAAGTTTAAGACTGACTAGCGTTATGTAATGTATGTGCCAATGTAAAACCTCTACTGTTATGAACCAAGTAATTTAAGCCGATGGAAACAGCATAAATATGTAATTTACCTGATGCCCCCAGCCCTAACATCTGTCTTTGTCCAGCCCAGTGAATAGAGACTTGCACAAAGTTACAAGGCCATCTCCCCCTCCGCCCGCCAAGGCCCGCCGGGGCTCGCTGGTGTTCGAACAGCATAGCTTCACCTCCTCACATTCCTGCTGGACCCGCTTCAAGTATTCACCTCCCCCATGTAGAGGCTACCATACAACCACTGTGTACTGCCATGGCCAGGCCACATGAATTACGAGCTACCCGGTCCTAAATCCTGCCGCCTTTGAGGTGCCAGAAATATGCCCCCTCTGACCTAATGGTATTCCAGTTTACCCCAAATTCAACAGACCACGAAGACAGTTTCCATCCTTGTGCAAACCACCCCCAGAGCCATCATTCACTGCATCTGACAGGACAAAATTGTGAAGGTAGCTTGACCCTTGCCCCCTGATAAGACACCTGGAGCCACGAGACTGGACCCTTTCTTAACGAAAACTTTATGATGATGTATGGAGGAAGCCTCTTATTGTATACTGCTTTCCTGTGTCCACACACAGGTATTAGATTGATGTGTTAGAAGTTTTATATAACAACCTGGCATAGATGAGTGTGATGAATGTGTATGAAAGGCCACAAGGGCAAGTTTCTAGAACCAAAGTGGTGAATCTCTGTTGACAGCCGGTGCCCTGGAGCTCCAGCCCGATGAGCCCAGTTGACCCAAGCACTTCATGATGCCACCACGTGGATCCCCGCCAATCATGGAGCACCGAGCATATAGATAACATAGTAGCTAGACAACGCCATCCAATCCCCAAGACTATGTGGCCCCTATAGCTTAGCTCATGCAGGACGTGTATTTGTAATATAACTGACTGTCTTTGCTATTGTCAGACAGAGCGCTCTTAGAGTTTGCAGAGTCCTTTGCATGCCTTATATCGATTTAGATAAAACCTTTCAATCTCAACCACACTTGGTCCTGGTCTCATTCCCTCCTGGGGTATGTCCTTTATTACCTCTCCTTAAGGGAGTTAACTGCCTTATTGGGGGACGCTTACTTTCAACCACTAGACCATTCTAGAGTCGCATGGACACAACACCAGGTTGTACCTTTCTCCCTGCTTGGCTGAGAATGGATATAGCTAGATCTTTCTCAGAGGCAGTACCAATCTCCTTTCTTCTGATGGTTGATTCAGTTAGTAAATTTGTCAGGAGATTGGGTTGTTCATGCAATCCCTTATGGCCCTAGTGGTATAAGGAATTTGGGCATAGTTTGACAAATTTTGAATAGAGACCAGAGGGTCTGATAAAAGAGCAGAAACTGTATCTGATCCCTTGCCTATGCCCGAAGACTGAGACTTTGACAGGTGAACCGCCTCTGGAGCTGTCTGTGGTGACACAGATGGAATACCTGAAGTGCAGAAATCATGTTGCTGTTGAGGGCATTTCTCCTGATATAAGCAATATATATACCGTTCCAATCCTTCAACTCCATCCATCTGAGAGCTATCCAAAATAGTCTGTTCTCTAGCTGAGATGTTTATTCCCTCAATTGACACTGACAACTCTATTATTGAGGGAGCTTTGAATGGCAGCTGTAATCCAGACCCTTCCAGCAAATCTTAGGCAGGCTCTGTCAAGACTGAACCTGTACCTGAGAATGCAATGTGCCCCTGTAGGTGCCCCTCTGAGTAACCCTTTTCGGCTATGACATCCCACTCCACACCCAGTGGATTTTCAAATTCGATTTCGGCTCCCTGTTCAAGCACAAGTTCAGGCTCCTGTGGGGTTACTATATCAGCTAATCTTAATAGAGGCTGTCTAGCTGGACTCTGCAGGACCCAATTACTTAGTATTTGAGAGCCCTTATTTGTCTGGGGATGAGGGCAGCATGCCGTCCCTCTATTATTAGCAGTACTGCTCTGAAATTTGCTAGATGCGGTATGCTTGAGTTTTGAGGGCCTAACCATAATGTCTGCTGTTACAATTGCTCCAATTTTCAAAACCCAGCTTTTCAGGAGGCACACTGGCGCACTAGATTTCACCAGCACCTGGAATGCAGAACACAAAGTGGCACAAGGCAAAACGCAGCACACTAGACACTGGACACCAACTTTGGCTCTATGGCAATGTAACACACCCAGGCTTTTGACCATACTCTATATTATTTAGACCATCCACACAAGTCGCACCCTGGCGGACCTGAACCTGCAGGGTGCAGTAAACACATGCTGTTTGACAAGGTATGCAGGTGGGGCAGGAAAGGACAGGTTATGAAAATGTCGGGTCAGCTCAGCGTGAGGTGCAGGAGGCACTAGGAGCCAGCTTATGGGGCAGAATGGTGACAGAACCAGGCTTTAGGATCCAGGGGAATGACGGGGTGGGCTATACGACCCCTGCGCCTCCACCTGCTCCGTTACCTGGATGTTCGTGCCCCTCTGCACCTCTGTATCAGTCCCGGGTCATTCGGGGCTCTAAGAACAATTCCCGGTATGCCATTGCACTCAGTCGAGAACAAATGATGAAATGCAAAGCCACCAGGGAAGCTAAAGGAAGCTAAAGGAAAGGTGCATGTCAAGCAGCACAATCAGCTAATCTGAAGCCGCCTCCGACATGAGAGAAGGCGCACTATATGCATGATAAGTGTTATTACCTGAAAGGTGCACTCTAGAACTACTCAGATAAATGCCTCTGAGTTGTGTGCTTGTGCATTGCCATGATTCCCAAGGAGCAACCTTTTCTTGGAATACATAACTTGACTTGTGTCTTTTATAGTTTGTATTGCACAGTGCTTTTGTCCATTATCAAAATCTTCACTGCCAGGAGCATAATCAGTACCAGGCTCATGATGAGGTGGGCACTGTTGGAGTTGGGATGTCAGCTGATCTCTCTGAAACTTGCCAAGCGACTCCTGTGCTTGCCTTGGCTCCTGCAAGGTAAGACACAGATGCAGAAAACTTGGTCTCTTCCTTTTCCTGTGCCATTATGCTGGGAACCAAATCTGTCTCATCCGCCTGTTGCCCTTCTGCCTACTGATGCTCCACCACCTGCACACACTCCTCTTTTGTTGCTGCACTTCTTCCATATCTCTGCAGCACACCCTCCTTGCTGAGTTAACACAATCTCCTCTCCAACTTCAAAGTTGATGAAGGTGTTGCCCGGGATAATCTGTAGTGACGTGCGCCTACATTGACTTCCACAAATGTATGTGATGTCTCAGGCCTCCAGTCATCCCAGACATATCACCAACTTGTTCCAACAACTGTGGCACCAGAAATTCTATCATGGCACCTGTAACAGTCCTTTGGTAATAACAAACCCTGCTTTTCCTAGCCCTGCCTCCTCTCCTTTTCCTGCTTTATCCCACAATGTCTCTCGCATCTCAGTGAACACCTGCTGTGATTGTGTCATCTGGCGTCTATATCAGAAATGACAACAGGCATGCCTTTTCCCCAAGATATTTCTAGCTTATTTTATATTCTTTGTAGTATTGGCTTTGGAGTGTCTTGGTAGGAGGGGATATGCATCACCTTCTCAGGATTATCAGCTGCCACTGCTTTGTTATGTGGGTGGGGCAGGCATGTGGATTGCTTGTTCTTTGACTATCGGGGACCAGCTGCAACACTTTGTGTATACATATACAGCTGATAATCCTAAAAGGATGAGACATATCCCCTCCTACCAAGACACTCCGAGGCCAATACTACGAAGAATATAAAATATGCTAGAAAGGTATTACACAGGAAGCCCATAACTCTGTATGAAAAGGGGGCCCAAAAATGTGAGGATTGGATAGCTACAATCAAGTGGCCTAATACCACTCCATAGTGCACTGCTGATATTAAGTGCCAAGCTAAAACAAGCAGAAAAGAGTAGAAGACTAACTTACTATGAACAAGAAATCAATGGGTTAAGATTGTACAACACATATCGGGTGTAGCTGAATATTTTGATCCTGAAATAGGTTGGATAGATTGTAAGGCTCCTAGTAGCAAAGAGCTGCAGAAATCTGATGAATGCACACGGTTGCCAGTTACATCACCATAGTTCACTGAAAGGACTGTAAACCCCTGACGAAGTTCCACAGATAAATTCAAATTTGAAGGAACGAAAAATGTTGGGTACATGAAGCAGTGCTAGATCGCTTGGAGATCTAACGCTTAATTGCAACATTTGCACATTCAAAGTGAAGGTGTTTATAATTAGAGATTTCCATGAGCATTGTAACACTTTGTTATTGCACTGAACACTTTATAATCTTATATACTGTTTGGTTTTTAATGTTTGTACTTGTATGTCGGTTGTGTTTATGATTTTAGAATACATATGCCACAGCACTTTCAGTAGGAACTTGACGGTGATGGAAGTACTTATAACTCATGAATAAATAAACATATGGAGACTGACCACCCCCCAGACGTTATCTATTTATTTCGCCTGCACTAGCAGTCCAGGAGGGTTTGTTGCATCCCCTTGCACCTATGCCAATGAGGTGCTGGGGAATGTCACTATTCTATGTGCATTTCAAAGAACATCCCATTTGTGGATTCGGGATGTGCTTTAAAATGCTCAGAAACACCCCTTACCGATGGAAATCTACAAAGAGGGTGAAAAATGAAATCTGAATGAGTGCAATGCACCTTTCCTCAATTGCTCCATAAAGAAATGTAGCTCATGCCCCCAACTTTCTTAAAATAAACATTTATTTAAAAGGTGTTTAATCCTATTTCAGCAATAGGTATCTACGGCTCGAGTTACCTCAAACCGATTGTAGCTGGACATTTACCAAATTGGCTCGATTAAACTCGCGAGCCACCTCTTTGGACGCTTGAATGGTTCGACCCAATTCAAACCTTTTTTTAAAGATTGTACCAATATTTGCATCAAACACTTTAAGGCTCACCCATCAAAACAATGTCTGACCCTGCCTGTCAGAAAGACTCACCCTCTCTGGAGGTGCCTACAGTACCAAAATCCATAACGTTGCCAGAATAGAACTTAAGAGATAGCATGAAAGGGCTCATCAAATTGGCCCATCACCCCTGAACTTAATAAGGAACTAAACCCTGCTCTTCCAGAAATACCATTTTGACCATTGCAACAATGGGTAGTCCCTTTCTCTCTCTTTTGCCCCTTTGTGTAGAAGCACATACATGTAATGAGAGCACAGATGCTGGAGCAAGCCATGTGATGAGGTGATGCAACTGGTTTGCATACTCCATTTCGAGCTGCCAAAAGAGGAAACATGCAAGCTTACTGCCACACAAACATCTGTTCCAGTTCTAACACCAGGCAAAGTAAGACCTGACAGCAACAAAAGCTCCATGTGTAGTACCAAAGCTTGCGTTACAATCCATGGTTATCGTTCACTGCCTTAGTGATACAGGCGCATGGGGAAAAGAAAAGAGCATGTGCTCTGCCACAGAAGTCTCAAAAAGACAGTGGATGAACTGACACAGGCCCAATATAGAAGAACAAAACTGGCACATACTAGAGGCAGACCCATACGCGAGGGTTGCAACTCCAGGGTGAGTGCTTGAGCACCCTCTACTTCTGGCAGCATCCTGCCAACAACTCCTGCCTGGGGGAACAAAGGAAGTGGCGAAGCCCTGACACCCTGCCACCAGTGTCGCTGTGCCTGCCCAGCAAGTGGCATGAAACCCTGCCACCAATGTCGCCATGCCTTCCCCACCCTCCATGGACCAGGCTGATGTGATCATTGGAGCGGGTTGTGACTCCTGCTTGAAGAAGTGAGAGATCAGGAGCAACTATCCTGACGACAAGTGGATTTACCTGGCTGTGGTTCTTGCCCCATGAGAGTGCTCTTGCGGCAAAGTCAGAAGGTGGGTTGCAATACTTCTGGCCGAGAAGGGGGGTGAGTAACATGCTGTCACCCCATGCCCTTGTTAAACTGTAATGTAATTGCACAGCCCTAATGATACGCGATGTATGTAGCCATAAGCAAATTGCATCATGCAGCGAACACCGCGAACCATGAAGTCCAAATGTGGCCAGTGGGAATCCATTTCGTAATTGTCCTCCATTTTCTTTTTCTGTAACGCTTCGCAAAACATATTCTGCGCTTCAGACCAACACAAGGTGCAAGGCCATAGTTTGAACTCTGAATCCTGTTTAGACAAGAATGTGAAACCCTGCAGAAATACATTGTTTTATTATTCGGTAAAGGCTTGAAGCTGTACAAGAGCCGTGGCTAATCGGAGGCCCAGGTGCCAGACTCTCTTGCAAACGCTGTTGTAAAAGGCAGTTAAATGAGAATTATATGGAACTAACTGTGCTCCTTCATGGAGGATGGTATTTCTCTGCTTCAGAACTGTCTGACGCTTAGCCCATGAGTGCAGCAACCAGATAACATTGCTGGAATGTCTCCCTGCTAGAACATGATATCTTTCCCTGTGCCAGTGCCCTGTGTTCCCCAAAAGAGTAAGCTGTCTCTGCAAACCTCAGCTAGAAATACTGAATGTTTAGACTGAATGAAGTTATCTGCCTAACTGTCAATTACTGAACCCTAGCCTGCACGTCATGTATATGGGTGGACCGAATAATGCTGTTCAATGATGATGTATTATGTATATATATTACTGCTTTGTCGACGGCTCTCTCCTCTCACTGTGTTTGTGAGTACACATCGTGAGGTGTTGAGACCCGATCAGCCGATCGAGATACTCTGAATAAAACCAGATTTGTTTGGGAAACGAACCTCACGACTGGCGTGTAATTTAGTATATGGTTATGGTGTCTTTATTCCATATATGGTCTTACAAAGATGGCGCCCGAATAGGGACCCTCCATGTGACGCTCCATCGCGTACGTTGAAGGCAAGGACAAGTCGAGGACGAAGCTGTCGGACCAGGATCGGAAGGTGTTCGGGGCGCCCCTGCAGAAGTGATTAGAGACTCCTCCGCAGATCTGTACACAGCTGATCCCTGATCGACGAGCAGCGCCCAGAGAACATCAAGGAGAGGTTCCTGGAATTGAGGCAGTTTGAGCCAGACATGCTGGTCGAGACGATCCTTGGTTGCACCTGTATACGGGCGAATTGCGTACTGAGAGACAAATTGATTGATCAGGTGAGTCGTACCCCGACCCGATTCTTAAACATCCTGATATTGGTTGAGTGCTGCACTTGTAAGTACAAACACACAGGTAAGGGAGGTAAGAGTTAACCATGCCTGGGAAATTGTCTTCCTGCCTAGTGATATTTTTCCACTGTGGTAGACAATCTTTGGAAACTGGACAGGTCGCACCACTCGAAGGGTCGCCGACATATGAAATATACATTAAATATGATATTGGGGCCATTGTATTTAATGCGGTTTGGCATAGGCAGACCAGACATGTATAAGAACTCCAGTGGCCGATTAATGGGAGCTTTGAGTTAGCGTGAATAGAGCATTTAGAATCAGTATTGCTGCAAAAGAAGGCCAGGCCCGCAGCGTTCGACGCTGTTAGGAACTGGAGGAAGGAAGCAAATCAACGCTTAAAAAGTATAGAGAAACACGCACGTAGGCACATGTCAAACCCACAGAAAGCACTAGTGCATGATCAACAGAAGCAGACAGAAGCCATTCGAAGCATGGATAGGGCCTTCCAATTAGATATACAGAAAATATGCCCTTCACAGGATTTGCATACATCAGACGAATTGATAAATAAAAAATTGAATGAGCGAAGAAATGAACATCCGAGTACTCACCCAGTTGCGCCGCCTTCCTATGTATCCCCTTCTGCCGCTAATACCACGCTTGTATCTGCACTTGCATTAATTGTCCCATCTACATCAATGACATAATTTCCTCTGCCTCCTACAGAGCATGAGTTATACACCTTAGCTAGCTGTTCGGCAATAGTAAGGCCTGAAAGAGGAAGTATTAGACTGACTCGTAGTAGGATTAGTAAAGAACAAAAAGAAAAACTGAAAAAGTGGGCTGAGACTCATATTGATGATGGCAATGAAGTGGCTGTACAAAGCTCCATATCTGATCATAGAGGTATTGGCGAACAACAGGTATTGTTAGAATATATGGGTGAATATTTTGTTAAAGTATGGAGTGATTTAACTGATCGAGTTGTACCACAAGAGCTGCGTGATTTGATTGTTCTTCCCTATTCCTTATTGCAGCGAAAATACGTGAGCATGTAGAACGCATATTTGTGTTTAAACGAGAACTTGATCGATTGCATAAAGATATAATGAATAAGCGTGAGCCACATATGTGATATGTCCAGAAACTATTTCTTCTGCCGTTGAAACCTGTTAGTGAGGAGATGCGTATTTGCCCGCGAGATGCGCGTAGTTGGATTATGGACGCTACCATTTCCCTGATTGAGGTACACAATACGTTTAGTCAATATTCGCCGGCAATGCAGAGAAAAGTATTACAGGCTATGGTGGAATATTTACTGGATGAGTGCATAAAAAAGAAGGTTTGTTGTCCTGATGATTTGATGACGATTTATAAAAGAGCCTTTTTGCCTGACACAGGAACTGCTGCTTTGTCCCTTGATTTAGCTCTGTTACTTAATAGATGCTCATATTCAGAGCCCCCCCCATAAGAAAGGTGCCTCCTATGTTTGTTCCAAAGGTTGAAATTCCTGCTGTAGGACAGACTCCAGCACGTACGGTAGAAGCCCATTATATTGCACAGTTTGTGCATGTCCCCTTTTCTAGACAGGAAGTGAATACTATAAAGCAGACAGTCTCTGATATGAGAAAAATTCTGCAGGGTTCTATAAGGAAATTGAATCTGTGTTAAATTCATGTTTTTACATTGAGTGATATTGATTTATTGTTCCCTGTGATTCTTCCAACTGATATATGGAAACAAATTAGAAGTATAAAAGATGCACCAATGCGATACATGGGAGAACTTGATTAGAATTGATAGTGAGAGAAAGGCTGGAGAGAAACCTCTGCAAGTCATTTTAACTCTGCTCTCGAGGTTAGTATCAAAATTGAAAACTTTAGTACCTGAAAAGAGAATTGTTTGGGATAAATGAACTGCTTGTTTTCAAGGTAAATCGGAAGGAGCGATGAAATTCTTTAACTGATTTGAGGAAGTATTTGCAGACTTTAATGGTCAGGATCTAAGTACTGAACCCGGGAACAGATTGTTTGTTGATAAACGTGTGCGAGGATTGCTACTGGAGATTCAGACATTAATAATGTCACCTGAAAGTGCATGGCAAGCTAATTCACAATCTGAAGTATTACACATGGCCCAATATTATGAAAATCGGGTAAATTCAGAAAAAGATAAGGAAGTAAGGAAAAAGGGAGACTTTAAAACTAGAGTATTGCTACAACAGCTAGCCAGAGGAAATAGAGGGGGTGAGAATGCTCCACCAAGACTCCAATTTGCATTAGAATCCAATTTACATGGGGGTCCGATAGGTATAAATCAATGTGCCTATTGCAGACAAGAAGGCCATTGGCGAGCACAATGCCCACATTTACGGCAGTCGAATTGGACCATGTCGAGAAGACCGTTTAGTGGTCTCCCAGGAATAGGGGGTTTTAACCGAAGCCAATACAATGCACAATTTCAAGATAACCAGGTTAATCAGAACCAGCAACAGAATTCATTAAAGAATGCGAATGTGTTTGATAATCCCTCTAATGCATACTATTCTGGAGACTTTACATCTGACGATATACTTTTTCCCTAGGACTTCCCGAAGCAGAGTTTCGAACCAGTGCCTATTCCCGTTAATCAGAAAGGGCCCTACGTAGAAATGAAAGTTGGGAATAGGAAGCATACTTTTCTAGTGGACACAGGTGCACAAAAATGTTCAATTGATCACCAACGGGTTCCAGAAATACCACTGTCAGGGCATAGCAATGTTTCAGTACGGTTCTCAGGTACACCAGTAAATTATCCAATCTCACAAACAGTGCCAATCACATTAGGTCCATTCACTGAATCTTGTCCATTTCCTTTAACAACAAACTGCGGAGAGAATTTGTTGGGATTGAATCTGTTGAAGAAACTGAATGCCATAACTTATTGTTCCCCTGATAGAGTGTACTTGACGATTTCGCCACAACAAACTCCTGTATTGCAATTCATGTCTTTACCATTGCCAACTGAATTTAGTAAAGTACTGACTAGCATATGGGCAGTAAATGATAACGATGTAGGTATTCTAAAAATTGAACCAGTAAAAGTAGTTTTGAAAGAAGGAATTACATTACCACACATTCCACAATGCAAAATCTCGACCGAAGGTGAGCAGGCCCTGAAGAGCATTGTATCAGATTTGATTAACAGAAATGTAATTGAAGAAATATCAGGCAGTGTTTGCAATAGCCCAATTGTTCCAGCTTACAAAAAAGGAGGTAATGAAATCCTGTACCATTTTATAATTGATTTGCACGCGATAAGCAGAATTGTTGCACCACAATTCCTGCTAGTCCCTGATGTCACCACAATTCTGACCATTTTTCCAGCCTCTGCATCACAATTTAGTGTAATTGACTTGAAGAATGCATTTTTTAGCATTCTGGTACATGTAGACAGTAGATATTTGTTTGCGTTCACGTTAGGAGGATGCTCATTCACATTCATACAAATTCTGCAAGGTTATACTGAAAAACCAAGTATTTGAAGTAGAGCATTAAAAGAACAGCTCGATATGCTTGCATTGCCGACAGGTTGTGTTTTAGTGAAGTATATTGACGATCTGCTTGTAGCAGCAGATTCAGATGAAATTTGCAAGGAGGGAACTGTCTTGCTATTGACACATTTAGCAGCACATGGACATAAAACATTGCTGAAGAAATCCCAGTATTGTTGAGGGGAGGTGACCTATTTGGGATACCTCCTATTGAAGGAGATTGACACCAGAATGAATAGAAAGCATCTCTGGTATGCCTAGTCCAAATCTGCAAAAGGAAGTCAGAGCTTTAACGGCATGGCTTCATACTGTAGACAGTGGATTCTGAATTTCGCAATGATTGTAAAACCCATAGTGGCACTGACAAGGAAGGATGTTACCTTACCTTTGCCATGGAACATGGAATGTCAAGAAGCTTTTGACCTATTCAGAGCTGCACTATGCTCAGCTCCAGTTTTGGGCATGCCAAATTATGAAAAGTGTTTTATGTTGTCCGTACATGAAAGGAATGGATGTGGTTTGGCTGTTTTGACTCAGGAACACGGGTGGAAGAATCGACCGTGCGGTTATTTTTCTTCCACGTTGGATCCTGTTGCATGTGCTTTGCCATGCTGCTTGCGAGCTGTTGCTGCTGCTGCCGCTTCAGTAAAACAAACCGAGCGGATGGTTTTAGGTCACTCTTTAACCTTAATGGTACCACATTCAGTTGACGTTCTAACAAATAGAACACAGATGCAACATCTCACTTCTACCCGATTAACAAGATACAAACTGATCCTATTTGCACCGCATATCCAAATTAAGAAATGTTGCTCTTTGAATCCGGCTAAATTATTGCCACTGCCAAGTGAAGTGAAAAGCGAGGAGAAATTGCTACATGACAGCTTAATTATAACTGAGCAAGAAACAAAAGGAAGAATTGATCAAACAAATACACCCCTGAAAGAGCCAGATGGAGAATTATTTTGTGATGGCTCCTGTTTCAAATTACCAAATGGTACATCAACTGGTGCCTATGCCATTACCACATTGAGAACCATTGTAGAAAGTAAGCAAATCTCACATAACTAAGCTCAAGCTGCGGAAATAATAGCCTTGACCAGAGCATGCAAAGTTTGTGAAAACCTTGTTTTAAACATATGTACTGACAGTCAGTACGCCTTTGGGGTGGTCCACAACTTTGCCTGATTATGGGCTGAAAGAGGGTTTCTGACATCTCATGGAACCAAAATTCAACATGGCATTTTAATAGCAAGACTGTTGTCAGCACTTGCGCTTCCTAAACTATTAGCGATAATGAAATGTAATGCCCATAAGAAAATAACATGTATCGTAGGAAAAGGAAACGCATTTGCTTACAGAATTGAGAAACAAATTGACCTGATTTACACACAAAAATGTATGTCGAATCAACAAGAAGAGTGTCCTGTATTATAGAGGATGGAATTGGGACTGTAAAAGAAATAAAAGAATTTGTCAGCACCTTGATTCTGTATGGTACAATGACAATATTACAAAAACTGCCAGGATATTGGTTCAAAATTGCATGACTTGTTTACAACATAACATTGGGAAGGGAACCACAACACTAATCAGAAGTTTTGGTCCTCCTTCAATGCCATTCGAAGTAATCCACTTCAATTTCATTGAAATGGAACAATGCCAGAACTATAAGTATGTACTTGTAGTGGTCTGTGCATTCAGTAAAGGGGTTGAGGCATATCCCCTCAAAGACTGTTCAACAATGTCCACAGCAAAATCCATGTTAAAAGAATACTTCCCAAGGTTCAGGTTGCCACGTGATATATGGTCCGATAATGGACCACATTTTATAGCTGTTGTAATACTACAAATGTGTGCAGGTCTCCAAATTGATAAGCGATTCCATTCGGCCAGGCATCATATGAGTGCCGGTCTTGTAGAACGCCAAAACGGAATTTTGAAAAATAAGTTGGCAAAAATATGTGCCCAGAGTAACTTGAAATGGCCCGACGCTTTACCTATAGCCCTATTGTCGATGCGCAAAATAGTGCAATCAAGGACAGGTCTCTCCCCGTATGAGAGCGTAATGGGGAGACCCGCCAATGTATGGAATGTGCCCCGTCCAAGAAATCTTAGGAGTATTGAATACCCGTTACTGATTGATTATTGTATACAGTTGGCTAAAAACTTGCGTTTGATTCATCAGGAGGTGCAAGAGGCTCTTCCTGCCAGATACACGGGTTCAGGTCACCGGCTGCAGCCGGGTGACTGGTGTTTAATCAAGAACTTTGAGAGAAAATCTTCGCTTGCACCGCATTGGAAGGGGCCTTACCAGATTCTTCTGGCAACACAGACTGCTGTTTAAGTGAGCGCTTGTAAACATTGGATTCATGCAATGCACACAAAAAGAATCTCACATCTGCTGCCACAGGAAAAGGAGACCAATGATTCTGACTTCCAGAATGAGCTAGCTTTAACTGATCACAAAGACATCATCGAAACACAGCTGAAACCACTTCCTGAGCCCAAGGAGGAGCCTGGGGAGACTGCCAGAATATCTGAGACATCAGTGTTGCCTCAACCGTGTTCACCTGCTGCTTCATCATCACCATTTTCTGTCAGCCAATTGCCACTGTTTCTGCATCTGCTATAAACAACGACAGCTCACTCTTCATCGATCATGCTGTTCCTGGTGGTGTGAGGTACAATCTGCGTCCACGAGTTTGAAAGTCATGGCAACAGCCTTTGTTTCTGACCCACGGATTGGAGCCGGAAACAGAGGCTTAGGGAATAGGAGCATATGAGCTGTACAACGGTACTGGATGAAGCTCTGACACGCGGTTTCCCAGTGCTATCTTTGAAAAGGTGAAGGGCTTTGCAACCTAGCGTGAACAAGTGGGGGCAAAGGTACCGACACTATGGAAATCTAATGTTAATACTTGCTCCTGCATTTTGGAGCCTCTGAGGTAAACACTAGCTTGCTACCATCCTAAGCAGGCATAATTGAACCCATTTGCATCTGTTTGCATCCTGAACTTCTAGTGACTAATACATGTGTTGCCACTTCTTTGAGATACTGAACAAAAAGCTTAACAGCAAGGCTGTCCTCTACGGACACGGAGAAACATTTCGAAATCACTTTCCCTAAGGAAAGTCTCTGTCTGCCCTTTTGCCTCTTGTACTGATAAAACAGATGAAACCATGACTGGATGTACTGACGTTGAGCCGGCTCCCGAGAAAGACTTGGTCTGTGAAAATCTTGCTATTCATTGCACTCATCTGTATCTTACTTACTATGATTCTAATAACCTGGTACTTTGAACAGATGTATCAAATGAATACTCTTTGGCCACTGTTACTGTTCCTACTACAACCCCTGCAAATGTGCTTTCTTACACTCTTCCTGCACGAGATGTTAAGCATCGAAAAGGTTATACTACCTTTACTCTTTTATTGATTATGAATATGACCCATGCAATACTGAATAGATCTAACTGCTGGATATGCTCGCATTTACCCCAGCATGGAGAAAGAGGAATGGGCGGTACTTACATCCTTTACCCCTGAGTACTGCTTGCTATGCTGTACTAAGAGCCCTCTTCTTTGGAAGACTGAATGATAGTGTCACCGGAAACTTTGATGGAACCAACATAAATTAATTTGAGAGATTAGTACTAACACCATTAGGATGTTCTGTGTTTACAAATAGAAATAAAATGAATATTGCTTTGACTATCCCCAATGATAGACTCTCTAGACTGTACCAGTCACTGATCACTTTTAAAATGGCTCCTGTAGGTAACAAGGACGTCATGCCTCCTTCTTACACTATTAATCATAGTCCACAATCTGTCCCATTTTGTCTGCGGAAAAAAGGTTCTCATCCAATGAGAACATTTGCCAAATGCATTAATACTGCTCTACTTCAACATGAAGATAAACCACTTTATGTAGGAGGTCCTGTTTATTTTGTATGTGGGTATCAAGCCCATCCATGGTTACCTAGAGATTGGGAAGGTACCTGTTTCCTAGGGATACTTTTACATGGTGTATTTCTTGCCACTACTTCTGAAATATCTAAAATATCCAGATCTCGACCTCGACGAGATGATGCTACCTTACAGATTTTTGTTGACATAGCCAAATCCTTTATACCTTTAGGGGGGCAGGCCATAAATTCATGGAACATTAGAAGGTTGTCTAGAGTGGTAGAGAAAGTGATTAATGAAACCACAGATATACTGTATAATATGACACTGGAACAGAAAGCAATCAGACTAGTTGCACTTCAGAATAGAATGGTCCTTGACATTATTTTGGCTGACCGTGGAGGTGTATGCAAATTGGTGGGATCAGCGTGCTGTGTTTTCGTAAGCGACTCCTCCCCTACGATATTTGAAGCAATTAAAAAGTTACATGTTCTGAGCTCTATAATCCACATTCCCATGAATGGCTGGCATTTAAATTTGAGTACATGGTTCTGGGAACTGTTACAATCCTGAGGATGGAAGGTGGTCTCAATTCTAATTGCAATACTTAGCATCCTCATACTTTGTTGTTGTTGCATACAATGTCTGCCAGCCATCTGCTCCATAATGATGCATGAATGCATGCAAATATTAAGTACCAAAATGCAAAAGCCCAAACAGTCTATGAAAAATGTTGATCATGAGCAAGAGAATGAAGTAATCAAAAAATTCATGGCAATTCATGTTTATCATACTGATTATGATAGTGACCTGGGTAGTTCAGAATGTGACACTTGGTCCGACGAAGATGCGAGGTACGGATGATGCTTAGGGCCAAAATGAGAGTTTGTTAAACTGCAATGTAATCGCACAGCCCGAATGATACGCTATGTATGTTGGCCATAAGCAAATTGCATCATGCAACGATCATCGCGAACCGTGAAGTCTAAATGTGGACAGTGGGAATACATTTTGTAATTGTCCGCCATTTTCTTTTTCTGTAACGCTTTGCAAAACATATTCTGCACTTCAGACCCACACACAGTGCGAGGCCATAGTTTGAACTCTGAATCCTGTTTAGACAGGAATGTGAAACGCTGCAGAGTTAAGCTTTGAAGCTGTACAAGAGCTGCGGCTAATCAGAGGCCCAGGTGCCAGATTGTCTTGCAAAAGCTGTTGCAAAAGGCAGTTAAATGAGAATGATATGCAACTAACGGTGCTCCTTCATGGAGGATGGTATTTCTCTGCTTCAGAACTATCTGACCCTTAGCCCATGAGTGCAGCAACCAGATAACATTGCTGGAATGTCTCCCTGCTAGAACATGATATCCTTCCCCGTGCTAGTGCCCTGTGTTTCCCAAAACAGTAAGCTGTCTCTGCAAACCTCGGCTAGAAATACCGAATGAAGTTACGTGCCTAACTGTCAATTACTGAACCCTAGCCTGCACGTCATGTATATGGGTGGACCGAATAATGCTGTTCAATGATGATGTATTATGTATATATATATTACTGCTTTGTCGACGGCTCTCTCTCTCTCTCTCCTCTCAGGGTGTTTGTGAGCACACATCGTGAGGTGTTGAGACCCGATTGGCCGATCAAGATACTCTGAATAAAACCAGACTTGTTTGGGAAACAAACCTCACGACTGATATGATGATATGATATGATATGATAAGGCATTTGTAACGCGCCTATACACAAGTGTTTCAAGGCGCGACGAGGCAGGGGGGGGAACAAGGGGAGACAGACAACGATCTTACTAGGCCAGGTGTCATTCAGATCCTGCAAGTGCAAGGGTAGAGGGGAAGGGAAAAGTGCATGGGGGAAAGGGAGAGGGGAAAGTGCAGTACAGGGTTATTAGCATACAGCATACAGGATAAATAACAAGGGCCAGCTGGTGGCAAGTGCGAGGTAAGTGCAGACAAGTGCTGGGAAGGGGGGCTGTATGGATACAGACACAGTCCCGTAGTGCAGGGGTTGCCGTGGAGGCAGTGCAGGGGAGAGTGGCTGGGCCGAGAACAGTGAATGGCCCAGTTGCAGATTCAGTGCAGTTTCAGTAGTATTAGCAGGGGAGAAGGGGAGAGAAAGCGGAGGCAAAGAGTAAAGTTTTGAGGTGCTTCCGGAACCGGAGGTGGTTCTCCTCAATTTTCAGGGAGGTAGGAAGGCTGTTCCAGAGGGAGGCCCCTGCAGTGGAAAGAGATCTGCCCCCAACTCGTTGTTTGGAGAAGCGGCTGACCCTGAGGGAGTTGGAGGCGGATGAGCGAAGAGCTCGAGAAGAAAGATGATTTAGGAAGAGAGAGTTGAAGGTATTTTGGCCCAAGGCCCCAGACGGCCTTGTGGACAATGCAGAGGGTTTTGAACTTGATCCTCGCAGTCACTGGGAGCCAGTGTAGTGATTTCAGTCCTGGAGAGATACGGTCCCTGGGCTTGAGGCCAAGGACAAGTCTTGCAGTCCTGTTCTGGATGAGTTTCAAAGGGCGGAGAGTAGAGGCGGGCAGATTAAGATAGAGGCTGTTGCAGTAGTCCAGCTTAGAGAGAACCAGGGCTCTAGAGACAGTGAGCTTCTGGGGGAAGGAGAGGAAAG
Organism: Ambystoma mexicanum; assembly: GCF_040938575.1. Lineage (NCBI taxonomy): Eukaryota > Metazoa > Chordata > Amphibia > Caudata > Ambystomatidae > Ambystoma > Ambystoma mexicanum. The sequence goes on along the minus strand of NC_090927.1, from coordinate 1,029,078,057 downwards.
GAAGGATACCTCTGAGGAGGTGTAGCTGGTAGTGTGACTTCTTAGATACGTCGGATATGTGAGGAGAGAAGGAGAGTGTGGAGTCGAAGATGACCCCAAGGTTTTTTTCCTTGCAGGTAGGAGCAGGAAGAGGGCCCAGAGAGGCCGGCCAGAGAGCAGCAGGGAAGGAGGGAGTGGGAGTGCCGTTGAGTAGAATCTCAGTCTTAATGGCATTAAGGCAGAGGTCGTTGGCGGCACACCATTCCTGGATAGCAGAAAGACAGTCAGAGATGAGGGAAGGAGAAGAGGAGGCCGAGGGTAGCCTGAAAATGAGCTGGGTATCATCCGCATAGCACTGAAAGTAGGGGCAGAGAGCGGCGATGTGGTGGGCGAGAAGTGCCAGATACTGGTTGAACAGCCAGGGAGAGAGGTTAGATCCCTGGGGGACACCACAGGTAGAGAAGAAGATGTCAGAGAGGAAAGACCCCAGTTGGACCTGGGAGGGTCGATTTGAGAGGAAAGAGGTTAGCCACGCCAGAGCCTGACCAGTGATACCGAGGTTATCACGGAGACGGTTGAGCAGGATGGTATGGTTGACAGTATCAAAGGCAGAAGAGAGATCAAGCAAAATGAGAACACATGGAAAGTTAGAGTCAAGGTTCGAGAGCAGGTCCTCACGTATGTTCAGGAGAGCAGTTTCCGTGCTTCTGGCAGCTCTGAAGCCAGACTGATGGTCATGAAGACTACCAACACATTCAGCATGGAGATTAAGCTGGGAGATGGCCAGTTTCTCCAGGAGCTTGCCCAGGAAGGGAGTGATAGAGATTGGGCGATAGTTAGCTGGGCAGGAAGGGTCGGAAGAGGGTTTCTTAAGAAGGGGGTGCACAAGGGAGTGCTTGAGAGGGGATGGAAGACTCCAGAGGCGAGGGAGTGATTGCAGAAGTCAGCAAGGGCAGGAGCCAAGGAGTCAAGACTAGCGTGTCATTTAGTATATGGCTATGGTGCCTTTATTCCATATATGGTCTTACACCCTGTCAACATCATGTGGCACAGCCTAGATGCCCTGCTACCCGCATCTTGCTGCCTGCCCCAACATCAAGGGACTAAGCCGATGTGGCCCCTGGTGCTCCAGGTGCAGCTTTGCTGGCCTCCGAAATGTCTCACAAACTGCCCTGGACCAGTGTTAGTGACTATCCTAAACGGACACTGATGAAAAGTAAACTGGTCTCCTGCAGTCCTGCAAGGGCTCGAAGAAGACGCAGTAAACATGTGTTTAGATGCTGTGAGGCTGCATGTAAATTATTTGCTTAAAGTGGTCCCAGTTAAATGGATACAAAGCTGTGCACCCGTAGTTTGTAGGAATGCTCTAAATGGTGCCAGCAGCAAACAATGGCGTCATTCAGTGGTTGAAGTTCTACTTACGCCAGGTTAATAGAACTGCCAACATACCACCAGCAGTTTGCCAACCCTGACTGTCATCCGCTGAATATGTGTACAGTGTTTTGATATGTGTTATATGTCTGTAACTACCTGAGTCCCTATCTATGTATAAGTGGTCTATCCTACTATTTGTCTACCCTACAATTCCCAAGTGGTATAAGTATTGGTGTTCTGTAATGGGGGGGGGAATCATTTATGTTTCAGTAACATTTGTTTTGTTCATTATGAAAAAGGAGAAGTTTTATGTGTGACCCTCCCAAGAGTATTGCCCTTTTAAGATGTGTGTCCATTCCAAGTGTATTGCCCTTTTAAGATGGGGTGTCCTTCCCATGTGTATTGCTGTTTTAAAATGGGCCCTTACTGGTGTCATGACACAAGCTAATAAAAGGAGCAACTGCAGGAACGTGCTTCAGAACAGCTTTGTTCTCCAAGAAAGGATCTGTTGTCCCTGTTTCTCACTTTGGGCCTGCAGGACTACACCATGTGATCACGGTCCTGCAGCCCTGGCTTGCAGGTCCAGATCATGTGCTCACGGTGCTGCAGGTCCCTACTGTTCTGGGCCTCCCGGATCAGCCTAGTGCCCTGGGTACAGCCCAAGCAACCTTTATCTGGGATGATACGGGCATCCAGGGTGCCAAGGGCACCCAGGCCGTATCCCTATGGCCTAAGTGGGTCCTGCTTTGCAACCAATGTAAGTCCGGGTGACCCTGGCAATCCCAGCAGGGTGCTGGCACCCCCAGCACCGGTGAGGCCGGCAGTGTGCTCACAGCTGGCCCCACAATAAGGCACACACTTCAGGAATCAAGAAATCTCATGAATGAAAAGTCAGGATTGGGACTGGTTCTGGAATATCACTGGCAGGCTCAGCTTTTGTACTGCTCACTTAAATACCTAGTTTAAATCACCAGAGGAGATGAAGTGAGTTGTAAATCCCAGACTCCAGCAAATCTTTCAGACATTCTCGGAATTATGCTGCATTTTAATTTTAGTCCAATTGCGAGAGATAAAAAAAACTCGAGACCCGCTCGTGAGAAGGGGTAGGAGCCGAATGTGACATGTGGCATATGCCACAGCGTGCCACACCTTGCCACCAATCTCTGGACTGTTTGATGTAAAATGTACAGTTTAAGGGATTTCAAACACATTCCACAAGTGAAAAATACCCTCTCAATCATTGTGGGATTGTTTTATATTAAAACACTTCCAACAAATGCATAGTTTAAAGCATTTATCATGCCACAGCCTGTCACCGCTCTCGGGACTAGCTGATGTTAAATTTACTGTTTAAATGACTTCAAATACATTAAACAAGTGAACAAAAAGCCTCACAACCATTTTGGGATGTTATAAATCAAATTAAAACATTTTTAAAAAATTAAATACTGATAGCTTCCTAGAACTCACAACTTCCAGAAGTTCTAGCACTGCTCCAATGCTTTAGATGGGTAATGTGAGGTGTTAGTTCTTATGACCTATTCAGGCAGCAGGGCCTGAAAGTCCCTTTTTAGTGTCAATTTTAACGTGGAATGCCACGTAGATATTTCTTTATATCTGCTTTAAATCAGTTTGTTCATTGCTTCAAAATTACAGGCATCTCACCTCTTAGTCTCTTGTCTTATATTTCATACCTTTCAGCAATTGAATAGTTTAAAGCACTTGGAACTCCAGCATGCCACAGCATGTCACCGCTCTCGGGACTAGCTGATGTCGAATTTAATGTTTAAATGACTTCAAAGACATTTACCAAGTGAATAAAAAGCCTCACAACCATTGTGAGATGTTATAAATCAAATTTTCAAAAAAAAGAAATAAAGTTCAGACAGCTTCCTAGAATTCACAACCTCATGCCCTGTAGTTCGAGGTTCTACCATTGCACCAAAGCTTCAGATGGGAAATCTTTGGTGCTAGTTCATATGATATATTCAGAGAGCAGGGCCTGAAAGTCCCTTTTCAGTGTCAATTATAAAGTGGCATGCCACCTACATATTTCTTTATATCTGCTTCAAATCATTTTTTTCATTACTTCAAAATTACTTCAGGCATCTCACCTCATAGTCTCTTGTCTTGTATTTCATACCTTTCTGCAACTGAAGGGTTGAAAGCACTTGGAAGTCCAGCATGCCACAGCATGTCACCACTCTTGGGTCTAGCTGATGTCAAATTTACTGTTTAAATGACTTCAAAGACATTAACCCTTTAAGTGCAAGTTTAGGAAGGGGTGATTTGCGCATGTCGGGCAACAACTAGGTTGGGGAAAATGCCATAGATTGGGGAAAAAGCGGGAAAATTACCGAAAAAAGGTATGTGGTGGACATTGTTGGCTTGGTACAGCAATGACTTCTATGGATTTTGAGAAAAACAATGCTCCGCTACATTCCCCCTACTCTTGCAGTTAGGAAAGCACACATTTATTGTGGTGTTTCACAAAACAAGCAATACCACAAGCCAAACACTGAGCCATGGTACAGGGGAGTTTTATGCTTACGGCCTGAACAGACGTACTTAGCATGTGTAAATCAGGAAAACCAATGTGGTGAGGAACGGCAAGCATACATTTTTTAAAAGAGCGCAGGCAGGCCTTTTCAAGGGTAGGTGACTTGTGCAGGTTACAAAAGCGTATGGTGCCTAAAGCGGCAACTAAATGTAGGGCACATTGGGAAATGAAAGGGTTGTGTGACAAAGGGCACCAGCAAATGGGTCAAAATGTTATGAAAACCACACAAACACAAAAAATGTCATACCTTCCCGCATTTCCACACGTGTCCCGATGAAAACGGTACCTCACATGTGTGGGTGCACCTACCTGGGCGCCAAGGGGCAAGCCGAACACACTCCTAACCCCAAGTCTTTTCCGACATCTGAATTTCACGATTTTTCCAGACGGGCACACCATACAGATATGGGCCTCGGGGTTCCAAGTCACCAAGAAAAACAGGGAACCCCATTCATTTCCATAAAGAGGACACCTGTTGGAATCTGCAGAGGTCTGACTTGCACAAATCGGCCCAGAATGTATTACCCAGAAACCCCAGCAAAGTCCGAAATGTGGTGGAAAAAAATGCATTTTCCGCACATTTCACTCAGCTCACCCACCGAAAAATGCTGCCAACAACATATGGTCTACCGTCCCGCGTTCCAACTGGTGTCCCGATGAAAACGGTACCTCACATGTGTGGGTGCACCTACCTGGGCGCCAAGGAGAAAGCCTAAAACATAGGTAACCCCAAGTCTTTCAGCACAGCATAATTTCAGGAATTCTGCTCATGCGCACACCCTACAGATGTACATATTCTGGCTAATTGGGCACAAAGAGTAGTTTGTTTAATAAGTAATACCAACTGTACGATAGCAGCGGAGTGCAGACGATCGATTTTAGTAAAGATCGACCTGAAACTCAGGGAGTTGGCATCCTCTGAGGCCGCTTCAGCAGTTAAAGGGCTTTTGTTTGGAGAAGCTTTTGTCAAAGACATGTCCAGATTTGTTAGCACCTTTATCTGCTCTGGACAAAGGTCAGACATTGTTAAAAAGAGTGTTTGTGCCCTGTGTATCCGCCAGGGCGGCAGAAGCAGAGGCGTCTCTGCCAGCCGCTGAGGCCAGAGGCCCTATAGAGGAAACAACTGGTGACAGCAGGAAGACAGGAGGCTGAATCCTTCCTTCCCCTCCCGTGGAAGAGGCAGGGGTCTGGGCTGGCACTGCAGCAGCAGGTGAGAGTACAGTCGTATGCACACAGCGCAACAGCAAGCAATGCAATTCCCACGATAGGTGGTCTAGCGATGCACCTAAGAGCTTGGGAGGAGCTTACCGTGGACACTTGGTTCGCAGAGACTGTTTAGGGGTGTTGTCTGTAATTTTTAAAGAGCATAGACAAACGAAACTGCAGCAACCTTTTGCAATTTCAGAGTGTTAGGCAGAATCACATGCAGTACCCTTTGGGAACACTACATGCAATTAAGACTACAAGTGTCAGTACAATTTCACTAATGGTACAAGCCTGTACTACACAGTTATGTGGTAGCATTGGCTGTGTAGCCATACTTATCTCAAGAGTTTAAGTGAGCAGTAGAGCAAGTTACACAAAGGGACCAACAAATACAGTGGTTCAAACAAACACTTACTGAAGATGTCTTGGTAAGAGAATATACATTTATTTACACAGTCAATTAGAAAACATTACACCAGCAAAATCAGCTTAATATCCTACACTAATACACCACAATACACAACCAATAATTTACTGAACAAGTTCAGCTCCCCTGAAGTGGGAGCAAAATAGCACTTCAGTTATTTTGAAAAGGGGTAAAAAGACAAGGTTATAAGAAATGCAGTCCAAATACATTCATAGGTAGGGCAAAGGGTTTCAGTTAACTAAAACCAGCAATTCAATTCGATAGGCCTGGGCCAAAGTCAATGGATCAGAGCCTTTGTATAGGATAGCACAGTTCTGGTAGATAACGGTTAAGTCTTTGCCACAGATTTTTAGAATTTGGCTAGGCGAAAAGTTAGACGAATGTTTAGGGAAGGACCAGCCTTCAAAGAGGGGAAAGTTTCACAAACTTTCTCTGTGGTCGAAAAAAATTCCGGACCGCATTTGCACAGTACCTTTAAAGTGAAGAAGAGCTGTAGCTGAGGCAGTTGTTCCTGGCAGTTCGAGCAGACCTCGCTGTTCCTGTGCTTCAGTCGTGGGGACAAGAAGGAGGACATCGGGAGGTTCCTGCACTGCCCAGGGAAGAGACCACAAGCTTGGCTAAAAGTCGGTTTAAGGTGTAAGTGCCTTAAAGACCACAAACTGGTATGCTTCCCACTGGCTATCCAGTTTTCCACAGCACTCTGTAGACAATTTGACCAGGAGGGGACGGTTTCCAGGCGGCTTGTGAGTTGGTTGGTCCAACCAAACTCAAGGGAAGAAGTTAACCTTGAAGGGCTTCTCTGTCGATGGAGTTTCAGACAATTTGGACCTGCAGCAGGGCTTCACCAGTTGTCCAGGAGTTGCAGCAGTCCTCTTCCTTCAACTCGTCTTCGGTTCTTTCGTTCCAGTGGTCGACTCTGCTTTGCAAGACCCAGAGACCTGCTTTTAAACAGTTTTCCCCCATTCATTCCAGCCTAGCCGTCACTCACACAGCAGGCTGGCTGCCGTTTCCGGACAGCCAGCCAGCCAATCACGCCAGAGTGCATTCAGGAGTTTCGGGCACCTCCCTCACATCCTGTCCACCCCAGACACTCAGGTGCCAGAGGAGGGCTTCAGCGCTGAAGCCTGCCAAAGGCCAGTGAACAAAGGGACCAAACCTGGTTTCGCGCACTGAGTTAAACACAAGAAGGACCTTTCCGAAAAAGAAACAATGAAAAAAGTCGACCGGAGTCTGTTTTTACAGATAGATCTTGGGTGCCATCTTGAAAAACATGGCTGACCCGATTTTTTGCTACCGTTGTTTGCGGTCGGGTAAAATCATGGTAGTTTGATCTAAACCACTGCCACCAGCCATTTAAAGTAGGAAAGGGTAACATTTGACTGTTACATGAGTGTTTTCACTCAGGGTATGTTAGCCAACCCCTCCAGCACTCTATAGGAAGATAGAGTGTGCTGGGTCAGTAAATATAAAGAGATTAGTAAAGTCAATTTAACTTTACATGCTCTGGGAGACAGTAGTCAGTCCCAGAGAAAGTATTTAAACCTTGGGGAGTCTGAAAGACACCCCTGTGCCATTGCACTGAAGGTGCTGTGTGACACAAAGAAAAAGATGATGCCTATGGAGTTGTTTCAAAACACTATAACCAAAGAACACAAAAGTAAAACACACATCAAAATATATGGAAGAGTGGGAGAAAAGGCTCACACTCTTCCCAAGTAGAAAAATCAAATCCTAGAAATCCAGCAAAGTTGCTGGGGGTCTCAAAAGGTAAGGGAAATTAGCACATTTTGAGAATTCTCCCTAACACAGAGGAGGAACAAAGCCTAATGGACAAGGAAGTAGGAGAGTTTCTAAAGAAAATGGCGATAAGGCCAGCTCAGCAGGTGGCGCAACGCTTCCTAAGCAATGTCTTACTGGTGAAACAGAAGCAAAAGGTCAGGCCGGTGATAATCTCAGACAATTAAACGCCTTTCTTGTCTACCGACACTGCAAGACGGAGGAAATCCATCTCTTCGGGGACATTTTGCAGAAAGGGCATTGGATTTGAGGGTTGCCTCTCTAGCAGTACCCATTCCTGAGATGCACCAGCAATTTTTAGAATTCCTCTGGTGATGGCAAAGGTGGGAGTTTATGTGTCTCCCTTTTCAGACTAACTTCAGCACTGTGGTGCTTCACAAAGCTACTCAGGAGTGAGACTGATTTTATACATCAAGGATATTTGTCTCATGGCGCAGGATCCGATGCGGCTGCCAGAGCAAATGGTCCCAATGACGGGTCTCCTAGAGAAGCTGAAGTTTCTCATCAATTGGGAGAAATCCGAGACCAGGCCTCAGCAAAGAATGGAGTTCTTGCGGTTTATCACAGACTGAAAGCTGGGGCACTGTCTCTGCCCCTGTAGAAAAAGTAGGACCCTTGGAAACCTCACAGTATTGACTTTCCATTAAAGACTAAACTTTACTTGACAGTCTTATGTTTGCTCAATCACCTCTTCTGTTTAAAAGTTCTTTTAACTAACTGATCAGTTTTCCGTCAATCACATGTCATAACAAGTTGCATTTGTCAGCAATTTTACAGTCACTAATCTAAGAAGGAATCTGCTGAACCCCCAAGGGAACCTGACAGCAGGTGCGGTCACTAAACAGGCAGACAACACAGGGCGGATCCCTGCTGGATTTGGAGGTGGTTCATTGCATGTTTTCTTCTTCATTATACCCTGTTCGAGATGGAGTCATTCATTAGGAAGCTACAGCGAGACTGTGAAAGAAAGAGGAATTGGGGATGAGGAATTGTGAGGTGCTAGGACCATAACGTTGTGATTCATGGACTAGGACAAGTGTCATGTCTGAGGGCAATAGAGTTTCAAACTGCAAAGACTACATTGTCACAGAAAATGTTTTTTTCTTTGATTTTTGTGTAATTTCTTTTCTTTTTTAAGATTGGTGTTTGAGTTTTAATAAAGAAAAGTATGCATAGTACGAGCCTCTGCGTCTAATAGAATCATGACTTTCCTGAAAGTAAGTATGGAAAATCTGGACTCTACTAATGGCAATGTATTCCATATCGTGTCATGGAGTGCCCCCAACATTTCTCTGTCAACAGAGCTGCCAAGTCTCCCTAAAACTGTGGAAGTCTCTAGCAAAAGGAAACAGACACCTGCACTCTCATATTTGAGCAGGATTTTCTTTCTACATCTGCAAACATCTTCAGCTCTGCCTCAGACAGTCCCTTTGTTTGTGGCAACACTGGGTTGAAGTAAGTAACACACTGCTGAACACAGCACTCAGCAGCACGTGCTGGTCTGACTGGGGCTAAGCTGTGTCCTCTACACCTCGACTGCTGAATTTCCAGCTGATCTCAGTGGCAACTTTGGATAAAGGGGATAAATGGGATAGAAAAGATGATCCTGTGTGTAATTTCAGCAGGGGTGGTGTGCAAGAGGCTACACAGCCCATGTGATGGTCTGACATGCATATTCTGGCACACAAACATGACTGTAGTGTCTGACAGGATATATTCTTGCTTTGCTTCTAAATTTGATTAGAAACCACATCTAGCAGTCTCATATGATGCACAGTTTAGGGCTTTTCAAGACAGACCTTTCATTTTTTTATGTTACATCAGGAAAGGAGAGGCCCTTGTAATTCTCATATTGATTTAATGTGCAAGTTCATCACTACCAGGTCGGTGCTGCGGACCCCGGTCAACGTCAAGGGATAGGCTTCATGGAGGGACTACACCTTAATGTCTACTTTCCTTAAGCCTCAGCCCGAGGAAAATCCAGACACTTCCCAACAGACTGGTCCCTCTGAATGTCGCTGTGGCTCATAGGTCTCACACTTTGCCCGACCTCTATTGTCCTTCAAAGGCATGCATGAAATGGACAACTGCCCTCAGGGCCACAGCTTTATGGAAGAAATGGCAGCAATTATATGGCTTTTCCCCTAGTCCATGTTGGCAAGAGAGTAACAATATTCTTATACTGCAGGCCCATGTGAAATATAGCTTTGTCTTAAAATCTATGTATCATATGTTTGTCCTTCTGTAGACTGTTGATTTCTTGGAGTCATAGATTTGTGTGATGTGTTGCATTTTGATAATCGTCCATTTTGTGAAGCCCATTGCTTCCGAGTCACATCTTACATGTTACTGTGTGGGATCTCAGCAGTGGGTCAAAGAATCGAAGAAAAGCATGACAGGGTTTTTTAAAAAACAATATTTCCAGAGACACATGGGCTAGATGGAGCCTGAGTTTCCCTGGTATATTAAACAGGCCAGACATTTCAGGAACTACATAAGGGAAGAAGGAAGGCCCTTTACCCTAAAATTGGGGGTGCAGAGAGTGGGGGCTCCCAAAGCATTGATACAAACAGAGCATTGATGCGACATTCACAAATAGAGTGCAAGGTGTTCCTTGGTCTGTTGTGGTGTCGTCATGTCCACCTTTACATTTTTCATCATCCTATCATGATCGTGATGGACCCAAAATCCCTACTGCCAATTTTCCAAGGATCATTTCTTCGCACACCACTCCCATTAGAGCACTTGATTGCAACTGTCAGATTACATGGTCACTGTCCATTTCGATGCAGTGGTTGGCAACCCCATGGACTACCTGCTGGGTTATCCAGGTCTTCGGGCGTCGACATCGGAGGCAGTGGAAGTTGAGGCGAAAGCTCTGGTTAGCATGATCAGATCGATGACTCCTCTAAAATACATGTCACTTTGATTGTCCTGCTGCTATTTAAATTTGTTTTCAGCTGTGTGCCCATCTTGATTGTCCTGCTCCTGTTTACATTTGTTACACTGTATGGAAAACCTGCTTTTCATGAGAATGTGTTAACAAGTCCACCCCTCTGTACTCTGTCTAGTCTGCCACCGGTTCCCTCACCCTTCCTAAGTCCCATTGTCCCTCTCTGCTGTTATTCCCCTCAGCCCTACACCCGCTACATCCCCTTCCTCTGCGAGTTCACTGTTTTTCTGTGCATATTACCTCCCTCAGCTCCCATTGTTTTTCTCCAATTCTTGTTCCCTGTCTCCCCCTCTCTACCTACTGCTCTCGCTGCGCCTCTGTGGCCTCAGCCTGGTTAAGTGTACCTCACTCTCTGCAGTTTGCAATAGCGCTATCTATCTCTCCTATCTTCTCAAACTGCTTCTCTATCTCTTATCCTTCACCCCTTACTAAGTATGTCAGGAAGACCCTCAAGAAGGACATACTGAGCTCTAACCCAGGCCTTCCAATTGCAGGCACCTACGTCTTTGCCTCTGCCAGAGAGACTCTCACAGACATACTCTATGTCGTTCCCTCACCCGTCCTATAGAATCTCCATATGATTGCTCTCCTTTCTCTTCTTCGCCCATCAATGGTGGCACCCGCTGGGAGGTCTTTCTTGCCGTCTCCACCTCCAGGGTCCTCATCAATGTCTACTGCAATGGTACCATCATGGTCCAGAGTCCTCAACCCAACCTTTTACTCTTTTATAGGCTCCTCCCCACCTTATCAACCTCCCTCCGCCTTCTGCACCAGCTCCTTCAGCTGCCCTGGCTCCCATGCCAGCTGTGCCCACCTTGGCTCCCTTGTCACCTCCTAACCACCCTTCTACCCTCACCATGGCTTTCTTGACCACCCCATACATTGACAACCCCGTCTGCCTTCTCCTCTTGGATGAACCAGTCACCCACTAACACTGTATCTGGGGCTTCCTTGCCCTCTGTGGTGCCTCCCGCACTGGCTCCCCCCTCACCCATTATGGTCCCGGCTCCCTTACCAGCCTTGGCTCCTCTGCCCCTTTCTACCTCTGTCCCTCAGGCACTATCGTCACTTAGGGGGGCCCACTGTCCCCTGATCCCACCCATAAGTCTTTCACTGATTGCAATCTGCTCCACATTGCCATGGTAAGCACTCGCTCACCTGTCAAACACTCCTCTGACATCTGAAACCTCCTTGAAGTCCTGGATTGTGATGTTCTTGCCATCACTGAAACCTGGTTCAAGGATTGCTCTGTCACAAGTTTTGACACACTTCTCCCAGAAGGCTACACAATACTCCCTCTTCCTGGACCAAACAGACCGGGTGGGGGAGTAGCATTGATCTTCCCTGAGTTTATCCCTGTGTCTGTCATTCCCACTCAGGCCTACTCATCCTTTGAGTGCCTGGTATGCAGGCTCTGCCTCTCTCCTAGTTCTTCATTCCTGCTGTCCACCTCCTATCAGCCACCTGGTCAGCCCTCCCTCTTCCTTTCTTAATGGGCTGACCTGGCCTCCTCTCTCCTTTCCTCCTCTTCTCATCTCCTCCTACTGGGTGATCCCAACATCCATCTCGACTCACCTTTGCAACTCTCCCTTTCTTTCCATCTTACTGTCTGGCCCAACGCACAGCGCTGGCCACACCTTGGATGCTCTCTTCTCAACTGACATTCTGCTATCTATCCCTCTCACTACTTCTCTGTCCTGCACTGATCATTTGCTCCTCTCTTCTCACTTGAAGCTCTCTTCTCCCCTTGCATAGGTAAGCCCGGCACTGCCTCCCGTCTACAAGGTCATCCGACCCATGAAAAGAGTCTCAGTAGCTGCCTTTGCCTTCACCTATAGTGCTCCTTCCACTCCTGCGACTGACTCCCACCCTGCCACAGCCCTCTCAAACTTAAACCTCTCTGTTTCCAATACTCTTTATATTCTTGACTCTGTCATGAGGGTATGACTGAAGCCTACCAAAAAGTGCAACTCTTGGTATGACTCCAAATCAGGTTCCGTTAAACACAAGTGCAGGGCAGACAAATGGAAATGGGATTCCTCTGGCGCACCCTGTGACAAACTGGCCTGCTGCCTCCTCCAAAGGCAGTATAGACTCTGCACCTGCTCCCAGAAAAGAGTCTTTATACAAGCCCGCATCTCTGCGGTATCCAATAACACGGACACACTTTTCAAAGTCTGCAAGGAATTAGTCAACCCTACCACAGCCTCCTCCACCATTGCACCCACCCAGGCAATTTGCTCGGCCCTGGCTGCACACTCACCTCAAAAACAGTGGATATCCTATCCTCCCTCTCTTCCTCACCACCTCATGTAGCAACATCTCTTGTACCACCCTTGGCCACCTCAACCCCTCCCGTTCTTCTCCCTTCTGTCTCCCCTGTCACACCTAAGGAGGTTACTAGACAAGTCTGGTCTATGAAAGCCTCCTCCAAACAGGTGGACCCCTGTCCCTCCAAAATCATCAAGGACAACATTGACTTTCTCGCTCCAGCCTTGGCTGACCTCTGCAACCTCTCCTTCGCCACTGGAGTTTTCCCCACCACTGCTCTTAAGCACTCCCTTGTGCACCCTCTCCTGGAAAACTATTGCCTGATCTCTATCACTCCTTTCCTGGGAAAACTCCTGGAGAAGTTTGCTATTTCCCAGCTTACCCTCCTCACTGAATCTGTTGGTTCCTTCCACGACCACCAGTCTGGTTTTATACCATCCAGAGGCATGAAAACTGCTCTTCTGAACACCCGTGAAGATATGCTTTCAAATTTTGGTTCTTATTCTCCCTCTGTCTTCATTCTACTTGACCTCTCCTCTGCCTTCGATACGGTGAACCACAACACACTCATCGCACGTCTCTGTGATACCCTGGTCATCACTGATCAGGCCCTGGCATGGCTAACCTCCTTTCACTCCGACAGCTCATCACAGGTGGAACTGGGGTCTTTCCTCTCCCCTATTACTCCCTCTACTTGCGTTTTCCCCCAGGGATCTGACCTACCCCCTGGATTTTCAGTGGCTACATGGCCCTCCTGCCCCGTATGATAGCCACCTTCACCTCCAATGTTCAGTGTTACACGGATGACACACCGCTCTCCTTCAGGCTACCCTCCGCCTCTTCCTCTTCCTCACTAATACCCGACTGTCTGGCTGCAATTCAGTTGTGGTGTGCTCCAAACGACCTCTGAACAGCATCCACAGTAGAATCACTCACCTGCGACAGCAATGAGGGTTTCATGTCCGTTTCAGCACCAGAGGCTTAGGCTTCCTCAGAGGTGTACTCAGAAACACCCCTGGCCAGGATGGTCTGTAGCACCAATGGATTCTCATGGGCTACCACACCACGTCCTCCTCCAATGCACCCAGTGCCTCGTCACCTGCCCAAATAAAAACAAACATGAATACAAATGTTAATAGCATAGACCACACACATAGGTATTACAATGTTGTTAGCTAACACATGAACCTGCACGTCACACATGACACAAAGTCAGGCACGCACGCAGTGTCAATGAAAGGGAAGGGGAGCCTGAAAGTAGACATGGATGCATGTCAAAGGGCAAAATAACACATATACTGCATCACACACAAGCATGTGACTGGCATAGTCCTTCCGCAAACATGACTGATGCCAATACACAAATGGCATGTAGCATAGCCATGCCAGAATTGTCAATCAGCCTCAGATGGAATTTGAATACTACTGACCATGAGCCATGTACAATGCATGTCAGATGACATTTAATGGAATTCACTATTAGAAAACACACATGTGTCACAGGGTACAACAATGCTAGGGTGTTGTAATACATTGAGGGCAAGCATACGGATTCAATAATCTAGGTCACATTGACATCACGCAAGTGAATAGGCATATTGAAGGGGATAACAAGGTTTAGATGTGTGTGGGTGCAGTGCAGTACAGGGGTACGGCCTCAGCTATGAATAAAAACACAGATCCAGTAATGTCAATGTCGTGGCCTGATGGCAGTGTAAGGGTAAGTGCCGTCATCATGTGTAAATTGTTGGTAGTGGGTTGTAGTGATACAGTAAACCCCAACCCCAAGGGCGGGGGGTGGCTGGAAGGCAGTGCATTGGTTAAAATGATTGCTCAGAGGGCCGTGTCGTAGCAGACAGTGTGGGCAGGTGGCAAGGGCATTCTCTCAGTCATCTGGGACTACAGCAGGGGAGAGGAGGACAGAAAGCACAACAAATGAGGAAGCATCAGAAGTGCCTGAAGACCCGGAGAAGCTACACCTCCGGTGACATAGAGGCAGGGAGGCTGTGCCAGAGGGAGGCCCCAGCTCAACACAGATGTGAACAACAAACTAATTTCCATGAGGAGCAACTGTCCCTGAGGGAGTAAGAAAGGGATGATCAAAGACCATGAGAATGAAGTAAATACTGGAGGTGGAGTTGAAGGCATTTCTGGCCCAGGACCCATAGGGACTTGCTAAGAATGCACAGGTTCAGGAATGAACACTCATAGCCGCTGTGTGCCTGTGCCATCATCACAGTCCTAGGGAGATACCTTGCACCAACCCTAAAGGACTTTTCACACAGTCCAGGACTGGAAGAGATGCAGATGGAAGAGTGTAGAATCACAGAAATCCTGGTAAAGCCTGTTGCAGTAGTCCACCATAGGAATTACCAGTCCCCTGGAGACAGTGAGCTGCTGGGGGATGGAGAGGAAAGGAATAATGCCTCTGAGGAGGAGCAACTTGCAGGGTGACCTCACAGAGACATCAGTCATGTGACGATAGGTGACTGTTGAGTGGAAGATCATCACAGGCTATCTGCAACCACAGGTTGGAGCAAGAATAGGGCCAAGAGAGGCTGGACAGATAGTGTCATGGAACGAGGGAGCAGGTGTGTTGATGAGGATTGCCTCTGTGTGCAGCACATGGTTTGTATGCAGTCTGCATGACAACAAGCACGTATCAGTCCAACATCACATGGGTCACACATGGCAGTCATGACAATGTAGCCTGAACTGGCAGACAATCATAACACATCACCCAAGCAACATACACATGACCTGTACACACATGCATCACCACTCACCGGACATTCCTTCATACATTGACAGGTCTCCCACGCCTTGGATCTGCTCCACTGCAATGAAATCACTAGTGATCTCCTCATGTCCAGTGAGTTCATCGTACTCTGGTGGTGACCCACTGCCAGTCACCAGAGTAGAGGCGAATTTTGCAGCCAGCTTGTCTTTTTGCTGTGTGTGGGAGGTCATTCCAATGCTTCACAACATCACCAGCTGTGCGCCTCTCATAGCCCAAGGCGCTGATACGGTCCACGAGGCACTGCCAGTGGGTCATACGCTGAGCAGGTGTATGTGTGCTCCCTGTCTGCATCAGCATATCACGGCCGTGTTCCAACATGTAGTCCATGAGAATGTCCAGTTCCTCATCACAGAAACTCCTCTTTCCGTGCCGTGTCTGGGATCTTAGCCTGTACCGCTGGAGCATCCTTCTGCTTCTTGTGAGGTGGTGCAGACCCTGAGCGGCACCGCTCTGGTCAGTAGGGGCTGGAGTGCAGGTGGACTGGCCTATGGAATCAGCCACCAATGTAACTACAGAAGGTCAGCTTGCAGGTATTAGTAGCTGGGTGCTGTTGCAAGGACTCTGCGCCACACATGTCTTGGCCTTAGTGACAAGGGACTTGGCTCCTGAGTCACACTGTGTCGGGACCAAACCAGTCCTGGCTGGGAGACCCTGAGTCAGGGTGCCGGTTTCTACAGCTGCCCCTGCAGCTTCCAGACCCTGGCCGCTGTGCACAACAGATGACACTGCTGCTCCAGATCCCTGGGTGCCGGTGCCTGGAACTTTCACCGCACGTGTCTTGGCCTTCGGGACATGGAAATCGACCATTGAGTCACCCTGTCCCTGTGCCGGGACCACTACAGTCCGGGCTGGCTGACCCTGAGCCTGGGTAGTGGTAGCCACAGGTGCCCCTGCAGCTTCCACACCCTGGCTGCTCTGGACAGCAGATGGCACTGCTTGTCCGGGACCACGGGTGCTGGGTATGTCAGCAGCTGCTGCATCTCCCTGCCCCGGTTGGGTGTGGGGCATAGTTCTCCCTGCATGGGCCTGGACACCTTGCCCACATGGACCATCTTGGCCACCCTGGCCATGTCGCCCACCTTGGCCTCCCTTCCCACTCGTTGCCCTCCCAGTCATGGCACTGATGGACTAGCGCAATGGGAGGTGCAGCCAACAATTGTCTTGGGCAATTGGAGTGAGGGGGCAGGGTACGTGACGGAAAACGTACCACTGTGCTCCAGAAAGTAGCTATGTGACCCCTTGTGAAAAAATAACGGGTCTCGCAATGCTCAGGTACCCCAAAAAGAAAAATCAATGTGTACGCGACCAATCGGTTGCCCACGTGTGAGTAAAAAACATCCTGCAGTACGCTGAGTCTCCCAGCAACACAAAAAATGCATACGCAAGGGACACGTAGGCTACTATTTATTTATTTATTTATTTATTTATTTAGATTTGTAAAGCACGCAACAGCTCGAGAGCATCGTGGCGCTGGTTACATAGGGGGGTGAACAACTTAGTTACATAGGTATCAGTAAAAAGAGGTCACAACTTAGTTACAAGGAACAGAAAACAAAACTGGTATGAGGTATTAGTAACCCGGAAGGAGATTGCGCCAAATGTTCCAAGAGAATATGTTTATTTTCAAAAACGCCCTTAGATAATGACACGTGTTTCGGTCTCCCAGAGACCTTTCTCAAATCAGGGCTATTAATCTGTCATAGCAGCATAACGTTATAACACAAAAGTTCAAAGTGAGCATTTTGATGTAGACATTCACATTAATAACCATATACAATTGTCCACATTCCATAAATTGTAAGAATTAAACAAAATAAACAGAGTTCAGAGTAGTATTAAATGAACATATATAGTCCAAATTGAAATAAAAAGCCAGACAAAAATAGGATGGGGAATGGGAGTGGTAATGGAAGGGGTATTTTTGAAAAAGATAAATATAAGACACTTATTAAATAAGGTACTTTTGAATGGGTAAAAGATTAGCTTTGAATTCATTGTGAGGCTCATTTGAAAAATTGAGTTTCTTTACCTTAAATTCCTCTAGTGCCCCTATCACATTTGGCATTAATCTTCCATAGATAAAAGGGTTAGATCCCTACTGGTGTAAAATATTGACACAATCACCTTAGTATCCAAATAGTTAGGTAAGTCAAAAATTAAAGCTGATATGCAGTAAAATCACATTATTTCTGTTATTGTGGCGTTTTATAAAGGATAATAGTAATGTTGGAGCTTGCGTTTGTTTTTAACAGTCTTGCTTTCAGACTTCTTCTCAAAGAGAAGTATCAGAGTTCCTTAATAATCCCGCACGGGAGACGCGTGACATGAGTAGCTAACAAAATGGATTGGTAAGTGCACCCGTTCGCGTGCGAAGAATTCTACGTATTTCAGAGTGAAAAGAGGGCCGTGAAATGCCAGACGGTCTCTTACCTTAGTATAGCAATGCAGCGTCTAATCGCGTGTTACAAAGAATCTCGAGGGGGTGCCATTAGGCGTCCTCAGTGTAAATGTTTATATTGCTAGGGTGACAATCACCCTAACTCAGTCCTTTCTCCATGTTTAATCCAGTGTAAAACTGGCGGCCATGTTAGGATGGAGTCCGTTCATATCTACAATATAGTAAGTCATAATGAGCGCGGTATTAAGAGATTCAGCATGACTATGTACAAGTCAGATTCATGGGCATATATTAGGTGTTCATATTAAGTACCAAAAATAGGCCTCCAATGAAAATAGGAGAAACTAAAAGTTCAAGAGCTCTTAATGGCGGTGCAATGATGGAGCGGACAATATCTAGTCTCGAAAAGCACTGCACTGTGAAAACTACCCTGGTGACAGGCGGGTAACCTTTAGCAGTAGAACATTCATTGAAACAAAGGCCTGGATTAGCAAAAAGGAACAAGTAAATGTATAATTATAACAATGGGCTAGATTCACTCAGTTAATCATTCATTGAAGTAAAGGCGTGGATTAGCATAAAAGGACAAACAAATGTATATTTGTAACAATGGGATGGATTCACTCAGTTAATCAATAATCAAACAGTAAAGAGTAGAATGAGAATAGAGAGAGATTTATGTAGAATCACACTCAGCAATGAATAGCTGGTGACTAAGTTCCTATAAAAAGGACACCATATCATTATCTGTAATAAGGCCTGCTACCGTAGAATTAAATTTACAGATTACTTTCGCTTCCATTTGTCTGAGTTTCTTCTCTTTGTCACCTCCACGTCTACCTAATGTGACTCTTTGAAGACCAATGAACTGGATGTCTGCCTTGTCATCCAGTTGGTGTTTCTCTTGCCAATGGCATGCAAGTGGCAGTCTGGGATCTTGGCTTCCGATTTTCGCTAAATGTTCTCGCACTCTGGTCCTGAGTTCTCTGATCGTGCTGCCAATGTACACCAATTTGCATACACAGATGATTGCATAGACCACATATTTTGTCCTACAGTTTATAGGTTGTTTAATTTTCAAGATCTTATTATGGCCGCTGGAGAATGAGTCTGTTTTGTCATGTGCATATTTGCACATGGTGCAAGTTCCGCATTTCCTAAATCCATTGGTGGTTGATGTTAACCAGTTCGATGGTTCCTCCGTTGTGTCTGGCAGGTTCGAAGGGCTTAGCTTATCTTTCAGTGTCTGTGCTCTCTTAAAGATAATCCTCGGTTTTACATCAACAGAATTGGAGATGTGCTCATCCAATTTCAACAGATGCCAGTGTTTAGCTAGGATTTTCTTTACGTATCTGTAGTCATTGCCAAATTTGGTGATGAAAACAATAGTTGGTTGTTCCAATACTTTGTTCCTTTTTACTAGTGTTTCCTCTTGTGTTATTAACTGACTTTTGTCCAAAGCTTTGTTGACACATTGTACCGAATATCCTCTAGCTTGGAATCTTGATTTCAGAAGATTACATTCTTTGACAAAGTGTTCTGTGGTCTGACAGTTTCTTCTTGCTCTTAAAAATTCCCCTGATGGTATGTTTAGAATCGTTGGTTTGTCATGGCAGCTTGTCGCGTGTAGGGTAGAGTTGACTTCAGTAGATTTCCGAAATGTTCATGTTCTAATTTGCTTCTGGAATGGGAGTGGTAATGGAAGGGGTATTTTTGAAAAAGATAAATACAAGACACTCATTAAATAAGGTACTTTTGAATGGGTAAAAGATCAGCTTTGAATTCATTGTGAAGCTCATTTGAAAAATTGAGTTTCTTTACCTTAAATTCCTCTTGTGCCCCTGTCACATTTGGCATTAATCTTCCATAGATAAAAGGGTTAGATCCCTACAGGTGTTAAATATTGACACAATCACCTTAGTATCCAAATAGTTAGGTAAGTCAAAACTTAAAGCTGATAGGTTTCGTTTTTGAGTGTAGTCGTCTTTGGTCTGTTTGGTAGAGGTCTTGAGTGGCACCGAAAAGGTTTTCTTACAGATAATGAAAAGAGTTATCTCCTGATTAAAGATCCGATCATACCAATAATGTATTTATTACCTAAGGTCCACAAGGAATATGATTCAATACCGGAAGGTCGACTAATTCTAAGTGGAATAGGCTGGTCAACGGAGAATATCTCACAGTACCTGGATAATATTTTGAGACCTAGTGCCATGAATTTGAAAGCTTATCTAAAAGATACGACCGATGTAATTATTAAACTGCAATCTTGGAAATGGGAGAATGACTGTTTACTGGCAACCATGGATGTGAAAGCGTTGTACACATCGATTCAACACTCATGGGCCTTACAAACAATTGATCATACCTTTAGGATGACTCAGCATCGATCTACCATCAAATTTTAATGATTGAAGAAATGTTACAACTATCCTTAGAGTGCAACATTTTCAATTTCAATAATACATTTTACAGGAAAACCAAGGGAGTTGCAATGGGCACAAAATACGCTCCCGCCCTAGCAAACCTCTTTATGGGCCTATTTGAGGATACGGTTATCTACCAAGACAAGGCATATCAGAATGAACTTGTGCATTGGTTAAGATATATAGATGATGTTTTGATACTATGGAAAGGCACAGAATTGGAGCTCACAGACTTTCAGAACAGCATCAATCGTAATGAAATGGAGATCCAATTCACTGGTGTCTCTGATGCAACAAGCATTAATTTTCTAGATCTCACAATATACATTGATCAGAAGCAAATTAGAACATGCACATTTCGGAAATATACTGAAATCAACTCTACCCTACATGCGACAAGCTGCCATCACAAAACAACAATTTTAAACATACCATCAGGGGAATTTTTAAGAGCAAGATGAAACTGTCAGACCACAGAACACTTTGTCAAAGAATGTAATCTTCTGAAATCAGGATTCCTAGCTAGAGGATATTCGCAACAATGTGTCAACAAAGCTTTGGACAAAAGTCAGTTAATAACACAAGAGGAAACACTAGTAAAAAGGAACAAAGTATTGGAACAACCAACTATTGGTTTCATCACCAAATTTGGCAATGACTACAGATATGTAAAGAAAATCCTAGCTAAACACTGGCATCTGTTGAAATTGGATGAGCACATCTCCAATTTTGTTGATGTAAAACCGAGGATTATCTTTAAGAGAGCACAACACTGAAAGATAAGCTAAGCCCTTCGAACCTGCCAGACACAACGGAGGAACCATCGAACTGGTTAACATCAACCACCAATGGATTTAGGAAATGCGGAACTTGCACCATGTGCAAATATGCACATGACAAAACAGACACATTCTCCAGCAGCAATAATAAGATCTTGAAAATTAAACAACCTATAAACTGTAGGACAAAAAATGTGGTCTATGCAATCATCTTTGTATGCAAATTGGTGTACATTGGCAGCACGATCAGAGAACTCAGGACCAGAGTACGAGAACATTTAGCGAACATCGGAAGCCAAGATCCCAGACTGCCACTTGCATGCCATTGGCAAGAGAAACACCAACTGGATGACAAGGCAGACATCCAGTTCATTGGTCTTCAAAGAGTCACATTAGGTAGACGTGGAGGTGACAAAGAGAAGAAACTCAGACAAATGGAAGCGAAAATTATCTGCAAACTTAATTCTACGGTGGCAGGCCTTATTACAGATAATGATATGATGTCCTTTTTATAGGAACTTAGTCACCAGCTATTCATTGCTGAGTGTGATTCCACATAAATCTCTCTCTATTCTCATTCTCTCTTTACTTAAGGACAACCAACAACTTTTCTGCATTCAGCAGAACGAGAAGTAACATATGTTGGATTATTGATTAACTGAGTGAATCCATCCCATTGTTACAATTATACATTTGTTTGTCCTTTTATGCTAATCCACGCCTTTACTTCAATGAATGATTAACTGAGTGAATCTAGCCCATTGTTATAATTATACATTTACTTGTTCCTTTTTGCTAATCCACGCCTTTATTTCAATTAATGTTCTACTGTTAAAGGTGACCCGCCTGTCACCAGAGTAGTTTTCACAGTGCGGTGCTTTTCGAGATTAGATATTGTCCGCTCCATCATTGCACCGCAAATTAAGAGCGCTTGAACTTTTAGGTTCTCCTATTTTCACTGGAGGCCGATTTTTGGTACTTAATATGAATACCTAATATATGCCCATGAATTTGACTTGTACATAGTCATGCTGAATCTCTTAATACTGCGCTCATTATGACTTACTATATTGCAGATATGAACTGACTCCATCCTAACCTGGCCGCCAGTTTTACACTGGATTAAAAATGGAGAAAGGACTGAGTTAGGGTGATTGTCACCCTAGCAATATAAACATTTACACTGAGGACGCCTAATGGCGCCCCCACGAGATTCTTTGTAACGCGCGATTAGACGCTGCATTGCTATACTAAGGTAAGAGACCGTCTGGCATTTCACGCCCCTCTTTTCACTCTGAAATACATAGAATTCTTCGCACGCGAACGGGCGCACTTATCAATCCATTTTGTTAGCTACTCATGTCACACGTCTCCCGTGGGGGATTATTAAGGAACTATGATACTTCTCTTTGAGAAGAAGTCTGAAAGCAAGACTGTTAGAAACAAACACAAGCTCCAACATTACTATTATACTTTATAAAACGCCACAATAACAGAAATAATGTGACTTTACCACATATCAGCTTTAATTTTTGACTTACCTAACTATTTGGATACTAAGGTGATTGTGTCAATATTTTACACCTGTAGGGATCTAGCCCTTTTATCTATGGAAGATTAATGCCAAATGTGACAGGGGCACTAGAGGAATTTAAGGTAAAGAAACTCAATTTTTCAAATGAGCTTCACAATTAATTCGAAGCTGTTCTTTTACCCATTCAAAAGAACCTTATTAAATAAGTGTCTTGTATTTATCTTTTTCAAAAATACCCCTTGCATTACCACTCCCATTCCCCATCCTATTTTTGTCTGGCTTTTTATTTCAATTTGGACTATATCTGTTCATTTAAAACTACTCTGAACTCTGGTTTTTTGTTTAATTCTTACAGTTTATGGAATGTGGACAATTGTACATGGTTATTAATGTGAATGTCTACATTAAAATGCTCACTTTGAATTTTTGTGTTATAACGTTATGGTGCTATGACATATTAATAGCCCTGATTTGAGAAAGGTCTCTGGGAGACCGAAACACGTGTCATTATGTAAGGGCATTTTTGAAAATAAACATATTCTCTTGGAACATTTGGCGCAGTCTCCTTCCGAGTTACTAATACCTCATACTAATGCTTAAGCGGGTTTTCTCTTGGCTAAACCCAGTATCCGGTAAGACGCGACTATATGCATTTAAGGAAACCTCTTTGAAATACATTCATCATCACAAGATGTCGCCATGTTAGACCAAACCGCTACAGCCAAGACTCTTGGTTAAAACAGAAAACAAAACTGAGTTACAATGTCGAAAACGGCGATGAGTACTTATGGAGGAAACAGACTGTTTGTATCTTTAATTAAAGAGAGCAGTTTTGAGCTTTTTGCGAAAAGCAAGGAGGGACGTTTCTGCTCTAAGTTCAGAAGGGAGCGCATTCCATAGCTTGGGGGCTAGGTATGGGAAGCCTATTCCTCCAGCTTTGGCTCTGTGGATGCGTGGGATGGTAAGTTTGTTCATGTTGTAGGTTCTAGTGGGCCTAGTTGAGGTGGGTCTAGATATTGTGTCTGAGAGGTAGGATGGTGCGGTAAGGTTGATGCATTTGTGTGCAGTGATGGGTATGACCTCAAAAATGTGGTACGCGACACAAAGGGGCAACCACAGTGGGAAAAATGCATGCATGACACACCGTCTGTCTCGTAGAATGAAAAAAATCACACGTGCATGTGCGCGTAGCCAACTCCCCTCCCAGAACAAGAAGTACGCACTGCCACAGTAGTGAACTATTCGCGTGCAAACACACAAATATATGACATTCACGCGTCCGTCCCCACGAAAAGTACATACAGTTCACTGTTGTCCTATGCAGACCTTTAACCCGATACTGAACGGCAACCCCCAACGTCCAGCGAGTGTCACATAACCTACGCGCTTAGGGCCTTTCCTCTGATTACACGCTAACGCACTGTTTCCGCACATGCAGAGTCACTCTGTTTCCAGCCCGCCAAGCAAAAGAACACGGAAAACCCATGCCCCTGCCTACAAGGCCATATACCTGCCTCCAACTGCCTGAGCTGCCTTCAATGAGCCATCTGCTGATGCCAGCCCACTCTGTGTGTCTGCTGCCCACATGTCCTGCATTTTGGTGCCTGCTCATCAGCCATTGCCAGTGATCCCGTTGTTGTGACCACCTCTGCTGATCCTGAAGACTCCAGACTGCCATACCACTGATGCACAGCTCAGCCCCAGGACCACCTTACCCACCCACACCTGTCTGACACCACACCATCTGAGGCAAGTGGCAACCCCCCGGCAGAGAGGCAGTGGGCTGTCAGCTTCTCACCCAGGGAAGTTGGCACCCTGGTGGAGCAAGTCCTGGGGCATCATGATGCCCTCTTCCACGGCCCATCGCAAGTCGGCAATGAAGGACGGAAGAAGATCTGGGGGGACATCGTGAGTGCCATCATGTCCACAAGCTCTGGGAATACTTCAAGTCCAGGACCCACAACAAGGCCCGGTTCCTCATCAAGGATGGTGATGATCGAGCGAGTTGCCAGGGCCGGTTGACCACCGATGAGATGAGGGTCCTGGAGCACTTCTACCCAGCGCTGTACCCCCAGGTCTTGGAGTTGGTGCTCTGTCTGGAGTCAACTGGTAAGTGTTCATTTGTTCTTGTCCACCATAGTGCATGTGAATGTTGACGTGTGGTTGGTGTGTGCACCTTGGCCTTATGTCGGGCATGCCTCCTGTAAAGATGTCTGTGTGCATGTCCCTGACAGTGCTGCATGTCCATTCAAGCGTGTCCCACATAGATGGTGTTCTGTGTTGGAATGCGTGAAGTGCACCGGCATGTAACAACGCGCACATGTTTGCATACCTGTGTCTCGTCTGGGGCATGCGAGAGGTGTGACACATGTGTGCTTATGTCACCATCATGGACATGCATGGTGTACATGTGCGTGTGTCTGAGTAGTGAGTGTGTTATTGCCCAACACTCCGCATGTATGTTACTTGAGTTCTTGATTTGCGATTGCCTCCCGCTGCCAATTTGCCATCGAGTGCACTGTGATGTGATAGCTCCATGGCCTGCCTCATGACTGTCAGGTGATGTGTGTGAATGAGATGTGTATGTGCCATGATGTGTGTGATCTGAATACACAATTATGATCTTGTGTCAGTGCCTTGTCCATGGATGTGAATGTCTGTTGTGAATGACAGACATGTTTGCGAATGTGTGTGAATGGCACTTGCCTGTGTGTACTGAAGGGTGATGATTGTTGTGACCTTTCACAGTGCCACTGATGTACATTTGCATTGTGACAAACACACATACCCACATATGTTCAGTAGCCTGATGTTTGTGTTCTATGTTTCCCAATTCACAGCGACGATGGAAGAAGAGGATGGGAAAGGCGCTGTGGAGCACCGCAGCAGGGACAGACGCAGGTCCCAGTCTTCCTCCCAGGTACCGTTATCTTCCGGGAGCGAGGAGACTGGTGCTGCGTCCACGACAACGGCCGCAGCTTATGAGGGGAGGCCCAAGTGGGTTAAGTTGGTTGTGGGCACCTCGGCAGTGGGAGTGACAGGTGAGCCCACACAGGGGCAATCCGATGCGGAAGGCAGTGGGGAGTCATCCAGGTTGGTGGTGGTGGAGGAGGAGGAGGCCTCATCAGCCCAGCACATGGGGCCCGGCAGGGGTGATGAGGTAGGTGTGACTGGTGCAGTCCAGGATCAGGGGCCGGAGGCAGTGGAGGCCACCGTGGATGGGCCTGTGACTGATCTTGTCCGTGGAACTGCGACTGCATCAGTATGCACCTGCAGACATGCCTCAGGCCGGACCCATCCGCATGTGGCAGATGTATCCACGCAAATGGATCTTCCACTACCTGCGGATGAAGCAATTCGTGACAGGGTGGAACCGTTGCTCGCCGGTATTGGGAGGCATACAGCCAGCATTCATGATGATGTGCAGGCTTCCAATCGGGGGCTTGCACATCATCAAGATGAGGTCTGTCGCCTCATTAACTGGCTAGCTCAGTTCCTAATCACGTATCTGCTATGTGTGCTGGCCACTGCTGCGACCCCTTCCTTCTTTTCCTCCTCTGTGTGTCAGTCATCCTCCCTGCCATCTTCTGCCCCAGACACCACCAGGGCCCCCTGTGTTCCTGTCCCAACCCCGGCAGCCCGTCTGGTGGAGATCACATCCCTGCCACAGTCGGGACTCGAAGGAGGATCAGCAGAGGTTGTCACCGCAGCGACAGGAGCTATTGCAATGGAGGAATGCACCAAGTAGCAGGGCACGTGCACGACGGCCCCGGGTGGTGTCATCATCCCAGAGGCTGTCCTTGTGGTGCAGGCACCAGGCATTTTGGCAGCAGCAGGCTCAGGGTAGGATGCAACAGGACTCGAGGTGTTCATCATCAGAGGGGCAGATATGGGCCATCGGGCAGGAGGCAAATGTGGACCTTATGACAAGGATGTCTTCCATGTTTGAGCATTTGGGCCAGCAAATTGGGGCAGAGCGGCAGCAGGCACAGGAGGCGCACCTCACCATGGCCAGGGCGGAGATTTCACTGCGTCGGGCAGAGAGGCAGGTGGAGGTCCTCAAGGAGACTAGCAGGGAGTTCTAGACGAGCATGGAGGAGTCCCTGCAAGCCCTTGAGGGGGAAGCCGAGGCACGCCTACTTGAAGTGGACACAGTGTTTGATGATGCCCTGGCGGAGACTATGAGAGAGCATGGTGAGGAGATGGACTAGCCCGCTGACTTTGTATACAGTACTTTAGGAGTAGGTTTCATTTGTTTTTTCTTTTTATTTGGAGTTCCTGGACTTTGCTCCGCATCTTGATTATAGTTATTTTTGTATTGTATTTTTAGGATTTTTCTACATGTTTTGGGACCATGGACCCTGGGTCTTAGTAAATATTTGGAATTTTATTTGAACAGTATTTTAACCATGAAGGAATGGTTTTCACGTGATATGTGATTTCATTTGCACATACGTTAATGGATAAGGACCACATTTTTGACTCTTTCATTTTTTACATCATATTGATTTTGGTTTTCACTTTCTTTTGGTTTTTGATTGGGTTCATGCATGTTTGATGTTTTTACTGTGTGTGGCTTAGATACCTATTTTTTTATATACATTTTTAACATTGAAATCGAAGTGGTGTCTGGTCTCAACGGTTTAGTGCATGTTTCACTCCTCCATGACTCATTTGCATGTCCCTGCTGTTCACCAATGTTGTTCATGTGTGTGCAAACATGCATGCATGTGTGATGTTAGGATTCACATGACATGGGGCATGTATTAGGGAACATGACCAATGGATGGGTGTTGAGGTGCACCAGAGGGGTGCAGCGTGTGGTGGCCTTTTAGTTGGCATGTGCTGCGTGATTGTATGTTGGTCCAATGTGTTTTGGGGTAGGGGACGGGAACATGTTGCGGGGCCTGCCTGCATGTTGCCATCACTGGTGGGGGTTGGGGACATGAGGCAGGCCCTGCCTGCAGGTTGCTGTCACAGGTGGGGACATGTGGCGGGGCCTGTCTGCAGGTTGCCGTCTCTGGTGGGGGTTGGGGACATGAGGCAGGGCCTGCCTGCAGGTTGCCGTCACTGGTGGGGGGTGGCGACATGAGGCGGGGCCTGCCTGCAGGTTGCCGTCACAGGTGGGGACATGTGGTGGGCCGGCCTGCAGGTTGCCATCACTGGTGGGGTGTGTGGACATGAGGCGGGGCCTACCTGCAGGTTGCCATCACAGGTGGGGACATAAGGCGGGGCCAGCCTGCGAGGTATGGTCATGGGTGATGGGGTGGCCATGTGGTGTGGGCTACCTGCGGGGTATGTTCACAGGGGATGGTTGGGGTCCCATGTGGCGTGGACTGGCTGCGGGGTATGGTCACGGGTGATCGGGTGGCATTGTGGTGTGGGCTGCCTGCGGGGTAAGTTCACTGGTGATGAGGGGGACCATCTGGTGTGGGCTGCCTGCGGGGTATGGTCCACTGCTGTGGTCTGGCTATCCCGTGAGGAGGTGTCTGCTTCCACGAGAGTTGTGCATGTATCGCAGTGTATATGCGGGCCTTGCCACGTGATTTGGCTGGTGCGAGCGGGGTACGCGATTTCGCTGTGGCGCGGACGAGGGTACGCGTTGCCCTTCCCATGCGATTTGGCTGGTGCAAGCGGGGTACGCGATTTCACTGGGGTGTGGATGGGGTACGCGTGGCCTTCCCACATGATTTGGCTGGTGCGAGCAGGGTACGCTATTTTGCTGGGGTGCAGACTGTATGCGCGGGCCTTCCCATGCGATTTGGCTGGTGCTTGCAGGGTATGCTCTGATTTTTCACATGACTACGATGGGCGTGGCTGTGTGCTGGGCCACAGATGGCCCGGGGCCTTGCGCCCCATTGGGCATTTCACTGGCTTTTTCCTGCGCATGGGGGCGTGTTGGGGGCGTTACTGCCGCTGCTTGGTGTTCATTGCGCCATGGCTACTGATGCCTCGGAAAATCCATGAATACACGTGCTGCGCAATTGCTGGTTTGTGCCACAGCTGGTGCACGCACCTTCTCGGCACGCAGCATTTGCGCTGCTTCTGCGCTGGATTCTATGAATTGGGCCCTAAATCTGAAGATTTAGCAACATTTGTAAATAATGTTTTCATGATCGTGCATATACTCTGATATATAAGTTATAAATATTATCAGTAGGATATGGTTGTATTGTATTTATCACAGTTCGTACAGTCAAGTGTTTAACGCATAAATTAATGTACAAACACACACACTTTAATATTGCGACGATACTGTTTTGGAAAATATGTACACAATACATGTTTGACATTTAAAGCCTTACACAGTAACAGATTTTGGATTGAATGGTTTTTTAAATTTAGTATTATGGAAGAAAAGCACAAGATGCAAATACTTACAGTAAATTGTTTCTATCCTGCAAACTTTCAGAAACGCACATGCAGTTTGTTTTAAGATGTAACTTAAAATAAAAAGGGACCATCACTGAACCATGTGACAGTTCATGTTAGAGGTATAATTTGAGCACATGTTATCGTAACTCGTAGTGGTGTAGTGGTTAAGGAGCTAGGCCCAACATCATGAAGTCTTGAGTTGGAATCGGCGTGGAGCCTATCAATTTTATTTTTACAAAAAAAGGATTCTATGACAAGACCGGAGGCGAGCATTATGCTTATTCTCCTTTATTACTGCTTAAACACAGCACTTCAAATTCAAGTTTAACAGTATATATATTTTTTTAACATAGTATAACTGATATAAAAACAAACAAAATTTCTATCCAACTCAAAACTCCCAATTCATTTCAGGTAGTGCGTTCACTACAGCTCCCATGAGGCCCTATATGCCCTGTAGTCCTAGCCTCAACTACCAATGAGACTCTCCCTACTAGTATAAGTCCTCTCATGTCCAGGTGCTATCCTCTTCTTTTTTCTTGCACTGACTGTACTCTCCTTAAAGTCTATAGCATATGTGCTGGTGATCTATTTCTTTATCTCATTATCTGCAAAGGTTTCTTCCCCCTTACTGGTCTCATCTTATAATTACTCTCTCAAATTCTTCTGCTCTTCCCCTTAAGCAAGATAGAAAAGAGATTGTTAGGGTGGGGAAATCGCTGACTTCATCAAACAGATGTATACATAACACCATGCAGTTAAATAGACCTTTTTAGCAATATTCCGTATGGGATGGATAATGCTCGCCTCCGTGTCTTTAATAGAATCAAGACTTCCTGCTCTATGCGCTTTGGCAATCTTCATTATAATTGGCGCTTCCCTTTTTTATTTTTAAAAAGGAGGCTTATAATTTGAAAAACGAAGAGACAGACGCCACATCTGATATTTTGGCATGTGAAACCTTTTTTTGGGGCATGGCATGCGACACCTGCCAGTGGCACGTGTCACTTGTAGTGGTGACATGCAGTGGCACGTGTCACTGGCATATGCCACATACCATATTCGGCTCCTACCCCTACTGCTGCTCCTTGCCCCCTGGAATCACTAAAATATGCCTGTGCAGATTTTAAGCGCTGCATGTGCATTTCCCGAAATAAAGCTTGCAAAGTTTGCGTAAGCACTGAGTATCTAGGCCCGACCCGTATTCACAACCCATGTAGACCCCTTCACGCTTATCTATCTTCAAATGCCCCAACCCGAAACATAATACTGTTCCGAAATTGAACTGTGGTCGACAACCCTGTGAGCAGTGAAAAATCCCACTATTTTTCGACCAAAGTCCATATATGAGTAATACATAATAAAATCCCATTTCGTTTAACCTCACCAAGTAATTTGTCTTTTTACAAGGAATTAAAACCCAATTAGCTCCGCCTAACACGCGGATGAAGAAGGGGTGTTCAACCGTCTAGCAGCGGCTTTAGAGAACAAATACAGCAGATATTCCGCATTAATGTGACAAAAATGATTATGTTTGAAGGCCCGCGCTACCTCCTTTAAATCACCTTAATGCTGTTCGAGGACCTACGCTGGCATGTGAGAAATGAGAAGGGAGATTACGCAGCATAAATCACCCGGCCAAGGTTTAGGCGGGTTTTATAATTTGGACACGGAGTCCATTACTTCTCCTTACCACACTGGAAATTCGTCTTAATTTCCCTCAGTGGTGTGTGGAACTCACCCCCCGCCCCCATCAGAGAACGGCGGGTGCCAGCAGTGGGACGGTTTAAACGTTCCCAGGCAAAGATTGCGTGCAATCTCTCTGCGTTTGAAATGTGCCTTCCGTGTGTTCACTTTGCTCTTTGTTCGCTGAAGTGTGTTTTCAGATTCTAATCTTTCAGGGACAGCGGCGATGGCGGCAGCTTTCTTTCTGCTGAATATAATTGGTGCATCTGAAATCATAAAACCAAGATAAATGCTTTCCCTGCTCCTCTGAAACTTTTTTTTTCTCTCAACATCGCCTGCATTCTAAAGATTTGATTTTGTTTCAGCGGCCTCCATTTCTGTGCTCTCTTCTGCATTGTTTGTATTAATTATAATTCGGCATTTCCGCGAATGTAGACTTAAATCAATTACACAATATTGTTCTGTCACAAAAAGAGCCGTTGGCGAGGTCTTTTCCAGACGTGTGGCTGTCGTTCAGCATGCATTCAGTAAGGGTTCCAGGCATCTTCGTGCACAGTGAGCCCCTCTGCAAAGCTTCTGGGGGTGGGGGGAGGGTGCTCATTTCCCCTTTGTGCTGCCTCTGGGGAAAAGGCACGAGTTCCACAAGAAGTTCGGTATGCTCGAATAGCACTGCTGAAGAAAGCATTTTCCTCAGCATAGCGTCCAAGTGCATTACAAAAGCAAGGCAGATGCTGAAGAGTTAGCAAGCAATTGCAGAACACTTTGCAAGCGATCTCATGAGGCTTCCAGGGCCATGTCAAAGGCATTGTTGCTGCTTATCACACAGTTCACATAGCTGCTAGCTCAATGCAGTGCAAATGTACCTATCAGGCCAGGAGTTCAAGTTGCACTAGGCACTTTTACCCATGAAAAGTTTTCTTTTAACATTATTTTCTGTATTTGTTTTGGTCAAAACATTAAACAAGCATTGCCAAAGCCAACAGTGTTGGTGTTTGTGTAGGCATGGAATCGTCATTTTCCAGGCACAGCTATAATGACACTGTTTGGTCATACCATAGAAATAGGTGCCAAATGACGCTAGTACCTGGGCATGTTATGGCAGCACCTAGCAAATTCTTATTTAATGCATATACAAGATACACAACTGTGGGCATACCCAGTGCTTGCTTTGACAGAAACTTAGCACCAGGAACATATTCAAAGCTTAGAAATGAGGCTGCGGAAGTCAAACTTAGTTGTTAAAGTCAGTGGTCGAAGTGTTCGAAAAGAAGTAGTGGAATTATGTTGCCTGCTGGCCTGCCTCCGCACCCCATAAACCTCATTGCTGTGCTCCCTCCCACACACAACATCCAAACCCCCAACAAACACACCTGCTGTTTAAAGGAATGTGCAGTGCAATGGTGCACTGAAGTGCAAGCTTCAACTTCTTCCTACACTTTTATTTTAAAACGAAACCATTAAAGAACAGTTTCTTTTTTAAATAAAAGTGTAGGAACAGTGAAACTTAAAAATAAAAAGTATGGGAACACTGCTCCCGACCGCCCCCACCCACTTCGACCTCTGGTTAAAGTTGTGTTACATCTGGAGCTAGTTTAGCTGGTTTGTAGCTGCAATTAAGCCATCAACTTCCAGAAGGCTCCTCAGAAAGCACAGAGTTAGACTCCAAGAGATCCCTTGGGGATGTATTTTGGCCGAGCGGAGCAGGTAGTGGCTGGAATGGCCATAGGGACTAACATGGCTGTGGGTGGTCTGTGGCTGGAGAAATGACAAAACAACGCCCACAGGCTGTGTGTCCTTCCTCGCACCTCACCTTTCTCCTATTGTCACTTCTCAAGACAATAGTTTTGGTTTATAGGCAGTGCTTTCAGCATCCCCTAATAAGCTAAACTAAAAAGCAATGCGACTGAATGTCCGACTACGTAGGCCTAGACCATGCTGTTAAAATACAGGTTTTCTATAGGAAACAAAAAAACAACAATGCTATGTTCTTAACTATAGCTCAATTCTACAAATATGTGACGAGACAACAACCCACTTCATTTCCCATGTTACCTCCACACGCTGCTTAAATAAGAGCAATGTTTCAATATGGTACATGTGCAATACATCTTGGTGCATTGATCCACTGCTGCAGGTGATGAAAAGTGTATCTACCACCAAAAGCCTGACCAAAGAGATCATGATAAATACAGGTGGCACATGCATAGCAACCAGAGTTTCCTTGTGTTAAAAAAAAAGTATTCATTTAGATTGTGTTGTTATGGTATCATCCAGACCTTCACCAAACATATGAACCTACTATACAATGAATGAGGGCAAGACAAACCATATACAAAAGAATTGTTCTAATGCAGAATTGCTTAACTCGCATTGTACACAATTAGGCACGATGCTAAGTCCTATAATAAGAACACAACTATGGGGTACAGCGTGTTGGACAAAAGGATGGCATTGAGTTGCAGGCTTAAGTTAGCCACCTTGACCTACATATTGCAACCTTTACGGACCGATTCATATGTACAATTGTTATTTATGAACCCAATACAACTGCCCTTTACTGTGTGGTTGTGATGATATTGTTGGGTGCAGCTGGATACATTGTTTACATTGTTGCAGTGGCACTCCACATTTTTGACAACGATGAGCCAAATAGATAATCTTTGTGTCAAAGTACAATTAGCACCTGAGCTTCACCACTAGCCTAGCCCATCTGTGAGTTCAGATGTGTGTTGCTGATCACGATATTTTACGATAAACCCACACAGGAGTATATTAAGAAAGTAAAATTATGTTCAAATATTTGGCCCTGTTTCTCCATGTCTGCGTGCTTGCTGTCAGCGACATCAGTGACATTTTCTTAAAAAGCGTACATCCTGAATTTAGTATAGGTAGTTAAGTCTTTGCTAAAAGAATAATAAAACAATGAACGACAAGGCATCTGACCAGAAGATCATTCTAAAGTCAAGTCGATCGCCCATAGAACCAAAGAGTACTTTTGAAAGAATGGTTCTTACATCACCCTCTCTCCAAGTACTTATTAGCCGTGCATGCAATTAATTAATTAATTAATCTTTTATAACGCATATAATACAGGAATCCAGTCTCTAAACGTGGGACCCGTGCTCAAGTCTGTATTACTCTGCTTTGTCTTACTTCAAAAACAAACGTGTTGCCCCAGAGCTATCCTCCCAGATAAACTGAACCACAGCTCTCAGAAGTTCTTTAAATAACAGTCTGTCAGATAAACTACTAGAACACGAAAGTGATTATTTATTTAGTTGCAGTCTTCATCTGTCATCATTTTGATTCTTCCTGGAGAGTAAAAATGTTTCCAACAACCAAAACTCTGAACTGTAGCTTGTAGCAGTGGTCTGAAATGAATGGACTGGAGCTCTTCAGGGTTATTTCTGAAGTTGACGCTGAGTGCCTCCTTTTGAGTGGTAGGTTTGGCTATTAAGTATGCATTGTACTACATTTGCCCAAAATCAATTAATATCCAAGGAAGGCACCAACATGCTTGTGTAATTCTGATATTGCATTTACTAACGAGGCTCTGGCCCCCCTGTCGCGATTGGTGCCCAACGCCGGGAGCCCTGCCCAAATGGCGTCTTCAGCACCCATCCCCCGAGGGCCTTGTGTTGCTCGCCCTCCCGCCCCAAGGATTTGTTCCCTGTTGGACTCGGTGGCTTGGGTGCTTATAGCGATACCCCACCAAGGGCTCACTTTGTGGAATCCAAAAGTTGGACAGTATACCAGCAAAGTTGGAGGAATATCAGACAGAATGACAGCAGACCCATATCTTTAGGGCAAACAATGACCCCAAGTCAAAGCTTCATGGTCCCGTCACTTACACGCATTCATCACACAACTTAATCAGTCAATATCAGTTAAGATACTTCAAACACCTTATGAATTGTAGATTTGTACAAGATACCACCAAAGTTGGGTGCATGTGGGATGGAATGACACCAAACATTACACAAAATTGTCACTTATACACAACTGCATACACATCTTTATCAATGAATGAACTCCACTAAATGCACTTGAAACGCTTCAGGAATTGAAGTTTGGACAGTATACCATCAAAGTGGGTGAAATGTGGAATGGAGTGACAACAAACCCATGTCTATAGGCTGTAAAATGACCCCAAGTGAAAGCGTTACAAAAAAAGTTAAATGAAATTGTCACTCATACACCACTTGAGCAGTGAATACACTCCAAACACCTAAGGAATTGCATATTTGGACAGTATACCTTTGAAGTGGGCTAAATGTGGAACGGAATGACACCAGTCCCATGTCTGTAGGACATACGTTAACCCCAATTTCAAGGGTTACAATTTCTTTTTACAAAAAAGTAACAGAAAAACATTACACAAAACCATCACTTGTCATTTTATATTATAGGGCAGATAGATATTTTGAGTTTGAAAGCAAATAGGATAATGTTTAATGCAAATACTGATAGTTTAGTTGTCATGGCTGGATTGACAGAATGAAGAACATAAGCATCTCATTTGATTACCTAAATAAATTGTTCTCAATAAAGTACAAGTAATTCAGGTGAGATTTGGGTCTGCCTCTTATTATTCTAAGTAAGTAATGAACTTTATATCGGTTTTCAACATTAACAATAAATAACATTTCACACAAAATCATCATAATTTAAAACACAATTAAAATACTCTCAGCAAACGTTTAAAAGCTTCAACAACATATTTAAATAGGTTGTTCGTAAAATGCACATGTTTCCATGACAAAACAAAATTCAT
This sequence comes from Ambystoma mexicanum, assembly GCF_040938575.1. NCBI lineage: Eukaryota > Metazoa > Chordata > Amphibia > Caudata > Ambystomatidae > Ambystoma > Ambystoma mexicanum. The sequence goes on along the minus strand of NC_090927.1, from coordinate 1,029,042,718 downwards.
AGCCTCTGCAACATGCCTGATGTTATTAGCCTTAAAATGGTTTTTCAGTCATAAACATTTCAGATCCTGAAATCTTTGACAAAAGAATAAAAAGTGGATTAAATCTTCCTCAGAGCCACTACCACATATACAACATTGAGATTTAAAAAGCCATTTCATTTGCGCCCACAAAGGTAAAACATTGAGCCGAATCATGGCAATGATTCGTCTCTGAGTCAGCGAACTGACAGCACTGAGAGCAACATTTTCTGAATAAGTCCTACGGGCCTGTCTTAAAAACCCCAAAAGCTTAGTTTGTCTTTGCTATTTGTTGTCAGCACAAGGTTTCTCTTTCTTGCTTTCCTGCGTAATTGGTGTTTGGTGATTTACCCCGCTTCAACTCTCCAAAAACCACCCACCACCTCTTGCACACACTAGCACAGTCTTTGTGCCAGGGATATATGGCATACACCGTAGCCATTTCCATTTCTTCTTTCACATTTAGCATGTTAGGATTCAAAGGTACAGATGAATATAGTTTGCGGTAATACTCTCAGAACCGAATTCCGGCCTGTACTCCAGTACTGGGTACCCCCAATTCTAATGCAAGGGGAGTTCCCGGAGTGCTAGGCATTACCCGTCTCAATTTTCTTAAGCAGATGCCAAGTACTCTGTCCAAAGAAGTACAGCTTGCCTTTACCCACAGTTCACTTCCATATAATATGGACGAATAAATCTTAGCCCCAAGGGCTTGAATGCATTTATCAAAGCAGAAAACCACCAAATGTTTGGTAAAAAAGTTTAATACCACACAAACTAGTCCCTAAGTGGTTCTCCACAATTTTTAAATGCGCAGGTGACTGACAATTTCTTCCGAACATGATGCCCAAATAGTGATATGAGTCCACCACGCTTAGCTCAATCCCATCTATGCACAAGTTATATTTGTTTTCATGTTTTAGACGAAAAACAACAATCTTAATTTTATTTAAATTCAATTCTAGACTATTGTTTTTATAATACTTAGATGCATAGGCCATGCTACTAGCCAGCCCTTTAGGAGTCATGTCTAGTAGTACCGTGTCATTTGCATAGAGTCAAGAAGGCTAAGGCAGCCCATTCAAACTAGGGGGAAAGGAATCCAACCCAGTTCTGGGTGGTGTCAAATCGGATAGAAAGATAATAAAAAAGGGGCAAGTGGGCATCCCTGACACACTCCTTTATTGGTAGAAAACTCACCAACAGGGCCTGCACGTGGATGACTTCTAACAAAGGCCCTGGTGTTTGAATATAAACGTACAATCAATTGAAGTAATGAAGACGGGACACCCAGTCTCTTAAGTCTTGCCCACAACAGAGGTTGTTCAATAGAATCAAAGGCATTTACTAGATCCAGGAAAGATGCATACACTACTCCTCTCCTTATCTTTACATACTTATGTAGAATTGTCGAAAGTACAAATTCATGGTCCGTAGTTGAAAACCCCTTCCTGAATCCAGCCTGGTAGATGGGAAATATCTTACTATCCTCTGCCCATGCCTCCAACCTGCTCAGAAGGCAGCTAGTATATGTTTTTGAGCTGCAGTCCAATAATGAAATATGGCGGTAGCAGTGAAGATCCTGTCTCAAGCATTTATTTTAAAAAAAATGGTTTTATTAAGCTCAGAGACCAGGAAGAATGTATCATCCTAGGGGTAGTAATTGCATTGAATAATTTTAACAATACTGGTGACCACCAGTCTGGAAACCACCTGTAAATTTCAGCTCTAAACTTATCTGGGTCCAGAGCCTGGCCTACTTTAAAGCCACCAATCTCGCTTCTAGGACAGACGGTTCAAAAGATACGGACGTTATTGTGGAGGTAGATTTTCAGAAATGAAGTCAAGATTTCAGAATGACAGATGACACTTTTGCAGCTTTGAAATCATAGAATGGACACAAGATTTCTATACAGTTCTAAATAGGTTGAAATGGATGGGATGAGATGACTTTAGACTAAGAGATGAATATGCACAGTTCTTGGCTGGATACTCACTCCTAGTTTTGGACTGGAATGGGCCTGGGACTGCACTCCTGCCACCGGACGGTCTCTGACACTGGTTCTGCTCACAGCGTGGCATCTGATCTGCTATCGGCACGGCACAGCGGTCTGGTCTGGGTCTGATGGGTTCTGGATACAGCTCTGCTTTCTGGGTCTGGGTCTGGCACAGGGTTCTAGCCAGAATCAAACAGAATCAAACAGCTCACCTGGCTGTTGAATAGTTTGGTTAGGTTGCTGGATTCTGAGGCATGCTGAGAAGAGTTCAGCTTTTTGGGTTAGGCCCCTGTTTTAGGTTCTAGAGCTGGGTTATAGAGTCTGGTCTCTGGATCTATCTGGAAACTGGAGTCTAAGTTCTGGAGCCTGTGGTCTTTCTGGATATTGTCTGAGCCGGCAAAGTGCTGCACAAGAAAGTGGAAAGAGCAGTCCCTATGTGTCTTTTGAAAGTGGGTGGGAAGGCTGACTTTCTATGCCCAACCCACTAAGGATTTGATAGGTTAAAGGATTTTCTGTGCCCTGACTGGAGAAAGGGTAGTGAGTCAGAGTGATGCTACTATTTTACAATCTAATGAAGAAACACCCCTTTGCTTTTACTTAGAACCCAATTTTTCATAACCAAACATGTTTCCAAGGTACACAAGTTGTTGAGAATACATGTACACATCCCAGATTAATTTAAGACAGTTCTCTGTTCAACCCTGATCTTTCTAAGAGCTTGGGTTCAGAAATGACAACATTTTGCGCTTTTAGTGGGTTTCGCCATATTGGTTTTTCATCAAATCTTCCACGGAGGTACACCGCCTCTCTGCGCATATTACAGTAAGTTTTCATTTTTTTGATATAACCACAATGTCTGCAATATTAATAAATCACGGGGTTCAGTCTCAGAACATCACCCAACGTCCAGCTTAGTCTCAAATTGTGAGTGAAATTGTCATTTTAAGAATCTCCAAATTGTACATTTCTGTCCGCTTGGTATAATTAGTTATCAGTATTCTCACAAAACATATATTTGCTGGACTCTCTGAATCCACAGTCATTTGTCTCTGCCCCTAGAAACTTGGCTTGACTCAGAGATCAGATGCCTTGCCTTCCCACAGAGCAGTGTTGACAGTTCACACCCAAAATCAGCATACCCTATTCAACTGAAGGCATCCTTTGTCTGGTTTTTCCTGCTAGCAGGGCATCAGTCCAGGGTGCCACTCTCCATTTGATTAACAGAAACTTGTGATTTCCTGCCTTCTTGTGTTGAGTTCTGAGGTGTGAAGGCTTCCCATGGACCGCAAACCTTTAGAAGTCTGAGCTGCATCAGGATACTGTTTAGCTTCTGAAATCCATGTCTCCTGTCAGAGTTTAGATCACCAGCGCCGGTCAGTGGCGGGCTCCGCTTCTGCACCCATTTTTGGCAGCTGTCTTGAATTAATACATTTCAAAAAGGGGATTTTACTTGATAGCATATGATCCTTGCTAACATTGTATTGATGTGGATTCTGCAGTAGAGTAATGTAGAACACCCAACCAGAAGTTGGATTTTTTGTTTGGTGGTTTCGTGCCCATGATTTTAGCAATTTTGACAATCAAGAAATGAATTGTTGAACAGCTCTGTATTCCTTTGTCTGCTTTTGTTCTGTGGGCAGCCAAAGGATGGGGCTGGCAATGGTCTCCTGTATTAACACTGACAGAGGCAAAAGAAGATGGTGGCCTGTCAGGTTTTCACTGTGCATTTTTGGATGGTTTCTGGCAAGCAGCATGCTTTTCCGGCGGCCATTATGATGTTTCCGCTGCCAGTAATGCACAATGATGTTGTAGGGCTTGGATGCGTGGGTTGAAACATCCCACAAGACTCCCTCTTGCGATGGCGTTGATTTTCCATCAATGGAACTCGCAAGACTGGGATGTTCGCCTCATCTTCTTCTGATTCCACAGATGGCAAAGTTCAGCATCTTTTCCTCCATCAGGGTGGATCGATCGGTTCTCCTCGCCGGTCCTGATGGGAGTATTGGGAGGTACCCCGGGCCCCTCGGATCTTTGCTCCTGGTCCCTGGGTCGTCCTCCTTGGGCAGTCTCCATGGTCCACGGTCTCCCACATTGTATTCTTTCCTAGTAGTCTTCAAGTCATAGTGGGTCTTCATGCTATCGGTTGATCTTTCTAGATTTCGCCCCGGGAGGATAGCTTAACGGCAACGTGCGCGCCATGGAAACAAGATGGCACAAAGCGACATAGGTTTGATCCCCGGGTCCGCGCTTAGAAACCTATGGGTGTTTTTTCAGCGCGTTATAAATATGCAACTAAGACAAAAACAAAAAAAAAACAATTACGCAACTAAAAAAAAAGAACAATTCCTGTAACAGCGCCTCGATGCCCGCGGGCTGTTTGAATGCTTTAAAAATGCAAAATAAATAAATAAATGGTTTATCTCTCTCTCTTCTCACCTAGGATGACAAAGCAAAAGCGGCAGAAACATATTCATAGACATTTCCCCACCACTATTAATGTAGTGGGGTGAACATATACATTTTTATAAATCAGGAGACATTTATATTCTTATCATTGTATTTTAGAGACTATATGTGGGATATTTTAGGGTTGGAAATGCATTAATCTGGAGCGGCCCCCTCTGGGATTGCAGAGGACTCCCCTAGTTGCTGCAGAGTGTGCCTGCGATGGCAACACTTTAGCTGATTAATATGGACCCACTTGTCTTCCCCTTCCGCCAAACTGCCTTTGGTGATGCGGATCTTGTAGGCGACTGGTTTGATCTTGTCTATAATTTCAAAAGGTCCCTTCATGTAGGCAGAAATTTCTGCTCTTTGGCCTGGTTCCTTTGGAAATTGTATAGATAGACCCGGTCTCCCACATTGCATTCTTTCCTAGTAGTCTTCAAGTTATACTGGGTCTTCATGCTATCGGCTGATCTTTCTAGATTAACGCAGAGCATAGGCAAAAGCATGTTGAAGGTGCTTCCTTAAATTCTCAACGTACTCATGAGTTGTGGAGGCATTGGCCAATGTCTGCTCTTGGGTCCTGTATAGCAAATGCTGGGGAAGCACCATCCTGCGTCCAGTCATCAGCTCAAACGGTGACATTTTTGTTGCAGATGAAGGGGTAGATCTGATGGCCATTAGGACAAGAGGTAATTGGATATCCCAACTTGGCCCAGAATCTGCCACAAACTTTTTCAAGATGCTCACAATGGTTTTGTTGTAACGTTCTACTGCACCAGAAGAGGCTGGCCGGTAAGCAATGTGTTGCTTCCTTTTAACCCCCAGTATCTCCCACATCTTTGTCATTGCTTCACTGGTGAAATGGCTACCTCTGTCTGACTCAATCCTTCGGGGTAGTCCAAAACACGGAAAGATGTGATTGATCATAAGGGTAGCTGCTGTTTCTGCCTTGCAGTTTGGGGCCGGGAGACATTCCACCCATTTAGTAAATAAGCATGTCACTGTCAACATGTACTTATTTCCCCTCGAGGAGCGAATCACAGGCACTATGTAGTCGACTTGCAAATCTGACCATGGCAGTATCATCCCCCTCTTTTAAAGAGGCGCACAGTGTGTGAGGGATGTTGGCTGGAATTGTGCACACACAAGAGACCCCTTCAAGGACCTAGTGATAGCAGTGACCTGGATTTCCCCCAACAGGGACTCAATCTCTATTAGATTCCCTTGGATGGCCCCGGTTTTGGCCAGCTGATCAGCTAAGTCATTTCCAGTTTTGTCAGGTCCCTCTACTTTGGAATGACCCTTGATCTTTTTCCAGTAGATGGTCCTCCCATTCGAGGTGACCAGATCATCAATATTTTGGATTAACTTCCCATGTTTCAAGGGTTTGTTATTAGCACATAACATGCATCTGGTTTTCCAATTAACCAGGTGCTCCACGAACCCGTTCCGTACATAATCCGAATCTGTGATTCTGACCAGTTTGTGGAGTTGATGTTGGACAGCAGTGAAGATGGCTTGATGCACAGCCATCAACTCTGCCACTTGACTTCTTCGGGGACCAATCTTGTACCCGGCAGAGGGTTCTGGGGACTCATTCACCCATGCATTCCCTACGCCGGCCACAAGTTCTTTCTCCCCGTTGTTGTCAACATGGTAAGAGCATCCATCCACATAGACAGTGGGCATTCCCTCACACTTGTCGTCTTCAACTACTTTGTGTGGGGAATTAAGGTATGCCTCCATGTTGTCCTTGATTTTTAGACTTTCGTCTAAATCACAATCATGCAAGTCAGCCAGACCTTGCGCGAGGGGACTCTTCTTGTTTTGGCCATATCTGACCTCCACAGGAAAGCCTTGCATTGACAGGATCCAGGAAGTAATTCAGTAATTTCTCACATTTCCAGCACGGATTCTGTCACTTTGCAGATATTGCAGAGGCTGGTGTGGAGTCTCCACTATGATGTGTTCCCCCTGCATAAGCGGACGGTAGTTCTTCAATGCCCACACCGGTGCCAGGAGTGCCTTCTCACAATCGTTGAATTTTTTCTCCACAGAGGATAAAGGTTTGCTCGCATAGGAGATTACTTTATTGACCTTGTCATGCTTTTGATATAATACTGCAGTCAAGCATGTGCCGCGTAGCTCAGTCGCCACAAGAAAAACTCCTTGTTTCTGACAGGGTAAACTAGGCAAGGCGCTTGTGAGAGGCTTCTTTTGAGCTGTTTTACTGCCTCTGATTGTTCTGGACCCCATTCCCACTTGACCCCCCCATCAAGAGATGAATCAGGGGTCTGGTGATCTCTGCGTAGCCCTCAATGAACTTTCTGCTGTAATTATTCAGTCCAAGGAGGTGTTACGCTCACCTGGTTCCCACGGGGATGTCGATCTGGACCAGCCTGGTGCCACGTAGAGCCGAGATGACTGACTGGACACCCCCTCTTACTTCATTTGTCGGCTCGTATGAATATCTTTCTGCAAAGGAGAAAGGGAATTAACCTCCTGTAATTCGAGTGTTAACCCACCTTCCACTACCGTTGTCTGCCCACTGACCACTCCCGATGTTCCCTCTTGTTCTCACCTGATGGTTTAGAAAGGTGGGCTCTCCATCCTGCATCGAGCGCAGGGGCGCGTAGATTACCAGTTACTTCACTTGCGTGGAGGAATTGCTGAGTTCCTGTATTGCTCTAGGATCCAATAGTTGGTAAGAGTTCAAATGTCTGATCTTCACTCTTTCCGATTCCTTGTAGGTTGCCAACTCAACCACCACGAAGAGACCAAAGGGCAGTTGGTGAGAGTCAGGTAAGTCTTTAGTGGTTTTCCCTTTAGGGGCAGGGGTACGGCGATGATGCAGTGTTAACTGCGCCGACCCGATATGAGGTGAGTTCCCCCTGCGGTAAATCATGTAAGTCTTTGGGGGGTAGCTTGTAATGTCCAGTGGTTTCCCCTTAGGGGCCGGGGTGCGGCGGTGATGCAGAGTTAACTGCGCCGATCCGAGATGAGGTGATTACCCTCCGTGGTAATCCGGTAAGTCTTTGGGGGTAGCTTGTATTGCCCTTTTGCATTCCCGTGCTCACCTGGCTTTTCTTGTCCCCTTAGATATCGGAGAGCGGTTTGGAAATGCAGAGTCTGCGATGGAGTGAGGAGTAGCTGCACTGGATGGTGAGTACAGCGCGGCGCTGCGAGGTGCGTGATGATGCACGTGCGATGACTCCTTCTTCAAGATCGACGGCGCGATGGATCAAGAATTAAGGTAAGGTTTCAAGTTTGAACCTCTTCTCCTTCTTTATTTTCATTTCCAGGTGATCCAGGACTGAAGCGGGCGTGGCTGAAGACTGGAAGATGCTGGAGGCACGGTGAGCGTTATGCTGCTGAATGCAGAATAACGCGAAGCACATGTGGCTGTCCGGGCGTGGTTTAAATAGCCTAGGAAGAAGTCCCAGATAAGTATTCCTCCACAGCCCCCACCCGAGAAAAAAGTAGTCCCTTAGGTAAAATAGTCCCTCCTAAGCCCCATTTGGCTTGTGGCTTCATGCAGCATGGTCTGCACCAGGTGAGTATGCAGCATGGTCTGCATTAGGTAAGTTTTCTGAAATGAGCCTGGCGCCCATGGCGCCAGGACTGCACCCAAACAGCCCCTAACTGGGGTTTTTGGGCATGCTCCAAATGGCATGATGCCTGCTTCCGGGGTTGCTGGGCCTGGTCTGGCTTCCCGGGGGCAGGCATCATGACAGCACTCCCCCCCTCAAGGCCCCTCCTAAAGTCGTTCTTCCCCTTGGCCTTGGTTTGTTAGGAAATTCTCGGTGGAACCTCTTCACTAATTGAGGTGCATGCACGTGATCACTAGGTTCCCAAGACCTTTCCTGAGGACCGTAGCTTTTCCAGTCGATTAGATAAAATATTCACTCACTATCTCACTTTTTTTGAGTCCAAGATGCTCTTAACCTCAAATTCGGGCTCTCCGTCTATGAGGATGGGGTCCGGAGGTTTGGTTAGTCTTGTTCCTGGTTGTACTGGGTTCAAAAGGAATACGTGAAAAACGGGATGAATCCGCATATGAGCAGGTAGGTCCAACTTGACAGCCACCGGGTTAATGATGGCCTTGATGGAGTAAGGTAACCCTAAATACCTAGGGTTAAAGGTCCGTGTTCCCTTGAGTGGGATGTGCTTAGTGGCCAACCATACTTGGTCCCCTATCTGGTATTGCGGTGCTTCACTCCTGTGCAGATCTGCATCTTTCTTGTATTTTTCCTTAGCCAGCCTTTCGCAAATGTGCAGTTGCTTCCTTAAAGGCTTGTGTAATAACAGTGTGGAGATGGTCCACCGCAGGCATCTCCAAGTGTTGGGGCGAATCAAGGTTCGAGGTTCGTGGATGGTAAAAAAAGGACTTTGTCTGGTTCCCGAGTGTACGGAATGATTGTACGCATACTCGGCAATCCAAAGAATGTCTTTCCACGTACCCTCAGACTGATGTAGCATACTACGCAAGTACTGCTCAAGAGTCTGGTTGGTCCTCTCTGTTTGACCGTCGGTCTGAGGGTGGTGACTGGTGGAAAGCCTAACATCTATCTGCGCCAATTGGCAACATTTTTTCCAAAAATGCGAAATAAATTGACTGCCCCGGTCCAAAATCAACACGGATGGAAAGCCGTGTAGGCGAACAATGTTTTCAAGGAACTCTTTGGCCAGGACTAAAGCTGAAGGTATCCCTCTTAAATGAATAAAGTGAGCCATTTTGGAGAAAAGGTCTACAATAACTAAAATGGTATTAAAGCCATTGCACGGGGGTAGATCTGTTATAAAGTCTAATGACAAGGTATGCCAAGGAGTGGGTGGGATATCCAAAGGTTGCAATAGTCCAGCGGGTCTTTTCTTTTGACTTTTATTTTGGGCGCAAATGCCACAAGACATGACAAACAATTTAATGTCTTTGCGCCAGGTGGGCCACCAGAGTTGTTTCTTAATTTTGGCTTCAGTTTTTGCAATACCAGGATGTCCTTCCAGTAAGGTATCATGGTACCGGGAAATTACAAGTTCTTGTAGTTCCTTTTGTGGCAGAAATAGCCGGCCTTGGTAATAAGGTAAATCATCGGTGACAGAATACTCTGGACCTTTCTTGGCCCAGTCCTGTAAGGCAACTGAATCAAAGAGCTGGTGGATCTTTTCTTGAATGTCCTCCAGTGAATATATGGACGTCAGTCCAAGGATCCTTTGTTCGGGAATTATGGGTACTGGTTCTAAGGCTATTTCTGTTTCTCCCATTCCAATTCGGGACAAGGCGTCTGCTTTACCATTTTTACAACCTGGTCGATAGGTTATTACAAAATCAAACTCAGCGAAGAATAATGCCCAACGGAGTTGGTGCGAAGATTGGGCCTTAGCTGTCTTTAGGTATTGCAAGTTTCGGTGATCGGTGACGACCGTGAAGGTATGTCTGGCACCCAGCAGATAGTGCCGCCAAGCCTTGAAGGCGGACTTGATGGCTAATAGCTCCTTGTCGGTAATGGCATAGTTTAATTCGGGAGCCGAAAACTTCCTTGACCAGAATGCCACTGGATGAAGCTGGTTAGTTTCGGGATCCCTCTGGGAGAGCACTGCTCCCATGGCTGAACTGGATGCATCCTTTTCCACTATGTATGGAAGCTCAGGGCGCGGGTGTCTTAATACAGGGGCAGATGTGAATTTTGCTTTTAACTCTTGGAAGGCGTTTTCGGCTTCCTCTGTCCACAGAAAGCGTTTATTCTTTCGCAATAGCATTGTAATGGGATGCACAATGTGTGAGAAGTCCGGGATAAACCTGCGGTAGAAATTGGCAAAGCCAAGCATGCTTTGGATGCCTTTCACTGAAGTTGGCGAAGGCCATTTAAGAATTGCGTCCACCTTACGTGTATCCATCCTGATTCCTCTCGGGGTCAGAATAAATCCAAGGAATCCCACTTCCGTAGTGTGAAAGACGCACTTTTCCAGTTTAGCATATAGTTTATGCTGGCGTAACTTCTCTAGGACTGCTCGGACGTGTATTACATGATCAGATTCTGATAAGGAGTATACTCAGATATCGTCGATGTAAACGACCACACAAACATCGATGAGCTCTCGGAGGACATCATTCATGAAGAATTGGAAGGCTGCTGGTGCATTGCATAGTCCGAAAGGCATCACCTGGTACTCAAATAATCCGTACTTGGTGCAAAAAGCAGTCTTCCATTCATCGCCCTCTTTGACACGTACCAGATGATATGCTCCTCGAAGGTCTAGTTTAGTGTATATACAAGCGTCCTTCACCTGGTCTAGTAGTTCAGGTATCAAAGGCAATGGGTATCGATTCTTGATGGTTATCTGATTCAGAGTGCGGTAGTCTATGCATGTTCTAAGGTTGCCTTCCTTTTTTGGTACGAAGAACAAAGCTGAAGATGCAGGGGACTTCTACGGGCGAATGAAACCATTAGCAAGGTACTGGTCAAGGTATTGATGCAAGTGGAGATTTTCGGGTTCCGTAAGGGCATAGATTCTGCTGCAAGGTGGTTGTGCTCCCGGTACAAGATCTATTTGACAATCATACGATCTGTGAGGTGGTAAAGTGTTTGCCTGTTCCTTTTGGAAGGCATCCTGAAAGTCTTGGTATTCAGCAGGTAATTGCGTGGCAGCTGGGATTACTGGGGCCAAGGCTGAGTTTTGAGTTTTCTTAGGGTAGCAGGTGTGAGCACATTCTGGGAAGGTTAGTCTCTTCTCTCGCCAATCAATCCAGGGATTATGTTTTTCTAACCAAGGTATTCCCAGTATTAGTTGGAACTGTGGGGCCTTGATCAAATCAAACACAATAACCTCTCGGTACCCATCTTGACCCAGCAATGTCATTTTTGCAGTGGAATGAGTTACGGGCCCAGAGACAATTTCCGTTCCATCCACTGTGGTGACGACATCGGCAGTGGTCTTTCGGGTGAGAGATAGATTCATCCTGGAAGCCAATTCACAGTCCAAATAGTTTCCTATGGCTCCACTATCAACGTATGCCTTTACCGCGTGCATGCGTGATGGTTGCTCTGGATGTACAAGGACCATGGGTATGGTGAAATGCGAGGTCAGAGTGTCCTTCTTTAGGCTCGGCAAGCGGACCTCCACACTTGCCGGGCTTGATCGTTTCCCGAGTCAGGTTCTAAATGGCTTTCGTCTGCTGCTCCTATTGTTTTCTTGGGTGGTTTTACTGGGCAGTTCCGAAGGAAATGACCGGTAGCTCCGCAATAGAGACATAATTGCAGTTGTCGTCTTCTTTCTCTTTCCTTCTGCGTTAGGGGTCCTCTAACCCCCCCAAGTTGCGTAGTTTCTGGGGCATCTACTCCCTTGGAGCTTACGTGGGTTTTAATCAACACCCTATTCTCAAACTTGGTTCGGTCAGCCTTTCTGGATTGAAGTCTGTGATCCAACTGGACCACTAAATCTATATATTCGGCACAGTCCTGAGGAGGGCTCACTTTTTGGGCTAAAACATCTTTGAGTTCTCCTCGAAGCCCTCGATGGAATAATGTGATTCGCTTGGCTTCAGGCCATTCGGTTTCCACTGCTAATCTGTTAAAGGTTGCAATGTAAGATAAAAGATCCTGATTGCCTTGCCGTAAGGATAAAAGTTTGTTATCCAAAGCCTGTCCTTGGGAGTGTCGGGCGAATAGTCTTTCCATACTTGTTCGAAAACTCTGGAAATCTCGAAGAATCGGGTCATCCTGATTGACTGGTGGAATGGACCAATCCACCGCACTGCCGCTGAGACATGACAGCACAAAGGCCACCTTGGCCTGATCGTTCGGGTAGGCTCTAGGTCTACATAAAAAGTGCAAGCGGCATTGATTCATGAATATAGCAAACCTTTTTGGGTCTCCGGCAAAGCGTTCAGGCAGAGCCAAGGGAACGGCTCCTGGTAGATTTATCTGCACCGGGTTACTCAGTGGTACAGGAGCTGGACTTGCCCCAAGTCCTGGTAGAGGTGTTTGTCCAGCCTGGCTTTGCAATAGTTGTCTGGCCAAATCATCGGTTCGTTCTTTTGATACTGTCAGTTCTGTCCTGAGTGCATTAGTTTCTTGACGGGTGGAATGCACTTCGGCCCTTAATTCCCCTAATAATTGGGCCAACTGATCCGTTTCCGAGGTCTCCATGACGCCCAGGTGGGTATTTGTGGGTAGGCTTCGCGTTCTGTTACGCTCACCTGGTTCCCACGGGGACATCGATCTGGACCAGCCTGGTGCCACGTAGAGCCGAGATGACTGACTGGACACCCCCTCTTACTTCGTTTGTAGGCTCGTATGAATATCTTTCTGCAAAGGAGAAAGGGAATTAACCTCCCGTAATTCAAGTGTTAACCCACCTTCCACTCCCGTTGTCTGCCCACTGACCACTCCCGATGTTCCCTCTTGTTCTCACCTGATGGTTTACAAAGGTGGGCTCTCCATCCTGCATCGAGCGCAGGGGCGCGTAGATGACCAGTTACTTCACTGGCGTGGAGGAATTGGTGAGTTCCAGTATTGACTCTAGGATCCAATAGTTTGTAAGAGTTCAAATGTCTGATCTTCACTTTTTCCGATTCCTTGTAGGTTGCCAACTCAACCACCACGAAGAGTCCAAAGGGCAGTTGGTGAGAGTCAGGTAAGTCTTAAGTGGTTTTCCCCTTAGGGGCCGGGGTACGGCGATGATGCAGAGTTAACTGCGCCGACCCGATATGAGGTGAGTTCCCCCTGCGGTAAATCAGGTAAGTCTTTGTGGGGTAGCTTGTAATGTCCAGTGGTTTCCCCTTAGGGGCCGGGGTGCGGCGGTGATGCAGAGTTAACTGCGCCGACCCGAGATGAGGTGAGTACCCCCCGTGGTAATCCGGTAATTCTTTGGGGGTAGCTTGTATTGCCCTTTTGCATTCCCGTGCTCACCTGGCTTTTCTTGTCCCCTTAGATATCGGAGAGCGGTTTGGAAATGCAGAGTCTGCGATGGAGTGAGGAAAAGCTGCACTGGATGGTGAGTACAGCGCGGCGCTGCGAGGTGCATGACGATGCGCGTGCAATGACTCCTTCTTCAAGATCGACAGCGCGATGGATCAAGAATTCAGGTAAGGTTTCAAGTTTGAACCTCTTCTCCTTCTTTCTTTTCGTTTCCAGGTGATCCAGGACTGAAGCGGGAAGATGCTGGAGGCACGGTGAGCGTTACGCTGCTGAATGCAGAATAACGCGAAGCACGTGTGGCTGTCCGGGCGTGGTTTAAATAGCCTAGGAAGAAGTCCCAGATAAGTATTCCTCCACAGCCCCCACCCGAGAAAAAAGTAGTCCCTTAGGTAAAATAGTCCCTCCTAAGCCCCATTTGGCTTGTGGCTTCGTGCAGCATGGTCTGCACCAGGTGAGTATGCAGCATGGTCTGCATTAGGTAAGTTTTCTGAAATGAGCCTGGCGCCAGGCTGCACCCAAACAGCCCCTAACTGGGGTTTTTGGGCATGCTCCAAATGGCATGATGCCTGCTTCTGGTGTTGCTGGGCCTGGTCTGGCTTCCCGGGGGCAGGCATCATGACAGGAGGCTCCTTAGTTCCCGCAGAGTTGTGGGGTCCTTTAGTGTCTGAAGTGCTTCCACTTTCTTTTCCTGGGGACAGAGACCCTGAGGAGTAATCTCATGCCCCAAGAAATTGACATGTGTTCTACAGCACTGTGCTTTCTGAAAGGAAAGTTTTGCTCCGGCGGCCCTCAACTGTGTCAGAACATAACGGATCTCTGCTATGTGTTCCTCCACAGATGAACTTTTGATGAGGACATCATCTACATAAATCAGGTTACCCCTGGCACCCAGGTCGGGCATGGCCTTGTGTAGGAAAATGTTGAATTCATTGCCGGAGTTGAGATATCTGAAGGGAGTCCGGGTCCATGTGTACTGCTGGTCCCCAAAGGTAAAAGCCAGCTTGTATTGGTCCTCCCTACTGACAGGCACAGTCCAGTATCCATTGGTCAGGTATATTGCAGTGAATACCTGTGACCCTTGGATCTGGGCCAGCCCTTGGTCAATGTAGGGAAGAGGCCATCGGGAAGTATGGACCTGTTTGTTGAGCTCCCTAAGGTTGGCGCAGAGTCTCTACTGGCCGTTTGACTTCAATATTCCCAGCACCGGATTATTGAAGGTGCTGTGTACTGGACGGATTATCCCCCGGGACTCAAGGTTCTTAATTATTTCAGTAAGGGACTCCCTGGATGTGAGAGGCAACCGATATTGCTTCACAAACACTGGAGTCATGCCAGGGTCCGTGGGAATTGTTGTTGTGTGGATGTCGGTGCGACCACAGTCATATGAGTCCACCGCAAGGAGATCTTGAAAATCCAAGAAAACTTGTTTCAACTTTTGCTTCTGCTCCAGAGTCACACAGGCATCAGCTAGGTTGACTCTCTCTTCAACCATCTGCCTGATGCCTGGAAAGACTTCTGGTTTCGCTATCTCAGTGGCCTCCTCCAGCTGGGTGGAGAAGTCCCTGGTCAGAGTGCAGATTTGGACTGGAGGCTTCAGGTGGGAAAGGCAGCCCTCATTGACCTGGAAAATCACCTCATCCCTCCTGAAGTCACAAATCGCATCTTCCTTCCCATAAGGGCAGGAAGTGTACACCAGGAAGTTCCCCCCATGCCGGGTAAAGATCCTGTCTGGTGTTGTATTGTCATCACTGTCACTGTCAAAACAGTCCTTGGGGATTGGTCCTAACAGTTAATTTCCTAAATCAATGGAGGAATGTCAGTCATCAACCGCCATTCCAATAATGGTGCCTGCGGCTAGAGTAATACTCTTTAAGTCGCTGTTATCCACCTCTATTGGAATGGTGTCATGTTCTAGATTGACTAACGGTGTTGGGTTTACCCCCAACCCTTGCTGTTGGAGAGAAGCATTTAGATGAATATAAGCATCAGGGTTTTTCAATGTTTGTCCTCTTTTAACTTTCACTTCCAGGGAGAATTGTCAGGTCCTCGCTGGGATGGTGACTTCCTCTTTAATCTGAATTTCAGCTGCATAAGGTAGCCATTGAGCTGACCTAAATGCTTTTTCTGGATCATCAAAGCCCATGGGATTATCCGCTAACCGGGACCAAGCTTTGAAGTTAATTAGGTCCAAACTAATGGCAAAGCAATTGAGAATGTCACTGTCTAAGTAAAAGGCGGCAGTGATGTCTCGCACGACCCAACAATTATGGACTATGCTCTTGTTGCCAATGGAGATTTTGAGCATACACTTGCTTTGCAGGAGATGTTTGGAATTGGGTGTTTTCAGATCCATTTCCCATTTGTCTATCAGTTTGAATGTGGGAATGGCTGGATCTTTTGGGAGTTGGCGGAATATGGCTTCTCTGATGAAGCTCTTACCGTTGTTCACACACACTCGGGCAAGAGTAGAGTCCTTCCCATCATTTAACTGAACGGGGATGAACAACTGCTCTCCAATTTGCTGAATATCAGCCATGCTCTGAGCTGATTTCACATATTTCTGAACTATTGGAGTGGGAATGTCTGATTGTGGATTGGTAAAGAATTTCAGAGTGTTTCCTTCCAGTGTGGACTACCACCTTAAACTGGAAGGAAGGTTGATTTTCAGAAATAGAGAGGACCTCCATCACCAGTCTGTTGTCCTACTGCTATTACTGTCACGTCTGGAATTTGGTTGTTCTGGAAGTGAAATTCTACTTGGTCATATTTTTGTTCAACCATGTGGCACGTGCCGTTTAAACTAACATGGTTGACACTGTGTTTTAATTTTATTGGTCGGCTAGTCTGGGTCCAGAGGACCTTGTTTATGCAATCTATTAGGGGTGACAACCTTCTCAGGAGGTCATTCCCTAGTAAACAAGGGATGCCGTCTGGAGTCACTACTATGACCGGGTGTTTCACATTCTGTTGCCCAATTTTAATGTCCAAATCTGCAGTCCCCTCGATGGGAATTTCCTTCCCGTCAACGTTCTGAAGTTGTCCAGGAAGAGAGGTGAGAGGAATACGGTAATTCTCCCCCCTTCCTGCATTTAGTTCGTCAAAGGCCCTTCTGGACAGAAGAGTAGCTTGGGATCCAGTGTCCACCAGTGCCAAAATTGTACCCTGCCCCTGTACTTGTACCGGGGCATAGTATCTTCCCTCCTTCTCCTCAAGGGGGCACAGATAATGCACATTTCTGGACAACTGGTGGGCTAATTTTCTGGTTTTGGACATGGAAAGAGAAGAGATTTGGGCAGAATTCTGTGAAGAGTCTTGGGAATTTGAAAGAAAAAGTTGGCAACTGGAGATAGGAGACATTTTGAGTTCCCCTGGTTCCGGTTCTGGGCCGCCCCACCCTTTTTGGAGACACTAACCAGGATGGGTTTGAACCAGGGGATTTTGATGCTGTTGGTTCTGGGATGAGATGATGGGCAGTGTAGCTCAGTCCCCACATCTACCCAGTCTGTCTGTGAATCCCTTGGGACCCATTTTTCCTTGGGAGGCATTCCCCCGTCTCTGAAGGAGAAGATCCTTTTCCCAGGATCCTCTGAGGATCCCTCTTCCTCAAATTGGAAGATCTGTACCTCCTCCACAAAGTGGGTCTGTTTGGGTCCTTTGTTTCTCCTACCTCCTCTCTGCTCCTTGGGTGGCAGACTTTCAGGGGTAGGAGATTTTGTTTCCGGTTCCTGGGTTTCCAGGGACTGTTTACAAGTGGGGAAGGAAGTTTCCTCCAAGGCTTTACACCCCCCTTCCCCTTGTACCTCCTCCCTGGGAACCGGTGGGTTATCGGGTTGCTGCCCCCGTCATTGTTCTGGAGCACCAGGCCCAGAGTTTGGGGCATTCTGCGCCGGCATGCTCATCTGGGGGTTCTGCTGAGCCCTCAGCACGCGACCCAGCTCCTGTGCCATATTTTGGACCTGGCGCTCTAACTGTCAAACCCGCTCAGGCTGATACAGGGTTCTGTTTTCTCCCCTGGGCTGATCCCGGGAAGTGTAGCTATCCCTTCTCTGGTAGTACCCCAGGTTGGGAAGATTTGGGTACCCCTCCACCCTTGGCCCCCTCTCTCCCGGATTAGGTTGTCTGGGCTCAGGGAATTGGGGAAAGAAGGATGGATGGTTTTGGGGCTGGAAGTTGGGTGGATACCTGGGGAACATGTTCTGCCCAGGATGTCGGGAATTTCTGCCCTCCTGTGGGAAGTTAGGAGGGAAGTTCTCTGGGTTAGATGCTTGGCTGGATCCCCCCCCTTGGGCTGGAGGAGTCCACACATAACCCAGGATGGGTCGGTTTCCCTTGTAGAGGGGATTTACATAGTCAGTGGAGTGAGGGACCCCATTTGTGGGACTACCCCCTTGACTCCCTGTTTGCGACTGGCCCAAGGGCCTTCTGGGCTTGGCATTATTCGGTGCAGGCAGGTTTTTAGGCCCCCCATCTCCAAATCCAAAATGGGGGCAACCTTTACCACTGACACCTTAACAGCAGCAGGTGTGCTGGTCGGTTTGGGGCTTTTCTGCACTTTACTTTTATTTTCTATGGGCTTCTGCACCTCATAGATTCGCGTGGCCGGTTCAATGACCAAGTCTAGAGACCTCATGAAAATCTCTCATAGCGGGGTCATGATGTATTTGGGCAAGGCATGGTAAAAAGTGTTAACAAATTCTTTGCTGTCCGTGCGCACCCTTTTGGTAGTCTGTGCAAAGGCACGCTTCAATTTCTGCACAAATTCATGTGGGGCCTGATCCTCCCCACGTTGCAAATTGTAGGCTGCCTTGCGAGCCTCTTGGGGATTCCGGTGAACAGAAAAATGTTTCAAGATGGCCGCCCTATATGTGGACCATCTTGAATGGTTTTGGTCCTCCAGCCCCGCAAAGAAACTGGAGTATTCTGGGGGTATGTCCATTTGACGTACTGCATGCAGCTACTGCTGTCTTTCAAATGGAAAGTCTCCATCATTTGCTCAAAGAGCTCCAAGTGTTCCCACACAGAATACTTGGCGTTCTTGAGATAAGGCGTGATGACACTTCTGATTGCCTTAATCTGTTTTAAGGGGTCCGTAAGCAAGGCCCTTTTTGCCTTATTGGCCTTCTTGGTTCGGGTAACCCTGGTCCATTCATCCTCTGACTCAGAAGCACTGCTCCCAGAGGTGCCCGTCTGATCTTCCAGGTTTTCCCAGATTCTACGAGCCTGGGAATGGCTGGCAGAATGTGGGGAACTGGTCTCCTGTGTCCTGTGACGTTCAGAGGAGTCTTCAGATTCCTCCTTGCTGCCAGGATTTGATGGGTACCCCCCCACTGACCTAACTGGGCAGTGGTTTTTAGGATGCCCTTAGTGGGCCTACTCTCCTGGGGTTCCCCACTAAATTGCACTGTACTTGGGTGCCCATATCCGTATGCCCACCCATCCATTCCTGGGAGGAACTTGCCTATGAACCCCATACTTTTGGCTGGATAGTAATCTGCCATCCCTGTGACACTGGGCTCATGTGCGCCATGGGACACGCGGGTGGCAGAGTCCAAGGACTGGGAGAGATGAAGGCCTCTGGTACTAGGGCTCCTGAGGTTATGCTCAGGTGTTTCCCTTTCCCAGCGAACCTCATCTCTGTCAGCCCCTGCTCCCTGTTGCAATGCAAGAGCCTGCACTTTCAGTTCCTCAATCAAGGCCTTACTACACTCTATCAGTCTCTCCTGCATGGCTACCTGTTGCTGGAGCCTATCAATGTGCTGGCAGAGGGCTTCATTCTCTCTCTGTGCTTCCTGGTAAGTCTTGGAGTACTGGGCCAGTCTTTGCTGCAGGAGGGTTACCTCCTGGGTACCGTCCCTACTGGCCTGCTCCTTTCTTGCCAGAGCATCTTCCACCCTCCTGGTGTGCTCCAACAAGTTCTAGTGCTCTTTTTGGAGTTCACCCAGTCCCTGGAGGGCCAGGTGA
Organism: Ambystoma mexicanum; assembly: GCF_040938575.1. Classification (NCBI taxonomy): domain Eukaryota; kingdom Metazoa; phylum Chordata; class Amphibia; order Caudata; family Ambystomatidae; genus Ambystoma; species Ambystoma mexicanum. Next base: position 1,029,023,376 of record NC_090927.1, on the reverse strand, counting down.
TTTTCCTCCAGCTTCCCTTTTAATTGACAGACTTCCTGGCCTAAGGTATCCCTTTCCTGAGTAAGAGCCTGTCTCTGTGCCGCCAGGTCGTCCGTCTGCCTTTGAAGGGCACCCGCCATCTGGCGCTCCTCATCAAACTCTGCCTGGGTATCCAGGTCTTTCAAAATCAGTTTATTGCTCTCTGCCTTTTCCCTATCTAGGTGGCTTTGCAGGGTGACTACCTGCTCTGCGCATGCCCTGTTGAAGTCCAGTTGTTGCTCCAGCTTTTTCTGATTCTGCGGTAGGGAGTCCAAACCTTCTTGGTACTCCTTCTGCAAGGCCAGAAATCTGGTATCCTGGTCTGCCTTTTCCTGTTGCAGGATACCCATATCCTCTTTTATTTTAATGAGATACTGTCTACTATCATTTTCGGACTCCTGGCTCCTGTGCAGCCTCTGCTCAGAAGAGTCCAGGTCAGATTGGGCCTTCTCTAATGCCAACAGTTGCCTATTTGCCAGATCTTGGCCTTCAGCACATTTGTCCTGTATGGCTACCATATATAAATATAAATATAAATATGCCGCTATCCTGGCAATCTTGTCATGCTCATCTTTGGCTTTAGGGGTCACTCAGGGCCACATGTAAGGGACCCTGATCTCTCCATATATCTGACCCTGTTTCAGTGAAGTTAGTATTTTATTTTGCAAAACAGACCGTTTACTAGAGCGTTCCTTTGAGGAGTGCTTTTACAGCATAACACAGCGTGGTAATCCAACAGGGTTTATGTATCCTGTCAGTTAGCACACTGTATTAAGCTGCACAAGTGGTAGATCTAATCTAGAATCCCCGGCTCCGAGCCCCCACTCTGTAAGTGACTTCAATTCAGCAATCCAACTAAGTCAATGCCTAGTCTGGGATGCCCAATTGAAGCCCTTATTTATATATTTTTATGTCAAGTTCTTAAATCTGTATGATTAACCCTTATATAACGCCCCTCTCTTTGAAAACCCCTGACCTCACTCAGCCAAGAAGTAGGTTGTTTTGCAAATTAAAAGGTTTATTGGAAAAATTAAACAATATATATATATATCACACTTTTATGAATAAATTAATATTTGATGGCACACTTATGAATATAACAGCGATCAACAATGGATAATCTACAGTAGCACAATTCCTTAATTACTTAGGAGTTGGTATAGAAAGGATAAGGTAGCAGAGAATACTTTGTATGGTTTCAAGGAAAAGCAATGATGAGAAAGAATGCATGCACAGAAATAAAACTCGATATGGATTCAACAAGAGATACTATGATCACTTTTTGCCTTGTGACAACTCACTACCGCCCTATGCAATATGAAGAGATGGAAATGAGGGCACACAGGTATTCAGGAATACAATCAACATGCAGTTCAAATTCCAGTTCCCCCCTAGCAAGCTTAGAGCAACCGGTATGCTTTTAAACAGTCAAAAATACTTTTAAATGTGATTTGCAATGAAGTGAAATATATGCTAAAAATGATTTTAATTCCCTATAGGAGATTCAGGATAGGTGATAGCTACTTTGAATTAGTTCAGGTCAACACTAGCAATGATTCAGGAATGGGTATTTTGCAATTCGTTGCACTTTTTCTGAGTGCGTCGATCGCGATTACGGAAAAACTATGAGGAATGTCCTATTGGGTCTTTTTGGAAAGCTTAGGTTCTTAGCTTTAAAATGACAGTTAAATATTGCTTCTAGGACCTACGGTCAAAAGATACAGAGGTTTTTGTGGAGGTAGATTTTCAGAAATGAAGTCAAGATTTCAGAATGACAGATGACACTTTTGCAGCTTTGAAATCACTGAATGGACACAAGATTTCTATGCAGTTCTAAATAGGTTGAAATGGATGGGATGAGATTACTTTAGACTAAGAGATGACTATGCACAGTTCTTGGCTGGATACTCATTCCTAGTTTTGGACTGGAATGGGCCTAGGACTGCACTCCCGCCACCGGACGGTCTCTGGCACTGGTTCTGCTCACAGCGTGGCCTCTGATCTGCTATTGGCATGGCACAGCGGTCTGGTCTGGGTCTGACGGGTTCTGGATACAGCTCTGCTTTCCGGGTCTGGGTCTGGCACAGGGTTCTAGCCAGAATCAAACAGCTTGCCCGGCTGTTGAATAGTTTCCTTAGGATGCTGGATTCTGAGGCCTGCTGAGAAGAGTTCAGCTTTTTGGGTTAGGCCCCTGCTTTAGGTTCTAGAACTGGGCTCTAGAGTCTGGTCTCTGGATCTATCTGGAATCTGGAGTCTAAGTTCTGGAGCTTGTGGTCCTTCTGGATATTGTCTGATCCGGCAAAGTGCTGTGCAAGAAAGTGGAAACAGCAGTCCCTATCTGGGTTTCAGTGGTTCTTTTTATGTCTTTTGAAAGTGAGTGGGAAGGCTGACTTTCTATGCCCAACCCACTAAGGATTTGATATGTTAAAGGATTCTCTGTGCCCTGACTGGAGAAAGGGTAGTGAGTCAGAGTGATGCTACTATTTTACAATCTAATAAAGAAACACCCCTTTGCTTTTACTTAGAACCCAATTTTTTATAACCAAACATGTTTCCGAGGTACACAAGTTGTTGAGAATACATGTATAAATCCCAGATTATTTTAAGACAGTTCTCTGTTCAACCCTGATCTTTCTAAGAGCTTGGGTTCAGAAATGACAACATTTTGCGCTTTTAGTGGGTTTCGCCATATTGGTTTTTCATCAAATCTTCCACGGTGGTAAACCCCCTCTCTGCGCATATTACAGTAAGTTTTCATTTTTCTGATATAACCACAGTGTTTGCAATATTAATAAATCGCGGGGTTCGGTCTCAGAACATCACCCAACGTCCAGCTTAGTCTCAAATTGTGAGCGAAATTGTGATTTTAAAAATCTCCAAATTGTACATTTTTGTCCACTTGGTATAATTAGTTATCAGTATTCTCACAGAACATATATTTGCTGGACTCTCTGAATCCACAGTCGTTTGTCTCCGCCCCTAGAAACTTGGCTTGACTCAGAGATCAGATGTCTTGCCTTCCCCCAGAGCAGTGTTGACAGTTCACACCCAAAATCAGCATACCATATTCAGCTGAAGGCATCCTTTGTCTGGTTTGTCCTGCTAGCAGGGCATCAGTCCAGGGTGCCACTCTCCATTTGATTAACAGACACTTGTGATTTTCTGCCTTCTTGTGTGGAGTTCTGAGATGTGAAGGCTTCCCATGGACTGCAAACCTTTAGAAGTCTGAGCTGCATCAAGATACTGTTTAGCTTCTGAAATCCATGTCTCCTGTCAGAGTTTAGATCACCAGGGCCGGTCAGTGGCGGGCTCCAGTACTGCACCCATTTTTGGCAGCTGTCTTGAATTAATACATTTCAAAAAGGGGATTTTACCTGATAGCATATGATCCTTGCTAACATTGTATTGATGTGGATTCTGCAGTAGAGTAATGTAGAACAGCCAACCAGAAGTTGAATTTTTTGTTTGGTGGTTTCGTGCCCATGATTTTAGCAATTTTGACAATCAAGAAATGAATTGTTGAACAGCTCTGTAGTCCTTTGTCTGCTTTTGTTCTGTGGGCAGCCAAAGGATGGGGCTGGCAATGGTCTCCTGTATTAACACTGACAGAGGCAAAAGAAGATGGTGGCCTATCTGTCAGGTTTTCACTGTGCATTTTTGGATGATTTCTGGCAAGCAGCATGCTTTCCGGCGGCCATTATGATGTTTCCACTGCCAGTAATGCACAATGATGTTGTAGGGCTTGGATGCGTGGGTTGAAACATCCCACACTAGCACAGTTTGCAATTAGCTTTATCGTGTAAGTCAAACACAATTGCATTTAGCCTAATTGCGTAAGTCAGGCACAGATGCATTTCGCCTAATTGCATAAGTCTGCCACAGTCAGCAACATTTGCAATTAGCCTAACTGTGTCAAGTTGCAACAGCTGACATGTACCCTAACTGTGTGAGGTGCTCACATCTTGCAACTACCCCTACTGAGGAAGTTTGCCTGCTTCCCATCTTGCCAAAATTGTTTAGGTTGTATAGTGACGAACCAAACACACGCACCACACCCAACATAAACCAAGACCAGGCAAAGGGACCTACCCCGATCAACACAACCCAACGTGCTAAACCGTGCAATATCCAGCAGGAGAAACCTACAAGAAAAAACGGGAGTACACCCATTAATGTACTCCAGAAGAAAACCCACTCTAATTACCTGACATCATACACCTACCAGCATTTAACCTACTAGCAAAGGTTAACCATATCCCGCATGTAGCCTGTCTAAACTAGTCACATTTTACACTCAGCCTGAATGTGCAGGTTACCTGCATTTTGCATCGGATGTAATAGTATTGCGAAGCGTTTTGCTCCCAGCTGCATCTTGAGCTTGGCCCTGTACAACATGATGGGTTTGGCTCCCCGAGACGGATTGTTAGGGTGAGAGATGCATCACACTTTCATGAAGTGTTGGGGACAGGTACCTAGATGGATTGTTTAGGGATGGGCCGTTTGTTGCAACGGAATGGATTGTAGGGGGTGGGAGATGTGTCACATTTGGATGGGCGATTGGGGATGGGAAGCGTATCACACTTGGATGGAGTGTTGGGTTAGGAAGTGTGTCACACTTGAATAGACGGTTCGGGGTGGGAGAGGTGTCGCACTTAGATGGACTGCCGGGGGTGAGAAATGTGTTGCACTTGGCATATTAGACAGATTGCTTGGGGACAGAAACTGTGCCACACTTGGGGAAAGGGAATATGTCTCACTTGAATGAATTGCTGGGGGTGGGAAATGCATCACACTTGAATGAACAATTGGGGGTGGGAAAGGTGTCACATTCAGACTTAATATTGGCTGTAGGATATGTATTGCTAATAATTAGCCATGCTAAACACATACATTTATGAATATGCACCCTCAAACTCTGAACTAAACACAATCACACATCTAACGCACAACAAACCACTCACACTTCACAAAACCCGACATGAAATCCATACACAATCACACCTCAACACCACAAAACGGCTGACAACTGAAAACAGAGCAACAGTAATTGGCCGGTTTCTCTGAACTGCAGCTGCCAACAGCACATCAACACTGTCTTGCTCCTCTCCCTCTCAATCCTATAAAAAACCCTGCAATCCTCCTTCGATTGGAGACCCACTAGAGCGCCAAGAGACCATGCAAATGGCAACAGTGCACCGTACACGACTCATTAACATTAACTCCTAAGAATTCTTGAAGTCTCACTCAGGATCGCTTGTTCTTCCAAGAACAATACGGGAACAGAGGCATTATCTTGTTACAACCCAACGTTTCCCTTCCAAGATGTCCTCTTTGAACAAATATTTATATTATTTGACACCAGTTGGTGCAATCAGTTTTTTGTGTTTTTGGAGAGAGAGGGAGTTTGAACAAAAAGATAGCCACTGCTTCACGCCATTAGTCACCAGTTTACAGACATCTGGACCTGATCCACTACTTGTGCCGTTTATGCAGTAATGTGCTGCTCAGGGTAAGTGGGTGAGCTGCGAAACAAGGAACTGTGGAACAGATGAGGTGAAAGAAGACACTCTGCAGACATTCTTGTATTTCCATACGTTTTTTTATAGGAGTGATACCCATGAGAATGGCTACGATTCTAAACACGAAGGGAATAACCCTTGTAATGTCTGTCTAGAGTTCTTTTTGCACTCAAGGTGAAATAACCTTCCTTCTGCTGACTACCTTTCCATATCCTGATCTCAGTATTAAATGCCATGTTGGTAAAAGTGCCCAGCCCAAGAAACAGAGAAGGAACGTGGGGAAGGGAATATTGGAGGGAGCTAAAGCAGATGCTTCTCTTCATAACAAAGATGCATTGCTGAGCGTACCAAGCCTATCCAGTCCACCCTTATCACTATCCCCCTGCATGCTCACAAGTAGTGATTCATTTGAGAAAAAAGGAAAGGAGACAGGGTCCAAATGTTTACAAGCATCACTCTGCCATGTCAGGGCGGAAGTTTACCTGCATACCAGCAACGCACATTGCTGATTGGCACAATGTCAACATATGACAGGTTTCAGCTACAACTCTCCCTGGCCCACTAGGGATGGATGACCTGTGCACTGATCACTACAGATGTGCAATTTAGAAATACCAATCAACAGAACCTAAAATGCAAATTGCCCGCTTTATGACTGATTCCATAGATGCCAAGAGAAGCATTTGGGTCATATAGCCACAGAAAAGAAAGTGGCTGTCTTCTTTCTACAGTAAAGCAATGGCCAAATGCAGACGCAATCCTTACTCAGCTGATGAATGTGTCTGTTAACCCCCACAGCAATATCTTCTATAGTTCGGCAATCAGCACAGACACCCAAAATCAGCAAAGGCTTTTTCTCTGGCATTGTGATGGTCCTTCCGGCTGGTGAGTGACTGTCCTGTTGTTTTCGCCTCTGTAATCCATGTCCCTCTGTCCCAAGTCTACACTGGCAACTGATTACAGTCATGTGCCCCCATTAGTTTGAGACTCAGTGAGTGGCCAGCTTGGAACAAACATATATATCAGCCCACCCCGTTCTGACTGTATAGCTGAAGACCTAGTGGAAGTGTCAGACTGAACATTTCTCTGCATGTGACTGCTGAGTGCCCCCACTTGCATAGGCACTACTTCACCAGACCTGTGAATGTCAAACACAGACATACCGCTATGCCTCTCACGCATCTACATTCCATTTGTTATCCAGTATTTCTTTCGTTGCTTTCTGGGACTTGTCGTGAATTTAAAAGGGAAAAGCAAAACTACATGTTCTAGAATGAAAATAATCCAATCAGGATTGCATAACATGCTCACGCATGGAATGATAACATGTCAGTGTTCTGTACCAGTAATACTGGCATACATGCATGTTTGTACATTCTTGTCTACATAAAAAGTTAGCTGCTCCTGTATCCTCAGTCAGTGCCCTGCTGCTGCCCATACTACTTGTGAGGTTTGTTTGTTTGCTTTTCAGGGAGCTGTTGAAAAATTGGCAAATTCAGATTTCTGTCAAATGCTGTTGGGGGCTCTAGGGAAGTAAGTAGGAGGGCTTAGCGGCCTGTGTTTTCGTGGGAATGGCTTCAACATGCCCCAGCTCACCATGCAGTATTTTCATTCCGGGCGTACCGCCTGGTGCGGTGAAAACCTCCTTTCCAGCCATCTCTCCTTTCGGCGCTGTGCCCCATAGAATCCTGTTGAGTCCCACAATACATTTGGTCCAATTGTACAGATAGCTCGGCCACCTTTTCCGTCTCATGCTCCCTGAGCATTTTATCTATCCCTCGCCCTCATTCCTACTATCTACCCAACATTGCTCCTTCTACCAATACTGAATGCTCTATCATACTCCCCCTTTGCTTCTCTTGGCAGGCACAAGTGCTTTGACACCAGGAACTATGGCAGCAGGCGCTATACAAATGCAAGATAACATAACATATCATAATCAATCTGAGTCCGAGACAATAAGTGCTTTCTCCGAGAAATAAGTCAGAAGATTCAGCCCTTGCCAACACCACACACATTACACAATGGTGATTGAGTGCACTGTGCAATATACACAACTCCCCTGCAGCCTCTATAGGAAATATTTTGGTAATCTTGGCAGCAGAAATAACTGTAGGCTATTTGGCTAACGTGCAAAATGCACACAACGACTTTCAGTGTTCATCTCATATTGTCTCTTTATTCACTTCACTATTTTCTAGCAACACATAGGCAAAGCGTTATATCATACCTCTACGTTGACCTTCCGTTGTTATGATTAATATGAGTTAGAATGAGGTTTTCTCAGCCTTCCTCCCTCCTTATATGGTAACCTTTACTTCTTGACCACGGCTCATGTCTTTTGAGGGATAGCTTGTGAGGAATAGCTTCCATGAGACTACTCGTAGGACACAGAACTAAGAGACATCATCATAACAAACAGCTCCATTTAACTTGGAGGAACATTGCAAACTGCATGCATTTTAACAGGAAAATAAATCCTAGCTTTACGCAATGTAACTAGACTATTGAGACACACCCACCCTTGCTGCTATTTTTCTGTGCAAAGGGCCACTCATTTGGGAGATTTTTGTATTTATTTTTGTTTATATAGCGCTTTACACCAAAGCGCTTTAACAACAGGATACATATGACAATAACTTTATAACAGTAACGGTAGAAGCAATTTACAATAGAGAATCAGATCAACAAAACAATAAGTAGAGCAATTAACTGGATAGGAGAAGAAGAGTAGTGCAGTAGAACTGAGAGGGAGAGGGGGGGACGGGAAGTGGAAGAGGGGAGGAGGGAGAGGGAGATGATCAAGGAGATGAGGCAAGGTGGGAGGGGAGCAGGAAGGGGGGATTTCATGGCGGGAATGGAGAAGGAGAGATTTGAGGGAAGTTCGGAATGAGGAGAAGGTAGAGATAGAGCGGAGTGAGAGAGGTAAGTTGCTCCAGTGTAGAGGGGCTAGGAGATGGAAGGAGCAGAAACGGGATGTGGCACAAGGGGAAGGAGGAACAGTGAGAAGGAAGTGGTCAGCAGAGCGAAGGGAGCGGGAGGGAGTGTTGAACGAGAGGAGGGAGTAGAGATAAGGGGGAGCAAGACCATGGAGAGATTTAAAGACTAGGCAGAGAAATTGAAATTTAATTTGGGAGTGAAAGGGAAGACAGCCAAGGGAGGAAAGGGAAGCAGAGATGGAGTCACGGGGGAGAGGAGGCCGAGGTATATTTTCCACCACCATCAATAACAGCACAAAGAACAACACTGTAAACCCTGGCAGGCCTTATTGGCATATTGTTCTCCTTTTTGTTTTTGTGTGTTTTGGGAGATTCTTTGAACAGAAAAAAAGAGTGCTTTTGGCACCTTATTTCTAAATGGAAAGGTCTAAACCTTGTAACAAATGAGGAGTTTTAGGAGACGCGGCGCAGCAGCCAGTGTGCATTAGATAAACGCTTGGTACTGCTACTGTTCAGTAAATTAATGCAGCAATTAGGATTTGGCATATCCGGTTGGTGTAGATCAGCTAAAAAAAAAAGAGGATGAAGGTGATTTGGATAATCTGAGTGTGAGTCATTGCTCCACACTTAGCTGCCCCTCAACACAAAGCATCAGAAACAGACGTTCACGAATCAGAAATAATGCCAAAATAATGTTAGAAGGGATTTCTGGCAAATAGAGCCAGAGACAGATTGGAAGTTGCTTTATGGTTTATAGATTTATATTTGCGTGCGCGCGCGTGTGTGTGTACTGGCGTTATTCAAACATGAACATAGATAAGAAATCCAGCAAGAAATGGTCAACGAACATGCAGTGTTTAAATCTTCTATCGGTGCCTAGGGTGTGCTGTCAGGAAATGTAGTTAGTGTCAAGGGGGGCGTGACGAGGGAGTGGGGAGGGAAGTGACGTGGGAATGGGAAAGAAGGCAGACGATGTAAGGGGAGGATAATAAAAACTTTGAGTGAGGAGCTCCGTCTCTGCCGCCTTATTTCCCACGCCGTGCAGTGTGCGCTTAGGCTGCCTGATCCCAGAGGTCCTGGTGATGCAGGATACAGCCAGCTCTACATTGGCGACGATGGACAGCTCGCGTGTGCGACATTGATCAAGGCGGAATGCCTGCGAACATGGCTGGAGGAGCCAGAGGCATCCCGCTATCGAGGGAAGGAGCCTGGAGGACAGCGCTCAGCCTGAGGGAGGTGCACAAAGCCAAGGGCTTCAGCAGTGAGTTCTAGGAAGTCAGCATAGGCCCAGGGGAGGGGCCAGTGTCAGCAGTGCTTATGCCTCACAGCGGCGGCCGCCACACAGCGTGTCTGTGCACCAGAGGGGCCATTTCTGATCCAGAGAGGCGGTGGTGACCTCAGAGCGGAGACTGAGAAAGGCTCTGGAGCACTGCTCGTGCCTCTTCCCAGTGACCGCATCACGTGGGGTAACTCTTCACACAGCAAAGGCCTGTTAAATAGGCCTCAGAGTGAGGGAGACTAAGCAGCACTGCACAACAGCAAACTGTGAGACCATAGCATGTCAGACCAAGGCATCCGAGCAACGGTCCTAGTGACTCCAAAACCTCAGAAGCATCAGAGGGTATCAGAGTCCTTGGCAGTGCATTAACTCCTGAGGGACTACAGGAATACTCTGCACAGCTCGACAGGGAAGTGCCCAGCTGAAGTCATGTTTGGCCGGAGTGTCCGCACCCATTTAGCCTACTACAAGAGTGCCTCAGAGTCTATCGAAGAGGACCAGGAGATGCGGCACAGAGATGCTGAAGCAAAAGAAAAGATGAAAGTCCATGCAGATCACAGGAGTCACGCAAGGCCATCAACCTTAGTTCTAGGTGATGTGGTGGTTGTGAAAACCTGAGAGGAGAAAAGAGCTGGGACAACTCGCTGTTTCCCGCTCTTTGTGCAGATAAGCTGTATGGTCCAAAGGAAAGAAATCCAGTTTAGGCGGAGAAGTGGGAGGACAAGTGGTCTGTTGTGGGCAGGAGTTAAGGGGTTAGCCCACTTACTATCGGCCCTGCATCAACTACAACTACGCCCCATGCTCTTCTTGGACCTTGATTGTACGACCGTTCAGCCCATAAAATACACTGGTAAGTGAAAGCGGTAGCCGGCTGGGAGGGAGACTGTTGGGGTTCAACCCCTTTGATCCTTCCCCTCTTTCTATTGTCAATATTTCCCACGGCAATCAATAACTCAAGTTGAAGATTCCACTCTTGCCTTTTATACAATACTTCCTGACTTCTATATGAATGCAAATCACATGACTTAATTTACAGACTCATAGGCGTCCCTACGTGGCCGCTGCACAGTGACGCTGTCCATTTGTTTACATAAGGAAAGTGATAAAGATCAATGTCTTCCCAGTATAACTTGAGGAGCGGACCCTTTGCTGAGGATTCTAGAGCGCAGTATTGGGACAGCTCTTACACTGAACAAATAGTCGGCCCACAGGCTGGTCATCTGGGGTTACCAAGCCTCAACACATGTAGTGGGGGGCCGGGTCACGTGAGGGTGCAAGTTCATCAAGAGACTGCTGTCCAGTCAACCCCAATGGTGGAAAGTCCTGTACACGAACCAATGATACCTTTACCCACACGTGTAACCGACTTTACCCTGTCCGCTACCAACATAAAAGGAACTATTGATACATTCTTTCAGAGGCGCAGACATAATAGTATGAGTGCACTCCACATAAGTGCCCAACGGTCCCAATTTCATGATCTAAATACCATTGTTGAGATCAAGCAATCTCACCTGTTGAGGCAGGCCCTAGACCTTTCACAAACATCCAATTCTTTGCCTACCCTGATGCAAAATCCTTGTATCAAGGGAACATGCTTAATTCAACTGAGGAGTTCAGGAGGGAATCTATGGCTCCTGTTGAATCTAATCAGAATTTGCCAGCGAATGTAAATAATATTGACCAGCGGAGTCCAGTTCTGAACTTTGTTCCACATTCCCATGTCAAAGTGTTTGAATTAATGAAAGGAGACGTGCAAACACATACCGGAATCCTCATGGAAATAGCGAAGTTGTGGGACTGAGCAACGCGATAAATTTTGCGGTGGTACCCACTCTAAAGGAGCTGGATGAAGGTTTCCTAAAACAAAGCATTGAGCTGATGGGGATCAATGATCTCTTGACTACACTGCTGAAGGAAGACAAAGGCCCTCATTACGACCTTGGCGGAGATCCATGGTGCTATTTGCACCATGGTCCATGGCGCTAAGCTGCCAACTCCGCCATGGTGGTTGGCGGACTTACCGCCCCATTCCGACCTTGGCGGGGCGGTAAGTCCCCAATCCCCATTTACCCTTCCCCATTCCCATTTTTGCCCCATAGGGTATAATGGGAGTGGGGAAGGCGTTAATTACGCCACCGTAAATTACGGTGGCGTAATTAACAACAAGGTCCCTTAGCGCCATGGATTTTAACGCCTGCTAAAAGCAGGCGTTAAAATCACCATAGCGCTAAGGGAACTCGTACTCAGGCGGAAAGGGGCGCCATGGTTTACGCCGGCGTAAACCCCTTTCCGCCAGGGTCGTAATGAGGGCCAAAGAGACTAAGAAGTCACTTGCGCACCTCATACTGCTACAGACAAAAGACAAAACTAAGAACCAAGAAATGGGCTCTATAATTGAGGGACCCTTGCCTTCAATAGTTGAAATAGCAGACAATACCCCTCTTTCTGAGTCTGTAATGGAGGAGTTTTGTCGCTTGGCGCAGGCTGCTGAATGCATAATTGAACCACCTATAGTATCACCAGAGGAAATAAACGAAGCACCCGTACAGGAAACCACTGACAATTGTATACCTTGGAGAGTAAGCTCGCAGCAGACACATAAGAGACGGAGAAGGGCAAGACGCAGGAAACAAAGGCCAGCCCAGCCTGCATCCAAGTCAGTGGGACCACAAGAGAAGAAGTCGAAAAATATGGAGGGGAAAAAAAGTAAAATATTCTAAAGTCAACAACTTTGTCAAGTAGCTCAGTGGTCAGGTAGAACTAACTGAGGAAAATGTTGATGCTCAGATAGAGGAGCAACAAGTCGAACCTTTTGATTCCAAAGCCCCAGATGTAGGCAAGCCTAAGAAAAACTGAATGAAAAAAGCACTTTTGACGTCAGAAGAATGCACTGTGCCTAAAGTAACCATAGGTATCCAGATTGATGCTGGATGGGGCAAGGAACCAAGTCACGGACCTTCGCACCTACAAGAAGTTTTGAGATCTGTGACAACATGGAAATTGCTCAAATGGGCTCCGATTTTTCTACCTCGGCACAAATTGGTCCCAAAAGCAATTTCCATTCAAAATCCAGGCTTAAAAATAGCTCCAATCTTCAATGTGTCTAGGAAAAGACGTCATTAACATCAGGAACACCTGAAATTCAAACTGAATCCCAGAATGACAAAAATGAGAAACTCTCTTCAAAAGTCGAGTCTGAGAAATGAGGCCAACCTGAAGTAAGCCTGGAAGAAAGGCTTCCGGCTATCTCTCCAATGATGGAACGTCCTGGAAACCCGACTTTGGAGGGGGGTCATAATACGAACAGCGGGGGGTGCAGTCAAGAGTCCTTTGCTCCCTATGCAGTGCCCAGGCTCTGTTTACACGTGATACCAGCAGGCAAACCAAAAAACCATTGAACAGGGGGGCTTTACTCTCAATGTTTAAAAAGATACCAGACCTTTACTTATTCTCTACTAGTGATATTGAGTATGTCCAATTTCCAGAGTATGGTTTGACAAGCTTGGCAGAAGTAGGGGATGCTTCCCATATTGGGGCTAAAGCCATATTAAATGCTGTTGATAAGCTTCGCCTTCAAGGTTTAGAAGTGCTGAAAACCAGACCAGGCACCGAAGCTGGAGCAGTGGGTACTGGTGGCAAGGATGGGGTCCCTGTCAAACAAGGATCTGCACAAAATAAGTAGCAAAAGAGTCCAGAAGTGGAATCTAAGGTGGTGGTTGACTCATTGACGTGGCCAATGCTACCTGAGATAATAATACAAGTATGCCAGAAATTGGGTGTAGGACAGACCTCTCTTTAGTTGGGAGAACATAAAAATTACTAGTTCGAATATGCAGGGTTCCAGTTCATTCAGGAACAATGAGATGAGAGTTTTGCTATTTGGGGGAGATGACCTGATATTACTACAAGAGACCTGGTTAGTGAATATACCTGAAATAGAGGGTTTCAATTTAACAATTCAACCAGCAACGTTAAAAGCGAAAGGAAGACCAATGGGAGGCCTTTTAATAGACTGCAGATGGGTTCTATTCGATGATATAACAATTCTTCCTTGTAAACAAGAAGGTATCCTTGTAGTAAAGGCGGTCACATTCTCAAGCAATGATCACATAAAGGTCATAGTTATACATTTGTACTGGAACCCTGCTTGTGAAAAAATGCTGGAATTTCTAGATTCAATTTCATCTATCCTCACTGATATTAATTTGTCCCACCCTGATGCATTTGTGGTGGTGGGGGGGGGACTTGAACTCTCAATGTGTCCGAATAAGCCACCCTGGTCCCAAAGGAACTAGGAAAGAAATAGCTACGAATGGAAAAAGATGGCTGAATTTTTTTGATGAATGGGATCTTAAGATCCTGAATAGCTCACTAGAGGGGGATCTCCCACCTGCTACCACATGGTATCGGGGGACTATAGAATCAATATTAGATTACATTGTTGTATCTAGGAACCTATTTGAAAGATGTGCACATTTCTCAGTAAAAGGAGGTGTCACGAGCGACCATAAGCGACTCAAAGCCCTTATAACCTGGAACATCAAAAAGAAAGCAAGAAGAACAAAAGAGGTCCCAGTCTCGCTGCGCCAAGGAATTGGAATTTATTAAAGGTGAAAAACGCCTAACACATGTTTCAAGCTGCGTACAGCTCTTCTTCAGAGGCTTGAATTACAGCAATTAGTCGTCAAAATTGAACGTCGGACAATGCCAGGATGAATTTGCGGCGATCGTAAGTTTGTGTCTGCTCAGAATTCCATCGCGCCAGCTGAGTGTAAGGCGTTTTTCTCCTTTAATAAATTCAAATTCCTTGGCGCAGCGAGACTGGGACCTCTTTTGTTCTTCATAACTTACCTCGTGGATTTATACTGGCAGTATCCCCACACCACCCAGACACATGCAGCATTGGTTGATCTCTTTAATTGTTATACAAGCGCTGTGGACCTGTGACTTTATCTGCCATAACCTTGTTTTTTATCAAAAAGAAAGCAGTTCAATGGCAAAATTCGGTCACTGTTAACACCCACAAAAATCGCCAGTAAAATATCATAGAGATGGTGATCGCCTTAATGATGGATTGGACCAACTATGTG